>NC_073256.2:74135000-74760000 GCF_029289425.2 Pan paniscus | reverse complement strand
GAAGAATAAATGCAGATATTCTTCCAGCAAAAATTGTGAAAGGAAATTTCTACAGCATTTTAGCCTCTTGGTTCCTAAAAGAGTGAGTTATCGTTTCTCTCTCCCATGGTCATTAATAATGACAGATGTACATGGTGCAGAGTTCACCTACATTATTGTCAGTAGCAGGGCTGGCAAGAGAATATTTATTACAGGAGGAGGAGGGACAGAGAGACATGATGTTGAAACAGAAGACAAGAGCAGGGTTCAATTGTTTTTTTCTGTTGAAATAAAATATAATCATTCTCCAAGCTTTCTCAATAGCATTTATTTCAAAGCACTCTTATTATAAATATATTTCATCTCCATAAACGCTCCTTGTGGTGTTGATTTTAAAATTGAAATGATGAGGCACTCATTTTTATTTTATTTTTCCAATAAACCTAATAACCAAATATATTTGAATAACTCTTAAAATATTATTTGATTGTTGATAGGAGGACCTTTTGATTGTTAAGGTATTTTCCCATCATGATATACAGAACTAAAGGTATTTAAAATTGATGCAGCTAGCATTTGAATCGTGATTTGAAATTTTCCTTAAATAAATATTATAATAAAAAGTAGGTTCCAAGATGAAAAATTTACAAAGTGCATTTATGCAGCCTCTTCTGGACTCTCTCCTTCCACTTTCTCTTTTTTCCTCTGCCCTTCCTCCCTTTCTAATTTTAGCCTATTAAGACAACTCTTCTTGGGATTCCTTCCCTGGGTTAGTCTGTTGATTGTCCCTTATGGTACAAAGGAAAGCCTGTATTTGGAGTTGTGTTTTCTGTGCCTACTCACACTCCCTCACGACGGAAATCCAGACACAGCCTCTTCAGTGGGAATACCTGACTGACTGTGAATTCTTTAAAACAAACAAACAAAAAACAACGATGAAGGGGTTGGGGTAGGGAGAAATGAAATTGGATAAATATACGGTGCTTCTCTAATTTCAGATTAAGGAAAGGATGAGGGACATAGCTTCCTGTATGATTTATACAGAAATCACACAGATTCCCAAGGGTAGAGGTACGCAAATGAGGATATATTAAAAGAAAACGTAAAAGCCATTTTATCACTTAGCTGACAAAAATCATACAACTTCTCAACGGTATTCTTCAGAATGACTGTAGTTGTAACAAAGATACAGTCTAGGGTATGGCACATGGGGGTCCCTCATAAATATTAGGTTCCTTTTCCCTTAAGGCAAAGTCCATATCGTGTTTATTTTCCTACCCCCTCACCAACCAGCATTATGCCCACACCTAGAAGGCATTTCATAAATATGTTTTTGATGTACATACGTAGAGATGTAAAGGACATATGGGCATTGATTAATTAAAATTCATGTCCATAAATATATGTTAAGATCACTTCTAGCTGCACAGTCATACTGTTTGCAAGCAAACTACTAGTTTGGCCTAAGTGAATTTCGCAGTGCAATTTGATGCGAGGAAACTACCCATCTCATGGCCTCAAGGCCAAGGCCTCATGGAAAACTTGGCTTTCAATGTCCAGACTGACCCATTGAAGAATGATGCTTTCAACTCCCCAATTCTCCATGGAAGATTTTTTTTAAAAGCAAACTTTAAGGCATTAGTGGTCCTCTAATTAGAAAAAGAAATGAAATATAAGCCTTTTCCAAATTAAAACTAAACCAGACAAATAAAGAGTATTAGGAAATAAAATTGAACTACAATGCAAAGATCACTACTTATGGATCTACCCAAATGGCATTAACAAGAGCAGGGCAAGATCAACACAACTAAAATGATATCTCTGTTTCAAAAAGCTGTTCTCAGATAGAATGAAATAAATCACTGCTTTAGTTGACAAATATTCAACTAAATTTTTTATTATTTTTCCCCTTTATAAGTACTTAATGATCCATTTTAAGTTGTGGGAAAATGAAGAAATATATATTCACAATTTTGGTAATGGTATAGTCTTACAGTAGCTAGGGAAGTCTGCCGTGCAGTATTCGATTTTTTTTCAATCAAGTCCCATTGTCAGTTATCTATGGCTTTTAAAACAGGATGGAGTTACCTGTTATTCCTTTGCCTCAATTTTATCCACCGCCTCACCATCTCTTTGAACTTGATGCCAAAGGAGGCTAGTGCTTCATCCTGCCTGACAAGTTCCAGTTATTAGAGCTTTCCCAAGTAACATGATCAATACCTTCAGAGGTGTTTTATTCTACTTTTCTTAGACATCATGTAAAGACACTTTTTCAAGTGCTACTTTTCAGAGATACTGAATGATGCTCTGAGCATGCAATCACAATGTGAAACTTAAAGCTACCATTGACTTCCTCTTCTTTTGCACTGTAACAAACTTAAAAAACCTTAAGCAAATAAGGGTGTATTGCTCAGGGAGTTGCAAGAATCTTGTGTAGAAGCCATACCTACATTTTTGCCATCTCTCAACTCATTTATGCTGCAATCCCGAATTAACTTGAAAACTCCCTTTATACACAGAATCAAATTCCTCTCATTTTAACATCTTCCCTGGCCCGGCACAGCGGCTGACACCTGTAATCCCAGCACTTTGGGAGGCTGAGGCAGGCAGATCACTTGAGGTCAGGAGTTTGAGACCACCCTGGCCAACATGGAGAAACCCTGTCTCTACTAAAAATACAAAATTAGCTGGCGTGGTGGTACTCACTTGTAGTCCCAGCTACTCAGGAGGCTGAGGCAGGAGAATCTCTTGAACCCAGGAGGCAGACACTGCAGTAAGCCTAGATAGCACCACTGCGCTCCAGCCTGGGCGACAGAGTGAGACTCTGTCTTCAAAACAAAACAAAACAACAACAAAAACAAAACCTTCCCTATACACTGTCAGATACAACATCTAAAATTTATAACTTCCACCAACACACAGGTGAACACCGACCAGTAGGTAGAGGCTTGTATTAGGCTGTTCTTGCATTGTTGTAAAGAAATGCCTGAGACTGGGTAATTTATAAGAAAAGAGGTTTAATTGGCCCAGTTCTGCAGCCTGTACAGGAAGCCTGGTAGGGACCTCAGGAAGCTTACAATCATGGTGGAAGGCAAAATGGTAGCAGGCACATCACATGTTGAAAACGGGAACAAGAGGGTCGGGGGGAAGGTGCCACAGACTTAAATGACCGGATCTTGTGAGAACTCACTGTCATGACAACAGCACCAAGCCATGAGGGAATCTGCCCCCATGATCCAAACACCTCCCACCAGGTCCCACCTCCAGCATTGGAGATTACAATTCAACATAAGATTTGGGTGAGGACAAATATTCAAACTACATCATTCTGCTGTAGGACTTCCCCAAATCTCATGTCCTTCTTGCATTGCAAAATACAATCATGCCTTCCTAACAGTCCCCAAAAGTCTTAACTCATTCCAGCATTAACTCAAAAGTCTAAAGTCTAAAGTCCAAAATCCCATCTGAGACAAGGGGAGTACCTTTACCTATGAGTCTGTAAAATAAAGAACAAGGTAGTTACTTCCAAGACACAATGGAACACAGACATTGGGTAAATATTCCCATTCCAAAAGGGAGAAATTGACAAAAGAAAGGGGCTGTGGCTGGGTGTGGTGGCTCACGCCTGTAATCCCAGCACTTTAGGAGGCTAAGGCAGGTGGATCACGAGGTCAGGAGTTTGAGACCAGCCTGACCAACATGGTGAAACCCTGTCTCTACTAAAAATACAAAAATCAGCCAGGCATGGTGGTGCATCCCTATAATCCCAGCTACTCAGGAGGCTGAGGCAGGAGAATCACTTGAACCCAGGAGGCGGAGGTTGCAGTGAGCCAAGATCACACCACTGCACTCCAACCTGGGCAACAGAGGGAGACTCCGTCTCAAAAAAAAAAAAAAGAAAAGAAAAGAAAAGAAAAGAAAACAGAAAGGGGCTGCAGGCCCCATGCACGTGATGTTAATTAAGCCTTTGGTGGGTTCCAAGGCCTTGGGCAGCTCCACTCCTGTGGCTTTGCAGGGCTAAGCCCCTGAGGCTGCTCTCACAGGTTGTTGAGTGCCTGTGGCTTTTCCAGGCTCAGAGTGTGAGCTACCAATGGATCTACTATCCTTGGGTCTGGAGGATGCTGGCTTTCTTCTCACAGCTGGGACTCTGTGTGGGGCTTCTAACCCCACATTTCCCCTTGTCACTGACCTAGTAGAGGTTGTCTGTTGGGGCTTCACCCCTACAGCAGTGTTCTGCCTGAGCATCCTGGCTTTTCCACTCATCCTTGGAAATCTAGGTGGAGGGTACCAAGCCTCATTCACTCTTGCACTCTGTGCACCCACAGGCTTAACACCACATGAAAGGTGCCAAGACTTACAGTTTGCATCCTCTGAAGCAGTGGCCTGAGCTGTACCTGAGGTTTCCTGAGCTGAGGCTGGAGTCTGGAGTGGCCTGCATGTGAAGAGCAGTGTCCCAAGGCTTTAAAGGCCAGCAGAAACCTAGGCCATGCCCATGAAATCATTCTTCTATCCTAGGCTTCTGGGCCTGTGATGGGAGGGGCTGCTGGGAAGGTCCTGAAATGCCTCTGAGGCCTTTTTCCCATTGTCTTGGATATTAGCACTTAGATCCCTTTTGTTTTGCCAATTTTGCTATATTTGCATAACTAAAATTTTTTAATTCCTCTCCCAAAAAGGTTTTTCTTTCTCTGCTCCATGGCCAGCCTGCAAATTTTGCAAACTTTTATGCTCTGCTTTCCTTTTAAATATAAGTTCCAACTTTAAGTCATTCCTTTGCACCCACATCTGAGCTTAGGTTGTTAGAAGCAGCCAAGTTACTTCCTCTTAAACACTTTGCTGCTTAGAAATTTCTTCCACCAGATACCCTAAATCATCACTCTTAAGTGCAAACTTCCATAGATCCCTAGGGGATGAACAAAATACAGCCAAGCTCTTTGCTAGCTAATGCATACCACATGGGACCTTTGCTGCAGTTCCCAATTATGTTCCTCATTTCCATCTGAGACCTTAGTAGCCTAGACTTCATTGTCTCTATCTCCGTCAGCATTTTGGTCACAAACATTTAATCAATCTTTAAGAAGTTCTACACTTTTCTTCATCTTCCTGTCTTCTTCTGAGCCCTCCAAACTGTTCCAACCTCTGTCCATTACCGAGTTCCAAAATCGCTTCCACATTCTCAGGTATCTTTATAGCAAAGCCCCACTCCTAGGTACCAATTTTCTGTGTTAGGCTGTTCTTGCATTGCTATAAAGAAATACCTGAGACTGAGTAATTTATAAAGAAAAGAGGTTTAATTGGTTCACGAATATATAGGAAGCATGGTGCTGGCATCTGCTTAGCTTCTTGTAAGGACCTCAGGAAGCTTACAATCATGGTGGAAGCCAAAGAGGGAGCAGGCATCTCACACAGTGAAAGCAGGAGCAAGAGAATGTGGGGGTTGGGGCAAGTGCCACGCCCTTTTAAATGACAAGATCTTGTGATAACTCACTGTCAAAAAGACAGCACCAAGCCATGAGGGATCTGCACCTATGACCCAAACCCTCCTACCAGGCCCCGCCTCCAGCACTGGGGATTACAATTCATCATGAGATTTAGGCAGGGACAGATACCCAAACTGCCTCGATGCTCTCCCAGGCTCCTGGAGGAAGAGTCTCCCTAGCAGATACTTGCACAGGACTGCAGAGACAGTGACTGCCCAGATCACTTGGTTCCCATCTCTGCTGTGTTATAAAGTTTCATAAACTGGCCTGTGAGACTCTACTTGTCCCCAAGCTTGGGTTGTAGCATAAGTAGCATTAAGCTTTATGACTTTTGGTGACATTACTAATAATTTTCTTAATGTAGCTGTTTGTATGGATAATATTTTTCCTCCATTTCCTTTTTTCTTCATTTTTCCCCCTCCAAAGTTGATTCATCTTCTCCCTGTGAACAGCGCACGTATTCCCAACTTCAACCATGGCCTGCACAAGAAGCAAGTTGCCACTTACTACATTTCACATTTGTCTTACCATGATTAAGGGGCAAAAAGGATTGTTCCATACATAGAGTTGCCAGGCTTTCAATTGCCTCTATTCTTTATAGTCCAATAAATAAATTTTCCTTTTTTAATAGCACATTTTCTACATCATAGCCCTTAGCAAACAAGCATGAATCAATAAGTATCGAACTTCATTCAGTATCAACCATGTAAATAAAATGTCAGTGTTCAGGCTCTTCGTCTGGAAAAGTTTTAGTTTTTCATCAAGGCTATCTGGAACCTTCAGACTCCCACCAGGAGGGGATTGGAGCAGCAGCAGATCTCAGTGCCAGGAGAACACAACAGAAGGGGGCTGCAAGTGTAGATGCCTATATTATTCAGGGATCTCTTTAAGAGGGATCTCAGAGACCCAGGGATCACAGCAACGAGACACACATTCCTGGGTACCAAGCATCATGCCTCACCCGTTTTAGAAGTGAATGACCTCACTCCTACAGGGACTTTATGATAAAAACTAACCTAAGAAAACACTCTAAACTTAACATGAGCCCTCAAGAACAGGTGATCGATTTTCCTGCATACTTAGAGAAGAAAGGGGAAGCTGGAGTCACAGCATAGGCATTGGGTATCTGAAACAGGGTTAGGAAGTAGTGTGCTCATTGGCAGAATAAAGAGCATGCACTCCTATGGTTACGGACTTTAACTTACAGGGGAAACATTTGTGACTGAGGAAAGGTGGTTATCTGTGCCTGTGGTAGAACTTCCTCAAAGATGTTCATCCCAGAGCAGAGCTGCCTTTTGCAGTTATGGGGTGTGGGTCAGAGCTCTGCCCTAGCTCTAACACAAGGAGTGCAGGAGCTGGGTTACCCCAGCTTGTTCACTCCCCTGCCTTCAATATTTTCAGTAAAATGAGAAAATGCTACTGGCTTTTTTGGTGGTTGTGAGGTTTCAATTATAATATGCAATAAGATATATAAAATTGCTTTGTAAAGTGCTATACAAATGATACTCTAGTATTGATACTGATTGATTATGTCTTGGTAGTTGATAGACTTGGTTTTTCCTGAATTTAAGAGAGATCATATGGGATACAACTAGAGAACAGTGTAAGGCAAAATATAATTAAATATGAGACTGTTAGGTTGGATACTAAAAAGGTTTGACCTATGATCCCTGATGAAGAGAGCATGTTTTTGAATAGAAATATTCTTTTCACTGAAAACATACATGAGATTATTTATTTATAACAACAATTAACTACTGCAAAAAATTAGCATAAAATTAGGAGCATAAAATTAGCAACATAAAAAATCAGCTGTGTAAAAAATACCATTATATTAGTCACATTGTATATTTTTATCTCTCTGAGGAATAGAGGAAGATGCCAAAAGTATAGGTGCCGAGTCTGAAATATCAGTTATTTCTTTGGCATTATTATGAATTCTTTTTAAAAAAATTAAGTAGTTATATTTGATTTGACTCCAGATTCACCAGTGTGAAAATTCTCTTTCAGCATATAGGCAAAGCTAGACTTGAGAAGCATCCACCATTCAGACAAAGGCACTCTCACATCTCCTCATTTGGTTTTTCCAATAGTGAGAAGCTCCTTGTATCTCTGGGTAGTTTACCTTCTTTTGCATCTGAAGGACTGCTGTTTTCACTTCCTCACCAGGCTTTTCTAATCAGTGTCTTGCAGCGTGACTTTCACTTCAACCCTATCTTACCGTCTCAGGGGTATCCATTGAATTCCTCCAGCTAAATCATTTGTATCCTCACTGGATTCTCTTGGATGTGTACTGCGCAGTGGAGGTCCCTCTCCTTGAAAGATTTTTCTAATCTGGTTTACAGCGCCTTCTTCTCTCTGACCTCCTGAGCTCTCCCTTCCCTCCCTCATGTAGGCCCTTCCTGACCCTTTTTTTTTTTTTTTTTTTTTTTGAGATGGAGTTTCACTCTTGTTGCCCAGGCTGGAGTGCAATGGCGTGATCTGGGCTCACCGCAACCTCCGCCTCCCGGGTTCAAGCGATTCCCCTGCCTCAGCCTTCTGAGTAGCTGAGATTACAGGCATGCACCACCACGCCTGCCTAATTTTGCATTTTTAGTAGAGACAGGGTTTCTTCATGTTCCTGACCTTTTAATGCTGAGCAGGCCCTTTGACTCCACCTTCCTTGCTTTCTCTCTCCCTTTGCCCTCATCCCTCTAGTAGGCACTATCTCATCAAGGTTTTAGCTATGACTGTGCTGCTGACTACAAAACCAGTATCTTCAGTTTTATATTTACAGATGTAGGGGAGGAAAAATACCCTTTTATTTTACTCTTCTAGGTTCTCAAGTGGGGCCCCTATAAGAAAAGACAGATTGGCAAGAGAAAAGCTTACAAATATGTTCAAGCTGAGTTTTATGTGGCATGGGAGCCTTCATAAAGAAATGAAGACCTCAAGCCACCTCATGTTAGAACAAAAGGTCATGAGCTGCATGGAGGAAGCTTTGCAAAGCCTGCTCACTCGATCTCTTGGCGTCCCTCTGTCTTCAGATAAGGACACTCTTTTCCTCTGGGTATAGAGTGAGCACCTCTCATGTGAGGGTCTCATGACCTGCTTCGGGGGAAGGTCAGAGAGTCCCTTCAGCATCTGCTGTTTCTTAGATTCCTCCAGCTTAGACTATTCACTATGTCAAGGCACCATATTTTTGGAGTGACATGTTCTGAACCCCATCACAGGTGTTTTCAGGCTGACATTTCCAAAGCCAAATTTATCCACTGTCTCCCTTTCACCATTTTTGTCATTAGGATCTTTGTTCTTCTGATCCTTGAGGGTTAAAATCTAGGAGTCTCCTTTGAGGGCACCCTTTTCTTCATCATATTAATACATTTTGTCAATTTGTCTTACTGGATTACATCTGCGTTCCCATTTTCACCATTACCATCTCATGGTTGTGTCACTACGAAAAACTTTGTCTGCAGTCCCTGACTTCAGTTCTGCTTACAGGAACAGACTAGCAGGTAGTCTGCTCTTCCTTAGTGACAATTTAATTTTCCTATTCCTCTAGTGGCTGCCTATTTTCTCTTGCATGGCTTCCACATAATGCCAGCCACCTCTTTCCAAAGGCCTGGAGTCTCATGCTGTCTGAGTGTTGGACGTTCTCTTGTCTTTGTCTTTTCCACGCTGCTGTCGCTCCTTTAATGCTCAAGCTATACTCAAATTTTTGGCTTCCTAAGAGGCACAGAGTCAAGGGCCTCATTTTCCTTCTGAACTTATCTTGAGATTCCAATTCACCTTGATTTTTTTCTCTAACTTTAATTTCTGTCTACAACATTGAGAAGCAGTCCACTATATCTTAGTCCTTAATATTGTGCCTTTTTTTTAACACAATATTGCATTGCTACCTCATCATTTTTGTGAATAAATAATGTCTCAATAATAAGATTCATCCCTCAGGGGCCAGATATTTTTCAGCTTGATCCATCCGCATATCTTACGAGGTACCTCGTAGATAGATGTTCATTCAGTACTTATTGCTTATAGATGTTCATTCGATCAGTATTGAATGAACCCATATTGAATGGTAAGAAAGATGCTTCACTCTTCATCTGCTTCTTTTTCTCTGCTCTACAAATATTCAACACTTTGCTGAGAAATGCAAATGTATTTCTCTTATGTAGGAATTACATTTACTAGATAGCTATCAATATGTTTCTTAAGCACCCATTATGTAAGTACTTGAGCAGCACTATTAGCAGGGAACACAAGTTCCTTGCCTCTCTTCAATTGAAGCTTAATAGATATTTGTTCAGAGAACAGATAGACAGCATGTTTGCCGACAGATTTATTGTTGGAGAAGTTAAGAGTTGAGAGGTTAAGTGACTTGCCCAAGGTTACTTATTTTGTGGTGGTGGTACTTATTGCCATGGTTTGAAGTGGAAGATTGAAATTATTATCTGGACAATGAAAGCTTTAAGAAAAGAAAAACATTTAAGTATCAAGGACAATGAGGAAATGGGATAATGCTTTACGAACTTTGAAAAGTAATGCTTTGTTTTTTGTAATATCCGCAAGCCACACTGGACCCATGCTATTTAAGTGAAGGGCCTCACAGAAAGTCACAATTTAGGACTATATTTTGGGACCCTCTGGAGGGCAGAGGGGTGAATTGAGTCTATTCTGATATGTCATTTCTAGATGGAACACTTAATATTATTTAAGTCAGGTCTTCCAAATCTGTTGGAGGGAAGGCTCTTGATTTCTATTAAATAGATTTATGAAGACCGTGAACAGCCTTCTCTAGCACAAGGATTTGTATTTAATTTTCTGGGATACCATCCAATGATAATGTCTTAAGCACTGAAATTCTGTGATTTAAAACAAAACAAAACAAAACAAAAAAACAAGATTAAAAAAAAAAAGTCTCCCACTATATGTGCTGGCCTGAAAGTAAATTGGACTCTAAATACAAGAAGCATGATCCTCAGACACTCACTAACTGCAAAAGCTCTTTGGTTTCAAGCAACGCATTTCATGTGGCTTTGCTTGATAAAGTTTTGGATATTTGTTATTGCTGTTGTTTTTATTCATTTTTTGAAGTTTTCCTGGTGGTTTTTATGTCATAGCAAGGGATGTTTAACAAAATGCAGAAGTTACGATGGTTATGGAATCTGAACAAATTTCATTAATGCTGGTCCCTGAGATGTTTCTAACTCCTTCTAAGATGATAAACAGAAGCACAGATAGAGGTTTACATGTTCCCAAGTATCAGTTATAAGTATTGTGTGTTAGTAGTTGAAGCCTTCGTTAAGGAATTCGACTCAGTTTGTCACTGTTTAGGTATAAGAGACCCATTAAAGAGTATGCCTGTGTTGGGGGTGGAGATTGGGCTTTACCTTTCCATTTGAACTTAAATTTTTCAATCATTCAGAAGACAGCAAAAATGTGAGAGAATTATTCATTTGTAAAATTATTTTTAAGTAGCTGCCCTGTCACATATTTGATGTAAATTAGCTTCATTACATTTAGCCAGTGTTAAAAGTACAAGTATTTAAATTCAAGAACAATTTTAAATAATACCAAGCAAAGTATAAGACATTCTGGAAATTTTAATGAAAATGTGAAAAGAAAATGAAATTACAACCGTATCTTATATGCTGTTAATAATAGGTTTTTGTTTTACTTAAAAGTATTATTAAACTTATGATAGTTGAAATAGCTGTGACATAAAATGGAAGAATTAGAAATAATATAAGTGATAAGTGACAGGAATTCTTTGTCATGTTTCCAAATGTAAGATACCACAGCTGGAAAAGACAGTATCATGGTCTACAAAGATCTCAGTAGTTTCACATTTCTGTGAAATGCAACTGCGTGGCTATGTTCAGGGGAAGATACTAAACAACCAATTTCTTAATTCATTTCTATGTAATTTGTCAATTATTAGCATAATTTGTGTATTTCCCTTAAAATATTAATTTTTAATATCCTGTGCATCAGGCAGTTTCCTCAGCTCTTATTCTTTATCAGGAACCCTTCCCATGTCTTTTAGTTATGATGATATCATTGAATCTACTGGAGTCCAGCAGTGGCAAAACACCAGGAAATTCAGCACTGTTTCTACCTACCAGGCAATATATTTGGGGACTTTATTGCGGAAAGATTTTTTTTACTCACCGTGGCAGAATGCCTTGATGGTCAAGGAAAGATACAATCTAAACTGGTATTTTTACACTGATCAGAAATGCAAGTCTTATTTCCTTTTTGGTTGGCATGTTGATCTATGTTGTTTTTATAGTCACAAACTTAACAAAAGCATATACTTGAACTACAACGATGTCAACACAAACATTTACCTGAACACCTGTAATGTGTAATCTTGCTGGTCCCTAGGAGGTTGGTGGAAAAGGAAGGAGAATATAAGAAAATCAGAAGAAGCCCAGGCCTTTAAAAAACTTAAAAGATGATCTCTTCGATATTTTAACTTTATATTTTTAATGTTCATTTTTTGACAAATTGATAAAATTATGAGAATATTGTGTAGCATTCTGTTCAAAGGGAAAACATGAAAACTTAAGAAAATAAAAGAATTAAAATGATTGGAATTTCCTTTAAATATCTAATTTATCCAGATTAGTCTTCTTTGGCCATGAATCATAGCATGACAGAGCCAATTATTTGAGCTACTCGATGAGTAGATATAGATCCATATTCAGCTGATATCTATGCCATAAGTTTTCATAGTCACATTCAGTCAAAATCTACTTACCTGGATAAAGTTCATAGGTAAATTGTTTAGGCTTCCTTTCATTTTGGCTTCCTGGATACCATCCTAATACTATAGGGCATTATGGTGACCAAAAATGGTGTGTGGAAGTTTGGCTATCTCTTAATTCTAAAATTAATGAGTTTTAATCTTTCTGAAATTGTTTCTCTAGAAATTCTTTATTCCTTTTGCTTCTAAATGTGCAACTCCATTTAATTAAGACATAACTAAAACAAGCTGCCGTTGGAACTTGATAATTGAACAATTAATTAAGAAAGGAACATCTTTGTTTTGGAGGACTAGTGTCCAGTGAGGAAAAGATTCCCTGAGTGGAGAGCATTCCATATGAAGTTTGATAACTCGTTCACTCTCAAAGACATAAGCAGGTGGTTGGTGCTCTGTGGTGTGTATTAAGGGTGGAGAGTGTGTCACCCTAAGTATGTGTCTTGGAGTTTTGGCATCCTGAGGCCTTCTGCTCCAAAGCCCTCTGCCCCACTCTTCCTTACTCCCTCCCTCCTTGCAAGTGGAATCTCAGTGAATCAGACACTAAACCTGCATTAACTTTAATAGATACCCACCCCATGTCTGCGAGCTTTTCACGATTATTGTAGAAGCAGGAACAGAAGCAACAAAATATTTACACCAAGTTGCAATTTATAATGTAGCTGGTAGTCATTCCCTTGTGTAGGTGCACTCTTTGTCTGAAAAATCAGAAACACCATGTTTTCTCACTTTGAAGGATATTGCTAGCTTTTTCTGTGATTCATTTCTCTATCGTACAGGGGTTTATTTTTAAATAATTGCTTTTGTTCGGGATGCAATTATGTGACAGCTTCAGCCACCTCTCATTCCCCTCTGAGGTAATTGTACATTCTTACCTCATTTTCAAGCTTTCTATCCCAGAAATTTCCTCATCAATTTCCAAAGATGACGTTGAAACATATTTCGGATGAAATAGAGGTCACTAAATGAACAAATACTTTCTTCTAGCCACAACATCTAAAAATCTGTCTGTACCCACTATTCTTTTCTTGTTGCTCTTGGATCTTAGTAGAGGACGCATCTCTCTCTCTCTCCTTCTAACCAAGACTGAGACCTCAACCTGTGCTCTTACCCGCTTTCCACCATCTTTTCTTCTGTATCTTCAGTCTTAGGTCTCCCTGTGTGTGTGTATGTGTGTGTGTGTGTGTGTGTGTGTGTGTTTTCCTTGACATAATTTATGGAATGTGCACATACTGTCTTATGGGATCTGAACAAAGTTCATTAATGCTGATCCTTGAGATGTTTTTAACTCCTTCTAAGATGATAAATAGAAGCATAGATAGAGGTTTGCATGTTCCCAGGTATCAGTTATATGGATTGTGTGTTAGTTGTTAAAGCCTTAGTTGAGAAATTCAACTCTAGTTTGTCACTGTGTAGGTGTAAGAGACCCATTAAAAAGTATGCCTGTGTTGAGGCAGATATTTGGCTTTACCTTTCCATTTAAACTTAAACTTTTTAATTATTCAGAAGAGAGCAAAAATGTGAGAGAATTATTCACCTGTAAGTTTATTTTGAAGTAGCTGCCCTGTCACATATTTGTTATAAATTAGCTTTATTACTTTTAGCCCATATTAAAAATACAAGTATTTGAGTTCAACAACAATTGTTGCATGTCTCTTCCATCTTGAAAATACAAATGCTTAAAACCATGTTGCCCTTGAGGTTTCTCTTCTGTCTTCATCCCTTTCCCACTGGGCGCTATACAGGTCAGCGTACCGTGTTACACATTGTCTTCACCTGTTCCGACTCCTCAGTGCCCTTCACACTTCTTAGGCCCTTCTCGCTCTGAAAGGTCAACACTGAACTCTGTGTGGCCACATCCACTGAACACTTTCCTTTTTGAAGCCTCTTCTCTCAGTATCTGACTCACTGTACAACATATCCCAGCTTTTTCTTATACCTTTCTGGCTGTTTCTCCCCAAGTTCTTCTTCTTCTCTGGACCTCTTAGATCAATAAGCCAATGCATTTTAATACACTGAAAATCATGGCTTGAAATTTTGGCGCTATCTCTGATGGAAGTGTGCTGAGCCTGCCAAAGGTGTGGTTAAGAGCCATTGTCATAAGTGCCGACATTCCCTGGGGCTGGTCTCCTTTCTGTAAACATTGTTTCCTAGGGTGATCGATCCCAAATAAATGGCTTCAGCTACTAACTATAAACTGATGTCTCTAAAATGATATCTTCAATGGAGATTTCTTTCATTTCAAAACGTCTATATTCAACTGCCACTTAGGCATCTATAATTCAATATCCTGCATCTTAAATCAAGATCAAACATAACACCTTTCCTCCCAAGCCTGTTTGTTTTCCTACTGTAATCTCTAATGTGGAGGATTGTACCAAATTACCTGGCAACCCCAGCCAGCATCCACGGAGGGATCCTCATTGCTCCCTCGTTATCAACTTCTGTAGCCAATGGACTGCCAACCACCTCTCTACTCCTGGACTTAATTTCTCTCTTATTTGCTACCCCTCTATCCTTCAACACTTCCCCTCGCATAGGTCAGCCCTCCTCATTTCTTACTGGATCACTTGAATACCCATCTGTCTTGCTGTCAACTCTCTTGCAAGGCTTGCAGCACTGCTGTCCCAACTCCTGGCCACGTCGCAGGAGCCCCCTTGCATGCACTATGCCCTTGAACCTTCATGAGCCTTGCTGTTTCAAGCCATCGTGAATTCACACAGCCTACTTGTGCCTGGCTCAGATGCCCCTCCCTGCTTCATCCGACTGACTCTTGCAAACTCTTCTCACATCACTCCTTTTAGGAAGCCCTTCCTGCATTGCTAGACCCAACTTCAGCTCTATATGCTTCCTCTGGGCCCGTGGCCACCCTCTTCCTTATCTTAACTTTAGGATGATAGGTAATGTTGTAATTCTTAGTGAAGTGGTTACAAACCTAGGCTCCACAATCAACCTGCCTGGAGCGTGGCCAGACTCGAATATTCGTCATGATGGTAGCAAGTTACCTCATTTGCCTGTGCCTCAGTTTCCTAATCATTAAAATGGGGATAATATTACCAAGCATACAAGGTTGTTGTAAAGATTAAATTAACAAAACCTGTAAAACACTCAGAATGCCTGATACACAAGAGTAAGTCTCAATAAAAGTTTAGTTTTCTTTTTACTTTCCCTTTTCTCTTCCTCTTTTTTTACTGTCTTTTCTCTGCCTTATTCTGCTCCATCTCCTCTTGTTTTCCTTTTTCTCTTCGTTTTCCTCTTTTGTCACCTCTTTTTTCCCTCTTCTTCTTCCTCCTTCTTGTTTTCTTCTTTATCCCCCGTCTCCTTTACAGCTATCTCCCCCACTAGATAAACTCTGTGGACACTGAGACTATATTATATTTAACTCTCTGCCTTATATCTTGTCATAATGTTATTTCTTATTAGACACTGGGGAAAATATTATTTTTTTTCTGCTTTTAAACAATTATTATTTTCACCATTCAGAGTTAATAAGCATATTTCCTTAAATTAACAATAAAATACAAGGCTCTTCAGGAAACCTATTGAATGCTAAATATGCAAGAATTTTAGCGTTTTCTAAATGCATGATAAGCATAATAATAATTTCAGATATTTATAGAACATGATGTGACAGGCATGGTTATACACAAACTCACTCCATTATTGTCCCCAATGATAATGTCTAATATTCACAAGTTACTTTATTAATTCACATAGATTACTTATTTCTACATATGGTAATTTTATCTGTTAGTAATTACTACAATTATACCTTTTCACATCAGAAATGGAATGACAGATATGGTTTTATATCTTAGAAGGTAGGAGAGAACTGCCATTTGATCAGCGAAACGGGTATGAAAAATCTTTAGTGTGTCACATATGCAAATTAATAGGTAAAATGGAGTCTTCATTTTTTAACCTCGTGACCCAGTTGTAATCAGGGATGGAGTTTTTAACCATGAAATAAGCGCCTCCATTTTTTTTTTAATAATAGTAGGAGCCTGATCCTTGGAGCAATATCCTATCTCTGCCGTTTACGAAGAGCACTTTGGAAGGAGAGAATATGTTTAGAAATAATAATGTGCTATGTTTGTTATTATTGTAGTTTTATTTATTTATTTTATTTATTTATGTTTTTGAGACAGAGCCTCACTCTGTCTCCCAGCTGGAGTGCAGTGGTGTGATTGCGGCTCACTGTAGTCTCTGCCTCCTGGGTTCAAGCGATTTCTCGTGCCTCAGTCCCCCAAGTAGCTGGGATTACAGGCGTGCACCATCATGGGTGGCTAATTTTTGTATTTTTAGTAGAGATGGGGTTTCACCATGTTGGCCAGGCTGGTATCAAACTCCTGACCTCAAATGATCCTCCCTCCTCGACCTCCCAAAGTGCTGGGATTATGGGGGTGAGCCCCCTCGGCCGGCCAGTTATGATTTTAATTTTAAATGAGAGCATTGTTTAAGCACATCTTTAAGATTGTTTTATTTTTGTTTTTACAAATAGAGAGGGATTCTAGGAAATTTGTTTTTAACTTACTTAAAAGTTAAAAATTGGTAGCATATCAACCCCCCGGCCCCCCTTCTGGATTTGCAGTAGGATTAAGATGCAGCAAGAGGGTCTGCAGAAAAGGCGCTTGCAACTTGGTATGTAACTCAGTATTTCACAAAACCTTCCCCTCCTCCACCCCAATGTCTATTAATATCTGCAGGCACATTAGTGTTCTGTGGAACACAGTTTGCATAATATTGATGTGTTTACCAGTCTGGGTTCCATCCTATGAAATGTGGTGCATTATTTTTAACAGGTTTTGTTGCATTTTAGTCATAATGAGCTTTTGGTCATAATGAGTTTGACCCTCAAGCTTGTAAGTTGAGAATAACTGACAGTGAACAAGGAAATTAATTTGCAAATTAGACTCTTGGGGAGAACTTTCGTTTACTTCTTTCTTAACAGTAGCTGGGGCCTCCGAGTTTAAATGGCCTTCATACTACAGTTCAGTTTAACATTACACAGGGCAGACAAAGTAATAGATTGTAACTGAAAGAATTTTGGGGACGTTTTGAATGCAAAGAATTTGTGGGATCTATTTAATGGTGCTGCAAGACATAATTTGAGTGATGGAGGGAAGGCAGGCAATCTGTAATTAAAGAAGAACAAGGGCTCTTTTGGTTAGTCATTGTCACAAATATTTAATATTATGGGATTTGACTTCTATTTGTTATTGGAATTTTTTTTTTACTGCAACTTGTTAAGATCGTAAGAACATTTAATACGTTATTAATCTGTTTTGAAAAAGCAACCATGTGGTTTCACTCATTTGTAATTTAATTTGACCTAGTAATGGAGAAGGAAGCTAATGAAAGATCAGTGGTGTTCCTTTTGTACAAGTGTAGCAAACTTCCTACTTGTCAAGCCTTTAACCGTGACTTATTTGTTCATTAAATAATCCAGCAGCACATGTATGAAACTATTGTAAGTCCTTTTCTGAATGGTGGAAACTTTATTTGGCACAACTATGCCATTTAATGCTTTTTACTCTTCACAAGACCAGCATTCAGCAATATCCAAGAAGGAAGAGGGTGGTTCTGTTTTCCCTGTGGTTTGGTATACTTTCCTCCCTCATTTAAATGCTCCTCATTTTTTCCTGTGTACCTTCCATAACTGAGGTTGATCATTTTACCAATTTGGACATCTTTTGTCTATTTGGAGGAATTCAGCATTCAGAATTGGGTTTGTTGTTTTGCTCTCAATCAAGCCGTCATGGTAAATCATGGATGCATGTTATTCGCTTATTGGTTTTGTCAATATCTGAGACTTAATCTGATTATTTGATGATTTTTTTTTTTTTCTTCAGAACATGAACTTTGGTTCTCATGTGAACATTCAGAAGGGAGAAACCAAGAGTGAAAGAATCTTAGTTTGGAACAGAATTTTGTTCCTACCATAATCCACATAGATGGTACACTATTTTCTCTTTTTTAATTCTGTCATCTATGAAGTAAAGATGTTTCTGCTCTGTGACAGAACTGTGCAGTGGGAAGCCTCTGAGTTCCAGAAGAGTTCTTCTAAGGAGCTAAATGATTCAGAACAAGGCACTTAAATTTTCTGGGTCTCAGCTTCCTCATTTGTAAAAGGAAGGGGTCAGATTAGATTATCTTTAATCTCACATAAGCCAATAATCTTAAATTCGAATATGCAAGTAATAACATAGACAATATGAAACTTATACTAAGTTACTTCCTCTTAAAAAGCATTAATAACAAAACTTGTTATCTGCTTTGTATTAATTTTACATGGCAAAGGAGGATAATAATGGCTTCTAAATCACTGAAAACCACTGAAGTAATGTGCAATTGTAATCCAAATTAGTCACATTTATTCTAACCATTCTCTTACTCCTTTGCCCATTTTAAGTTACTGTGATTATATTTGGTAGTTCTTTGAGGGGGAGAAATGGTTTTTGTTGTTGTTGTTGTTGTTTAATTATGAAAATGTTATTTCAGTAAATGTAATTTAATTAAAATGAGAATTTCTGCCAACTGTTTTAAATAAATACAGTATTCTTTTACTAGTATGAAAGGAGTTACTATTTGCTGTCTCATTTCCTCACTAATATGCTGGCGTGTTTAGTTTGAACCTGAGCTTGTGGAAGTTTATTCTTAACCAAAGCAGTTCCTTTTTCATGTAAGTAGGTTAAATGTGAATTGGGAAGCCTCAGGGCGCTTTTTTGTTCACTTTTAAAAAGCCCCCTCAAGTGGGCCCCTTTTAGAAACCTGGAATCATATGTTTGGAAGATTGATCCAAATTAACATTAGAATGGTTCTCTCATTTTTAAAAATTATACAGACTATTTAAAATATGCTAAATTGACATAGATTGAAATAAAACTGAATAAGGAAGTAAAATTTCTTGTTTTATTCTACTTTTGTGATAAAAGAATTGGAAATCAGAGGGAAAATGTAGAATATGTTAAGGTACAATTTTGCCCCCAAAATATAGAAGGAAATGTATTTGTACAAAAGGTATAAATTAATGTCAATTTATTTACTTGTGATTTCATGTTCCCTAGAATAGTGCAAGCAGAGCACGAGTTTATATATGTTTTGACTTCCGAGAAGCTTGTTTATTTTTGAAAAAAACTACATTAATAGATTTCTAGAATTATATGCTAACGCATTTTATTCATAGAAATGCTGGCACTTGATGAAGTATGGTCAATGTGCTTTCTCATTTGCAAGTTATATAGCAATTTTATCCAGAGTTAAGACAATGCAAACATTTTAATTTGTTGAAAAGGAGTCAGACATTCAATATGGGTAAAATTGCTTAAAGTGATTTTTTAAAAATATGCTGGAAAACTAGAGGAGGACAGATTATACTTTGGCTATAATTCAGGACTATACAATCACCCAGGTCCCTAAAGGTCTCCAAAGAATGACAGAGAAGCCATGATTTTCAGACATGTGCATTATATATGTTAATAGCTTTGCAGGGAAAAAGGTCTATATCCTTGTAATAGAGGAAACATTCATTTTTAGCATTTCAGACCATAGGGAACATGGTAATTACAATAGGCACTAATATCTGGCTCCTTTCTACTCTTGCTGTCCCCTCCCTCCACCCCAAGCACTTCAATAATCCCAGTGGAATGAGTCAAAGGACTTTAAACCTATGTCGTTTCCAAGTCTTTTATTCTCTCTTTAGTACATTTAGCACAACATTGGTCCTCGAGGAAGGTATAGCATAGTTCGTGTACATATACACACACGAACACACACACACATGAACACACACACACACATACATGATTTAAATATCACAGCAAAAAGAATTAGAAATGCTTTTCTTTACTTAGATATGTCTATAGACGTTTTGGTTCATGTGATTTACAGTGGTGATTTTTAGAAACACAAAGCTGGAATATGCTTTTATAGTTGAGATTAAGTTTAAAGCAACGTTCTCAGTAAAAGTCTATCCCGGGCCGGGCGCAGTGGCTTAGGGTGTAATCCCAGCACTTTAAGAGGCCGAGGCGGGCGGATCACGAGGTCTGGAGATCAAGACCATCCTGGCTAACACGGTGAAACCCCGTTTTACTAAAAAATTAGCCCGGCGTGGTGGCGTGCACCTGTAGTTCCAGCTACTCGGGAGGCTGAGTTTGGAGAATCACTTGAACCCGGGAGGCGGAGGTTGCAATGAGCAAAGATCATGTCACTGCATTCCAGCTTGGGCAACAGAGACTCCATCTCAAAAAAAAAAAAAAAAAAAAAAGTTTATATCCTTAGTCAAGTAATCCCATCGTTAGAACTGTCTGGCCATCGTTCAGTCTTTTGGAATAAAAAAAAATTTTGCAAATTTTATCATTAGGTGAGAAACATAAAAATAGGCAGTCATTAGTTCTTAACCTATAATGTTTGAAATATGTACCTGTCTGGATTCAGTTAACGTGCAAATCCCCTTTGAATTAGCCCATATGCACAGTATTGGTAGTTGCAATGTTTGATTGAGATTCTTACAAATCCTCAGTGCTTAGTTTTTAGGTAGTTCCATTGAGAAATGCATAGGATTTCAGTAGCTAGAGCCCTGTAACTAATACCTATTCAAAATGTGCATTTGATGGCCAAAAAAATGCCTTTTCTGAAGAATTTTTGCAAGCTTATTTTTACTCAAAACATAGGCAATAAAAAAATTATGGAATAAATGTATAAACTTTTTTCTTCACTATGAAAGATTCTTATAGTTTTACCTCCTTGTTAAAGGTATTAAATTAAATCATTTACAGAAGTTAATACATATTATCAGGAAAAATGCTAGCTTAAAGCTTGATGATAGACCTGATTGTTTTCCTTTTATTTTGTAATTTTAACTTTCTTTCTCTCTTTCTCTCTGTCACACACAGACACACACACACACCCTCTCTCTTTTCCAAATAATTGTCATTGATTGTATAATTTTTGAGAAAACCAAAAGGCATACAGGTGGCTTTGACTTCACTAGTAAGGAGTAAAGGATTGAGGAATTTTAGTTGTTTCAACCTCTGTCACTGGGAACAACTATAGAACGACACCCGTTGTTAAGTGGGAAAGTGACCCTAAGCTGTCTGCTTAGAACAGTTCATCATTGTCATCCGAAAGAGCCATTCTATTGAAGCACACTTATATAAACGCTGTAAGTAGAAACTACCTCCTCCCTACTCTCATTCAACCTTCAAACTCAATTCACATTTAATTATCTAGTTAAATTTTCCATATTTATAAAATTAATATGCTTTTATGAGTAATCTTCTCTCAGCCACCACCATCCTGCACCAGCCCTTACTGGTATTTGCTCTAAAGCGGATTCATTTGGACATGTTCTTCCGCTGTGTACCTGGCAGGATTGTCTTCATTCTTCCAGCTTCTTTTAAGGAGTTGCCTCCCCAGAAGGCCTTCCTCAGCCTCTGCGGAGTTAGGACCTCCTGCTTTTCCACTCCTACCACCTCTCCTTACCCCTTCTCCACCCTCAACTTCCCTTAGAGGATGTCTCACACTGCTTCGCAACCTTTCCACCTGACTTTTAGGTTTGGGTTTTGGTAAAAAACTTTGGTTCTGTTAAAGAAGAATCTCCTGGGTGTGGGGGCAGAATTTTCTGGGGTTAGAGACACACTGGAGATCCCAAAATGCTATACAGGAAGCCTCTTCTTGGAATGTTTAGGAAAAGTAAATATTCCTCAGAACAAGATTTTGAGCTTGTAAAATCTCAATTGAAAATACATAAAAAAATAAAATCTGAATCTGAAGAAGAGAAGCGCCAAGAAAGAAGATGTAGGGGCGTCACTCCCCTTGTTCTGCTGTTGCCTTCCTCCCTCTCCTGGCAGGGGCTGGGCATGGGCGCACGTGGATTTTGCTTTTCTCTAGCTCTGCCTTCCTCTTCCATGGTGATCTCCAAGAGGCTGTCATTCCAGACCTTCTGAGTTTCTTGCTACTAGATATATATAGGAAAGTGTTAAATGATGGAATGACCGACATAAAGGAGTGGGCTTTATTCAAGGGGTTGCCATCCTTTTATCATCACCTGGCCACCAACTATGAAACGGGTTAAGGATCTTTACAGCCAGATGGGGGTTTTGCTAGTAGTGACTATGGGGTGGGGGAAAAGAGGGGATTTTTACCAGATAAACATTTTAAAACATTTATTTAAAAATTGTGGTAGAGGAAATTACCGAAGAGGCCATCACAGAGAAAAAATTACTAGGTAATTACTAAACCTTTACTGAACGTTATCTTTTAGAGATACAAGCTGTTTTGTTCCTCCATTTACAGGAGTGAACTGGTTTGTGGCATTGCTTTCCATACAATCTTTTCATCAAATACCCTTTATCTCAACCATCAGTATCAATTGCTTTGGTTTCTTTGGTTTTCGATGATCCACATTGATTATTTAGAAGCTGAAGCATTGCCATTCATAATACTTTGATCCAGTCATTTAATAACATGATTTTATGCACAAGTATACACACGCACACACTCAAACACAGATTTGGTTTACAATTTTGTAAACATGTTCTGTTTTCATTTTCTGTTTTACATTATTTACAATCTATCATTTTTACCGTACAATCTCTTGGTAATCTCCTGTAATCTTTGCTGACTTATTCATATCTCAGTAACTCTAAAAGATGCAGCTTTATGGAAGATTCTGAGTAGGGAGTGATACAAGGGAAGAACACTCAGCAGGAAAAGATCGATTGTATTTTTCAAATAGGTTTTCCCCCAATAGTAGCGTTGTTCTTCAACTAGCCTTGGTTGGTTATGAGTGGCTTAATGTTCCACCCTAAATATAAGATATAAAGGGCACCAAACAACAAGATACAGTGGCAAGTATAGTCAGTCTCTGTCAGCCCTGGTTTCCTCATTTGTAACATGGGATAATGGTATTATTTAATTTTTGATGTTACTAAGAGAATTGAATGGCATAACAGGCAAAAATGGCTTCAAAAAGGTGACAGGTATAAAACAAACATTGGCTATTAGTACTATTTTTATGTTATTGTTACATATAAAATGTTTGTTTGTTTGTTTGTTTTTTGAGATGAAGTCTCGCTCTGTCACCCAGGCTGGAGTGCAGTGGTGTGATCTTGGCTCACGGCAAGCTCCGCCTACTGGGTTCAAGCAATTCTCCTGCCTCAGCCTCCTGAGTAGCTGGGACTACAGGCACGTGCCAGCACGCCCGGCTAATGTTTTGTATTTTTAGTAGAGACGGGGTTTCACCGTGTTGGCCAGGCTGGTCTCAATCTCCTGACCTCGTGATCTGCCCGCCTTGGCCTCCCAAAGTGCCAGGATTACGGGCGTGAGCCACTGCGCCCAGCCATAAACTATTAATAGCCAGCACACTATTGGGATTGGGAGCCAGAAGGGTATAAGGAAGAAAGGAAGAGTTGCGATAAGTAAGTCTGTTGAGATAGATTTGAGTAATCCACATGAAAAGACATAAAGACACGGGGCTATCAAATGTTGTCTTGATGGAATTAAACACTCTGTTATCAATTATTACAAAAATAGTGGGAATGACAGCTGAGACAAGGTAAAATGATAAGGTAATAGCATCCTAATAAAATGGGAAATCGTTACACAATTTTAGAATTTTGTCAAAGAATAAATGCTTTATTTGTATTTGTCTCTGATTATGAAAAAAAAGAACTATGGTTGATCAAGGTAAAAGATAATAAAAAGACAAGCATACGTTAAGCCAGTGTCTACTTACTATAAAAATCTAGATTATTTTCTTTCTAAAAGATTTTTTTTTTTTTTTACAACATAACATAAAAGGTGGAAACAAGACTTTGGTCACTTCCCAACACTAATGTGAACATTTTCTAGGTGTTCACTACTCCTTTCTGGCCACGATAACAAGAGTTCTTTTGAAACAATGCCACAAAGCAGCACTAAATATGTGCTCTCCCACACTCTGTACATAAGGGAAATCAAGTAGGGAATAATTTTACTAACTGTTTGCCAAGGTCAACTTTTCTGTTTTTCAAAGAGTAATGTGTTTTCCTTGACAAATAATGTAATCCATTCTGCATTGAAATATGGGCCTCCTGATATGGGATTCTTTCTTGAATAATAATATAAATTCATGTTATCTAATTTGACAGTAGACCACTGTATGGACATTTAAGAAACAAAATGAGTGTTAATGTTGTTCAGAGGAGATATATTTATTAATGACTCTTTATTCTTCCTTTTCCATTCTGTATCTTTAGTAACTTGGTGATATTTCTCAGTTAAAAAAAAATTTAAAGAGTAAAATATTTCTTCTTTTTACCTTCCAATTAAATTATTTTCTTCCGGTACTTGGAATGGGGATTCTGTAGGAGCTCATCTGATCTTTAGAAGAAAATCCAAGGTAGCCCCACCTTCTCCAGGCTCTTAGAAAGGAATTAAATTTTATTTTAATTTTGGTGATGTGAAGGAAGGGGAAAGAGAAAGGATCATGTTTTTTGAAGTTCTTTTTATATTCTAGAAGACAATTACTTAGAGCAAATTGGCTCTTACTTCACTAGTTAGGCACCCTCATTATCTACTTAAAATACCTCTATCTTCTCTCATTTACAAACAAATAGAAAAGTTGCCGGTATACCTCAATTCAAATCCTCTCTGGCCAGATTGCTCTTACTGCTCTTGAAGAAGACTTTACTGTTTGCCTCCTACATTCTAGAAAGGCCAACCAGCAGTCTCACTTGGCTGAGAAGTTGGCCATCAGGGTGTGCTTGATGTGCAAGATTAAAGACCAGAGTTGGCTGTCTTCCTGGATACCCTGGGCTCAGTGTTAACTTTCTTCATTGAGAGAAACTCTGACCTTTTAATAGATATTTTGTTGTTGTTAATTGTAAACAGAGAAAGGCTCCTTGGTCTAGGAGGCTCTTGCTGGATAGTGGCTGGTAGGAAAATAGTTACAGGTGGGGAAAGGCACCATGGAGCCTCCTGAGCTCCTTCTGGAACCTGGGGAATCAGACCCTCTGACTTGGAGCGCACAACTCATCACCGTCAGCATGCTGGCTGCTAACGTATTTAAGGATGAACAGTCACAGGGCTCGCACTTAGGAGTCCCTATAGCTTGTACATCTTTAGCTGGGGCAGACCCACAAGATCCTGAGAATGTGGCTTGCCTTCTTCCGGAACTTAGTGTCTCCAAAGAGAAAAAGACAGAAATGAAATTATCAAGGTGTCTCCTTCCAGTGGGCAAGCATGTGGATTCAGCTCACCATTTCCACCAGTTACAGCTGCTCGCCTCATGGCCCCACTTGCTCCTTCTGGACCACTTGAAGGAACCAGCTCATGCTATTTTTCATTCCCACCTCTATGTCATCTTAGAAACATAGTCCTGAAATATATACGTAGTTCTTTCCTCCCAAAGCAGTGCTGTCTCCCAAGCTCATCTCACCCAGAAAGCCACCACTGATCAATCCAGGGAAGTGAGCTGCTCCACCTTCCAAATGCTAGTGCTGCCTTGAGCAGCTCCTGAAAATTCTGCTCCTTTGTAGCAAGCTTACATGGGGAGAACTCAACTGAAATGAGATGATATTCTTAGTTGCTTAATCATTTTTTTCTTTAAGCTTTCAAATAATAAGTAAACCATTGTCTAAACAAAAATCCTTTTGAAATAGGATAGGGATATTGGTTTTATATTTTAAAAATATTATTTTTTCCGTCTAGAGCCTGGATTGACCTGTAGTCCATATTCTAGAGCACCCTTTGGGTCAAGCATAAAAAACCTGGGAGGTGGAGGTTGCAGTGAGCCGAGACTGTGCCACTGCACTCCAGCCTGGGTGACAGAGTGAGACTCTGTATCCAAAAAACTCCAAAAAACAAAAAACAACTTCCAGAAGTTTCGATGATTGAAGTTTCCTGAAGATATTTACAAAAACAGCTGATTATTAAAGGAATACATATTGCTTGTAGAAAATATGGAAAATGAAGCAATAAAAATGTGTAATTCGACCACTCAGCATGCATTTTTTCCCAGCATTCATATATATAATTATAAATATATGGTATTCATATACACACTGTTTTGTTTGTGTACACTTAAAGGGGGGGGGCGGAGAGAATATATTTTTATTCACCCACAGCAGTTACAAGCATGAAATCTGGAGTGACACAATGTCATTTTAGGCAAGTTCTTTAATATCTCTAATCCTTAGGTGTTTGGGGTGAGGATTAAATCACATACTAGGAACTAATACTTATTGTTTCCAGTGTCTTGAACATTGTTCTACACATTTTATACACAATAACTCTTTTTAATTCTCACAACAAACCTATGAGGTGTGTATTATGACACTTTGCCTCTGCTTGTATGCAAATAATACTTGTAAAGGGCTCAGTGTAGTGTCAGAGGTGTAATAAATACTATTTGTATGTGATTTTTTTTTCTACAAGATATGGCCAGTTTGTAACAGAAAATTTTATAGCATATTTTTCATTTTATGTTTCAATGTTTTCCCTGAATCATATTTTTATTTAAATATAAATTTACTAGTTAATGTCTTCATTAATATGTAGTGCTCAAGGCAGCACTAGCATTTGGAAGGTGGAGCAGCTCATCTCCCTGGATTGTTCAGTGGTGGCTTTCTGGGTGAGCTGAGCTTGGGAGACAGCACTGCTTTGGGAGGAAAGAACTATGTATTAAAAGGTATCAAAGGGTATTTTTCATACTCTTTTTTTCTGGGGATAAAAATTTAGATTCTTACATTAGTAAAGGCTAGGGCCAGCTTTTTGTATATTATCTGTTCAAGTAAGTGTGCAGTTTTTCTAGACATGTCATGACCTTATCTTTCCAAGCGGCTAGTTAAAACGGAGAGATTTGACTTGCTGCCAAGAAAGGGCCATTGCTTTTGTCTTTTTCTAGTTGCTCTTCATGTGGGCTTATGTGGGACTCTAGAGAAGCATGCACAGTTGGTTTTTTAAATCAGATACTTCCTAAACAGGTGGCATGTGACTTTTCAGATAACATAACGGAGTAGAAATTTCTGCATTGATGTGCATTTTTTTATATAATGAATGACACAGACTACTGAATATTTTTTCTTGGGTTTCCATAAGCTCAGATTCAATCCTTTAATCCTTTAAGTCCTAGGGACACTGTAAAGAAAGCGCCTGGCAATTTTAGTTTCAAACATTTTACTAAGGGGTCATCTTACCATTTTCATTGTAGTGGTATCAGTATAATTCTTTTTTTTCTTTTCTTTTCCTTCTTTCCTTTTTTTTTTTTTTTTTTTCGGAGAGGGCCTTGCTCTGTCACCCAGGCTGGAGTGCAGTGGCACGATCATAGCTCACTACAACCCCTTCCTCCTGGGCTCAAGTGATCCACCAGCCTTAGCCTCCCTAGTAGCGGGGACTACAGATGTTCACTACTATACCAGTCTAGTTTTTAAATTTTTATTTTTGGTAAAGATGAGGTTTTGCTATGTTGCCCAGGCTGGTCTTGAACTCCTAGGCTCAAGCAATTCTCCCACCTTGGCCTCCCAAAGTGCTGAGATTATAGGCATGAGTCACCACACCTGGCTTCAGTATGATTCTTGGGGTCCTTGGTTTAGAAAGACTTCCAAGAAGACTTTAAAATTATTCATTTGTTACTAGCTTTTATGGGATGTTTAGCAAAATGTTTTGATCTCTTTGGCAAGAGAAATGTTTATGAGCAGTCTCATAGTGTTACTTTGCAGTTACTTTAAGTAAAGTTATTTTAGGACTTATAAGGGGTAAAAATTTTTATGATTTATTGTCAATGTTCTATATCCTGAGATGTTCTCCCTGTAGTCTTGTTTAAGTTGTAGGATGGGACAAATAGGACTTGGCAAGTAGATGTCCCTTGATAAAGTGAGCAAGTACTAGGAATGCAGACCCAGTTGCTGATTTGGGAAAGATTCAGAGCTTTAGAGAGAGTTTTGTATTATACTTAGAAAGACCTTTCCCACTTTAAAATTAAAGTGTTTTCTACCTTGAAGAAAATGTTTTTCTTCAAAACATTTGACCCATCTAATGATTTAGTTTTGACTAAGGTGTGAGGCAGGGATCAAACACTTTTCCCCAGTGGCTCCCAGTGACACCTTTATTATGTGTTAAATTTCCCATATGTAGTGGGATCTGCTTCTAGCCTTTTTCTTTGGTTTAGTCCATTTAAGATCAAATATATGGTCAGCCATGGTGGCTGCACTGGAATCCTCACTAGCCACTGCCTCCTGGCTGCAGCCTTTCTTGTTTCCTGGAACTCTGTAGTAGGCAAAATGCTAACAGGCCAAACAGAAGGGACAGCATCCATGTGGGCCCTTGTTCTTTATTCACAAGCTCAAACATGAGAAAATGTTGCCTTTGAGGGGAGCAGGTAGAGAAAAGCCCTCCTTGGGTCTGCTTCATTGAGTCCCTGTGTGCTAATGTTGATCCAAGGGTAGGGTTCCTATTGCTTTACAACAGTGCTTGTCCCCTGGGGCCTGTTTGCAGCTGATCTGAGCACAGCTCCCCCTTTGATATCACAGCAAGCTTAGTTTTGAATCAACTCTAGGAGTATACAAAGTAATAAAGCAAGCTGGTTGTCACATCAGTTCAGTGGCACATAGAGTAGTCCCAGAAAAGTCCTTGGAAAACTGTAAGCTACTACAATGAAGCTAGTTAGATTTTTTTCTTTTTCTCTTTCTTTCTTTGACTCTTTTTTTTTTCCTTTCCCTCGCTCCCTCCCTCCGTCCCTCCCTTCCTCCCTCCCTCCTCTTTTTCCTTCTTTCTTTCTTTTTCTTTCTTTCTCTTTCTTTCTTTTTTGCTTTCTCTTTCTCTCTCTTTTTTTCTTTCTTTCTTCCTTTCTCTTTCTCTCTTTCTTCCTTCTCTCTCTGTCTTTTTCCCTTTCTTTTTCTTCCTTTATCACTATGAACTTGTGGTGGCTGTTGGTACTTGGTGGAGAACATTTCTGTAATTTATGAGAGTATACATTTAGAGGAATGTATTTGGTTTGTGGCGAGGAAACTTCCTTTTTCAAAGTTGTAACGAGTCGGCCTTTAATATAATTCTCAGAACTATTTTTTTTAATTGTTGTTCCTGGAAATGTTACTAAACATATTTCTAAAACAATATATTTGTCTCAGTCAAACTTTTAAAACCAAACTCCAAACCTTTCTTGCCTGTAAATTACTAAATCCTGACAATTTAAAACTACATGATACAAATCATAGAAGCCATTTCCAGTGAACTCACAACTCTAAGGATAGATTGGCAAGATAAAAGGCAACAGTTCCTGATCTCGGACATTTGGGAATACTGGATGAAGCTTGGAAATTTGTCAGGTAGTTGAAAATGTTTTCTTGCCTTCTTTCTGCCAAAGGATGGAGAGAGTACACAAAGATCAGAATGATCCCTATATGCTAATGACCTCTGTGCTCATGCCTATTCATGAACTGTTTATAATAGAGTTAATTACAGTGTAAATTATTTATTGATATTATAACGTAAGCATTTAATAATTAAAATAAATTGGCATTATGCACATGTATCTTTAAAATGCTGTGGGGTTTTATTAGATCATTTTGGCCATTCATTCTCACACATTTAGCCATGCACACTGAATAGGAGAGTACTTGCAAGTTAGTTTAAGTGGTTAAACTAACCACTCTTTCACCACTCTCTGATATTTTTTTCCAATATAGTTAAAATTAATTCTAGACTCCAGATGCAAAGTTAAAAAAGTTTAATAAAAGGATGCAAGATTTTCTTTTTGAAAACTTATGATATATATTTTTTTTGACTTGAGAAAAATATGTTTGCTTTACATAAAGTAGGCAAAATTATTGCTTGGTCTTGAATTACTAGAATTATAGGAAAAGTGACATTAAAACATTAGACAATTCTCCTTTTTTTCCCTTTTAAATGGAAATAGATTTGACATTTGAGTATCTCAAGGCCAATGATAGGGCCTAAATCCTTAAATAGCATACATGTGTTCACAATACCACTTACACATTGATCCAAATTCCCTAGATTCCATAAAGGAAGCAGTGACTCTTGAGCAATAACTCTTACTATAAAGCTGTTTGAAATACATGACACTTAAAGAAAAATGGTATAAAAATGTCAGTACAGAACAGAGCATGTTATAAAGACTACGTTTCTGGATAAAAGACAACTGAATTATTGGTCTTATGAAGGGAATGAAACAACAGTCAAGATTATGTTTTATGTTTTTTCTAGTTGAGGCAGACCAATATATTTTCGAGACAAACCTGCTGAGATCCTAGAGGCAATGTGGTGTGAGCGCAAGGTGGCCGTAGAACATGGGCAGACACAACCATGTGTTCCGTTGTTTTTTTCAGTAGGGATAGCAGGACTTTGTTGTTTTATGGGAGATAATATTTTCTCATTGTAACATATTAAAAGATAGAAAGGGTCAGAAGATTTCTGCAATTTGGGGAGTCAAAATAGTGAGTAAAATGGTGTTATTTTGATACCGAATGGCTTAGTCAGTGAGAGTATACATTTGTGCTTAAGAAAAACATTTTTTTAAAAAAAAGTTTTATCACTCACCTAAACAATGTTTGGTTTGATTGTATATATGATTTCTTTTCATCCAAGAAATGTCAAGGGCATCCTCAGAAAATAATAATTATTATTAGTTTTATTGCCATATGGAATTCAAATATTGATTTATCTAAGTCTTGAACCATTTAGAACCACATTTTCCATTATTCAAGCTTTTTCATTATTTTACAACTCATTTTTCATTATTTGGTTCTATATATGTGATATGAAAGTAGGGCACATTAAAATTTTTTATTTTACAGCTTCTAAGTGTCAGGTTTTTTTCTAAGAACTTTGCAAGTATTAACAGCTTTAATCCTCATAGCACTTTGAGAGGTATATTATTAATATGCTAAGGAATGTCTTGCCAATCCTACTAATATTATCAGAAGAAATGAACAGAGATGTTAAGCAATTTGCCCAGTGTCACCCAGCTGGTGAATGGCAGAAATGGAGTTCGGTCCCAGTGAACTCTTATGTTGCCTCATGTAAAAACATAACAGCATATATGGAAATTCAGTTCAACTAAGACCATTGCTGGGGGAGAGCACCTTGTAGCTTTCTGGTAAATGGAGAAATTGAGATTTTTGTTTTAAGAATAGTCAACTAAAATCCACACTTGAATTAATTCTGAAAGTTAAGAAAGTTATAAAAGTCAGCAGAGAAGGTAAATGCTTATTTATCCTTTAACATAAATAAGCATAAATAATATGATTTATTTCCACATGACATGTGACATTTGATTTCATTAAAGTGATCTATTCCAGAGTCTAGAATCTCACTGCATGCTTTGCAAATGCACTAAGTATTGATTGAAAAATGACTTTAGTAAATTGGAAGTCAATATGTGAAAAAACACTTTTGGCATGATCGTAAGTTTAATTGTAGGAAAACATTTAAACATATAAAATAATGTTATGATGATACTTTAATGTGTTCCCATTACAAATTTAAAATATAGCATCCTTGTTTCTGTATAAAAGTAGGTAAGAGAAAAGTGTTATGGATGATTCCTCATATATTCGGATCTCATCCAAAACAGAATTTTCTTTGTAAGCTTTGTCTTATGTAGGATCATATCCCTTAGCTTTATTTCTCATCATATATAAATTCTTAACAGGGATATGATTCCAAAAGAAAAGACAAAGTAGAGAGTCAAAACTTCGGGCAAACACATATCCTGATAAGGAAAATTGATTTAGGATCATTCAGATGTGCTCATTATATTGACTCACTAAATAGAGCTGATAAACTTCTCCATTTAATTTTTTAATAGAGATAAACCTGAAATCAGGGTAGTATTGGGAGTCTAAATACCAATTCAACTTTTTCCATCATCTGCATTATTTTATTACTTCAGTGAGAAGTGTAAACACTCAGTCCCCATCCAACAGGTATTTTTAAAGCATCTGCTGGATGCCCAGATTGTTTACGAAAGTTTTAAAATTTTAGAGTAGATTTTCTTTATTTGTTTGCTAAGACTTAGGTTGCATAGAGACATGGATATTTACAAGGACATTTGTCTTAGTCTTTGTGTGACCAGTTTCTAGTGTGGTGTCTCTCATATAATAGACTCCCATAAATGTTAGATGATGAATAATTGATCTTCAATGCAAAGAATGATGTAATGACTTTATCAGAATTACTGTAAAGGTTTCTGGCGCAATTTTAAACTAAAATGCAAATTTTGTTTGTTTTTAAAGTTATCTGTTCTACTTGTATCCTGGAGATACCGCAACGTCCATGACTATTTGAGATATCTGACATAATCTCGAAGGTTTTAGGGATTGTTCTAGACTTATTCATTGTCCTTGATATTTTCTTAAACCCATATACTGCTTTTACCTACACAGTAAGTAAAGAAAACCACATCCTTATCAGATAGTGGGAAATCTGTTTCTTCTCTAAGGGACAAAATCTGCCTCATTTTCTTCAGTTTAATATCCCAGTAAGTATGAAGGGTTATTTTCTAGACTATAATTGCCATCTATATGTTGATGTCATATGTTCGGGGTATGCCATCAGCAGCCCTTCATTTTGTGTTCTGGAAGTCATCTAAAATCAACCTAGTTCAGCTCAGCTGATATTTTTATGCCATAGAGCATGTGAGAATATGTACATTTGTCTCAGTCTTCATATAACCAGTTTCTAGCATGGCACCTCTCATAAAATAGACTCTCATAAATGTTAGATGATGAATAATTGATCTTCAAAGCAAAGAATGATTTAATGACTTTATCAGGATTACTGCAGAGATTTCTATATTGGTGAAATACTGCAGAATGCAATGAGAGCTTTTTCACTTTTGTTCTTACAGATATTTCACATAAAAAACAAAAACAATTCAGTTCTGTCAAAATGAGATTACAAAGGATGAAAAAATACTTAGCACACACGCCAAATGTTAGGTGATGCAAATGTGAGATCCAGAAGGTCATCGTGAGCTTCTCTTGACCCTGAGAACATATTTAGGTGTTTGTATTAGTACAAGGAATTAGGATGAAGTGAAAGTATGGACTTTTCCTCCTTATGTTGATGCTTTAAAATTTACCGTAGAGTTCAATAAAACTAGTATTAACATTATATTAGAAAAAAATTTCAATAAAATATTACATAATTTTGATTCTACTTAATTCATTAATCTGATGGCTCTTTAAGTACTAGATCAAAGAAATAAAGCGTGTTGAGTATTGAGTTAATGGCATATGTGGAGTTTCATTCTGGCTTATCGTTTCTAATATTTGAGTAGTCATGTGTGGTTCATGCAGCACTTTCACAAATGCTATTCTAACAACAATCCTGGAAGGGAGAATAAAACTTTGCTTGGAGTTTCAGCTCCAAGTCTAGCTGCTTTGTCAACTTGGAGCTGTTGCTTCATTATATCTGCTTTCCTTGTGCACTGGTGTTAATTCTGACTGGATAATAAACTTTGACAATAGAACAAAAGTTGCAATAAATTGTCACAATGCGTGAAATTCCAAGCTCTCCTATATTTAGCACAAGGCTTAGGAGTGCAGTGATAGAAAATGCACAAGGGAATAGGTTACTGCAAAGCAACCTCACTTGAAAAGAATCTGGGGATCGATACCAGGCTTATGAAATTGTTCATGTCAGGCAACCCCTGGATATGTTTTATTGCTTTTATTAGTGTGACTATATAATACAAGAACATATACTTCTGTGCTTTTAATTTTCAAAGCCTGCTTAGTATAGAAACCCCCGCCACTCCACTCTTCTCTCTTCTTTGACTACATTCCAAAAGAGAGGTGAACTTTCTAAATACTCATATTTCAAACAGATTCACTTTCTTTTGGGAAACTATAAAGCACTCTGTGATCCATAGAAGTGGTTTAACTCAGGAGTTCATAAAGGTATCAGTAGCCAGCAGAAATGCTCTTCTACCTGAGTGTTTGAAAACCATTGTTTAAAATCCCATTGAAATCTTTTTACAAGGGATTTAAAATAATTTATAGATTAGAAAAAATGGAGAGCTGGGAAGGTTCACCATACTGCTGTTTTCAGCTGGCTGAATAATTGCTTAGCTATTGGTCTACTTTGGTTGTCTTATTCAATGAAGAATGTTCGAAAAAAATCCAGTTTCTAATATTTAATACTTTGATGTATTGTAGATATGATCATTAACACATTGGTTTTAATCTATATTAAAAAATACAACAAGATATTGAAGTTCTAGATCTTTTCAGCCCAGTATGTTGATTAAAAAATATATTTTATCTAGTTTGTTAAAAAGAACAGAAGATAAAACTTTAGGGTCTTTGTGATCCAACGAAGAGGAGAGTTTATTGATCAGCCACTTAATTATCATTGATTTTTGGGGTGACCACATAGTTGCCAAGTGAAGTCAGAGTAGCATTTGTTAGCAATTGAATGATTAATTAACTGATTTTTTGGTCCCTAAGTTGAAAGAGCAAACTGACTTATATTATGGATTTAAATATAGTTCAGATGTTTTAAGCATGCATGTTTTCTTATATCACCAGCTGTTTGTTTTTTCATTTTCATTACCGGGCCAAATAATAATGGATAGATAAAATGATTTGCTTATACTGTCATGGAAAATGAGTCAGTGGAATAGATTGCAAACTAGCTGAAAAGAGCTCATGACTAATTTTAAATGTCTTTGAGTAAATTTGAACATTTTTTCGAAAATACATTTTTATTTTCAATAACCATATTTCATACATTAATATCTCTTATGCTTATACATACTCATATAAACATAAATAGTGTTTTACATGATATAAATACAAATTGCTTTTAATGGATGATGTAACTTAAAATATAATATTTCTGGCATGCTTGATGTGATGGATACCCCATTTACCCGATGTGAATATTATGCATTGCATGCCAGTATCAAAATATCTCATGTAACTCATAAATATACAAATCTCCTGTGCACCCACAAAAATAAGAAATTAATTAAAAATGTATCTGGGAAGAATTAAAATTAGCCATAGGTTTCTCCCACCCTTTATTTTTTGACTCAATTCATTCCCGATAATATAAAAAACGAGAACATTTCCAAGAAAACTTCCTCTGCTGCCTTCTTTTTGGGGGAAGGTCTATTAACTTGAAGCCAGAAGACCAGAAATTTTGCTCTGTTATTTATATGTTTTATGCTTTTTGGGTGAGTTTTCTAACTGTCTGATGTTTCAATGTCTTCACAGATAAAAAAGGGGGAATTATCTATTATGTTCTAATGTTGAGCTTTCATGGAACTGTTCATGGATGTGCAGACTCAGGGAGGTACCTGAAGATTCAGACAGACAGTGATTGCTGAATACAGTCTAATAGTTTGGTTAACCCAGCAGCTTCCTGGTTACTGCTACAGATAATGGTCAAGAACAGAATTTGTCAGTTACCTTTAGAACTGAAAGCTGCCAGGATATAAAGATATTTTCTTTGCTGATTTTGAGAATTTCTTATTCTGAGGTGCTGAGTAGCTCTGCATGGGGCCTTTGGGATCATGGCCGTTTTGATCTTGAGAACAAGACAGAATATTACTTTTTACTTTCAGGAAAACCATATTTTTTTTTTGTAAAGTGATTATTCCACTTCAGATATGTCCTGAAGATACATTACTATAATAATAATCAAGGACTGCTAACCATCATACACTATTGAATATGTTTCTATTCTGAGTATCATTCCAAATTGAGGCTGGATGTTTTCACATCCATGTGAAATGCAAGAACTTATATTGCAATAATTTTTTCCTGTTAGACATAAATATTCTTTATTCATAATGCAAAGACAGAAATTTTAATTTTCTGATAATGTTGTTTGTAATTGAATTCTGTGATGTTTTGAAATTAGTTTATATGGTGTTTTTAAGCCCCTTCTGTCTTTGAAATTCTCCAAGCCAGCATACTGTCATATTCCTGTAGTCCCAGCTACTAGGGAGGCTGAGGGTGAAGGATGGCTTGAGGCCGGTAATTTGAGGCTATAGTGTGCTATGATGGTGCCTGTGAATAGCTACTGAACTCCAGCCGAGCAACATAGTGGAACCCCGTCTCTAGGAAAAAAAAAAAATCTCTGATGAGTCTCTAGGGGCTCTATTTGCAAAACAATTCTTGGTGGAATTGTTCAATAAAAACTAACCTGTTGCATGTAATTAGTTTGCACAGTGAGTGCAGGTAGGTACTGCTGCTAGCTGTGAGCAGAAACACAGGAAAGCTGGAGTGCTTGCTTCTTCCCTTTCTCCATGGACACATTCTCCACTAGCCTGGCCTATGCCATAGTGCAGAGCATTATTACCAGTGAATAGACATGGAATATGTGCTTTGCATATGCAGTTTTTAAAACATGTCACTGCGTGGTGGATGATGATTCAGTTTACTTAGACTGCATGTCCAGAGTGTTCTTTTTCTTTTCCTTTTTTCTTTTCTTTTTTTTTTTTTTGAGACATAGTCTCACTCTGTCTCCCAGGCTGGAGTGCAGTGGCACAATCTTGGCTTACTGCAACCTCTGCCTCCCAGGTTCAAGCGAATTCTCATGCCTCAGCCTCCCAAGTAGCTGAGACTACAGGTGCGTGCCACCACGCCCAGCTAATTTTTGTATTTTTAGTAGAGGCGGAGTTTCACCATGTTGGCCAGGCTGGTCTTGAACTCTGGACTTCAAATGATCCACCCACTTTGGCCTCTCGAAGTGCTGGAATTATAGGCATGAGCCACCACCCCCGGCCTAGAGTGTTATTTTCTAACAGGAAAATGGTGTTTGTTCTTTCAGTGCCACAATTGTTCCCTATTTGTAAATTATGAACCCTTTGCAATCCTGATTTTCATTAACAGCTAGGTTATTATTTAGTTCTCTGAAATTGGAGCTTGCCAGTAAGATCCTCAGGACTGAAAGTGTTAATGCAGCTTGGGCACTGGGAGAATTTGGTTGTGTTGAAATAAATAATGAATAACAGGGATTTTTAAATCCCCATTAAATATTTAATTTATAGAAAGCTTCTGCAGTGCCATTATTAATTCTTAGTTGAGTGTTTTAAACTTTTTTATTGTATGTATATTGAATATAAAATGGCCTGGCACATGGTAGGCTCTCCATAAATATGGAATTTATGTTATTATAGTTTTGGTGGTTATTGTCCAATGAATGATTGAATGAAAACATGTAACATGGAGGGTGAAAATCATCAGCTAGCAGCAGGTCTCTGTAACTGTTATAGTTTCCTAAAAGTCATTACACACAGAGCCCTTAAACCCAGGGGACGGCAGTCACCTCTGAGCGCAAACACAGGCACTATTTGTGATTGCTGGAGAAGGGCAAGATCACCAACTTAGCCCAGAACACATTGAGTGACTTTGTTGGTGCCACAGCTGGAGCCTTGTTTCACTTCTAACATTCTGGTAAAGTCACTCTGAAGTCAAGGGCAAAAGAAGCTCTTCAAATATTTTGGCCTCATTCCATGATAATCACAGGTACTCTGCCAGCAGTTTTGTTTTTGAGTCCTATAAAAGTCAGCTTCTACTAAATTATTACTTAATCCTTTCCTAAGTTAGAAGAAACCACTAGTTTTTTCAGGCAGGAGAGGAGTAGAATGAAGCACAGGACCCCAGAATTTTGCTTATCTGGTTTGGATGTTTTGAGCATGCATTGGGTTTGCCTCCCAATGGGTTGGGACTCATTTTAACTTGAGAGATGTTTGAGGGGCCGAAAATGCTCCAGAATTCGTCGTGACCTTGCTGTATTCTACAGACCAAACTACTATGCATCTAGACTGTACCATTATTCAAATAACAACCACGGGAAGGAAATAGAATCCTGGCTATTAAACATCAAACATGATTTCTTTGCGTCTCAGCAGCAGAATTATTTTTGCACCAGTTACAAGGCTTGCCTATGAATTATTTAAAAAATAAAATCTTGAGCTCTGAGGCATTTTTGAAAAATCTTTTATTACCACCATCACATAAACATAGAAAAGAACAGATGTGTGCTATCAAAGGTGAAACTCTCTTTCATATTTGAAAAGAAATACAGTGCAGTTGCTTCTAAATATAGCTCGTTTAAATAATAAGAAAAATATGATGTGTCTGCAGGTAATGAAGGACATAAAAATTAAGAAAGGAGAATCATGGGAAAGTAGAAAAGAACAGGTAAATAGTTGAAAAAAAGAATGAAATTGTCTAGGAAAAAAGTCTAATTTTCACCCAAGAAAGGCTGGAAAATAATAACAATCACATTATTTTATTACATTAGAACAATTCTGTACGAGGTGAGTGTGCACTATTTTTGCTTAGAGAAATGATATGTGTAGGTTAAATGGAATGATGGCCTCAGTGCCCTAAGGCATTCCACAACTAATACTTCAATTTAAAATGAATTTTTGAAAGCAGTAAAACATGTGTCTAGCCGATTATTCATATGATTAATCTGTTGGTTTTTCCTTTTATGCTTTCTTGTGTTTGATAAGGAGTTGTTTATAATATTTTTCCCTTGAAGGGGACATTTATGTGAGTGATGCCATTCATCCTTAAAATACATTGTTCAACTTTTGTCCAGTCTTTACGCAGGTGTGAAGAGGAAATGGGTTACATTTTGAAAGAGTCTTGGTGGAGAATCTTAAAACCCTCTATTTTAACACAATAAAAAAAGAGATTTAGATTTTTTAAAAATCATGTATGTTAGGTGAAGGAAGCATCTATTTCTGGGGAAATAAGCTAATTTACTTTAAATCATAAAAATTTCTTTTACAGAAAACTCTCTGAAATGCTTTGAATATAAAATGTTAAAATATTTTGTTGTCTCCTCCAGGATTTTGGAGGCATCATCGTAGCCTGTGGAAATGTGGATGGGGATTCAACTCTCTGTAGTCAGCAAGGGACAGGTGGGAAATCTTGTTTTTGAAGAAGAGTGCACTTGTAGTAGCAAGCTACCACAGTCAACTTTCACCTCTGCCAAATGTGTGATTGGCTTAAGCTACTTATATTTTCAAATCTGTTAATTATTCACAGTTTTGGCAGAGCTGTTGCTTCACACAGTGTTGGTGGCTGTCGTCCACCTTTTTTTTTTTTTTTTTTTGATGAGTGCCATGAAAGGGAAAATGGAATTTTTTTTCCTTCTGAAGCCTTTAAGGATACCACCATAGCTTTTCTGAACAAGAAACAATTTCACAGTTTTATTATGGAACGGGTGCTAACCTCCCAGCATAATTCTGTGGTTTTTAAGTGTTACACCAGAGCTGGCTCAGAGAAATAGCTATATACAGAGAATTTGGTGGGTTCCAAAAGAGAAAAAGGAACAGAAAAAAGGAAGAGTACATTTTGTGGTTGCAAGACTTATGGTTTAGGGGACCCCTTGGGGTTCAGTGCCATTCAAAGGCAGGAAGTATCCATTCATAAGTCTTGGTCCCTCCCTACTGTATTTGGTATCATAATTTAAATGAATTCAGGGCTGAATGCCAGCATCAATCAGTTCCACATGTTTGATCAAATCTCTATTCCTGCCTACATAGTCCTTTCAAAAGGCACGCTGTACTGGAGGCATGATAGCACTACTCGGGGCTACCCATCCATCTCGCATTTCTGGCTAGTGAAGGAAGTCATGAAGTTGCCTCCATGCTCTATAATGAATACAATTTCAGGAATTTCTAGCTCCAAAGAAGTGATACTCCTTTTAACACTGCACAGTTGACCCGAGAGTATTGCCATTGTTTGAAACACTATGGAACACCTTTTCTATAACTGTCTATAGAGAAAGGATCTATGAGACATGATATGCATGAACATTAGTTTAGCTATATAGTTTATTATATAGAGTCAGTCTGTTACTCAATAGATTACCTATTTTACTAAGGTCTGATTTTTTCCTATAATTTATTTTCAAAATATTCAAACATATTAATTATATAATAATAAATAAAAATACTTAAAATAAATAATGAACATTCAAACATAATTTAAAATAAAGCTAGATTCTACCATAACATTTTGCTGTACTTTAACACATATCTAGTTGACTTTTTGATAGTTTCTCCAATTTCATTTACTGGAAAAATAAAGTTTACACACAGACACACACAGATGCACACACACACACACAGAAAAGAAAGTAGGTAATTTCAAAACAAGAGTTTTGAGATAAATATGGATCCAGTTGAGTACTTTAAGATAGAGTAGAAAGGTGATTACCGGAGGCTGGGGCTGGAAGTAGAGGATGGGGAGTTTTGGTTAAAGGGTACAAAGTTTCAGCTAGACAGAGGATAAGTTTTTTGAGATCTGTTCTACAACATGGTGGGTATATTTAATAATAATGTACTGTGTATTTCTCAATTGTTGAGAATACATTTAAGATGTTCTCATCACAAAAAATGCTATGTGAGGTGACTAATATGTTGATCAACTTGATCAGTCATTCCACATTGTATATGATAACATCACGTTGTACCCCATAAATACAAACAATTATAAATTACTAATTTACAATATAAAAGAACACTCTCAAGATAACTTTAGTGCCTTAAAAAGGACTAGTTAATACCCATGTTAAAGTTCTGGTATACAATATTTACTTAAAAATTAGCTATATTACTTTAGAGTCACACTTCATTTATGGCTTCAGCTATATGATGACTTTACAAATAATATTAGATGTAGACATCTAGAAACATGGAACTAAATTACAAGCTATGTTATAAGAACTAGGTGTATGGACTTGACAATCAGCAGAGATGAATTTGTGGAGAACCTGTTGTGTGATACTTTAGATCCCCCCATGCTTTTGCATAATAATAAAAATGCAAGTAGTTCCTATAAAGAAGTAAATTATTCTCAGTTGTTCCTCCCTTGTTAAGATTATGGATTAATATACAAAGGTGGTATCTGACAAAAACGGAGCATATTTATCTTTAAAATGCTAAAGTTCCCTCTGGCTGTAAAAGTCTTTGATTCAGTAAGCTCTGAAATGGCGTTCTGACTTCAGTATTAAGTAGTCATATTTGAAGGATATTAATGTAGATGTGAATGAGAGGAAATGCTGTTTGGTTGAAGAACTTCTGATTCTTGACAGGCAATACTCAGGGCTCCTTGACATGCAGTGCAAACACCCATGAATATCAGATTCCCATAATCTTGGATTTTTTTGGCTCATAACCCTTTACTATGTAGCAATCAGAATCCTTTAATACTTGGACACTATTTGTATTTTATTAGAAACCCCTTTGGCTGTAGTACAAGTGTTCGCAATTAAAGGGAGTATGCTATATGGAGAAAAGAAAACTAGGGAGAATTTTCTTTTCAGTTGCATTTGATCAGGCAATATTTTAAGGAATTCTATGGGCACATTAATGCAAGGAAAATGTACATAACGTACATAACATAACTCACGAATTATAAATCAACAGATTAAGAGAAAATTTTAGAATTTTAAATGTAGAAGAGATCTCAGAGAGACTATTTCACTCCTCCTCATTTTACATACAACATGATGGTGGTAGACAGTGTTGATTTCATCGACTTGCCTAAATTAACTCTTGTAATAACGGGCAGATCCAAGACAAGAATTCAAGACCTTTAACTTAGATGCCTATTGTTTTCCTACCATATGTCAGATATTCTGACACTAGCGTTTTTAACTGTGATTTATAGCTAAAGGCACTGGGGCACAAAGATGAAGAACTTGCTGGAGTTTATACAGCTAGTGAGTGGTCAAGCTAGGATTTGATTCAGATTGGCTGGTGCTAGCCTCCATACTTCTAAACACAAAGTAGAATTGCTATGAGTGAATGAATGAATGAATGAATGAATGTGCTGTGAGGACAGAAAGGAGCTGTAGCTCACTGGAGTTTGCAAAGACATAGAGGTTGAGATTAAATAATGAGTACACATTTTGAAGGGGAAAAATGGTAAACAGCATCATAGGAACAGGTCACAGACTCCTGCCTGATGAGTTTGGGGACACTGATGCCCCTGAGTGGGGCTCAGGATGGGGGAGTGAAAGAAGGTGCCAGAGCAACACAGTTTGGTTCAGATGGTAACAGTGGGGTGTGCCACATTAAGAAATTTGAAATCAACCCATCAATTAAATAGAGAAAGGGAGGAAAACAATGTACATTTAATACCTATTAAATGAAAATGAAAATATTTATGAAATGGAAATAAAGCACCCGATGCCAGCTCCTTTAATGTTTTACACATGTACACACACACACACACACACACACGCACACACACACGGAGTCCCTTTTATGAAGTGCCTCCTGCTGATGGTCAAAGGTCTGCCAGTGAGTGATGGGAGCACAGGATTGTGACAGGTCCCAACTGATGCTAAAGCTTATTTTGACCTCACCTGGTTCCTGAGGGCCAATGGAGGCTTTGAAGCAAGGGTGTGTCCTGCTCACAGTTTTTTGTTTTGTTTTCAGCCAAGGAGCCAGGAAGAAAGGACCAGTGAGGGGAGTGGGAGGGCCAGAGAGGCGGGGCCATCCCAAGCCCAGAGGCAGCACCAGCTCCTAAGGCAGTGAGTAGCATGGGGCTCTAAAGGCAGTTCTGATTTGATTCTTCCTGAACTACCCTTGGACTTTCTAGTCAAAGTGTGCTTTGGTCGCGCTGTGCAGATGTGGCCCTGGTGACTCAGCAGTGCTGTATAATTGGGTCTATTGCACTTCAGTAGTTGGCTAGGGCATGAGGTTGATCCCTCTGTGAGCAGGTTTTGGTCTTGTTGACAGTTATACACTCAAATGGTTTGTTTATTTAACTAATGATTAGTGCCTTTAGCACAGAATATTAGCACTCAAATTAGTGTTTGTTGAGCTTGACAAAATGCCCATGATTGGCAGGGCGGGAGGTTACTGCTGTACCTAATTTGAGGGGCTCAATAGTTGCTGCTGATGGTCTAAGATAGCAAATTCCATCTCTGAATTTTCTGAGATGGAAGGAAATTGATGCTTCTTAGAATACAGTTTTTATTAAATTATTTTTCACATTTGAAATTCTCCGTGAATTTCTGTTAAGCAAGGAACATTGGAATTATTATATTTTTAATGAGTATAACATTTTGTGAGTAAATCAAACTCAAGTGTTAATTATGAAGTGTTAATTCAATAAATAATGTGTTGTTTCTTCTTCAAGCTCGTACTTAAAAAAAATTATTTAAATTAGCTCTCCTCTGTCCAAAACCAGAAAGTAAATACAGAAAGCTTTTCTATTTTTGCTGGATATTTTTCTGAAGGTAAAAACAAGCCTCTTTCAATAATTTACAGAGATGTTTAGGATTCTTTAATGTTTAGCCTGAAGGGGAAATTAGTGAGATGCCAGAGTGAAGTAGTTAGGGTAATGATAAGAGAGTAATGAGAAAAAAATGGACAATGGAAGGACATTATCCTGTCGGGAGGATAATGAGAGGGAATAAGAGATGAACAGAGGAGGGAGCATTCATGAAAATCAGCTGGGAAATGCATTGGGCATAGGGAAATAATGAAGATGTAAACAAAAATCCTAGAATTTTTACTCCTTCAGCTGTCTGCTTGTTCACTACCAAGGGAAGTGTGGAGCACTGCTGAATAGTGAGCAATCCAAAGCAACCGTGGTAAAGAATAGGAAGGAAAGAAAGTGTAACAATAGTTATTTCCACTTCATACACAGTTTTTAGATTCATTAGAAGATTGGAAAATATTTGATAATTGTTGCTTTCAGTCATAAAGGTATGTGAACAATACACTTGCAATTCATATCAAATCCATTTGATGAAGGTTGGTTGAGTTTGACATTCTTTGCTTAATCGGGCTGGCTCAGACTTTTTTAGATAAGTCCACTAATGAATGATTGATGTGAATTGACATAATGTAGGATTACCACAGTGTGGTTCGTAAGTGACTTCAGTGTATTTGGGAATATTGTTTTAATTCTAAAGCGGGGTAGGGAGGTCAGAGGTCATTTAGCCCAACTGTCATTTGGTAGATGAAGAAAACAAAATCCTGGAGAATCTAAGTGCCTTTGCCTGAGGCCAAAGCTGGTGTGGAGCTGTCTAAGAATTACTGGCATTCCCCGAGTCCAGTGAGATTTCATCACATCACACTGCTCCCGCATCGCGGGGCAGGCTGCAGGAGAGCCGGACGCTGTCCCTTTTTCCTGCCATTTTATCAGTCAACTTGCTGACTTCAAAACGGAGCTAACCCAAGGGAAAATAAGTACACATTATTTTTTAAAAAGTCAAAGGTGCCCAAGATGGCAGAGGCCAGTGCTGTGGGGGTAGTGCACCAGCCCAAGAGCCAAGCGTCCTGTCTCCAGGGTTCCTGTTAATTAGTGAGCCTGGGGAGATAGCAAATAGCTCCCCTTTCAGGGGAAGAGTTTCTTCAGGTGATAACAGGCAGAGGCCAAATCTCATCGAATCCAAGGTTTCTACCAACTTGAAAATTCTAATATAATTTCATGGGTGCCAAGGAGAACCCGAACTTTCAAGGACATTTGTGGTTTATGCCTTATCAAAATGAGGAAAAGTAAGTAGTATAATCTCTCTGAAACAGCTACTGTTGTTATTGAAAAATGATACTATTGGCTGAAAATCTCAGATGGAATGTGAGAAAAATGTTGATGTGTCAGCTCTACATAAGAAAGGAGATATCACAAGCAAAGAACAAATTTCTCATTATAATAAAACCAAACCAAACCTAACTGTGTTGCTGCTGCTATTTAATTGTCATCTGCCTTCCTAGTCTTATATAGGCATTTATTTGATTCATGAAAGTTTAGAAAACTCCCACCTCAACTTTGTGTTCAGGTAGCCATAAATTATGAAAGGAACTTAGTTTCTTTCTTTATAGAAAAATGATATGTTAACTGTTATGACAGATCGAAATGTAATATTTTAAAGGCTTCAGTTAAAATAAATTGCCTGAGTTTACCATTTTAACTATGGCATATGATTAAAGTAGATACACATAAAATTCATGTTGGATACCTAATTCAGGATTTAATTAGTGTCACTGTCAGGAAATTCTTCCACAGGGAAGTCTGGCATTTCAAAAGTCATAGAGACACTAGATGTTCTCTAAAACTGTCTTGGAGCCCTCTGATTTTATTATTGTCCTGTGTAATGTTACTATTTCATGATACTTTTTCAACATTAACACAAAATAGATAAACACACACATTTGATGTTTTTTCAGGATCTTAAGAAAGGAAGGGTGGCTTGTTTGGATAATAGCTGAAGAAGAAAAAGTACCAATTTTTTTTTTTTTTTGAGATGGAGTCTCGCTCTGTTGCATAGGCTGGAGTGCAATGGCATGGTCTCGGCTCACTGCAACCTCCGCCTCCCAGGTTCAAGCAATTCTCCTGCTTTAGCCCCCCAAGTAGCTAGGATTACAGGTGCCTGCCACCACGGCCGGCTAATTTTTGTATTTTTAGGAGAGATGAGGTTTCACCATGTTGGCCAGGCTGGTTTCAGACTCCTGACCGTGTGATCTGCCCACTTTGGCCTCCCAAAGGGCTGGGATTACAGAAAATTCTGAATTAACAAAGAGATGAAGAAATGTGTAGACCCAAAGAGGAGAAAAAGCAGTTTTATTTTGTTTTTATTGTTTTCAGTACAGAATTACGAGTACTATAACATAGCCCTAACAGTTCACAGGAGGAACATGAGAGTAAGTAGACTGACAATCTGACTCTACTTTGAATTTTACCAGGACCTTAAGAAAGAGAGAAGCAGGGAAGTGGGCAGTTGAGACAAAATTCAAAAATATATTTAAAAAGTTAGACATTCAGGAAACATCCAAAAGGAAATATACCAACATTTGATAATGTGTGAAAAAACAAGCAAGGATGTAATCAAACAGAGAGGGCCAAGATAAAGAAGGAAAAGTGAAAAAAAAAAGGAGCTTGGAAACATTGGAGCTTCTGATAGTTGGGTTTTAACCTTTCAATACAAACGCCATCTGGATTCACAAGGTAGGATATTTCTGACAGATGAGAAAATGACTGAATAATATCCCAAAAAAGCCCATGTAGTCAAACTATGAGCAGCTCTTGACATGCATTCCAGGTCATACAAGGAATTGCCAGATATTAATCCAGAAAGACCATTGTTTCAAAGGCCTCTTCATGAAGGGGAGAAATGCATGAAGGCTAAGGAAGGATTAGACACACACGGGGTCTATGTTTTTGTAAAAGACAGAAAGATGACTTTCTATCTTATTATCTGCAAAAATAAAGCAATCTGTTTGTCACAGACCTTATTAGGACAAATAACATCATAGTCACACACATACACACATACCCCAAATGTATGAAGAATCAGTGACATCAGTGTTAAGACCAGTAATGAATAAAACAATTTCATCTATAAACACTGATACTATAGAAAAAGATGGATGAATTACCTAATACATCTGAATGTAACTTAGTTTGATTGATTGATGGTATTTTCATGGATAATTTCAGGAGGAGCCTCACCATTACACATAGATTAACTGTTGGGTAGAGGGTTTGGACATAGGTATGTTTAGGATGTCTACAATTTTAACTCTCTGGTGAGACTAACAAGGTCCTGAAATTGTTAAAAATTCAAAAGACAATTTTCAATAAAATGCAGGATAAGACACAGTAGAGATAACACAGTCTCCCCTCATTGAGTGAGACAAGAGGCCGTTGCAGGGATGAGAGGCCAGAGTCTCTGGGCCTCTCTCACTGTTCTTTGAAATGTCATCTGCAGTCCATCTCTGGCAAACGATATAGTTTCCAAAGGGGATCAGCTATTCTTCATGCCTTTAGGTATTGCATTTCCTTCCCAAGAGTAAAGAACGTCCCACACCCGTCCTTTTCACCTCATTGCTCTTATTCATACTTGAATATTCAACTCAAAGAGCACCTCCTCCTGGAAGCTTTTCTAATATCCCCTACCCACTACCTAAGTCTGACCTGCTTTTCTTTTCCTGAGCTTCAGGAATACTCTGAATACAACTGCTAGGGGAACAACTGTATGTGCTGATGAGAGGCAAATGCTGGAGTTAGTGCCTGGGCCAGCAGGGCAGTTTGACCTCTTGAAGCTGTGTGGTCAAGGGGAGTTGCATGACTTCTCTGGGCCATTTCCTCCTCTGTAAAGTGAGGATAATAGTAACCACCTCATAGTGCTGTCACAATAGCTTAAATGAGTTCACATATGTAAACAATTAGAACAGTGCCCTCTGGCTGGCACATGGTAACCCCTGTAAGTGTGAGCTGTCATTGTCCTTCTTTGCACCATCATTGTTTCATCATCATTATTGTCATTATGATTATTCCTCTATGATCGCTGATCTAAAAAGAAAAATTATTTTCAGGACATTTTTGGCTTTGCAGCCTGAGTGTCTAGCACCCTCAGCACACAATATTTTTCACTAAATGTTTTGTTGAGTAAATAAATAACTGATAAAAAAAAAGTGAGTGGTTATTTATAGGCTCTGAGAGATTAGATGTTAGCAATGAAATGCATGGCTTCTGTTTGTTTGCTTAAGCAAATATTAAAAATTGGTGTCGGGTGTGGATGCACTTGTAGTCCCCAGTTACTTTGGAGGCTGACACAGAGGATCGTTTGAGCCCAGGAGTTGGAGGCTGCAGTGAGCTGTGATCGCCTCTGTGACTAGCCACTGTGTTCTAGCCTGGACAACACAGTAAGATCCTGTCTCTGAAAAATAAGGAATGGAAGGTAGGCATAATTTGGGAATTACTGTTTTGCTGTAGTAACCATAACTTGCATTAAATTATTGGCTCTAATTTTCATCTACACACATTTATGTTGCTTAGCAATAAAAATTTGTTGTTTTATTGGATTAAGTTTATGGATTTATGTTTTTATGGATAGTAATTTAGTATTTTTTCCAGCTGAAATCTAGTTAGACAAATTTAGTACCAGAGTAGGCTAATGAGCATGGTAACATTCTGTGAAAGTGGCACTCAAGATAAACTGGGGTGTTTGCAGTGCAGTTAGAAAGACAGGTGTGCCGCCCCATTCCCTGTGGCTGTCCTTCCACCCATACCTGGGAGGATCAGAGCACCTCCAGGGCGTCTCCTCCCAGGGCCCTGCTCTTCCCCTCTTTCCACCTTCCCTTCCACTTCCTGACCTTGAGACTTTGAGCTGGTTCTTAACTTCCGTGTGTCTCAATTTGCTCACTTATAAAATGGGGATGATACTCATTCCTACCCCGTAGGGTTGCTGTGTGGACAAAATGACCTTCTTTGCAAGGCCTTTGAATGGCACCTGGCACATAATGAGAGCTGTGTAGGTATTTGTTCTAATTATTATGGCCTTTTCTTTCTCTAACTTGCCATTTTCTTCCCTTACTCTCAAACATCCAAATGCAAAAGGGGATGATGGTGAGCTGGTGAGATGAAGGTGAGATGCTGCTTAGAAATTCACCTTGGGTTTTCTTGAGTGAGGGTGCAGAGAACTCTTCAGCTGTCTTCCAGGGCTTTCCTGCTCAACACTGGGCTTGGACGAAAGCATCAGACAGACAGGACCAAGCCATTCTGTTTTCCTTTTAAAGGAGATAGGAAGTTGTGTCAAGTGTCACCTTTCACTGGTAATCCATTTTAAGCATTTGATATTGCTCTTCGTGGGGGTGGAGGTGGGGGACAGGGTGGGGATAGGGAAGGATCTCTGGATAAGGCTATATTCTCCAGTTGAGCTGGGAGTAGATGCCTAACCTCACCCCCTTGCTTCTGCATCAGCGCTGGCATTTGGGCAGCAGTTTGTGTAGTAACTATCATAGAGATTACTTTAAAATAGGACTGGCATAGATTTCAATCTTATCTGGTAATGGTTAACTTATTAATGATCGTTTGGGCCTGTTGGCAGCTGTTCTATCTTTAAACTGTGAGACAGATACAATCTCTCAAACTGCATGGGATAAGCAATTGGATGGGAGACCAGGAAGAGCTCCTCGATATTGCAGGAAGGGTTTTCAAGAAGTCAGCCTCTGTCAGTCTGATGGGAACTCGTTGGGGAGGATACCTGGAAGGTCCCTTTATGGATGGTGCATGTGCAAGGCAAAATCTTGGCCACTTGCAGATTTTTGTTTGGGTACATTTTCTTTCAGTGTGCTTCCCTGAAGATTCCAAGGACTTTCAGTCTGAAAGGGCAGGAGCAGCTAAGAAATTACTGTCAGTGTCTATGTTGAGGCCGCCCTATCTGCTGAGGTCACAGGAGCAGCCCCACATGTTCTTGCTACCAGAAAACACATTCTCTAGAATAGATCACTCAAGAGGTTAGGCTGTGAACACAGTCTTTAAATACATTCCAGTGTGGGCTCTGTCAGAAATAGTTCCCTTCCCCTGACGTGATGGAGAGATTGGATATATAATATGGTTTGCCCCAATTCGACTAAGACCACTTTTCTTGATGATAGACTGTCCTAACTCATACCTTAGCAAACATTTACTTTTATGTCTGGAATAAATTCTAGCTGATCCCTCCTTTCTTGTAATAGTGGCGACTGGGCATTGACCTTTTTATTATTGTGGAAAAATTCACATAATATGAAATTTGCCATTTAAACCATTTTTCAGTGTGCAGGTGCAGTGGCATTAAGTACTTTCACACTGTTGTGCAACCATCCACCACCACTCATCTCCTCAAAGTTTTCGTCATCCCCAACTGAAACTCTGCATCCTCTGGTATCTCCCCATTCTTCCCTCTGCCAGCAACTTGTAACCACTGTAGACAGTTCATTTTTAGCATGTGTTTTTCACTGAGTGCCTACTGTGTGCTAGGGGCACCAGCCTGGCAATAGAATGGTGAGTGAGCCTTCTAGGATCTCATAGGAGGAGTGTCAAAGAATATGGGGACCATGTTTTAAATCCTGTCCAACTCACAATGGGAGAGTCATGCTCTGGAATTAAGAGGAGTATGGGCATAGCCAAGTTTTCGCCACGAGGAGAGGCTTCTTAAGAGAGATATCCAAATTGAATCTTAACTTCTCTTAGCCTTGGTTTCTTTTTTTCTTTTTTGTTTTCTTTTCCTTTCTTTTCTTTTCTTTTTTTTGAGTTGGAGTTTCACTCTGTGGCCCAGGATGGAGTGCAATGGCACAATCTCGGCTCACTGCAACAATCTCCGCCTCCCAGGTCCAAGCAATTCTCCTGCCTAAGCCTCCAAGTAGCTGGGATTACAGGTGCCTGCCATCACGTCCAGCTAATTTTTTGTATTTTTAGTAGAGACAGGGCTTCACCATGTTTTCCAGGATGGTCTCTTAAGAAACCTCAAGAGATCTACCCACCTCAAGAGATCTGGCCTCAAGAGATCTACCCACCTCAAGAGATCTGGCCTCAAGAGATCTACCTGACTCGGACTCCCAAAGTGCTGGGATTACAGGCGTGAGCTACTGTGCCCAGCAGTTTCTTATTATATAAAATTGAGATAACATTGACCTTAGAGGGTATCCACGAGCTTTAAGTGAAATGGTGTAATTGAAGCACCTAACACATTGCCTGGACTCACAAAGCAATCCTAAATGTCAGAGTTTCATTATTATTAAAGAAAGCGCAGGCATTAGCCAGTGGTATAGGTGAAGAAAGAGGAATGCAATTGGAGGTGATGGCATGGGCAGAGGTTCCAAGGCACTAGACTGTGGGGTGTTCTCTGAAGACTGCAAAGAAGGAGCTGTCACAAAACTGAAAACAATGTTTGTTGGTGGAGTCATTAATAATAGTGAATATGAAAGAAATTATTCAATGTGTCATTAATATAATAGTAAATATTAAAATTTTAAGTAACATTGGACATTATTTCTGTTATTTGATTTTACTGTGTCACAGCTCCACTTATAAACTTAAAGTGGCCGTAAGAGAACTCTAGACTTTTTCCTTAAACTGTTCTTTCCCCAGTATTTCTATCCTAGTTACTTAGGGCTACATCCTTAAGGTCATCTTGAATCCCACATCACTTCTCCTTCACTCCCATATTGGGTCCATCTCTTCCTCTCCATTTCTGATATTCCTGCTCTAGCCAAACCATGAGTGCAGCTCATATGGATTGCTTTAGAGGCTTTCTAACTAGTCTCCTTGATTTTCCACTTACTCCCCTACCATCCCTTTTTCACCCAGAAGATAGAGAGAGAAAATATTAAGCATTAAGTCAGATGATGCCACTGATTCACATACAAATCTTTAGTTTCTTTTCATTGAACTGAGGGGGAAAATCCAATTTCTCTTTATGTACTCAAGACCATGCATTTTCCAGACCTTTTCCATCTCTCCAATCTCATTTCGTATTTTTATCTGGTTTATTTATTAGTTTATTTTTAATGTCCTTCACATAGGCCAAACTTATTCCCACCTCAGGGTCACAGCCCAACCTGCTTGCTCAGTCTGGAGCAATCTTCCTTGAAGCTAGCTTGTTGTCATTCAATTCTCAGCTTAAATGTCACCTCCTCAGAGAGGCCTTCCTTGATTGCCCAGTCTAAAACATCTTCACTATTCAATCTCAATCCTTACATCTTGCTTTGCATTCTTCATAGATCTGTGTGCTTAGAAGTTTTCCCATTTGTTGGTTGACCTTGTTTGCCTCTCCCCACTAGAATTTAAGCTCCTTGAGAGCAGGGATATACATGCCTCATCTTTTTGTTCCCGAATTTATACCCAATGATTAGAACAGCGCCTGGAACATAGCATGTGCTCAGTTAAGTATTGGCCAAATACTTAAGCACATGAATCTTATATAAAATCAATAAATGGTTGATGTATGCCCAGTTGGTGTGAAACATAGGCACCTGCAATGGGCACTGGGATGAGAAACTTGTACATCTTGTCCTAGAAGTTTTCAAGCTCAATGAAGTAACCGACACATAAACAATTTCAATGTGCCATTAGTTGAGACTAATGAAATATCAGAACTTTAAGTGTGAATTATTATTTTCTATAATGCCTTAATCTAATACCCTTTCTCCAATCTAATTCATCTCTTCCTTGTTCTTTTCACACCTATGGCCTCTCTTGCTCACCTGTCATACCTAACTGGAATGTGTCATACCAACTGGGCTCCAAAGTGGAAAATTGCTTATACTTCTTTGTACCCCCAATAATTTTTTCTCTGCGTATGGCAAATACATCTTAGTTGATAATTGTATTGATTGACTAACAATTAATATGAATGTGATACTTCATATCAAATGTTTAGATGTGTTTTTGCCATGAAATTCTGATGTATGATGTTTCTGACACAATGACTCAGTATGTGGATGGAAAAGCTTTATAGAAAAAATGAGGGGAAATTCTGATTCCCATTGAAAACACACGCAGGTAATGCCTACTTTTCCAAAAGTTAACAGAGGAAATCCTTGTGGCCATAGTGTAAACATTGTAAATAAGCAGTCTGTTATCAATCATGTTTTAGTACCACTGGAACATGTTGAATGCTTTGATAATGACCTCGGGAGCCAGTAGCCTCAGTAACCTAGATGTTACCAAGGAACTCTAGAACAGCTCAAAGCCTAAAACATTGACCTTCAACCTGCCTGGAAGCAGATGGAACACTTTGTGAACAACTGGCCGTGTGTAAATGTTAACCTGTTTACTTAGTGACGTTAGAAGCAGCAAACGAGCGCGTATGCTTATGTTTTTCCATTTCGTAGAGCTTCAGTGGCTTTTGTTAAGAAAAGTTCTTCAAATATTAAATAAAAGGCTGGGAAATATTAGATTCATTAGCAATGTACAACTTAATACCATTACTTTAGTGGCAACTGTGCAGTGTGCTTAAGAGAAGTAACATTAACAAACATTACTTATTTCTGTGGTTGTCAACATTTAATTAAACAGGGCCCCTACATCTTAAGATGTCACTGTTTTGTATATGTGCAATAAAAGGTTTAAATTAAAATACTGTACAATTAGTTTGCATAGAAAAATGACTTTTGCAGACCTCTACAATAGACAGTTTAGAGAAATAAGCATTTTGTGTTTAAATTGTGCTCCTTAGTATTTTAAACAGATGGCAATGGCTTTCCTCTTGATTATAACTTTGAGGCATGCTTTACTAAATGGAATCAGCGGGGTTCATTAAGGTCCCATTTGATGTATCAGTATTATAAAAATACCATGTTAATTATCCTCAAACGTTGCAAGTTACCTCCATTTTCCTGCAATCAGAAGATGAGAGAAACCCTGTGAAGCAAATTAGTCCTAATTGAAAGAGGACTGATTAATATTTAAATAAGGCATTGTGTGAGGGATTCTGCCATGAGAAAAATAGGCTGAACATCTGAATTAATTGCATAGCAGGTTAAATTAAATTTCATATAATGGGTTGGAAGATGAGTTGGCACAGTGCTTTAGCAGTGAGCACAATGGCTGAAATACCAGTCTTTTCTTTCACTCTTGGCTGGATTCCATCGAGGTCCTTGTAGCCATTACCTCTTTGTTGTCTCTTTCAATGCAAACAAAGGTACTAACAGAAAATTGCTACCACATTTTAAAAAATGTTAATCCTTTTTGGGAGACAGCACCTGTCTACATTTTCTCCATTTCTCTTCCACCTTGTCTGTAAAATTGGGAAACATTAGTATCTTTTTCCTTGCCAGGTTTAATGAGGATTGATGTCATAAAATGCTAATGGCTGGAATATAGTTAGAATTGTGCTATTAGTGGGTTATCACTGTCTGACATTTTCACTGCACAGGAGCATGCATATGGAGCCTGTTTAAAGTGATTGGGTTACTTAAGGGTCCCTGTTAGGGATATTTAATCCAACATAAATTACTTATGCACTTTGTTAGTGTTCAAAGGAAGAGTGTCACGTTGTACATGCTGGCAGTTTTCCAGTCAAGAGCTGTTAATTACTGTACAGCGACTGAATACATTTTGTGGCCGTGGAAGTCATGGGGATGGGGGGTGGGTGGGGACTATATCTATATTCCATCTAACTAAAAATGAATAAATGAGAGTGTATAGGAAAAGAAATAGACTGAAGTCATTTTTGCCCTTAGGAATTATAGCGCCATTTGTTTTCATTTTGAAAATAAAAACAAATGACAGTACGATTTCCTCCGAGAGAAAGTACTTTAGTTGTAAAGCATTTCTGTCCCAAAACGAGCAATTATCTATTTGTATGCTGATGAAAACCAAATAAATTTCCTGAAGCCTCAATTCAGAATTTTACAACTTTGTGAACCTCAAGGTTTGCTAAGTTATTGACTAATCAAGCCAAAAACTATAGCAATGATAAAAACAATTGAAAAAATATTTTACAGCTACCATAATGTTTCTAAAATTACCTGTTTACAAACTTAGGTAGATCAGCAATTGTCTTTTTAATGTAACGTTGAAGGATCAAGCAGACTTTGTTCATATTAAAACTATGAAATCTGCTATTGTTTGAAAACCTAAGTGGGAAAAAGAAAAGTTCTTTCAAAAAGTCTATTTTTCTGCTTTGAGTAACATTGCAGCCAAGTCAAGGAGCTGACCTAATCTATGTTCCCGAGTGTGCACCCCAGGTGTTATTTAGAAAAGTGTTCATAGGCAATATGTATATACGTATGTATGTATGTATGTATGTATGCATGTATCTATCTATCTAAATATCTATCTAGATATATGTTTATATCTGTCTGTATATTAGATCTTCCCAATACTATCCATTTGCCAAAATAGCCTGAAGCATATATTATGAATTTCTTTGCAAACAATTCATTTTTGGTGTCTAAGAAACTATAAAATATATGGCTTCTAAGCCTTTGTAAAATAACCCCTTTTCTGAATTATGGCTCCGAATGAAGAACGTTTCATTTTTGTAGCTCGTATTATAGCCGTTGGTTTTAAATTAAGACTTGGAAATATGTGCCTAGCATATTTATAAACTTCCTTTCGAAGGAAAAAAAAAGTTCGTTCTTATTGAGGAATGATAAGTTAGGCACAACTGGGTCAAACACATGCTGCTATTTTAATAACAGAATTAAAATGTTTTGACTAGCAATATTAAAAAGAATTACTTATTAAGGGGAGCTCACTGCTATTTTATACAAATTCGTGGTAACAGATACAAATTCATGCAGTTAGTTCTAATGCTTAGTATATCATCTATTAATGAATTCATGCTTCGAAAGATTTCAAAGATGTTTCTGCTTTGAACACAGAGTTGTAAGACTTGATGTTAGGGAGTTGATTCCTAATAATTCGCATGGGATATCAGTGAAATACAAAACCTGGCTAAATTTAACCAGCTAACAACCATGTGAATGAAGAGCAGTAGGTCACAGTTTCGCAAGAAAGGACCTATTACCATGTTCAAATATATAGAAGTCTATATTCATCTCTTGATGAGGATCATATGTGTACCGGTAACTCCTCTAAGGCTAATGGGAGTTCATCAGAAATATCATTTGTGCACTTCTGGGCAATGGACCAATCTCATGAGTGGATTGTGAGTGATGAGACTATTTCAATGAAGTCTGTAAAAAATCAGATTGGGCAAAGGTAATAATTCCTTCATAATTGGCTTAATGATGAGAGGAAACATGAAAAGATATAAATCTGTGCAACAAATCAAGAATGTTTTAGAAAGGTACTTAGACTCAAACCAGTTGGTGCTGTCAAACAGAAAGACTGGTTTTAAAAAAACATTTTCATGTTTTAAATCGTCTTTCATTGAAAAATTTAAAAAAAATCTTGTTCCTATGACATAAGGACGCATTTCATGTGATTAACACAGAAACAAAGACAATAAATTGCAAAAATGTCTACAAATCTCGAAGATCACTTTTTTTTAAATCTGAAGTGTAATTGGAGGATAATTTCATGGTCTGTAATTCTAGCATCTCTCAGGTAGACAGATATTTCTGCCTGCTGGAGATGTTATATGCTTTTATAAAATTTGGAACCTTCTTTGTAAGCAAGTGTTTTACTAACCAGTAGTGTTCCAGGGCCTAGAACTAGATAATCTGGACATAACTTTAGCATTAAACCAGAAACCAGAAACATTTCCTTTGTAGATTGCACCCAGTCTGTTTCTTTAGCAGGTGGTAGCTTTCATGGTGAGACCACGAATAAAGGGATGCAAAGGTGCAAACAGGGAACTAGCCAATGGAATTTTGGTAATCACGAAAGCCTTCAGCAGTCACCTTCCACCTCTTCTTCACTCCCCCTTCCCCATTGCTTCCCTCACTCCTTCTGGACTAATCACAGGGACACTGGTTTGGTTTTTTTTTTTTTCCTTTCTCTCTCTTTCTCTTTAAAGAATTCTATAAATGTATTAAATTGTCTCATGCTCTTATGAAAATTTTGCATTCAAATATTTGGTGCTCCTGGGGCAAGACAGGCAGAAAATTGTCATTTGTTAAATACTGAAACTTCAGTAGGTGGAGCATATTTCTTTTGGATGACTTGAAACTTTAAGAAGTTAAATGATAGAATCACTCTGTGCAGTACATGGTACCTGAATGTCACTCAAATGGCAAGTGCTGTTAATAGCATTTCTCAGTGTCCAAGGGTTACAGGCCTATGGGACTGACAATAATAGTGGATTCTAGATCCTGTAAGCTTTCTTATCCAAATTCAGATTGCTAAAGGAAAATAGCTCATTTATCAGATTGAAAGAAATCCTTGGAGAGTCTATAGCACAATGCTGTGAAGTACATGCACGTGTAGTCCAGAAAAGTGATCAATCTCATCCCTGTGCCCTGCCTCCTTTTTTAGTTGTTTTAAAAAAATGAGATGTTTGTACTCATGGCCCACCAAGTTCCATTCTTCTATTGCTTTTCTTACACATTCCTATCAGGCCTTCCTATTGGTCCATGACTTTGCTAGTTACTAAAACCTGTCCTCTAAGATGCCAGCAGCACTCTGAAGTAGGTCATCACAGTGACATGGGACCATGGACCATCCTAGAAAGAGGACAGATCCAAAGTGTACACGGTTATTGTGCAGTTTCAATATTGACTCCACTGGGGCTCATTTAGTGTGTTCAATGAATGACTGAAAGAAAAAAAAACATAAAATTAAGTGAAACAAATCTAGAACCCGTCAATGCCCTTGAATGAGCGCAGATAGAGCATATAAGCTTGGTCTCATTTTTTTGCCACTCTTGAAACTTGCACCTCGATAAAGCTGTAGTCCTGTGTGTTTACACTCACGTGGTGCATTGCTTACAACCAGTTCAATTCTATTCAGTCACCCTTTTTGAGTACTGACTCCAAGACTGGAACTCCATTAGTTCTGGAGGTAGAATCAGAGTGAGGCAAGGTCCTGGTCCTTGATGAGTCCCCCACATGGGGAAGGCAGTCCTATGAACACTGGATGCTGCTTCAGTGTGAGAAGTGCAGTGACAATGATGAGGATGAAATTGGAGGGGAATGCAGGTAAGTGAACCATCTGCCTGGGGAAACAGGAGCTGGAGAGCCATTGAGAAGGTGACCTCTGAGTTGGGCCTTGAAGAAGAAAGTCACCAGGCCGATTGAGAGACTAGGGGGAGAAGGCAGAGAGGTGGGAAGATCACTGGATATTCGCCAGCGGGGTGATCAGTAGGTGTGTTTAAAATGTGGCATTTATCAGGTTAGAATGGCTATAGAGAAGGCTAGAAGTGTAGGTTGGGATCCCTTTATGCTTGAAGGTCCTATGTGCCTGGCTAAGAACGTAAACTTTGCTGCTTACTTTATGTGTAGTCCTACCTTCCCGATTGGATAATGGTGAGCCTCCGGGGAGGGTGGACTGGCCTCAGTCTCATATTGGATGTACAGTAGGTATTTAACAAGTGTCTAGTGAATTAAATAAACAGCTGGTGAATTTATTGATTGAATGAACTTACCATTTATTTCTTTTTGCATAAAACACCCCCACACAGACATATTATAATGAAGTCCCACTCGAGAAATAGCATAGAATCAGGGAATTTCATCCTGAGAGGGACCTTTAGGATCCTCTGGCCCAGATTATCAATCTTGCAGATGCGTACTGAGTGGCTCGCCCAAGGCTGCAGTACTAGGGGCTGTCAGGGCTGAGGCCTGGGTCTTCGGAGTCCAAGTTAAGTGTATTTTACACTCTACCGTTTACCTACTAAGATTTTCTGAAATGCCACTTTGTGGTAGAAATATGGAGATTGAACTTTCTTAAAGCATAAAGGGATTTCTGTGGCTACTATATATCATTTTCTGTTAATAGTTGATATTTAAAAACACTTCACTATGATCTTTAATAATCCTATTAATTAAAAACTTTGCCAAATTTGACTGGCTTTGGAATTGGCATTTACTTTAATAATTTTACTTTTAAAAGAAAATGAATCTTGGATATGTTGTCACTGTAAATTGTATGGGATAATCACATGGCCACTTTTCCAGAGCTCAGACACTTTTTTTTTTCTTTTTGGGGGGTAAAGACAAGCACACAGAAGTTAGTTTTTAAAAAGTAGCAGCCAGAAGAGATATAATTCAGATTATCTGAAACTCACATCCTATACACAGCCTAGCTGGGTTAGTGACAAGATTTCCTAGACCACTGCATTTAGCAGCAGCAAATTATAAAGAGGGCTGCTGGCTACCATGTCAGGCCGCTAGCTGACCACAAAAACGTGACAGCCTGACAGGTATGTAGGATCTGGACAAACTGTTTTTAAAATACCTACTCTTAAGAATTTAAGAAGCATAAAGGCCTGGGGCCATTTTCTTTGACACTTATCACATACTTAGTAGCTACTGAGAATATCTTCTTTTATGGAAAATTATAGTAATTAATGTTCCAACCCAAAATTCTGATTTATCACGAAAAAGGAAGCTATAAGCTTTTTAGTAAAGCGTTGATTACACAATTCACTTTAGAAATATTTTTATCTAAAATTGTTCAAATGCTGTGAAATATTTATTTCTAAGCTATAAGCGAAAATAGCTATCCAGACAGTTTATCTCTTAATATCAACAAGCACATACTGAATACTTCTCATATGTCAGGCACTAGGAGATTACACAGATTCAGAGGGCTGAGGCTTGCCATCAAGAAGTTTATAATCCAGTGCAAGAGAGAGAAAGGCACAGATTCAGAGAAGGACTTCCCCAGGATGTTCTATTAATATACAGCTATTTCTTTTTCTTTTCTTTATATTGCCTTTTCTTTTCATTACCTTTATTGAGCTTAAGTATGCTCTTGATTGTACTGAAAACTATAAACTCTTTTCTTCCATGTGCCCAACTTGGAATTCTCTTCTCTGATTTTCCCATAACTTAACTGAAGTGAGAACTTTGGGGAGTTCAAGCACTGTTTCACTTATTTCCTTTTTCAAGCTCAAGCTTTGTGACCAACAGATGACTATAATCATTTTAGGGTATGACATTTTTAGAAGGACAGGAACCCGTTTATCTGGCACAACACTCTGTGTTGGAGTCAGTATTACTATTCCCATTTTGTAGGTGAGAAAAGAAAGATTCAGAGAAGTGAAATGCATTTACTTGATTTCACACAGCAAACAAGTTGGGTTGGCATTTAGCAATAGTCTCTATTCCAAGAAGGTAAATCTTAGTGACCTTCCATGTCATTAGAAGAGTCAAAACTTCTCAACTATGGAAAAATAATAGGGTCCTTTATTTGTAATGTAGTGGAAAGAGCCATGGACTGAGTCTCCTATCATGAGTTGTGTTACTAAGTGGTGGTGGGATTTAGAGCAGATCACTTAACTTCTCAGAGTTGCCTTCTCCAACTGTAAAATTCAGAGACTGACCAGATAAAATATGTATTGTAAAATCTGTTATGTGATTCTCAAATATTGAAAATTAGAGTCATAGAGTACCTTTATAATGGTTTTTGATAAAGGTAGTCTCTTCAGGTATTTTCACAGCTCACGAGAGTGTGAAAGGTGCATGCAACACTCTTGTAAAGATTAGGGATTATCATAGTAACAGGCACAGGTTGGACATTAACTGTGTACTAAACTGGATTCATAAATTATTCTCAAAATGATATGAAGTGCACTGAACACACATAAGCTAAGCTATAGGCTCAAAAGTCTTCTTATAAACCTTCAGTTTCTCAGCGAGATTGGTCCTCAAAGCAGGTTTGCTGCACATCATTGGTCTGAACTTCAAAAATTGCAGAGTGGAAGTCATACGCCACTGAGATTTTCATAATTTAAATGTGACTGTTTATGAAAGGAGTTAGAGCTCATAATAGTAACTGGTTTCTAGCCATTTGAGAATGGTGTGTGTGCTTTTCATAGAAGCTTTTCACCTTTCACCTCCCACTGGAGTAGTGAAGGTCTCAATTCCAAACTGTAAGCTGGGTTTTGCTGTCATCCTTCAAGACAGCATTTGTCTAGGCAAAGTGAGCCAACGGTCAAGACCACCACAGGCACTGTTCAGATATACTGGCCTTTCATTCCTAGCTTCTGATTGCTCACCTGTCTATTTCTAGTTGTGAATCATCCATTATCACTTTTAAATCCCATATTCAAGATCTGCTTCCACCTAGACATCTTAGATGAGCCTTTCTTCGCTATGAGTTTACCAGTTGCTACTTTTTAAGAAGCAGAAATAATTTAAGCAAAAGCAAATCAATCATCCTGTAATCTGAAAAGTAAGATCACACAATTTACAATTTATGCATGTATCGAGGCAGTGTGAGGTAAAGGAAAAAGCAAGAATTACGGAGCTGAATGTGCATGGGTTTAAATCCCGTTGGCTGTTAGCTGTGTGGAATTAGGGAAGGTACATGACCTCTTTCATTTCTTCATTTGTAAATGGGGTCTAGAAAGCCGGTGTTATAGAGTTGTGTGGTTTAAATGACAGTGTACATAAAGCTCTCACATAGAACATGTCAGAGTCTTTGGTTGGGTTTTCTACACTGATCCTCCCCCTCCATTAGTGAGATAATTGTGGGTGACTGAAATGAAAATGAATGAGTTTAAAGACTGGGAACATGCCAATGAAATTCACAAAACTCACCAAACTTAAGTTTAACTCCATTTCACTATATGATTAGAGTTTCTAAATCATAGTTAAAATATTCAGTCTAATTTAGAAAATCTAAACTGATATAATGATGGTTCATAAACACCTTCTGCATTTAATCAGGGGTGCAACTTAAATTTCCTAATTAAAAATGGTGACACTTTAGAGGGAGGTAAGTGACAAATGGTTTCTGTAATAATCCCTTCATAGGAAATGTGAGCTATTTTGTAACAAAAAATAACATTACATGTAGACTTCAAAAATTTCTCACATACAGACTGACTAGATGATGATTTGGGTGATTTTTCTCCTTTCTCTTCTATTATAGATCCACAAGGAAATATTGTAGCTTTTATCACCTAATAAAATTTAGTAGAAAGTTTCAGGAAAAGTTAATAAAAAGATGGTATTAATCCAGGTGTGACGGTTGGAATTTCAATCATGATTTTGATTCTCTGCATATATTTGAAGGAAAATCAAAATGGTATATACCAGTTTATGGTAATTTTTAAGAGGTGCCTACAACAGGAGTCACCTTGTTTTAGAGAACTATTTCACTATTTGAGAAAACCAATCTATTTTTGTATTTTGGATATGTTCCAAATTGTAGGTCCCATAGAGACTTTCTTTTCTGGAGGATTACCTGCTCAGTTAAGAAACAGTGTCAGATTTATATCTATCTCTATCTCTATTTATATATATCTGACACTGTATATATATATATATATATATATATATATATTTTTTTTTTTTTTTTTGGCTTGTAGAAAAACCTGTTGCCTGGCAAAATTTAACAGGTGACCTTTTTTTCTGACAACAGATGGCAGTATTTTCAGGGACAATAGCCATGTATTTATTAGCTACCAGAGAATCTTATACTACATTTCTTTCTCCAACCTCCCCCTCCTGCTTCCCCACCTCCCTAATCAGGAGCTAGTGTGCACAGGAGAGCTTGGTTAGCACTTTGACTTCATGCAATTTTTTTTTAATAGAAAAAAAAAGGCTGGAATGAATTATCCCTTTGTTAAAAAGTTTTAAGTTTTAGATACATTTTCTGCTGTTACATTGGTTTAGAGAAATTAAATTTTACAACTCTCTGTTTTTTTTTTTTGTTTTTTTTTGTTTTTTGAGACAGGGTCTGGCTCTGTCACACAGGCTGGAGTGCAGTGGCATGATCACGGCTGACTGTAGCTTCAAACTCCCAAATGATTCCCTGGCCTCAGCCTCCCGAGTAGCTGGGACTACAGGCATGTACCACCATGCCTGGCTAATTCTTTTTTATTTTTTGTAGAGACACAGTATCACTATGTTGCTCAGGCTGGAACTCTATTCTTTTAATAAAAGGAAAAGCTTCTTTTGTACATAGGAATGATTACTATTGCCTAAACTATATTCTATAGATACAACTTTAAGTAAACTTGATAATTATCAAAATGCATTTTTATTTACAATGGGAAGTTTACTATACTTATAAAGGGTATGGTAATGTAAAAGTATGGTACATAATGTAATGGTATATACACGTATAAATGGTAAATAATGTAGTGGTATGCACATGGTATGTAAAGGCAACGTAAAAGCATGATCATGCAATGTAAAAGTATGATAATACTTTTACATGACACTTAAAAAGAAATTGTAAGATGTCTGATGATATGCCTGTTCATACAGGCACATGGCATTTTAGGACTTTGACAGGAGCTATATCTTAAATACTGTATCACATTCCTGTAGCACTTGATTGTGCATTATAGTTGTGGGCATGGAGAAACATTGATTCTGAGCTGGGCTAGAAAGTAGAGTGAGTTTTGGACATGCAGAGAGGATAAAGAAAAGCATTCTCAGCAAAGAGTAGCAGTAGAAGTCCTCACAGTGGGTGGGACATCATGGAAATGACAAATATTAATAGTTGAGCTTATCCTAAGTGAAATGATTGGAAGATGGGGTTGTACCAAATTGTGAAGATCCTTGAATGACTCTGTGGGCCTGCAGTTTCCACATTAAAAACAAGAACTCTGTCCTTTCCTGTAAATACTCGAGTGGAAGCCCAATATGGTTTATGAAACAAATACTTTCTATAGTGGTTTTGAAGCCTATTCCTGAAAACATTTCCACAAAATTTATAGTACTGTACTATCTTCCGAGCTAAGGTTGAAAACTAGCATTGTAGAAACAACTCATAGGCAAGGTATAAATTCATTCATTTATTTGTTCATTCATTTTACAAGCTGAGTACCTACTATGTGCCATGCAGTTGTAAGTATATAGTATTTCATATTTAATCTTGAAGAGTGAACTATGTATGATTCATTTGAGAAATGCAGCTGAGTTCCATCAGGAGAAAAATATTTTGCAAAGCAAATCAACTTCTAAGTGTTACATGGCCGAATTGTAGAATATTATGAAATACACTGCTCACCGAGTGAAATGATAATCTGTAATGATTCCAAAGTAGAAACACACACATATTATGCATACTCTCATTCCATTTTATATGGTCAAATATAAATATCATATATATGGCTACACACACAGAAAATATTCATCTGTTGTTCTAAATGATTTGTATCTATATGAAATGACAAGAGTAAACCCATTAAATTATATTTTTATTTTACTTACAAATATATTCTTAATATTTTGTCAATTGAGACACAAATTAAATTTCATTTTTGGCTAGGCAATCATTTTTGTGTTCTCTTCAACTTTCGACACTAGTTTGTGTCTGCTGTGTAAAAAGTAGAATGGCTGTCCTATTTCTGTCTGTTTCCATTACACTATTCTTTCTGTGCCACATTCTCTTTCTCTCTGTGCCTAATGGGACATTAAAGGTTCTGTAATTATTTTGATAAGATCAGGATTGTGGATTTTTTTGGTTCCACTTAGTTATTTGCTAATAATCTGGCTTTAATGCTGAAGGCTAACCAATTTCTCATTTAACAATGCATGTTTAAAACATGATACCCTGAAGAATACTATGTTTACTAGTCTGTAGTCTATCAATTATCTAAATTATGTAATTATCCCTCAATTTTAGGAAACATGCTATATAATGTTTAAATTTTGTACACTAAAGAAAGCAAATGAATGTTGAGTATTAACGAAAGTAAATGATATATCCTGGTGAGAAAATTAATCAGGATCTACCTATGAAAAAATTTTTATAAAATAGGGATTATCAAACAATACAAAATCTTATACTCAGAAACTAAAATGGGATAACAATAGTGATTACCCAGGCTACAAGGCTTAACAATGAAAACAGAACTCTTAGACATCTAAGGAACTGTCCTGGCAAGTTAAATCATTGAGAATCAACCATGAGCTAGGCCAACCATAATAATCCATATCTTTAAAAATTACAATTATTCTGTTCTCAGTCCTGGGTAGTCATAGTGGGATTGTTGAGGCTATCCCCAAAAATTTAGGGGTTTTTTTAATCAGCAAGAAAGGCATTAACTATGAATATATTGCTAAAATCAAGAAGAAAAGTTCAAACTTTCAGGTCCACAGTTGTTGAACTCACCCTGGGGAGTCCACAGTAAGCCTCAAGCCAGTGTTGGTTCTGGGTTCTGCAGGAGGAGTGAAGAAACTCCAGAACACCCCAGAGAGTAAAATGGTGGGAAAGCACGTGGGGTATATGGATTTAGAATCCTTCCGTATGACTCGGAACCCCTGGGAAGTCTTGCAATAGAGACATTCATTGACTTGTTTAACCTTGCATGTCCCAACTTACTTAATCTATTGGAGCGTGACATACTATCCATACTGTGGAACCGACTTTGGGAAACGCTATTCTGGAATCTTCCTGATATTGAAATAAAACTTGAGAGCTCCTCTGTGTTGCTAAGCCCAACTGCCAGGGCAAAAGGTAGGGGACAAAAGGGAGAGGAATTCTCCAGAGCCTTCCCAGTTCCCTGTTCCCACTGACACACCCATTTCAGATATTTTCTTTCTCACCTGGGTTCTTGTCCACAAAAATGTCAAGTCTGCTCCTGAGAAGATGGTGTAAAACTACCATACTATGACAACAAATATAAAATAGGACTGTCGATTTCCTTAAAACCTTACCATTTCAATGACTGAAAATATTTTGTTGAACAGTGGCACATTATGAATCTACTCAGTCTTTGCTTGGAATTTATGGTCCTAAATAAAAGTAAAAATTAGATTACTCATAAAAATATAAAAAATAAAGGCTTTATGCAACAGGGAGTAAAAAACAGTGCTTTGTATCTATCGTTTGCCATTGGGGTTGTTGGTATAATGGAGAATGTACACTCTCTCTTTCTCTTTTTGACTAGAACACATCAATGTAAGCAGTTGAGGGAGACGGAAACCAACTGTTTTTCCATTCACCTTATTATTGAGCTGTGGTTATAGAACTTCCTTTTTTGTTATCAAAAGATCTGAACTAAAGCTTCAGTTATGCAGGGAGAAAGAGTTAACATTTAAAAGTGTAGAAAAATAGCTCTAGACACCTGTTCCGAGTTTGTAATATAATACTCAGAATAATATTACCTGGTGAATTACAGTTAAAAACTGGTCTAAGAAGCATGGCTTATTATACTGTCTATCACATATTCAATGTAATTGTTCTTGTTTATTCCTTTTACTTAAGTTTTAAAAGCATGTTTCTTTCTTCTAAGAGATCTAGCACCTAACAGGTGTCTAATAATGGAATATCTCTATGAAAATTATCTCAAAGTTATCCTCAGCAAAGGACAAACAAGTCATTCAATACTAGTTTAAGACAGACCTTGAAGCATTATAATTAACCAGCAAAGCACACTTGTTAAGCTATTTCCCTCCAGGGGATGATACGGTGCCTCAGGTACCATTTTGAAAGATATTGTAGAGAGCTGAAGAAGTTAGTGAAAAATACTCTCTGATGCACAATGCCATTTAAAAAAATAAAGAAAAAGAAATCAAAGCATAATTTACATAGACAGGGTCTCTCCAAATTTCATTTACATATAGAATGTTTAAACAATATTATGAATTTCTAAACAGTGCTACAGTTTGATAAGTAGCATATGTTTATTACAGCTAACTAAAGGTCTACTTGCGGAATGTTAGTAATACCAGCCTTAGAATTGTTTAGATAAGCTAGACGATGTCCACGCAGCCTGGTGGAGGCAGCATGCCTCCCAGAGGTGAAACGTGGACTCTTCAAGGAGGAAGGATGCCATCTGTCCCCCTGTAAGAGTTCATGGCTATAAACAGTGAAGGAGCAATATAGACATCTTCAGCCAGAAGTTATTAACCTTCATGCTAGAGGAGGTGATAGATAATATTGGGATTGGGAGGATGACCCAGAAGCTCTGCTAGGCGCACACTCTACAAAGCTATAAAAGTCATAAGTAGAAATATTTTATCAAAAACTCAGTATCTTAGGACAGGTAAAGCAAATGGAATGGAATCATATGGTAAAAAATAATTTATTCATATCTATTAAGCTTATTTTGTTACATAAGCTTAAATGGCCTTTTCCTCTGCAGCTAGTTTGGATCCATTTGAATATAATACATGCCTTGTGACATTGCTTGCATTTTTGCTTTGTGATTTTGATCAAATGCAGAAAGAGAACCAAGGCATTCCTAATACAGAAATAGAATCTTTATTGGTTGAGGTCACATGATAAATAAATAGCAGTTTTACATGGTAATATTTATTTAAATATACTGCTGCATCTGTTATGAGCATAAGTGCTTATAGAATCATTTACTGACATTCATTTTTAGTTGAGCCCTAGTTAGCAGTAGTGGTGTTTCTGTAATTGACATTTAACACTTGAATATATTTAATACAATGTATACTAATTGTGTTTGCCCAGATTAATGAGTCACAATTTTAAACAGGGAGAATTAAATTGATACTTTAATTAAGTGGATCACTCCAGTTTTGGGGGGAAAGTGAGTTATGTAAATAAAAATACTTCATAAAATAAATGGTTTATTTTGTCCTGGTTATTAAAAAATACCTGTTTTTATTATTTTTAACTGGTAGCAATTGAATAAGGGATGCTTGTTTTTGAATTCTTATGTATACCCCGGCATCCAGTATAATTCCGTGCACACAGTAGGCATTTAAATATTGATGATAAAAAAATGATTTTTTTAAGAAGAGAAGACCAATTTAGTGACTACATTTTACTAAAAATTGAAGTCATAAATATGGATTTCTTTAAACTAATTTGTTATTTAGGTCATCAATATTAAACAGTCTGAAAATCGCCTGCTAGAGATTATCATTTAAGAGCATAAAACTGAAAGCTGGGGGAAAAAAGATTAGTGGTACCCAAGTATTTTCTGTATTATCTTTAATGCCAACATTTAAAGAGTAACAGCAATAGAAACATCTCAAATGACTAACCATTAAAGCTTAGCCTCACCATGACAAAATTTGCATGTTCTGGTACTTCTATGAGCACATTATCACTGTATGTGTTACATTAAAAGAGCTGATTTTTTATTGTTTTCCTAGCTTTCATTTCACATTTTTGCAATCATCTTTATACTGTTTGTTTTTATTTCAGGGTTAGTCAGCTATTTATTTCATTAGTATCGAGCAAAGCAAACCAATAGATAAAGCACTGTCTTTTTTATTCATGTCTTTTATAATCATTTCTTTTTTAAGTAATAAATTTACATTTTATAATCGTAATTACGAAATTGCAAATGAAATCAGTTCTAGAAAGATTAATTCAGTCGTGCTCACAGCTGTGAAGATTGTGGAAATAAATATCATTTTGCAATAATGTATTCTTGACAAAGGGCATAACAAAAGAATGATTTCTATTCAGAGATAGTGGGTATATTTATTTTGCATGTTGGGGGAGGGGAATTCAGCTTTAGCTTTTCGACCCTGACCTAGTTTTGTAGCTGCTTATTATTCAGCTATATGTTTGAGAAATCTCTGTAATTTAATTTGGCATCCTCTTCTGCATGTCTGCACCTAGCAGTAGGGGCTCATGATATTAGCAGTGTCCCGTGCTGAATCGTATTTATTTTAAAATATCCTGATGCACTCATAACTCAGAAAGAAAGTGTTAATTGTTACCAGGGAACTGCCTGATTACAGACTGGCTGTCCCGTCCAGGGCTCTGCCATAATTAGTAACCACTGTTGACATTTAGATTTAAATTGAATTTCCTTCTAATTAAACCCAGAGGGGGTTGATCCTCTCAGATGTACAGGTTAATAAAATTAGTCAGAAACTGTTAAACAGTAAGCTGAATTCTCCAAGAGAGCTGTCCCAATGTATTGTTAAGAATTCTGTAATTAATATTAAAGGCATTCATTAAATTTGAATTGTCTTTTTCTGCTTTGAGTTGCATATGGTTTTGTAGCAGTTATTTCTTTAATTAGGCCTGTTTCCTTTGATAACCATAGTATTACTAATTTCTCTCATGTTTGTAAATTTAGCATTATAAATACCATTCCTCCATTCCATTCTGCTATGCATAATTCACACCACCATTATTCTAGGAGTGCCCAATGAATAATAATAAATGCTAAAAATAAATACAGTAGTGGAATGACATTTTGGTACTCCAGATGACTCTTAACTGCTCTCTATTTATCACTGTCCTTGCAACAAAGATATTTAAGCTTTAAAGCAGGTCGTCAGCATTTTCCTCAGTATATTTTTCCATCCACTCTTCACAAGTTTTGATATAACAGTAGCTTGGATTTGGATTGCTTTGTCTGCCGATAGGAAGCTTTCCAGTTCTAGCTACTTTGTAGATTCTGCATATCAAGATAGGCTTTGATTCCTCCTCCCTTCCAGGGACTTGGGGAAAATAAAAAAAGCTCAACACTCAGTATGAAAACAGATGACAGGAAAAATTTAAATGATCAGTCATGAGAGATAAAGAGAATTTGGTAATTTTACGAGGAGGCATCCAATGTGAACCCATTGATAGCATCTGGATTTAAAGGAACTTTTGTGAAGCACAGCTTTAGCTGCTGTTATCAGTGCTTTATTTCTGAACTCATTTATTAATTTCTTACGTACCCCACAGGGTAATAGCATATTGTCAACTTCACCATGGTACAAAAGTCTTGTTTTCAATATACTGATAATAGTTTTATATGTTAATTCTTAATAAATAGCACTCTTTAAAGATGCTGGATGATTACAGTGTCTTTTAAACTTTATTCATTTCTAAAACAATGACTATTTCCTCTCCCTGTCCCCCTTACCCCTTATGAAAATGTCTAGTCCACAGAACTAGTCACTTGGGATAATGGGTTTTAGAAATAAATGCATACAGGATTTGGCAAGGTGCTTTATTTAATGTTATACTTACTCCTCAATAGAGGGACACGATTATTCTGTAAAGTGCTTCTTAATTTTCTAACCAAAATAAACAGAAGGAAACAACATGACTTGATTTTTCTTGCTAAGTCTACTTAACTGAATTGAATTAAATAAAAGTGTTTCTATCACAATTGAGTTCAGATGGGGAAATTTGGGGCAGAATATGCTTAGCCTATGATTAATGATGCCTCATAGAACCTATTTGATGGCCAGGCGCACTGGCTCACGCCTGTAATCCCAGCACTTTGGGAGGCCGAAGCGGGCGGATCACGAGGTCAAGAGTTCAAGACCTGCCTGGCCAACGTAGTGCAACCCTGTCTCTACTAAAAATACAAAAATTAGCTGGGCATGGTGGCTTGTGGCTGTAGTTCCAGCTACTCGGGAGGCTGAGGCAGGAGAATTGTTTGAACTTGGGAGGCGGAGGTTGTAGTGAGCCGAGATCGCGCCACTGCACTCCAGCTTGGGCAACAGAGGCAGACTTCGTCTCAAAAAAAAAAAAAAAAAAGGCCTATCTGATTGTTGGAACTTAAAGCCTACAGAGTTTTAAATTATCAAATGATAACTTTAAGATAATCTGAAGCCTCATACTTTATGTTTTTATAGCTAGAATATGTTACATTATTGATGACAGCCTAGGTGTAGTAACATCCAGAATAAGATGTTGCTGAACAGTTGTATCAGACTCTGAAATCTAGGATGAAAGCAATGTCCAGGAACCGGGGGTGTAATATGCAGATAAACAAGAGCAGTTCTATGATAGTGTGGTCTCACCTAGTGGCCTGCTGGAAATCCAAGAATTGAGAAAACATTGCTCTGCCAATAGTTCTATGAAGGAATAGGTAAAAATGAGTGAATAGTTGTGAACACAAGCACTGACAGCAATAGAATTGCTGGATAATTAAAAAGACTGTATATCATGGCATTAACCACTAGTTTGATTTATTTGTCACCAGTGTTTCCTGACTCAGTTTATTTTAGGGCTTTTTTTTTTTTAACCTGTGGGAACAAATGTGGGTGGGGAAAGAGTACGCTGTCTGGGAACAGGAGGTGTCTGCTGGCCAGCTGAGAAACTAGGGCTGTCATTTTAGTCTGTGTCTCAGTTTCTTTCTTGGTAAAGTTGAAAGATGGTGAGTCCCCTTCTTACCTCACTGCAATTGTCACTTTTGAAGTCAAAGAGAAAGTGAGGTGTTTGTAAAAAGGTGATTTTCTAAAAAATGTGCTATTTTATTAATTAAAGATAAAATTATGAGGATTAATGTGAACTTATTTCTTAGTTTTTATACCATTAGTTATAATTCCAGAAGCCTTTTCTAGAGACAAAACAATATTTTTAAGACTTTAAGACTGAGTATTAATTATTTTCTTTTTTCAAGAAAAAAAATTGTGATCTCATGTGAGGTATGGGGTTTAGGCTTGAGGCTTCTGCCAGCTGTGCACAAAGCATGGGGTCAGGTCAGGTTCTCTGTGGTCCCTCTCGTGGCAGGCTAAGTCTCAAGTCATATTTCCCAAACTCTCCACTCCCTTGGGCCTCTCTGGTTCAGTTGCTCCCCAACACCCCCTCGTGGTATTCCCAGTGCACCTCAAACTTATTGCTGAAATGTCCATTTATTGAGTTCCTCCATCCTTTCTACAAACATATCATCTGACTGTGGTTCTAAACTAATAATCAAAGGTCCTCCAACTGCCTTATCTCCAAATATTAGATTGGTGATTGGCTTAAATCACCATTAAATTCCTAATCCTTAGGTGGGATTCCAGGTCATTTATGCATTTTTACTTATAGCCACATCAAAGAGACAAAAGGCTGGTCACATTTTTTTGAGAGGATACAAGGGTGACAGGGAGAAGGAGGATGCAATGACTCCAGGGTGGTCTTGCCTGACCCGGAAATGATTTGAACATAAAAAGGTCAGGTCAGGCCATGTTGTTACTGAGCTTCTGTCCCCTTGAACTTGTGTGTCAAGCCTCGTCTTACCTTTAATGAATTCCTCTCTGTAGCATTTCTGTCTCCATGATGTTGCATTGGGGTCGCACTTCAAGTAATAGTGGTTTGCAAGAAAAAGCAGGCAGGAGAGACATTAAGATGTGTTGGCTATTACAGTGTACCAGGCAATAGGTTAGGCACTTCTGCATCTAATCTCACCTCATCTTCCATTAAACTCAGAAGAAAGGTGGTTATTATTATTATTATCATCACTATTACTATTACTCCCATTTTACAAACTAGGAAACTAACAGGAAGAGAGGAGAGAGGTTAAATACCTTGATCAAAGTTACAGACAGTAAGTGGTAGAGGATACTTACCCTGCAGCCAAAGTTAGCCTAATTTGAAAAAAAGATAGGAAGAACAAATATCAATATTACTAAAGAGATTGCTGAGTTTTGCAACTGAGACTGCCATGTTCAGGAGGCTTAGGCCTCTCTCAAAAAAACAAACATAGAAATGGAAACAATTCTTTCTTCTTTCTAGAGCTTTTCGGTTAGAGAGTGAGCCTGGCATGCTGGTTTCTGCAGCCTTTCCTGGGTAGGGCTGCATCTTGGAGGGCAGGGATTCTTCCACACAGAAAAGCTGCTCATTGTGCTTAGGAGATAGAGTAGAAATAAATAGGATTTTCCTCCAAGAGAAAGAGGTTTTGATGGATTGAAATCACATTGGTGGCAGACTAATCCTTGGTCTCTTTGTTACCTTGGCTTTTGTTAAACAATGTCCAGGTACTACCTGTATCTTTATGTTCTTTAGATAAATTATGTGTAATTGTCATTTCCGACATGTTCCATGAGCCAAATGAAAAGGGATCTAAAAATACAATACATCTGAAATTAACCTCATGGTTTTTCCATGAGTTCTTTCTTTATCCAGGCAAACTTCTTTTCCCAGAGGTGCTGACTTTATTTCATTTCCCAAAGCAAGGATGGGAAACAGCCTTGCTTACTATCCCAACTGTTATGACTGTGACTTAGCTATGCAGATAGGCACACATACTGGGCAACCTGAGCTACATCAGAGAGGCTAATGGAGGTGACATACACAATGATGCTTTGTCAAAAACCCTGCTGCTCTTTTAAATTAACTCCAATTTGTTTTTAATAGGAGTTGTGTCTCTAGGAGAAATATATTTGTGTTCTCTTATTGCAGAAAAAGTGGATAATAGCACTTAACTCATTAGAAGGCATTGTCAAACTCATTATCCTAGTGATCCTCATGATAACACTATGTGGTAGGTATTATTATCCCAGTTTTGTTGAAAAGGGATGTAAAGACTGAGACCCAGAAAGGCTAAATGGCTTTTATAATCTCATACAATGATCAGGTGATACATCTAGGGTCACAATCCTGTCAAAACCCATTGCACTGGAGTGGAATCCAGCATGATTATGGCAGGCAGAGAGGTAACTAAATAAGACCTTTGCCATTTTGCATTTCAATTTTCGTTGGCCTCGTCACTCTTAAAATCATATGCAATATTCTAATATGATCTTGTCAGCACTCACACATAAATACTTCAGCTCTCTGAATTTTTAAATTCTTTCATAATGGTTTTTCTAAAAATATAGTAATAATAGTAATAGTCATAATAATTGCTAATATGAACTACTTGTTAGGTAACTTATAAAGCATTTTACTCACACTGTATCATTTAATATTTGCAGTGATCCAAGATTAAGTATGCTTTGTATCCTCATTTTATTCATGAAAAAGTCAGGCTTCCAGATTTTAAGTATCTGGCCCAATATTTAACATCTGGTTGTGGAAGAGGTAGGAACCTATACTCGTGAATTCTACACTATTTGGTATCTTAGATATAAACTTTGAAGATCATCTTAAAGTCAAGAGTGATAATTTTGATAGAAACTCTATAGTGCCCGTCTTTCAAACCAAACTAAAACTCCAAATTTAAATAAGACATTCTATTCTCCTTCCATGTTTATTTCAAAACTGGATTTCAGGTTACTTCCAGCTGGCCAGATTTCTTAATACATTTTTATTTACATATCTCTTGTTAGTTTCACATCTCCCTTTGCTGGTGCAATGCTGCAAATGAGATTAAATGGTAGCACAAAATGCAAAACTAGGAGTTGCTAACTTTTTATTGGATTGCTTTGAGGTGGTGGGCTGAGCTTGTGGTAGAAAGAAAGGAAACAAAAAGAGAAGTACCTCAAAGGGAAAAATAAAATATAGAATGTGGAAGAGAGAAACAGGGTGGAAAGGAGGGGATGGCCGGGCGTGGTGGCTCAAGCCTGTAATCTCAGCATTTTGGGAGTCGTGGTGAGCTTATCACTTGAGGTCAGGAGTTCGAGACCAGCCTGGCCAACATGGTAAAACCCTGTCTCTACTAAAAATACAAAAATTAGCCAGGTGTGGAGGCACACTTCTGTAGTCCCAGCTACTCGGGAGGCTGAGGCAGGAGAAACTCTTGAACCCGGGAGGCGGAGGTTGCAGTGAGCCGAGATGGCACCACTGCACTCCAGCCTGGGTGATAGAGTGAGACTCTGTCAAAAAAAAAGAAAGAAAGAAAGAAAGAGAGAGAAAGAAAGAAAGGAGGGAAGGAAAGGAAGGAAGGAAGGAAAGAAGGAAAGAGAGGAGACTGAAGGGCCAAGGAGGGCATACAATGGAAGATGAGAGCTGTGCTCCCGGGAGGCTTGTACTCATCAAGAAAGAAAGGAGAAAGGGGGGGAAGAGAAGAAAAAAAAAGAATAAAGAAAGGAGAGATGAAGGAATAAAGGAAAAAAAGTAGAAAGGAAAGAAGGAGAAGGGAGAGAAGAAAGTAGGATGGAAAAAGAAAGGGAGGGAGGAAGAGAGGGAAGGAAACAGGAAAGGAAGAAAGGAAGGAAAAATGGAAAGAGGGAGGGAAAGAAGGAATGAGGGGACAGATAAAGCACTTGATGGATGGAGGGAATTTAAACCAAAAGAAAGAACTGCAGTATCATATCTATTGAAATCTTCCTGCCTTCAGGCTCCCTATCGAAAAAAGTGGTTTATAGCTTTAAATCAAGGGTAACTGCTGATTTGTAATGTGCCAAATTCTGCTAAGAAATTAGCGTACTGGTGGCCATCTCTGAGGTTATCTTTATAGCCTGACAGGAAGATTTGCCAGTGGGTTTTCTGATGGAAAATGCCACAGACAGCCACCATGAGAAATCCAGCAGCCATTGAGGAGGCCGCAACATTGAGACTTCTCTGGGAAAAGTGTCACCCCCATTGAACCCTGCAGGACGTATGACTGGTCATTACGTCTCATGTGATTTCCAGACCAATGACTCATGGGGGGAGTCATGGGGGGAGGTAAGCTTCTGTGCGGGAAGACCCACTCTCAGGTGATGGCTTAGCAGTCTCTGTGTGGCCTGCCACGTGGACCTCCGGTCCTTTCCAGGCTTGGAGAAGGCCTGGCAGACAACAGCAAGTGAGCAGCCCAGCACACCCTCCCACAGGGCTCGGTTTGAGTGAGCATAGATTGCTTCCCCTTCATTGAAAGGTAAGTACATACGATGGAACTCCCACTGTTTCTTATTTATTCTTTATCCATTAATAATCTTGTCATACAAGCAGTGATTTAAAGCTGTACAATTTCTTCAAGATATTTTATTCTACTACTAAATTAGCCTCAAAATGTGGATAATTAAGATAACTTGTAAATCTGGATATAGCTTAGTCCTGTCATCCAAGCAAACACACTGATCATTTGGGCAGTCTTTTACCAACTGACCTGAGGGAAATGGCAATCATTCCAAGAAAAACTGTTTTCATTTGATGAAAGAAACTGATGAGTAGAAGAAAATAATTTTAATCTACAAAAATGAAAAGAATGTGTAGCATAGTTCATTTTGAATGTCAAAACTATCATGACTTCAAATTTAAATGTAACAGAGGTGAAACAGGTCAAAGATATGTACATGGAAAAATATTCATGTTAAATTTGAAAGTAACTAAGGTCTTCTTAAGAAAGAAATCTATTCCTCAATCAGGTTATCAGTGCCATCATTGGTTACCTTCTGGCTCCTAGACAAACTTCCCCAAAGGTGACTGTCCCATGTTGATGGAAGTTGTAAGAATTAATATTACCTGTGTAGTTTAATATCTCTAGAGAATATTTAAATAACACCAGCATATGATATAATTTCATGGACAGAATCATTCATAATATTTACCTAAAAGTGCCAAACACTACTTTTATTTATTTACCTATGTATTTTTTTATTTTCCCCCCAACATTACTCCAGAAAGGATTGGAAACAGCTCCATTGTTGATTCAACAATAGATTTCCTTCTTACTGAAGTTGTGATTTGGTAGTAAACAAGTTACTCAGATACCATTTTTCAAAATGTCTTCATTGATTTCCATCCTGAGCTGAATGTTGTGGATCCCTTCATATTTTTTTCTGAAAATAGGCCTTTGATTTACAGTTAGATATACTGTTCTTAAACTCCAGTAACTAGTGAAAGTTACACACATTGCCTTCCCCTGGACACTTCAAAGTCCACAAAGTGCTGCTTAGCAGTGCCATTTCTCATTTTTTACCTGCCAATTTTAGACATATTCCCAGAGTTAAATTAATTTTTCCAGAAAGAAGAATTTCATTAAACTATGTCAAATGACATAAAGTATAGTAAAAAGAAAGTTTGCATAACTGAAGAAAAAAAAAGATGACAGCCCCTTATTTTCCAGCAGAGCTGTGGTGACACCGACAGCTCTGAGAGCTGTGGAGAATAGCTTGTTTTGTGGGCACTGGGAAAAGGAAAAAGTCCTGGAAATACACTATTGTTAGGCACAGATGATATGCCAAGGAACTTCTAGCTTCTCTTAAACTTTGCAGACAAGGATTTTGTTGCCCAATTTCAACAGGATTCAATCCATCAACAAGTGTGTACGAAGTGTATGCCTCCATTCAGCATTATTCTTTATGGAAGTTAAGAAAAGAAGGAAATCTTTCCATTCTAGAGTTAGGATGCTTCTGGGAGGAACTGGAACTTGAACATTAGAAGAGACCTACATCAAAATGGGCTTAACTTTTCTCCAGGAGTCATTTTTTGGTCTGGATGTCTGTGCACAAAAAGATCCCATTTATTTTCTGCATGTTGGTTAAATGGTTACAATTAGCTCTTTAATGTTAGTACCTCAAGAAGCAAAGGCCAGTGGTGTACCTAAGGCCAAAGTTAGATATTATCTTTAAAGAAGGTTGCTGGTATTGCTGTCAGTATTACCAATATTTAATAAAAGTTCCTAGAGGATTAGATATATATTAGGTCCTTTGTGAGAAACATAAAGATTAGAAAAGACTGCACTTCTGTCCTTGATAAAATTGTGATCCAGTAGTCCTTGACCATGGAGGTAGAATTACAGGATTGAAACAGATCAGAAACATAAACATGTACCTAATTACAACTTTCTCTTCTCCTACCTCTCCTCCTCCTCCTCTTCCTTCCCCAGTGCAAACATCCATCACAATAGCACAGCAGCTACTTTTCCAAGCGAGAAAATAAACCTATCAAGGCATAGCATTACTGTAAAAGCCAGTGGCAGAACCCAGTGCGTTAGTGAAACAGCATCCCAGTTTTTCTGAAACTGTTTTTCTTTTGTTCTTTGTTAAGAACCTTACAGTGTATCTTCCTGTGTATGTGTGCAAAGACCACAGGCTTAGGAGTTATATGTAAAACATCTTCTCTTACTAAATAAAAGCACAGACACAATGAATCTAAAACATAAATGTTCAGAGAATATTTGTTTTCTGACAAGTGAAAGTGAAGTACATTGCATCTCTTATTTGAACATTAGAAGATCTGACATCTATATAAAACCTATCCTTAAGCAAGAGCATGTGGCAGGGAGTGCTGTACATGATCCTGTGTGCACATCTGGGAAACTGAGGCATGGACAGCAGCCAAGGGCCGTGCGTAAAATGATCTGACAAGTACAGACCCTGGAGCATGCTGCTCTACTAATAAAAAGATTTGAGAAAGAAAATGCATCAGAACTGCTAAACTAACGGCTTTAAATCCAGCCAGGACAGCAGTTCTCTTTCAGCTTCAGCCAAGGGGCTGGTGGATACCAGGAGACTAGGCTTTCAGCTTCACTGCAGTAGAGTGGAGAAAAATAAAAGACACTGTGTTTCAGTTCCAAGAAGGTTGTCAATGAACAAATCTATCATTCTAGAAACCAACTTGATTAGCAGGTCTTTCCTTATTGTTTCATGCTCATTAAAAAACATAAAGTTAAATTTTTGGTGATTAATGGTTGTACATGTAGTGAATTTTGCTAGAAAACTATGTTGTTAAACTTTATGGTGATAACTCTTACTCTTTAAAATTGTTAATGTGGTACTATTTTAACAAATGTAACAGTGTGATAAGTAAAATCCCTCTTTATGTATATAGAATCCCATTTGTCAGCAGTTACTAATTTAGAGAAAGTGAATAGACCTCCCTTTTAGATCTGTTTAGTATTTAGTATATTTTAACAAATGATACTTTAGTTGTAATACTTGTTGTAATCATTTTCAAAAACTACTTACAATAATGATATTTTCAGGGCCGGGCGCAATGGCTTACTCCTGTAATCCCAACACTTTGGGAGGCCGAGGCGGGTGGATCACAAGGTCAGGAGATGAAGACCATCCTGGCTAACACGGTGAAACCCCGTCTCTACTAAAAATACAAAAAATTAGCCAGGCTTGGTGGCGGGCACCTGTAGTCTCAGCTACTCGGGAGGCTGAGGCAGGAGAATGGCGTGAACCCGGGAGGCAGAGCTTGCAGTGAGCCGAGATCGCGCCACTGCACTCTAGCCTGGGCGACAGAGCGAGACTCTGTCTCAAAAAAAAAAAAAAAATGATATTTTCAAGTTTAAATTACATAAAATAAATTTCTGAATATATTTACATGCTAGCATTATTTGCAAAAATGAAATAAAAATATAATCACACATATTCCAGATATAGGCTACTACTAAGTTGGATTGATTCCAGTGCTGGGATGTGCGAACAGGCATTGTTAATTACTAGGGCCACAAAAAAGTATTATGTTTTGTTATAGTAACAATGATAAAAAATGACCCAAGATTAATAATATTTACTATTTACTGTGTTGTTTAGTGTAGATGTCTAAGCACTGTATTAGGTAGTTATGTTGTCTCATTTAGTCTTTACAGCTGCCCCTGTGCGATAGATTTTTCATCCATTTTTCAGATATGTTACCTGACTCTCAGAGGTTAAATAATTGGCTGGAATTTTTATAGTTAATAAGTGGTGGAAGCTGGAATCCTACACAAAGGCTATGTTCTTACTAGTCTTAATTTAAATCGAATAAAACCTTTTTTCAGTAGAATATAGATCCCTAATTATTATAATGCATGCAATCACTAATGTGTCCTTTACTAAATGTAAATTTTGTGTATGGATTAGTGCATATGTTAGCCCTTAGAATGATGGCTAAAAGCTAACCAACCACAAAAATTCAGATAGTGTGTTGTGGCTATTACTAAAAGTCACCTCAGTAGGGGAAAAGATAAAGCTATAGAAAATTGCTACTGACTGGAGTCAAACTACACTAGTTGCTTACAATTGATTGTGTGTTGTTCAACCACAAAGATAAATTAGAACATGGAATACTGCAATAGAAAAGTGGTTTAGATGTCACAGAGACCGTATGACTATTTTTATCTCTCAGCTGTATAAACCATAGCTTACAGTGGCTGAAATGACATTGAACTGTTTTTCTCTTTGATGATTTACAGGCTGTATAGTGCATTTGTAAGAGCAGATGTCACATTTTATGTATTTGAAAGTGTCAACTCTGCTGACTTATGTCTGAAGATTCTGTTCTTGAATCAATAGAATGTAGTGATTTCCATTTCTTAAAAGTGATTTCCCCAACATCATAAAAAACACATAGTGAATATTGGTCATTATAATGCTGCAGTTAAACTCTTACTTTTTGGTCTTGTATTTTACATACATCATACTGTTGATCATTATTTTGTGAAATCTGACTTGAACAAATAGGGAAGCTTCTAGCGAGCTGACCATGTTTGTGCTTAAACAAATTAAAAAATGTTTGCATTTCATCCCAGACATAGCTGTCCAAAGTCTAAGATGGATTGAGCAAAGGAAAATACATCAAGGTTTTCATAATAAAAAATGATTCCCAGAAAGTCCACATATACTTTATTCATCCCATATTTCAAATTGATTTTCATTTTACCATTTAGGGTGCAGTTACTGGTAGTCCCATCTTTTAAAAAGTCAAATTTGCATTTAAATAGAAACTGTTTCAATCATTTAACATCCGAAAATCCGAACATTTTATTCATTCCTTTTCCCCCCCATCTTTCACTGTTGAAAAAAAGTCTTGTGTTGTACTTTTCCAAAATCCTCGTGAATCCTGAACTTCCGTAAAAACTGTAGCGCCCTCTTCCTTATGTCACTCATTAAAATCCCATTGCTAATAGATCTCTGGGAATAGGCCAGGATCAGGTGAGAATGGAGGATGCAGTGTGTAATAAACTGTAACAGCTGACAAGTCATAGTAACACAATATTTTCTTGAATCGGACCTGAAAAAAAAAACATTTCAATGAATATAACTCATACATAAGTAACTAAATAGAAAAAAGGCATTGAAAATAATACCGCGCAAGTTGTTCTGCTTAAAAAATATTGAAATACTTTTTATTACCCAGTAACTAACAGTATAACAAGTTTCATGAAAAAGGGTCAATGTGTAAAAATATTTTGAAGTTTGGTCTGACTTTTTTCTATTTAAAATGAATCAAAGCTTTTTACTTTTAGAAGAAGATGAAACCAAAGGTCAGTTATATCAAAATGAAATTGGTTCAGAGGCCTCAAGTTAAAAATATAAAAACATATTGAAACACAGGTTTCAATATAACACAGGCTTCAATGTAAAGAAATGGAATTCCCTTCACCAGCATTTATAAGCATCTATATACCCCTTGTGTTTCACCTGAGGCACCATTTCCAACAATTTAAGAACATCAAGAAATGGCTCTAGTTGACTTGAACTGTAGTGCATTCATTCTGTAACTAAACTGCTTTAACGTTAAAGACTAATTTATTCCCTATCAGAAATATTATTTCATGATATTTGTCTTATTGACCATTTATGCCTTTTACTTATAAAATAAAAGAAAAATCATTATAACTATTTTTTACCTAGTGACATATACATGCTAAATGGTTAGAAGGTCTTTTACAATGTTGTTCATTTTATATGCCTAATTTTTTTTGTTTGTTTTTTTGTTGTTGTTTGTTTTTTTTTTGTTGTTGTTGTTTTTTTGAGACGGAGTCTTGCTGTGTTGCCCAGGCTGGAGTGCAGTGGCGCGATCTCGGCTCACTGCAAGCTCCGCCTCCCGGGTTCACGCCATTCTCCTGCCTCAGCTTCCAGAGTAGCTGGGACTACAGGTGCCTGCCACCACGCTCCGCTAATTTTTTGTATTTTTAGTAGAGACGGGGTTTCACCGTGTTAGCCAGGATGGTCTCCATCTCCTGACCTCGTGATCCGCCCTCCTCGGCCTCCCAAAGTGCTGGGATTACAGGCGTGAGCCACTGTGCCCGGCCCTATGTCTGCAATTTTTTTTTTTAAAGAAAAGTATTTCCTGCCAGCCGTGGTGGCTCACACCTGTAATCCCAGCACTTTGGGAGGCCGAGGTGGGCAGATCACCCTAGGTCAGGAGTTTAAAACCAGCCTTACCAACATGGTGAAACCCTGTCTCTACTAAAACTACAAAATTAGCCAGCATGGTGGCAGGCGCCTGTAATCCCAGCTACTGGGGAGGCTGACAGCAGGAGAATTACTTGAATTTGGGAGGCGGAGGTTGCAGTGAGTCGACATTGTGCCGTTGCACCCCAGCCTGGGCAACAAGAGTGAAACTCCGTCTCAAAAAAAAAAAGTACTTCTGTATTTTAAATTGTGCCATTGTCTCCTTGACAATAGAGAGATACTTTTACTGATAAAGGGAAAGATGTCACAGCCCAGTTATTTATAAGACATTTCTCCTATGACTATTTTATTACTTATTTTTTCTGGTCTCTTTTGATTTGTTTTTTTCTTTGTTTTGCAACTTACAGTGCAACTATCATTTTGTCATCTGATTGACCTTATAGTTATTTCTTACTTCTTGAATATGATAAAAGTTTCAACAAGAGCAGACCAAAGTTACCCAAAATAATAGTATTTTTTAAATCTTTTTGCATTTTGTTCCACGAATGCATCCTTAACTCTAGAGGTCCTTATCTTCTTTATCTTCAAGCTCAGGATGGTTTTTGAAACTCACAGTTGCAACTTGTGAGCATCCCTGTGTGCTTACATAACTGAGTAAGACACAAAATACCATGTACTCAATTATCCTCAGTCTTCTCAGTTCACATCCCCTCAAAACTGATGACTGATTGCTGTGAGTTGCTAGAATCACTTTTCCCATCATGAGATATTTGCCTGTTTCTGAGTGAATTTTTTAGGGTGTGAGTGGGAGGTATGTGTTAGGCAGAAGTAAGGGAGATTGAACCACAAATACTTAACGCCATGTAAGTCAGCAAAATTATTGGGAGAAAATTAGAAGAGGACAGATGAGAATTGTGAGGTGGCTATTGTCACCTCTTTGATTTATCAGCACCATAATCTATATCTGAAAAATCATAACCTTGATTATCCATCTAAACCCAGCTAACCTGAGAAAAGTTCTTCCTGCCACATTGGCAGTGAGTAAATGGAGACAAAGAGTAATCTTAGTTCTTGTAGGTATTTAGCAGACTTACTTCTGCTTGAGAGACTATTATAGAGATTTCTACTGTGCAAAGACTACTATAATTACCAATTGTTCTAAGCTTGCTATCATAATTCTTTTATGAGTCCATATTATTTCTAGTTGGAGACACTAGATAGAATAGTGGGAAGATAGTAAATCAGAGATACAATTGAGATAAGAAAGCACTTTTAAATTTCATAGCTGAATTGCCTGGCTTAAATTTAATTCTTGAACTGTTTATTTATTTTCTTTAATGTCCTGGATTTTTATTATGAGAGTCATGATATGTGACAGAAGATTCATTTGCAGTGGGTTTGATCTCTTTAATGTGTATGCGTGTATATTTTTGATCACTGATATAGTATTGCTGTACAAATAGCAAACATTACAGAAGTATTCAATTCTCAATTTTTCTTTATGGCTATACTAAAAGATTCATGGCAGCACTGACCTGGAGCAAGTTACCTACTGAGTAACAATAATACTAAATGATTTGAGTCAAGTTAATTATACATACTGGTAGTGAAATTAAAAGATTTTCAAGCCAAACTGAGCCTGAATAAACAAGACAATTGTACATTCAGTTGATTTCAAAGATGAGTATAATGAAAATTTGGGGGTCAATTATAAATCTGTCGGCTAGGACAATAACTAATTGCATTTTTCTATAGCATCCAGCTCATTTTTTTCCCAATGAACTTTAAATAATATTCATCTAGCCTCTAGCACCTCTTTTATATATACTGGGTATTCCCATAGTGTCTTCACTATAATTATTATTTTTAGAGTGTATAACCATAGCCACAATTTTCCTTTCTTATCACTTTCTCTTCAATATCACTTCTCCCTTGCTGCCAATCAATTTGATTAAGCTTTATTTTATAACCCCCTCAGCTATTATCTGTAAGAATTGAATATACACATCTATTCTTTTTATTTCCTCCAAAGGATTTCCTCCTCTTTTACCCTGTACATAGTAGATTTCTTTAGATCAAATTCTACCCCTAAAAAGACATGATGTATTTTAAAAGGGTACCTGATTATATTTTTTAAAATAACGCATATTACTACTAGCATTTTGACTAAATATCCAGTGTCCTAATTTATCTTGGTCCTCCCGTCTTGATTTCTGTGCTTGCAGAATTCCAGTGAAAAATAATTTTATATTATTTAAAGTTTTAGATCTGAATTTAAAAACCAAAACCAGCCCCTCTTGTGTCTACTATGTAAATTCCTATGTGGATCATACAAAATACCTTAGCTATCTCTTCTTCCACTCATGATGTGATAGAAACTCATTCAAGTTAATAAACCTAATTTTCTCTAGAAATTCCCCAGAGTCTCATTGTGAATCTGACTTGATAGCTCCCCATACCTCTTCCTAAAAAATAGAGATCACCGTGCCACTCCGTCCAAAGCACGCTTTGCCTCCAATGGTTTGCTCTGCCTGTCTTTGTCACACATAGAGTTCTGCTATAGCAACTCATGAAAGGATCTGTCTTCTGTACCAGCATCCTACCTCAAAGTGATCAAACCTCTATGCATTTAATTCATATTTCATATTTCATATCAAAATATGCCCTCAGTAGTCACTGACCCCAGCAGTTCCACACCTCCCACCTTGTTTCAGGGCCTACAGTATTTCTACAATAGTCTTGACAACCCTTTCAACCCTTGTATTTAGTTTTCAGAAACTTTGTTGACTTCTTAGTTTCTTTTTTTTTTCTCCTTTGACTTACTATACCATGCAGGGATTTAACCTCCTTTTTCAGGTCATAGTGCTTTAATTTATTGTTTTTTTTTTCCTGAAATTATTTACTGAAATTCTAAAGATCACAGATTTCAGCTTTCATTTGTTTTTGTATTTCTTTCATCAGGTTCCTTTTTAATGAACTGGCCATTTGTATTGTCTTTAAGTCAATTATTTCTCAGTCACATCTATAATCTCAAAAGCACAAATATTTTGTTTCTTCCTTTGCACTAGTCTGGCTACTAAGGAGAAGTGCGAAAAACTATAACCAAAAAACAATTTGCATTTAGTTTCTTTCCAGTTATTGGGACTTTCAGTTACTTTTGGAAACTCTTTTCACTAAAACAAATGTTTTAATTTTAAAGTAAACATTTTGGTTATAAACATGATGCCAAAGAAAGCATTTGGTAGTTCTAGGAAGTAACAGATTGAACTGAATTAATAAAATGAATTAGTAACTGGTGATTTTGGAGTGTGTTCTCTTGGAAAAATTCAGAGAGTTTAGGAAACTCAATGTTTTGCACTCATACCTATCCTATTGTTTGAGATTAAGTTCAGCCTTTGGACTTTCATACTCAAAATAGGAAGACTATCTGAATCAATTATTCAGTTAGCAGAATCTTTGTAGGCAGTGAATATTTATCTTTTGTTTCTAATTGTTTGTGGACCAGATATACCTTCTAGGCTGCTCCTGATTAAGAAAACATTTTCCAAATCTTACCATACATATATAAATTTATTATATATATAAAATATATTATTACATAAATTTATTATATATAAATTTATATTATATATATATATATATATATATATATATATACTTTTGAGATGGAGTCTGGCTCTATCACCTAGGCTGGAGTGCAGTGGCATGATCTTGGCTCACTGCAACCTCTGCCTCCTGGTTTCAAGCGATTTTCCTGTCTCAGCCTCCAGAGTAGCTAGTATCACAGGTGCATGCCACCGCACCTGGCTAATTTTCATATTTTTAGTAGAGGTGGGGTTTCACCATGTTGGCCAGGCTGGTCTCAAACTCCTGAGCTCAAGTGATCCACCCACCTCAGACTCCCAAAGTGCTGGGATTACAGGCGTGAGCTACCACACCCGGCTACCATATTTTTTTTTTAATTAAGGTTAATCTTCTTTCTCATATTAAATATGCATATACTCACCACTGATTATCTGACATTAACATGAGAAAAATATTACATCTGATATGCAAGTCTGAGCATTTATGTAATTATTAATGGGTTAAAAAAGCAGTTTCCAGGCCGAGGCGGGCGGACCACGAGGTCAGGAGATCGAGACCATCCTGGCTAACATGGTGAAAACCCGTCTCTACTAAAAATACAAAAAATTAGCCAGGCATGGTGGCGGGCACCTATAGTCCCAGCTACTCGGGAGGCTGAGGCAGGAGAATGGCGTGAACCCAGGAGGCGGAGCTTGCAGTGAGCCAAGATCGCGCCACTGCACTCCAGCCTGGGCGACAGAGGGAGACTCCGTCTCAAACAAAACAAAACAAAACAAAAACAAAAAGCGGTTTCCAAATGTATAATCCTACTATAAATAATATATAAATTTAAATGTATTCTTTATGGAGGGGCAAAAGTAAGTTATTAAGAGAATATTGGTTTCATTATCCATTGGCTGTGACTCTGAAACTTTATTTAAGATATGCTCCATGCCCAGCAAGATTTTGTCAAATAGTGATCTGCAAACACAATACATGAATGGGACAAAGGAATAACTTAGTGACACTGACCATCCAGGCGCACTTGGCAGGCTGATGAATATAGCTGTTCCACTTGCACCGGGTGGGAATCTATGACTCTGAAGCCTTGAGGCCTAGGAAAAGGTTTCAGAAGCCAAAGACTCATCAAAGTCATAGGGCCACAGAACCAAAATGTGCAGTTCCTAGACGCAAGTGCACGTAAATAGTTTCAAAGTTTGTTCAACTGAACTACTGGCCTAAGTCTTCATCCACTGGTCTCCAGTCTTACTTTCCTCTTGCTTATATCTGCTAAATTGCTCACATCTTCACGATAACTTTCACAGTAAGCCCCCACCTGTTCTAGTTGTCATCAAATCTATTTGTGAATACTCACCTTTCCTCATAGACTGCTACAGCTTTCTGATGTCTACCTGAGAGTATTTGGAGGAAAAGGCAGTGTCTCCCTTAGGTGTGTTTTGTGTTGGAGATAGCCTTACCTTGGTATTTTTTGTAAGATCTCTTTCAGAGTGTGCTATCAGAGAGGTTAGTGAGTCTGGTTCTGGTTACTAGTTTGAACATGTGAGTGTCATATAGTGGTGCATTTCTAAAACTACTTAGGTAGGAAATCAACCACAACAGCTATGCGAGTCTGAAACAAACCTCTAGAGGAAGGTCTCCAATAGAGGAGGCTGAAATGGGGACTGTCTTGGCAATCATTGCATAACTGGCTACACCCCTAGCTAATTCCAGAAAACCCAGTGACATCATCGATGGAAACTCAAGGATCATGGTCTTTTCAAAGGAAACTGGTGTGACTATTGCATTGTTGCTGTTTTAATTAAATGAAGAATAGTTTTCTAATGGGCATAAATGTGGCTAGAAATTGCCTATAAAAAGTATTTGTCTATAAATATTTTTCATAGCATATTTTTCTCTAAGTAGGGCTCACTGATATAATTTAGTACAGAAAGGACCAAAACTGTCAAAACAACATAAAGGTACAGGAAAAGGTATTGCCTCATTAAGGGACACAAAGAAAAAGATAAAGTTATAGGAAAGGGGCATTGGCCTCATTTATTTTTTCACTCATTATTAAATTACTTGGTTACTTATTTGCTTGCCTCATTAGAACCAGCCTTTTTCCAGAAAGGACTTAAAAGAAAGGCAATTGATTGTAATCTAATCTGTGTGCAGGATTGGAACCTTGATGATTCTGAGATAGGGGTTTGATGCTTCTCTGAAATGAGACTTTAGGAAGAGAAGACCCTTAAAATTGGACTTAGAAATTGTATCTGGACCCAGCCATGTCTGCCCTAGTCACTTCATGATCTCAGTCTCTGCTTTGCTTCCTAGTGTGGGGAAAACATTGTGACGTCTTCCTTGTGGAGATTAATTAAACAATACATGTATAGAAAGTTTGAACTCTGAAATATGTTTCATACATGCAAAGCATTTTCAGGGAAGAGTGTGTTTCTTCACATTCTCCAGGACTAAAAGGAGAGTGGAAATATGCTTGTCAGAAAGAGTAAAACTGCTATAAAAATTACAATGTTCAAACTGGACGAAGAATAGATTTCCATATTTATTGAGTAAGGGGAGAGCAGGCCTGGAAACGGAGGGAATACCAACTAGATGAAATGTGGCATCTGGGACAAGTAAATTAAAATGATTCCCAGCCCCAGGAAAAACCCACTAAAAACAACTGCTTTTTACTCTATCTCATTACTGAGTGAGTCACCTCAGTTTTGAAATGGCACAAAGTAATCGAAATGATATTTTACCTGTTGGTAAGGATTCATTCAAGCAAGTACATCAGTCACTGAGGTACAAAATGCTAAAGTATATTTTTCATGATGGAAAAGACGACCAGCATATGAAGGGATGGATCTGATTTCTCTCCCCCAATTCATATTTTTATAACACAAAATAAACACATTTATTTTTCCATTTTGGAGGTAATCACTTTTGTGTGTATTTCTCACTTTATTGTTCAAATCATGCTTTTTCAGTTGTCTGTGTTATCCAGAGGGGTAGAGAGATCTTGATAAACAGTGCCTGTGTGCTCCATGCATTAGCTCAATTTGATATAAATAATAAGTAACATTCATGGTGACATGAAAATGAAATAAGATGATTGTCGTTTTGCAATCTCTGTTTTGCTTTTTAGGGCATTGTAGTTCATTGAGTGTTTGCAGTTTGCTCTCTTAAGAATAAAATCAAAAGAAATTTGGGATTCCTAAGCAGAAATTCAGAAAACGGTTTTTTCTTTGGGAAACTGAAATAGAAGTTTCATCTTTGGGAAGTAAAGGAGCTACTTGTTGGTATTTAGCTTATGAAATACAAAACAAAAAAACCAAATCACATTAGGGGCTAAATTGGGATTTGTAATAAATGCTATACTCCGAGACCTTTATCTCCATTATAGCAATTATTCCTCAAGTGAGATTTAAATAAAGTTAGTGGCAGAAGATATTGGTGGTGGTGATATTGGTGATGAAAAGTAAAAATTTTAAATAAGCTTTGCTTATTACATATACAGAAATAAGGACATGTTCATTGACACTGATGAGCTCATAGTCTAATAGGGCAGACTGCTGTGTGAATACTTTATTGACACTTAGTGTGATATACACAATGTTGTAAGATGGATGATACATGGAAGGAAGGCATCACGATATGGAAGAGGATAGACCATGAGAAGGAAGTTGACTGAAGTGAACAGAAAGCTAATAGGGTGCCGTCAGCATTTCGAGTCTTCAGAGCAGTAGGCCGCATCCCACCCTGTCAGGTTAGCTGTTCCGACATGACCTTGAATGTGTTGGGTTGCCTGTGTGGGAATGGGAGTCAGGTGAAGTGGGGAGATGGGCCAACAGCTTTCTTTGAAACAACCAAGTTTCAGGCCATCTCTGAAAGAGTAGGAAAATATTTTAGACGTTCTGTTTGATTTAATATATATTTAAAATTTTATGGCATTACTTTATATGTATCCTGTTATCTTTATAACACAATTCTATCATAGAACTTCTGCCATTGGGTATCATTAGGAAATTACCAGTCATGCAGGACAGAAATTTAGCATTCTGGACAGTAGAACTTTCTACCTCATGGACTTGGAGTTTCCGACAGGTCTAAAGAGATTTAGTCCTTTCTTTAAAAAAAAAAAATACACACACATGCGCGCGCACACACACACACACACACACACACACTTGGCATTTTGAAAGCTATAAACTAAATAGGGATATATGACCTTACTGATTTTTTTTCCTTAATGGAAATACGTGTGTGTTCTAGTCATTCTCATTATGCAAGTTTGAATGGATTCATCTATATTTTCCTCTTCACAACACTCAGTGATCATTTCTCTGAGTCCGTCTCCTCTCTGGCATTGCTACACCACTCCATGCAGACTTTTCTAGACTAAAGTCAATACATTACTGACAAACAATCATTTCATATGAGTCTTCACGGAACGACTGGCAAAGAAAGAAGGCTATTTCCAGTTGTCCACTCTTGCACTTTCTGGCTGTTTTAGACCTGGCTCAGGTCTCTAGAAACTCTTGATGAATACTGGCAAGAATATGTCGTGGATCTAGGTGAAAATAGACTGCGTTCTATTTTTGGAAATTTTTCCCACAGGTAGACCAATTCACAACGTCTTTATGCTGCCATGGCAACTGGCCACCCAGCCATTCGGGGAATGCTTTTCTCTGTATTCTGAACAAGGTATGGCAAGATGCCTTTTCCCCTTAGGTCATCATGGAAGATGATGGAATTGCCAGAACCTCTACAGTAAACTGAGAATGCAATCCATATAAAAGGATAAAACTAGTGACTCAAGAGTAAAGGTCTGTCATCTTAATTTTAAAGGAATAGTCAGGTTTTCCCTCCCTCCCTGCCCTTGATCTCATTCAGAGACTGGAAAGTTGACAGGCATGGTAGAAGTGAAATGTTATTTCATCCTAGAGCTCCATCAGGTCTTACCTCTGCGTGTTATTACTGTTTTCATTTTCTCTTAGAAGAAAACTCTGATTTCAACTTGTCTTAAATGTGTTCATTATTTTTCCATAGAAATCTCTGCAGTTCCTGTACCATGTAGATGAGAAAGACTTTTCCCAGTCTGGCGCAATGATTCCTATACTAGGCTTTGGAACAGCCTGTGCTTACTTGGCAGGTTCATCCTTCTGCCATTCCTGGTGAAACTCTATAGCATCAACTTTATTAATATCCATCAATGTCAGTGAGCCTCTTGAAAAGGGTCCAGCCATAAATATCCCTTGGCCATACACCCCCATCTTTCCAAATAAAATCTAACCTTAAATCTAATCTTAATTAAAACAGTATATTTGCTATGAAAGTGTAGCTTGAAGACAATGACTCTAGACCTCTCTTATGTAGAGATTCTGGAGTCCTCATTGCTAGGAAACCCTTCACTGTTCTGTCCATCCCCAGAACAGGACGGTTACTCTTCCCAGTTCAGGTTCCAATCTGTCAGCTTAGTTCCTGTTCTCTGTCTTGGTGGCAAGCCAATTCTCAGGCCACCGATAGAAAGAGATGTTGGGCCTTCCCTGAGCCCAGTGACTGAGCCATTACTGGACACGGGTCCCATGTTCTCTCTCTCCCTCTGTTCTCTGACTTTTTTCTTTACTTGGGTATACAGGGAGAGCTCATCCTAACCTCCAGTGCTGGGATTTCACAAAATGAAAATACCTTAAATATGCAACAGTGTTAGCAAATGAACAGCAACAGAGAAAAATCATTTCTTCCCCTTTTTTATCTCCATCTTCAAACTTGAATTTGTAAGTAAAGAAGAGAATTGATGTGAAAAATGTTTAAGTGACAAGAGTTCTGTACAGTTGGCTTCAAAAAAAGTTAGGCAATGCTTAATTCTAAAAATGCAATTTTTCCTTAGCAGAAAGATTTTGTAACTTACATAAGCATGATTGATTAAGATATGGTGTATTTTTTTCATGAGAGGAGACTACTGCTGTTCTCTATAGAAGGCTAATTAGTGCCAAAGATTTTTAACGTAAATTCAGAAGTTGACAGAGTATAGCTGACCATGAATCCATACAGAAGAAAGAAGGAGTTGGGCTTCCCAAAGCAAAAAATAATGTTGGGCACCTAAAATGTGCATGTGGTTTTAAAAGAAAAGTTCATTTGGAAATATCTGGATAGGAGGAAGCAGACATCCTGTGCCTATATAAGGAAAAAAAATAAATCTGTACATTATTATTTCCATTTTTGAAATCATTGATGTATTTCTACGTGCAGCAAGCATTTGTGTGCCTTGACTGACCAAGACATAAGTGGGGAAGATCACGTGGCTGCCTGGTGCCTGTCAGTTAACCACTAAGCAGCTCGCCCATTAGAATTCTTGTAGACTTAGACCTCTGTGTTTTAAGTTCTTTCTCAGTTGCAGCCTCTGCTTATTCCCCTTCGTCTTGCTTTCATTTCATTTCAGAAAACAACTATTTTTACATAAACTACAAAGTCACAGCCAGCAGCATGTGCAGCAGAGACAGATAGCCTGAGGTTGCCCAGGGACTTTTCATTTTATCTTTGCGCAGACCTAGCACTGCCTGCCAGGTAAAACTAGTGTAACGAGGGCTCCGGCGTCTCCACCACGCGTCAGCCCTGCCGAGGCCAAGATGAGCACGCTGATAACGCGGGCTGCCTGACAGCCAGGGGAGATTCTGTAAATCATGCTGCTCCCATTGATTACAGTCGGGAAGAGCATTAATCCTCCTTCACCCCAAGATACGCTGTCTCCACAAGTGTTTGTAACATCAACATGTTACGGGAGCTTTTGGAAGATGAATTCATTGCTAGAGAGAAGACCCCTTCGCAAAATAAAGAAATGCCAACAAGCCTGAGTATTGTCTAGCACATTTCTTTGAAACCATTTTTAAAGTCACAAGTTTCATTTTTGTTTCATATTACCAGGGGCAGAGAGCTGCTTTGAAATCCATTGATTTCAGTCTGAGTGGTGTTGAACATTTTTAAAAAGGCTATTGGAGAAGATACACTTTTTAAAGGAGAAGATAGGCTTTTTAACTAGCTTTTATGGTCCAGAAAAAGTTCTGAGGACCGAAGCGATCCGGCCGATTGTTCTAGGTAACAGTTTCCTCCTGGAACTTACTATAGTTTCCCTTTAATTAATCTGCTGTACATTTTGGGTCTGTTTAGGCACTGTTGAGTTTTCTTAGGTAGTACTGTCACTTTGGAAAATCAGACTTCTAGTGCTCGAGGGAGAAAGTGAGTCACTCTTTCTAGCTTGAAAACCAATCCTTAATTTTCTTCTTAATCCTGTCCTAAATGAGCAGATCCCTTCAGCTTCACTAAATAGGATAATTTGAATTGCACAGTTAGGAGCTATTTTTATCGTCACCACAATGTGTGTTTGTCAGCACATTTTTCTGGTTGTTTACCCACCATGGGGTGTTGGGACCATGGGGTAGTGGTGACAATGTCGACTCTGGGACCTTCTGCCTGAGTTTGAGCCTAGCTGTACACTTCCTTTCTGCCTCAATTTTCTTCATCTGTAAAATATCATATTATTCTTATGAGGCTTACGAGGATTAATTAACATAGGCAAAGCACTTAGAAGAGTGCTCAATTTTGTAAGTGCTCAATACACGTTAGATTTAAAACAAAATGAAACCTCTGGACAAAGGAACTGTTTTTGAGGAGCTAAAGGTGATAAAATACAGCATTTGCTCTGAAGGAAATGGACAAGGGACACATTTAGCCTAACTGTGGCCCACATTGTGGGAGCAGAAGATGGAAGGATGCCCTCAGCACCTAGGTAGGTGAGTGCCTGCCCCAATTCTGTTGTCACAGGCTGACCTGCTGACCAGCACAGAGATTCCTGACAATGGGTAGCACATGCATGCAAACCTGCAGACCTCTGGGATGCTTGCTGCGGACTCCCTCATCCCAACCCTCTCCCCTTCTCTCCTGTTCCACATTAATTCTGCACTGTAGAATTTTGGTGTTGATGGTGGTTACCAATAGCAACGTCAGTATCCTTCAAGTATGATATGTAGAGGAAACCTTGTTGGGAAAAGAGAGGAGTGCTTTCTCTCCTCTGTTTAAGTTTCTTTTGGTTGCAAGCAACAGAAACCAACTCTGGCTAGCTCTAGCCAAAAATAATAATAAAAAATAAATAAATAAATAAATAAATAAATAAATAAATAAATAAATAAAAATAAATAACAGAAACAAAAAAAGAAGCTTTACTAGAAGGATATTAGAGTATTTTATGCTATCCAGGGATTGAAAAACCAAGTCTCAGCAGGACAATTGAACCTTGAGGCCACCATATCATGGTTAAAAGCATGGATTCTAGAGTCAAATCCCATCTGAATTTCTATCCCAGCTCCTTACCTTGCTATCTGTGTGATCACAGGCCAATTCTTTACCTGCTCTGTGCCTCAGTTTTGCCATCTGAAGAATGGTGATTGATAATACCCACCTTATAGTGTGGTTATGTGAATTAAAAGAGGTAGTATTTGAAAGAGCTTGGGACAGTGGGATATAGTAAATATTGCATGAAGCCTGGTTAAATTAGAAGTGTGGGCAATCTTGCACCCTCCCAGAGGAGCACAACCATTGCTGGGATACAGCTCTGAGGACTTTGTGTCTCTGGAGTGATTCCGATTGACCCAACCTGTGTCTGACCTCAATTATGGATCAAGATGATGTTGGTTGTCATGAGGTGTGAATAGGGCTTCTTTGGGCCAGTCTGCCAACTGGAGCCAGGTGACAGGAGATAGTGTCCTGAGCGAAGGCTTTGGTTTTGAGCCTCTCAGTCATACTGGGCTGTCACTCTTTTTAGTTCAAAAGGAAGAGAGGTCATAGAACATTTCATTTGAAAATAGCTTATATTAATAACTAACACATTGTCAAATACAGCTAATTGGAGGACACTTAATTTTTTCTGCAGAAATACCAAGTCTCTTAAAACTCTAATATTTGAAGGGCTTAATGAGATGCAAGTGAAATAGCATATGGTCCTTTGCTAACAGTAAAGGAAAAACAATTACTCAAGCAGACATGTAGCTCTTAGTTAATGGGAACAAAGCAAGGCAAAAATGTGTAAAGCTGTTAAAAAATACACCAAATACTGGGCACATCACCGGACAGAGGAATGCACCCTTCTCTCATGTATACTCTGCATCTCAACATCCGGTTGATCTCCTGGAAGATACAGGCTTATGGTGAAAAGGACACTTTATAACACCATGCACTAAACATAGCTAAAAGAGTTTATGTTTTCTAAAGTTTTTTTTTGTTTGAGATGGAGTCTCGCTCTGTCACCCAGGCTGGAGTGCAGTGGCGTGATCTCGGCTCCCTGCAACCTCCACCTCATAGGTTCAAGCGATTCTCCTGCCTCAGCCTCCCAAGTAGCTGGGATTACAGATGCATGCCACCACACCCGGCTGATTTTTGTGTTTGTAGTAGAAGACAGAGTTTTGCCATGTTCGCCAGGCTGGTTTCGAACTCCTGACCTCAGGTGATCCACCTGCCTCGGCCCCCCACAGTGCTGGGATTACAGGCATGAGCCACCGCACCCAGCCTAAAGTTTTGTAATAGTGAGATAATCTCTGCCAGGTTCTTGGAGGAGAAAAATTTTATTATTTCATTAATACTTGTCAAAAATCTAGTGAGCAAGCAAGGGAATAAATGACTTCCTTGTTGTCTTGGGAGTTTTGCCCTCTGCCTCTTTCTCCAAGTCTCACAGTTGCAGAAGAGGACCAAGTACCTGACCATTGGTTTGGCTCTAGGCATGTACACCATAAGTCAAATAAGTCTGGGAAATACTGCATGAAATAACACACCTCACTTCAACTCAGATTTCCTGTGCACATTGGCATATTGGAGGTTGAGAAGTCCTGTAGTAAGCTTTATTATTATTACATTATTATTTCCAGTTATTTTCTCAGACTTTCCAAAGCTTGTTGGCCTATTGAGCCCATTTTATCAGAATAACTCTTAATATCCAAAACCCTTATTTTTGTGAGTCATAGTTTGAGAATTGCCCATCTTGATTAACAAATGTGACTTGTTAATAACACTTTTTAATCTGTCCTAGTTTCATCATGACTTAGCTCAGGGGTTGGCATCATTTTCCTGTAAAGGACCGACTAGTAAATGCTTTTGGTTTTGCAGGCCAGATAGTTGATGTGGCAAATATTCAACTCCGCCATTGTATCAGGGAACAGCTATAGACATACAGAAATGAAAGAACATGGCTGTTTTGCCCCAAAACTATGTTTATAAAAGCAGACAGCAGACCAGATTTGGCCTGTGACCATTAGTTTATGGACCCTAACTTAGATGAATAGACCCATTAATAAAACCTATTTTTATCTGCCGAAATCTGTGCTTTTTTGGCAGCCTTGTTCATTCTTTTGAGTTTTTAAGAGTTGTGTCCTTTCAGTCTTTGCAATGGTGAAATTGTGACCTTAGTTCATCATTTACAGTTACAGGTGACTGTTCATCCAATGTTTACTTTATAGATAGTATTTTTTCATCTGAAGTTTGCATTTACCTGCTGTTATTAATCAAACTGCAAAATGGTAATGGACTCACTTAGACCCTGGGAGTCAGAAGACCTGGATTGGATTCCTGTATTACTTTCAACTAGTTATGTCATTTAGGCCAGTTTCTTTTCTCAGGGCCTTAATTTCCATATCTTTCAAAGGAAATGCTTCAGAAGAAGTCCCCACCAACCCTTGGGAGTGGGGAACCACCCAGAGTGTGCATGAGATGAGAGGTGAATCTGCCAACCTCACTTCCAGTGCCTCTGTGAGCCTGGTGCAGGACTGACCAGGATCCTGCTGGTTAAAGAAACTTACTAAGTATCCCACAGTTAGGTGCTAAACACCAGGCACTACTTCATCTGGCCCCAGCCTGGAGGCCTTAGCTGTCAAGGATAATTCTGACTTTTCATGTCATTGACCTTAAAACTGATTGAGAACTGAGTTCCAGTGGTCTACTCCTCCCCAGATTTTCAAAGACTCTTCCGGCTCCAATCAGAATTAGTACTTCCATTTATTTTATATTCTACTTTTTCACTCTTCCTCGGTTTATAATGTACCTTCAAAGTTGGTACTTGTGCCATCTCTATTACAAACGAAGGGCTAACTTAATGAATGCAAATTCTACTCCATGTCTTGACCAAAACCAAAAAAAAGATGCAGAAAAGGTTTATTTCCTAGCACGCCATTTCTCTGAGGGAGTAGCATCTGTTGTCCCTGCATTTGGCCACCTGCATTTGCTTCCTTTCTCCTCACAGTGCTGGGGGGAAGGCCAGTGTGTGACAATTGGCATTCTGTTACTCCATGTCCCTGAAAGGCAAGTGCCTCCTTGGTTTGGTCTTCAAATGCATCTGGAACACTAAGGGAAAATCGTGTCATTATGCAAATTTAGGGATTTTCTAGGGTCAAATAACTACCCCCAATTTCTGCCTTAGGCACTAACTGGAGAGTCTCATTGCTAAAGAAAACGAATCTCTTCTGGACTGCAGCCTGTCCACAACTTCTCCAAACGTGTGCAAATATACCGATGCTAAGCTCTAGGCCTCTTAAAGAAGGTAATGAAATTCAGACTAGGCGTTTCTAATTTAGGCTTTACTCTCCTTTCCATGTTAACACCTAGGCCTCATCTCCACAGCAGGATGAGACAGGACAGAAGCCCAAAGGCTGCAGGAAGCTTGCTTCTCTCTTTTTTTTAATTCAGCCCTTTTTCTGTCTTAATGTGTCTTTTGTCTCTGTACTCAAGTCAGCCAGTGAGTGTATCATTTATCGGCTAATAAGTTGTCTGACAAGATAGCCACTTTGTACCTAATTGTTCGGTTTATTTATGTATTATTGATGAGCCCAGACTTGAACTCTGATTCCCTTGGAGGCTGCTTGATAAATCTCTTGGCTAATCCTAAAACACTGAATTACCTGCTGGAGCACAATACGTGACATTGCTTTTACTTTGTATTCCTAAAAGGCCCTGGATATACATTTCAATGTCTGGGTTTAACAGTAAGAAATAAAATAGGATACATAATTCAAATTGCTCTTTGAGCTTAAATTAAAAAAGATATAAAACACATCCCTCCAATCACTTCCTGACTCTGGAGGTTTATTCGATCCACGTTGCTTAGAGTTACTTTGAACTGCATGAACTCAGTACCAGGCTGTAATCTTACTTGCTTTTCCGTGGCTTCAGTTTCAACCAATGGAATTGCATACCATTGCAAACTGAGTTTGCGGACTGGGAGTCTGTATTCTATTTCTAAATCCTGTAGTAGTTTTCAGTAGCTACCATGAGACACCAGCACTCAGCTCTAAGTACCCTGAAGGTTTTCCTCATCTTTTGCAATGCCTCCTGTGATTAGTGGAACCATGAGTACTTCCCTAAGTGCCCTCTCTGTCCTGTCTGTTTCTCCATCAGTAAATTTAAGTGACGACCTTAAGTACTATGTTTTAAAAGAGTAGTGAGGATTTTTAAATGAGTTTATGAAAGTGCACTCAGACTAGAACATGCCATTTAGTATTGTAAGGATTAATATTTGAACAATAATCAGAGCACATAAATTATAGATCAACACTGATAATTTTTTGCTCATTATGAGATTTATTACTATTGATGGACCCTTATAAGGCCTTTGGTGCTCTTGCAAGTTGAAGAAATGGAGGTTTTAAAAATGGGAGGTTTCTTGCAAATTTCCAATTTGTCCATACCTGGAAAAGCCCAAAGTGTAGGGAATCATTTCATAAGACATTAGGACACCATTAACCAATTCATGGAAATACAAGAAGAAAGAGATTTGTGTTCAGCTGATCATTTACTACTGAAGCAGATATTTGTCAGAAAATGTATACCAGTCCTGCCTTTATTTAACATTTTGATATTTTGTTAAATTTTTAAATTTTAAAAACTGTGGCAAAATACACATAACATAAAATTTACCATCCTAACCACTTTAAGTGTGCAATTCAGTGTATTACATATATTCACACTGTTGTGTAACCAATCTCCAGTACATGTTTCATCTTGCAAAACTGAAAGTCAAACAATGACTCCCCATTCCCTTTTCTCCCTCCTAGCCCCTGACAACTGCCATTCTACTTTCTGTCTGTATAAATATTGATTACTCTAGGTGCCTCATGCAAGTGGAATCATACAGTATTTGTCTTTTATTTTTTATTTTCTGTATCTGGCTTATTTCACTTATCATAGTGTTCTCAAGGTTCATCCAAGTTGTAGCATGTGTTAGAATTTCCTTTTGAAGACTGAATAATATTCCCTTGTGTATATATGCTACCTTTTGTTTATCCACTCATCAGTTGTTGGATATTTGAGTTGCTTCCACCTTTTGGCTGTTGTGAATAATGCCACTATGGACATGAGTATGATATATATATGTATATTATATAGATAGAAGATATAGATAATCTATATAGACTATGGACATGAGTATAATATATATGTATATTATATAGATAGTTATAACATATATAGATAGAAGATATATATCTATATAATATATAGATGTCCATAGTCAAATATGGACCATAGTTATGTCCATAGTCTGTATAGACTCAGTTTTCAATTCTCTTGATTATATACCCAGAGGTTAAATTACTAGGTCATATGGTAATTCTGTTTAATTTTTTGAGAAACTGCCATCGTGTTTTCTACAGCCAGTTGCACCATCTTACATGCCCACCAATAATGCACAGGGTTCCAATTTCTCCACATCCTTATTTTCTGGGATTTTTTTAGTCAATTTTTTTTTTTTTTTTTTTTTTTTTTTGAGACGGAGTCTTGCTCTGTCGCCCAGGCTGGAGTGCAGTGGCGCGGTCTTGGCTCCCTGCAAGCTCCGCCTCCCGGGTTCACGCCATTCTCCGGCCTCAGCCTCCCAAGTAGCTGGGACTACAGGCACCCGCCACCACACCCAGCTAATTTTTTTTGTATTTTTAGTAGAGACGGGGTTTCACTGTGGTGTCGATCTCCTGACCTTGTGATCTGCCCGCCTCGGCCTCCCAAAGTGCTGGGATTACAGGCGTGAGCCACCGCGCCCGTCCTTTTCAGTCAATTTTTATGATAGCCATCCTAACAGGTGTGAAGGGGTATCTCCTTGTGGTTATGATTTCTATTTCCCTAACAATTAGTGGTGTTGAACATCTTTTCATGTGCTATTGGCCATTTACACATCTTCTTTGGAGATGCATCTGTCCAAGGTCTTTACCCATTTTCTGATCAGGTTGTTTGTTTTTGTTGTTGATTTGTTGGCTTTCTTTATATATCCTGAATATTAACCCTTTATCAGATATATATGATTTACAAATATTTTCTCCTATTCTGTGGGTTGCCCTTTCATTCTGTTGTGTCCTTTAATGCATATAAAGTTTTAATTTCGATTTAGCCCCATTTATCTATTTTCTCTTTTGTTCCCTGTGTTCTTGGAGTCACACCAGAGAAATCATTGCCAAATCCAATATCGTAAAGCTTTTATCCATCAGATGGGTTTTTGACATTCGTTTAAAAAATATGGTACTAAAATATCATTTATCTTGACTAGTCAGTCCTTTACCTTAAGTTTTCCTCCTCAGGCAAATATGCCTCACCCTAGTACAGGCTCTGGATTTCAGGGACACATATGGAATAAACCAAGTCATTCATTTGCAGTGAAGGGAGCTTTTCAACCTACAGGCCAAATTGCTTCCATGTGTACATTGCAAACCCAAGTGGGAAATTTCTGAAATATATTCACTGCATCTGATCTTGATGTACTACAGTGTTGGGCTTATCCAACACTTTTTACAGATGAACCTCTACAGGGCAAAAGGGAGGTGATTATTTCATCAGAGAATACACTCAAAAACATACACTGGAGCGAGAATAAAGGGGCACTGAGAAAAATGTCACCAAAATTGATTTGACATTCTAAGGTGGATGGCTTAATTATTTTTATTCATTTGATGTTTATTTGTATGGAGTTCTACAGATTTTCAGCAATTGGTTTTAACAACCATCGCAGATGTGTATAAATTTGGCAATATCATGATCTCACTTTTACATATGAAGAAGTTGAAGGTCAGAAAACTTGTCTCTTTATTCAGATTTCTGTAGCATTTAAGAGGTAGAACATGGATTTGAGCCTAGAAGCTTTAACTCGATGCCAGGGGTTCTTTAAGTGTGGTTGCTGGACCAGCAGCATCAACATCACCTGAGACATGCAAATTCTCAGGCCCCTTTGCTGACCTACTGACTCAAACACATGGGGACAGTCCAGTAGTCTGTGTATTAACAAGCCTCCTAGGAGATTGCTGCATGTCATGTGTGGAAACCACCATTCTACACAATGATGTGTGTATAGGCACTGAACTAGACTCAAGTCCACAGTGTCTGCTGTCAGTGAGTTCATAAGCTAGTAGCTAAAGTACATACATGTGCACATATTTCAGGCAGACAGTGAAACTGATGTAGGAGTAATACTAATGGAGAATTTTCTGATTCAAAGGAGGGATAAATACCACTCTGGTTTGAGAATCAGGAAAGGCTGCAGAAGAAGGATGGTTAAAATTTGGATATTTGGAGATAAAGTATGACATCACCAGCCAGAGGGACCATATGAATAAATGCAGAGAGGAGGGAATGGTGATGTCACAGGGCATGCAGAGCACATTGGTTTGGCTTCACTGAGCAGACAGCAGATGTCAAAAAGCTTTGGATATCAGAATAAGAAGGATCCATTTTGTTCAATTGTCAATGAGAAGCCAGGGCATATTTTTGAGGAGGGGAGAGCTATGATCAAGGCTATAACTTAAGGACATTATTCTCAGAATTATATTGAATGGATTGCATTGAGAGGAAGCAGGGGATAGAAGAGATCAGTTAAATGATAATGGCAACAATCTGGACAAAAGGTGAGAAGACCATAGATTGGGATTGAACTGGTGGGAGCGGGTGTTTGAGATCTGTAATGTGCAGGACTTGGGATGCAAAGAATAGAGAAGGATTCATAAGATACTTAAATTAGAAGCTTCAGTGACTAAGGAGTGTGAGTCATGCCATCAGTAAAGATAGAGGACCAGTTTTAGAGGGAAGAAGAGTTGAGCCTTGAACACAATCAACTTGAGATTCTGATAGGCGTCTTTGATGAAGATGTCCAGCAGGGCATAAGAATGAAAAGATGGAGATAGGCAGAGTAATCCTTCCTGAAAAGATATTTGAGATCTTCTCTGTAGAAGGGCGCTCATTCCCAAGAAGAGGGTGTGTACGCCATTCCTCTGGGGAGCACTCAGGAGTAAGGAAAGGGGTATGGGGGCATAGAAGAGCCTGTCTTGAAGACTAGGATGAAATAAAAGGCCGAGAGATCCAAGTGGGAAGGGCTGGCTGTCAGTTCTGAATGAGGGAAAGAGAATGAGTATAAGGAGAGGAGAAGCCAGCACACAACTTCAAGAGATCAAGGGGCAAGTGAGTGGTTAGAAGTGCGTGCAGAGGCATACCAAGTTACTTTGAGAAGTTCTGTGGTAATGGAAAGGAGAGAGAGAAATTAGTAACTTCAGTGGGTGGTTGAGTACAGAGAAGAGTTATTGGTTGATTGTTTGGGTTTCATTTTGTTTTGTTTTGTTTGTAAGGATAAAGGAGAATTTGAGCCTTTTTGTAGGCTTAAGGGGGTGATGAAAGATGAGAAATGACAGATGGGGCAAGTTACCAGGAGGGATACAGTTGAGAGTCCAAGGGAAGGATTATTCTTAAGAATGGAGAAAAATCTATCTCTGAAGCCAAAAAGAAAGAAGGAAGAAAGAGTTCAGTTTCCAACAAAAATTTGGAGATGAAGAGGAGGAGAATTGAGGGAGTTTGTTCGGGTGGACTTCTCTGTGCAGTAAGAGAAAAGGTGATCATTAGAGAAGGTGGTAAGGGATTGAGTATTAGAAGATCAGAAAAAAATGTTTGGAAGAGGTGAGGTGGAAAATGTGATGGAAACTCAACGGAAAAGATGAGCAGTAAAACTAGGGCCTAGATAAGACAGAAAACATTATTGTATAGTGGAATTAATCAGATAAATTTCATGATTATTTCTGGCAATATTATGTGATTTTGAAGCAGGGACTAAAGAAAGTGAGAGACTGGGACTTCCCCAGGCCAGGCGAAGGGTAAGGCAGATGGAGGGAAATGAAAAAAAAGAAAACCATCAAAGATGTCAAAATAAAGAGGCTTGTAGAAAAAGCTTGCTTGAAGTGATGAATTCTGAAATCTAGTCTACATCTTCTTGGAGACAGTGGAACGACGACTAGAGAGAGGTAGAGGGATTAAAGGTAATTGGGAAGGAAGATGGAAGACTCAAGAGAATTAAAGAATGGAAGTTGTGGGAGGGTAGGAAGTTCTAATCAGAGCCAGAAATTTTGCAATTTGACATCCACAGAGTTCAGTTCTATGTGGTAACTAGTTCACATTACTACCAGTGCCTACAGGAAGTCGAAATGCAGTCATTATTTAAAACTGAAGCAACAACAAGAAAGTGAAGCTAATTTGGAAAAGATCTGCAAGAGAAATATAAACATCAGGAAAGGCAATAAACAGAGAGAATAAAGTTGGAGGTGACCTAGAAAATAAGAGATGACAACAGTTAGGAGAGAGAAAATGTGGAATAAGCAGATGATGTAGACTCCAGAGAGGAATTAATTGAGAATGGCAGTGGAATGATGCTCTGGCAGGAACGAGTTCTCACCTCTACCTCTTGACCTGTGAGATGGGTGAGTGGGAAGGATTATCTACACTGGAAAGGTGGAAACACCTTCAAAAAAGGTTTAAGTTTTATTTAGAATTAGGAAAGAGTGGGTAGATTTGAAGAAGGGCAGATCCAAATGAATTGGGCCACATTAGCAGTTCTAAGACCTTAGAGGGCAGGGACCACATTGCCTTGGTTTTTTTCTTTCCCCTTCCACTTTGTAGGAATATGCCTGGAACATGAGGGTGGTAACACAAAAATGCTGAATTAATTAGTCAATCAATGAATACACTTAAAAAATATTCAGGCAATGAGGTAATAAGAGTGGGGAAAGGGATACCTATTCTTAGTTTGTACTTGATTTTAAAGAAAAAGGTTGAAGGAAACAGAGTTTACGAGTAGGTTCAAGACACTGTGTAAACAGAAGAGTAAATCTTAGCTTTTTTTTCAGAGTACACCTTCCAGTATTGGACAGATCACTGATAGCCACTTCAGGGCAATGAGAGAACAGGCCAAGCGGCAGCTCCCAGGAGACAGCTGATGAGGTCTCTGTAGCTACTGTGTTAGAGAACAGTCCATACAGTGGGAGAGGGGAGAGAAGATGGGCTCTGCCTCTATCAGATTGTCTCTCTTTCTTTCTCATATTTCTCTGTTCTTGTTCTCAGGCTTTACAACTCAAGAAGCTAATGCTATTGATTTAATAAGGCTGGCCCATCTTTTTAAAATGTAACAGCTGTATTAAGCTATCTAATTACCATGAAATTCCCCTGTGTTAAATGGCCAATTAAATGATTTTTTATTAAATTTACAGAGCTATGCAACCATCTCCCAAATCCATTTTTAGAACATTTTCATCATCCCCAAAAGGTCCTTCCTGGATCTTTTAAATGATAAAGTTAATGTAAAGATAATAGTTGCATTTGTTGAGTGCTTACTATAGTCTGAGCTCTATCTTACGCAGTTTGTATGTACCAACTTTGTATGCTCACAATGACCCATGAGATAGGCACTATTGTCTCCCTATTTTACAGAGAGAAAAAGTGAGGCATTGGTCACATACATAGTAAGAGGTAGAGTCAGGATTTGAACTCAGCACGCTGGCTCCAAAGCTGCTGCTTTTAGCTACCATGTTGTATTGCTTTTAATATATACTGGACATTTGAGAAACAAGACAAAAATCATCATGAGAATCTATATCTTTCTCTGTTTCCCTTTATATCATCAATATGGAGTGAGAAATATAGCTTGAATGCAAAAATATCCATATATTTACATATATTTCCCTTAAGCAGCTGATTCTGGAAATATTGAAAAATTATGAATAATTTTATACAGAACAGAATGAAGTTGCAGTCTTGGCAGTTATCTGGTTAACAAATTAGATCACTGAGACAAAAAGAATTCTATTTGTTGGTTTGAAATATCTGGTAAGGCCGGACAGCCATCCACATTCATCAAATTAACAGGATAATTGCCGAGTGTCTACTCTCCTTTGTTCTGTATCAACATAGCCTGAAACACAAATGGAATTTTCATCCAAATGATATAAATTTAGTTACTTGCAAACATTCCTGGTCACTAACCTAGAAAGACTATTGGGGATATTTGGAAATGTTCCCAGAAATTCAGTTTGAGTATGGAACAGCACAAGAAGTATAATTGTGGCATTGCCTCTTTATGAAATCAACTACTGACATTTTAATCCATGTAAAATCCTGTATCTACTTACAGATATTTCTGGAAAGGTATCATGTCAAATGAGCAGAGCATTAAATAGGCATATCATTTTCTGTAACCCTTCCCTAATGTTAATTTAAGAAAAATCCAATTAATACTCAGTATGGTAGGGACTACAAGTAGGATTTTAGGCTACAGGCTCTATTTTTAGCAATAGCATTTTTCGGAGGTAGATACAGGCAGCATTGGCTGAAAAGAATCCTCTTAGCATTAATTGTGTCCACAAAAAATACTTAAAAAAATTAAAAACCACAAGCATAGCTCCTTTTCTGTATGACACTACAGTGGTGGATACATGTCATTGTACATTTGTTGGAATCCATAAAATGAACAATACCAACAGGGAACCCTAATTAATGTAAACTACAGACTGTGGGTGATAATGATGTATCAGTGTAGCTTCATCAGTTGTAACAAATGGACCACCATGTTTATAGTGGGGGAGGTAGTGTGTGTGGAGATAGGAGATATATGGGAACTCTGTACATTTTGCTCAGTTTTGCTGTGTACCTAAAGCTGCTCTTAAAGTGTAGATTTTTTAAAAAACTAACCAATATGCTATTGTAAAAATGAAACCTATTAATGCATCATTTTCCATCTGGGAATGTGTTTAAATACTTAAAACATTAGATACCTTATGTTGTCTAAGATGGTCTAAGACCACTGTGCGTGCATATTCCTTGCAAAGGTGGGTCCCAGAAGCATACGAGGAGTCTGTCATTTCAAGGTTTGGAAAGAACCCAAATGAACTCCTCCCAGATGTCTGCCTTATGCAGATTTTTTCCTGTCAACATTTCTGATTTGCTGACATTGTCTTCTAATTCCATGCAGACTGAAGTGGCTCTAGACTCCCGTTTCTCAAGGTTATTAATCTGGGAGATCATGTACTTTGTGAATTTCCTGGGACTATCTAAGATCCCAGGCAGATCCCCTTGGGCTTTCCACTCTTTCCTGAGACTCCTCCCCCATGACTACCCTGTTGAGAAAATAAAACTCATAATGTTATTAACCCATTAAATTGCAATTGGGACGCAAATACAGACATACCCCCATTTTATTGCACCTCACCTTCTTGTACTTCACAAGTGTTGTGTTTTTTACACATTAACAGTTTGTGGCTACCCCACATTAAGCAAGAGTCTTTTAGCGCCATTTTCTAACAACACCATGTGCTCACTCTGGTCTCTGTGTCACATTTCAGTAATTCTCACATTTCAAACTTTTTATTATTATTACATCTGTCATGGTAATCTGTGATTAGTGGTCTTTGATGTTATTAGTGTAATTGTTTTGGGGTGTCATGAACTGCACCTATATAAGACAATGAACTTAATTGATAAATGTGTGTGTTCTGACCACTGCACTGACTGGCCGCTATCCTATTTTTCCCCCTCTCCTCAGACCTCCCTATTTTCTGAGTCATAACAAAATTAAAATGGGCCAATTAATAGCCCTACAATGGCCTCCAAGTGTTAAACTGAAAAGAAGAGTCTCACATCTCTCACTTTAAATTAAAAAGTAGAAATCATTAAGCTTATAAAGAAGGCATGTGGCAAGCCAAGCTAGGCCTTTTGTGCCAAACAGCCAGGTTGTGAATGCAAAGGAAAAGTCCTTAAAGGAAATTAAAAGTGCTACTCCTGTGAACACACCAATAATAAGAAAGTGAAACAGCCTTATTGCTGATGTAGAGAAAGTTTTGGTGATCTGGATAGAAGATCAAAGCAGCCACTGCATTCCCTTAAACCAAGGCCTAATCCAGAGCAAGGCCTTACCTCTCTTCAATTCTATAAAGGTTGAGATAAGCTGCAAAACAAAAGTTGGAAGCTAGCAGAGGTTGGTTCATGAGTATTAAAGAAAAACATAGTTATTTTCATAACATAAAAGTGTAAGTTGAAACAGCAAGTGCTGACGTAGAAGCTGCAGTAAGTTATTCAGAAGAACTAGCTAAGATCACTGATGAAGGTGGCTACACTAAACAACAGATTTTCAGTATAGACAAAACTACCTTTTATTGGAAGAAGATGCCATCTAAGACTGAGAGCTAGAGAGGAGAAGTTGATGCCTGGCTTCAAAGGACAGGCTGACTCCATTGTTAGGGGTTAATGCAGCTGGTGATTTGCAGTTGAAGCCAGTGTTCATTTACCATTCTGAAAATCTAGAGCCCTTAAGAACTGTGCTCAGTCTACTCTAGCTGGATGACAGTACATCCTTTTACAGCATGGTTTGCTGAATATTTTAAGCCCACTGTTGTGACCTACTGCTTAGAAAATGAGATTCCTTTCCAACCACTACTAACAAGGCACCTAGTCACCCAAAGGCTCTGGTGGAAATGTACAAGGAGATGAATGTTGTTTTCGTGCCTGCTAGCATAACATCCATTCTGCAACCCATGGATCGAGGAGTAAAATTTTGACTTCCAAGTCTTACTATTTCAGAAATACATTTTGTAAGATTATAGGTGCCATAAATAATGATTCCTTTGATGGACCTGGGAAAGGTAAAGTAAAAACCTTCTGGAGATGATTTTACCATTCTAGTTGCCATTAAGAACATTCATGATGATTCATGGAAGGTGGTCAAAATGTCCACATTAACAGGAGTTTGAAGGACGTTGATTCCAACTCATGGATGACTTTGAGGGATTCAGGACTTCCATAGAAGCAGCAACTGTAGATGTGGTAGAAATAGCAAGATAACCAAAATTAGAAGTAGAGCCTAAACATGCGACTGAATTGCTGCAATCTTATGATAAAATTTTAATGGATGAGGAGTCTTCATATGGATAAGCAAAGAGAGTGGTTTCTTCAGATAGAATCACCATTGGTGAAAATGCTGCGAACATTGTTGAAATAACAACAAAATATTTAGAATATTATGTAAACTTAGTTGATAGAGCAGCAGTAGGATTTGAGATAATTGACTCCAATTTTGACATTCTACTGTAGGTAGCATGCTATCAAACAGCATCACATGCTGCAGAGAAATCTTTCATGAAAGAAAGAGTCAGTAGATGTGGCAAACTTCATTTTTTTTTTTTTATTAGACGGAGTCTCACTCTGTCTCCAGGCTAGAGTGCAGTGGTGCAATCCCGGCTCACTGCAACCTCCGTGTCCCAGGTTCAAGCGATTCTCCTGCCTTAGCCTCCTGAGAAGCTGGGACTACAGGCACACGCCATCACGCCTGGCTAATTTTTGTATTTTTAGTAGAGACGGGGTTTCACCATGTTGGCCAGGATGATCTCGATCTCTTGACCTTGTGATCCACCCGCCTCGGCCACCCAGAGTGCTGGGATTACAGGATTGAGCCACTGCGCCTGGCCTATTGTCTTATTTTAAGAAATTGCCACACCTACCCCAGCCTTCAGCAGCCACCACCCCTGATCAGTCAGCAGTCATCAACAGTAAGGCAAGACCCTCCACCAGCAAAAAGATTATGACTTGCTGAAGGCTCAGGTGATTATTAGCATTTCTTAGCAATAAAATATGTTTTAATTAAGGTATGCACATTTTTAGACATAATTCTATCGCACACTTAATAGACTGTAGTATAGTGTAAACATAACTTGTATGTGGGCTGAGAAACTAAAAAGTTTGTGTGATTTGCTTTACTTTGATATTTGCTTTATTGTGATGGTCTAGATCAAAACCCACAATATTTCCTAGATATACCTGTATACTTCCTAAAAAGTATGAAATACATTCCAAATTGAGGACTTAATTAGTTTACTTGCTTTTCTAGAAGAGAACCTGGTCATAGACTCCCCTTTGTTAGAAAAATTGAAGCAATGACTTTATATTGCTCTAAAGTAGTGTCAATCTCCCCTCTCTCTCTCTCTGTGTGGGTGTGTGTGTGTGTGTGTGTGTGTGTATATATATATCACACACATATACATACATATACACACTTACTATCTATATACACACACATATATACATATACATTTCTCTGTAAGTATATATAATAATATATATCTGTAAAATCTACATATAGGTAAACATAAATTATAATGTGTGTATATATACAACTTTATACATATATTTATATCTGAACAATTTATAATTCCTGCCTGCTATCTAGTAAGACTACTTAAAAAATAATGCATACTGTGAATTACATGTAACTACTTTGTGTACCTACGAAGAATTACCCTTTTTACACAGATAACATCTTGAGGGGATACTCACTTGTCCTAAGAACCGCATGGAACATAGTAGTGAAATTTCAATTCCATTTATAAAATTAATAGTGCCATCTACTCAGAATACTAATGATTTGAATGAAGATGCAGCATCTTGCAAACAAATAATTAGTTTTTCGCATGAAAGGATAAATAGAATCCTAATTAACAAATCGGTAATTTTTCTTAGAGCTTTTAGGTTTTGATCATAACAAGTGGCAGTTTTTATGTGTAGTTTGAAGAATTTATTTTGTTATTCTATAGTCACCGAGAGTAATTATAACTCCAAAGTTTGTGTAATACAGTGTATGTTTATTTTGAGTTAACAGAGTTGTAAGCCTGAGACAATCAAGGCTCTTTGATTCTTCTTTTGAACACCACACCTAAACACCTGGAATAGTGCTAAAGGCCCTAGAAGAGTTGGGTAATTATAGCACATTGTACAAATTACCTAGTCCATATCTAAGTGATTCATTAAAAATATATAGACTTATTGCCTGATTTAGAATTTGAGCTGTCTTTATTCCTAAGTGAAACATCTCATTGTTGACCTCATCTCTCAACTCACAGTTTGTCATAAAAATGACCAAAACCACAAACTCAACCCATGACATAGACAAGGGTTTCTCAACAGCAGCACTGTTGACATGAGTCTGGATCATTCTTTTCTACAGGGTCTGGGCAGTGCAGGGTGTATGGGAGCATCCCTGGCCTCTATCCACTAGATGCCAGAAGCATCCGTCAGTCATAACAATCAAAAGTACCTCCAGACATTGTCAAATGTTAAGTGCCCTCCCCAGGCTGGGGTGAAATCACTCCCATTTGAAAACCACTTCCAGGTGAGGCACAGTGGCTCACACTCGTAATTACAGCACTTTGGGAGGGCAAGGCAGGTGTTTCACCTGAGGTCAGGAGTTCAAGACCAGCCTGGTCAACATGGTGAAACCCCATCCCTACTAAAAACACAAAAATTAGCCAGGCATGGTGGTGCATGACTGTCATCTCAGCTACTCAAGAGGTTGAGGCAGGAGAATTGCTTGAACCTGGGAGGCAGAGGTTGCAGTGAGCTGAGATCGCGCCACTACACTCCAGCCTGGGTGACAGAGCGAGACTCCATCTCAAAAAAAAAAAGAAAACCACTTCTATAGAAAATGTGGGTTGCACTGTGTATCCCTCGTGATATTTAGTATTATTAAATAAGAGTGAGCAAAGCTATGGCCAAGCAATTGAAAAAACAAAACCAAAACAAAACTTTGAATCCACAAAGAACCAAGGAAATGCTAATAACCTTCTAAATAATGGAATTACTTATACTATATGGTTAATGCAGTTGGCAGTACAGAAACCCTTCATAAAGTCAGCCTCACACCTCAAGGAATATTGGACTAAAAATCAGTTTTCAGTGGCTGCTACTGGATAAAACATAAAAAGGAGTTTTATGGAGAAAATAGCAGATGCGTGGAGCCTCCGAGGCTTTATTCAGAATGCATATTCACAAGCCCTTTTCTTTTCAGTCATCTGATAGTGTGAAAAGGCACTGCGTTTTAAAAGTACTGTTTATAACCTACGTAAAAGTTGGAAAGTACATATTTTGAGAAACCACATTAGCTTTTGGAACCACTAATACAAATGGATTGTTACAAATGCAGGTTCATTGCCCGAAAATAGAATATAATGGGATCCTGTAAAATATGAATTTTAAATATTAGATGTGGGATATTTCCTGTCGTGTGTCTAAAGAGCTTTGTTGCCTGCATTATGTAGAATGGGGAATAGGTACTATATCACTTTCTGAGGAAGGTCCTATTAGCACTGAAGAAAAGGCAACATTGTTCTACTTTTAAAATAAAAATCTAAAATAAATGTTGGATAATTTAATCTTGTTCTAATGTTTAGTTTCCATCCCAGTCTTACTTAACTCCTGTTCTTAATACATGCTTAAGTTATTTGTTGCAAGTTTAATATCTCAAATAACGTTAAAAGATTTCTTGGAAACAAGACTCATTTATTTAAAATGTGCACATTCCGCTCAGAACTGTTCCGAAGGTATTTTAAGCAATATTATCTTAAAACTACTTAATCTAACATTAATTTACTTAATGGTAAAAAGATTACTTTATGCAAGAATTTTTTATAGCAAATATGAAATGTGCAAAAGTTATTAATAATGTAATTTTTGGCAGAATGTGAAAAATATGATACAGAAGAGATTACATAATTTCTTTGATGTGAGTATTAAATGGAGCATTAATTGATTACTGAAACAGCTTAAGTATCTAGCTAGGTTATGTAATTGTTGAACTAGAACAAAAATGGTTATACAGTTCAATTAAATACAAAGAGTGATTGTTATGGATAATTTAATGCATAAAACTAATAAGCTATGGATACTAAAATGTTATAGGAGACATATCATCCTATGTCGTACTACTATATTTAAGTATAACCTTATATTTTCATGTCAAACTGTCTGATATCTTTCTTTTATGAAAATAAATTAGCCTGAAGCAATTTTAGTGAAAGTAATATTGTGTAGTTTGTTATGACTGGGTAATATTTTCTGTATGAATTAAGAGAAGAGTTCAACAGCACTTTGCATTTTCAGAAAACTCCTCCTGCAGTTTTGTGTGGTAGTTTTTAATACTGTGCTATAATAGCTGTTTCCCTAGGTAATCTGAAATAACTTTAACGTTAGCCAAATAAAAACATTGCAAGAGAAAAATATTTTGTGCACATACAGAGTAAATAAATGTGTACATATTTAAAGAATATGCACGTCTATGTATGCTTACATGCACGTATATATATACATATAATGATCTACAAAGTTTTCATTTAATTGGTGATTTTACTATTATTTTCTTTTGTCCTTCTCATTACTTTCCTCTTCCTTCCATTATTTCATATTTCAGGTATGACTGCATTTACATAAAGATAAAAAATAATATGTAGGCTGCGCATGGTGGCTCACGCCTGTAATCCCAGCACTTTGGGAGGCCAAGGCAGGTGGATCACCCAAGGTCAGGAGTTCAAGACCAGCCTGGCCATTATGGTGAAATCCCATCTCTACCAAAAATACAAAAATTAGTTGGTAATGGTGGTGCATGCCGGTAGTCCTAGCTGCTGTGGACGCTAAGGCAAGAGAATTGTTTGAACCCCCGGAAGGCGGAGGTTGCCGTGAGTTGAGATCGCGCCGCTGTACTCCAGCCTAGGTGACAGAGGAGAGACTCCATCTCAAAAAAAAACAAAAAGAAAAAAATCTACAGATAACTTTCCATATTAAAGACCTTTTCACAGGCAAATTGAGGGCACACCGAATCTGACTCTTTCCACTACTTCCCGCCTATTGATCTTTCCAATTAATGATGGAAACAGTCAAATAAACTTGCCATGAGGGGGAAGTACCATAGTTTCCATATGTATAGTGCTTTATAATTTACAAATGCTCTTGCATGTCTCATCTAAATCTGACATAATTACGTAGAGCAAGAACAATTTTTACTCTCGTTCCCAAGACTAGTTGGCTAGGAACTGTCAGAACGCAGACTCTTCTCTGGGTCTCCTTATTTCAGACCCACTCCATGATAGAATCTGTCCTCATTTTGTCCTATTCTGCCTTACCTACAAGAGAAGCAGAGCCCTGAATTTCCCACACGCCATGTGGGCGATGAGAAGGAAAGAACGGCAGTGTCTGCCATTCTAGTCGTTTTTCCTCATCGTGCTGCTACAGATTCAGAGCAGTGCCCACCCGCAGTTTGCTTTTGGCATAAAAGAACAAACCAGTGTGATCTGGAGCAGCTCTAGCACAATCTGCTTATTAGAACGGACCCCCAGAATCAAGGAGGAGGTTAAGGACTTGACCACTTGGTACCATGAAGCTTTTAGCCATTATCTAAACTCTGAAAAAATGAACTACTTTTCAGACTATTTAAACTAGAGTGACTGAGTGGTCTCTTTAGAATAGGAAGATGTGGAAAACTAAAGTAGGATCTGGTTTACAGAAACTTTTTTCCAGTGTCCCTGGAAAATTAGCTATTTCCATGGACAGACTTTGATTTAGAAATGAAAGAATAGGAATAAATGTTACTGCAGAATAATGGAATGGTGAGATCTCTGAAATACTTTTAGTTGTGACAGTATTGCCCTGGATTTATGTGATTCATTTAATGTCATTGACTAAATAAAATGTGCTAAGCCTATGCTAAGTGCTAGAGATAGAAATGTAAGTTAGGACGGTCTCTGCCCTCAAAATGCTCATAGTTCAATATAGGAAAGAGGTAGTGAAGCAACAACAGTAGAAAGAGATGTGGGCTGGGATAAGCACAAGATGCCTTAAAGCACAGACATAGGCATAGAGAAGGCACCTCAATCATCCATGAGGTCAGGGAAGGATTACCTTCTGGTGGTAAGGTTTTCCTTGGCTGGGAGACTTCAAGTTTCTGCATGTTATTCAATCATAATTAGTAATCTTACCTCCTGGCACTGTCAGAAGTGTTCCAAGCTGGAGGATAAATTCTATGATCATCTAATTAATAGTAAATAAGGGGAGAAATAGAAGGAAGTGGGAGCTGGAGAAGTATTTTAGGCAGATGAGATGATGGGTAAGCATAGAGATGGGGATTATCTGGTCATATGAAAATCACTAAGCAAGGATAAAATGTAGAGTGACAAGAGAAAATAGAGAGGTAGATGCAGACAGGAGTGATGTCGGAAATATTTAAAACTTAATTCTCCAGGACTCAGTTTTCTTACTGGTAAAACAACATGCAAACTGACTGCCTGTGGGGTTGTTGTGAGGATTAAATGAGTTAATGCCTGTGTGTACCTGGCATATAAGTAGGCACAAAATGAGCATTTGTTGAATGAATGAATTATATCACATTTTTTATCTAGGAGTATATTGATGATCATTTAATTTTAATGTATCAACAAGACCATACTAGGTGGTTTATGCCTGTTAGCATCATGTGGTGATACTTTGTTCTCCAAATTTTTCAGCAAAAGGGCATCACATGGTGACATTCCAGAAAGTAAGACAAGGGGCACCAATCATCTCTCACAATGCAGAATAAATAAGGCTTTGAGTAGAAGCAAGCATGCTGTTTCCAGCAAGTCTTCCACTTTTGGCTTTGACATGTTTCTGGCAACATATGATAAAATGGACATTGTCAAAGGGGTGGATGAGGTATTTGAAAAATGCTATAAAAAATCAAACAGGAGTGGAGAATGATCTCGGTGTAGAGGAGATAGAAGTGCTATAAGCAAAGACACTTTGGAACTGAAAATCTGAAATACATTGAATGCATATGCCTTGTGAAGGGGACATCTTATGTGTGAAGCCTTAAACTGAAGCAATGAAAATTATTCTGTAATCTTCATAAAAATTTAGATAAATCAGCAGGGAAAGTTACATGAGATCATGAGGTTTTATGAAAGGCAACTAGGCAATAATGAATATAACTATGTAGTACTTGAAGACGTAAAAAAAAAAAACATTATACTCTGGATATGATGATGGATTGAAAGACTTCTCAGATTCCTTAAAATGCAAAAGATATGTTAACAGAGCTTTGCTTCGGTTCACAATGGACAAATCCATACTCATACTCAATGTCGTGAAGGATTTGCCATTGAATCCAGTTATTTAAAATGACATGTTTTCATTTAGAAAACAGAAACTCTGCAATCTGAAAAAATAAATGTCAAATATCTCTTAAAAAATGGAGTAGTTCTAGACTGACCCTCATGTGTTTCAAATTGGTCAGGTTTGCCTGAGCATACCAAAATACCATTCCACACCTGTCTTACCCCAGGAGAGTTTAATCACCAAAAGTCTATTTCTGTCACATAATTGTTATACTTAGTCACAATGTAATTTGTCTGAGTAATAATAATAGGGAAGTGAGAATCTCCATCTTAATAACCTGTACCTTCTTATTTGTATTTTATTTTTATTTGATACTACCACTTTTAATCTCAAAGTTATTCAAGAATCGTTTGTCCTTGGTTTTTTAAAAAGTTTTACCATTTCAACCCACTCAGTGGTCACCTAAATACAACTTCTCTGTTGTTCTTTTTAATACATCTGTCATTCTCTTCCCATAACCTTTCCAGTGCCTTGACTTACTAGTCTTATTTTTTGTTTTGTTTTGTTTTGAGGTTCCTAGAACTGAGCATACTGTTCCAAACCAGATATGTGTAGAAAAATATTCTTACTTTTTTCTCTATGCATCTATCAGATACTGAAAAATATTCACTGTGCTTAAAAAGAAATAGCAGCAATAAAAGGTCCAACCCCCAAAAAGTAATTACTTTCATACTTTTCATTCCACATCTATGTTGAATTTAGGTACTGTGGTAAATGAGGTGAGAGCTGATAGGATGTGGAAATAAGTGAGTTTCGGCAGCAAGTTTGAATGCACTTCTCAAATTTTTCCTTCGTAGATGGATTCGGAAAAAATTTGTCTAAAACATGAAAAGTCAGAGGAGTGTTCTGAACCAATCATTTGAAACTGTGCTGAATTTCGACTATACGGTATAGTTTTACAGCTTTAATCATTACAGAATTTCAGAAATTACTTGGGAATTCATTTGAAAAAGAAGGCTCCTACAAAGAAGCCGAAGTCTTTGCTCCTCATTTTCTGATATCAGACACCCTATGGAGGCCTTTTTGTAAAATCCATATCTTCATTTTATTAAACTTATTTTCATTAAATTCACCAGAATGGTTTTATAGTTAAGCTTTCATCCACATATTCTTTTCTTAAACAATATATAATGAAAATGGATTGCTTGGTACTGAAAGTTTAGGGTTAATGAAGTTTTCTAGAAACTTGCATTTTTTTCTTTCAAATGGAGTAATGCTTTCATGATATAGGCAATTCTTGTTTCTTCTATTTATCACTGTTTCATAAATTTGTTTCTGTCTTTGCATATGGAATTAAAATAGAATCGATGACTCTTTAATATAATGAAAGCAGAACAAAGATGGGGTGAGATTAGCATAGCATTGCAGTTAAGAGTGTTGTCACTTACTAACTGGTACCATTGGGCACTATTTTAGTTCAGGTTCCCAGAAAGCAGAGCCTGCAGTGAAAGCTTGAGTGTTAATGCTGGGAATGTAAGCCCAGGGAAACCAGAGTGAGGGGAAAGTAAGCAAGGCAGGGAGGCATGGAGAAGAAAACATAAGATGTATATTTCCAAGTGGCCATAGCTTTGCAACAACTCATCGCTGGTTGCTGGGCATGAGGGACATAGAGGTGCTACAGAGGACATCATGAGCCAGTCCTTCCATGGGACAATAGGAAATTTCCCTGCACTCTCAGAGTATGTTACCCAAAACCTCCTCAGCTCCAGCCAGGTGCAAAGCTTCTCTATATAAATTGCTGCTGTGCTTGGGGACACCTTGGTTTGTAGCTGTGGTGGCAATGGAAGTGGTGCCTCTGGAGGCTACATGGGAACAGTGTCAGCTGTTCCTGGAAGCAAAGGTCAGAGGCCTGAGGGTCAGGCAGGCTGAGCAGATCTGGGGAGCATGTAACTGGATCCATCACAGACAAGTTACTGGACTCCCTTGTGTTTTGTCATCTATAAGAGTAATAATATTACAGGATTATTACAAAAATTAAATGGCTTCATATATTTAGTGAAATTAGAGAGGGCCTCCAAAGGAAGAAGTTCAAACTGGTTTGAACCACTGTGGCATCATTATCTTACTTGTAGAGCTTACTAAGTGACTACTTAATACTAGTTAAAAGAATAACTTGGCCGGGTGTGGTGGCTCACGCCTGTAATCCCAGCACTTTGGGAGGCCGAAGAGGGCGGATCACGAGGTCAGGAGATGGAGACCATCCTGGCTAACACGGTGAAACCCTGTCTCTACTAAAAATACAAAAAATTAGCCGGGTGTGGTGGCGGGCGCCTGTAGTCCCAGCTACTCAGGAGGCTGAGACAGGAGAATGGCATGAACCCGGGAGGCAGAGCTTGCAGTGAGCCGAGATCGTGCCACTGCACTCCAGCCTGGGCGACAGAGCAAGACTCCATCTAAAAAAAAAGAAAAAAAAAAGAATAACTTGAATCATAAGTTTGGTGTATTTGGTTAAAAACAAAAAACCAAAAACACAACAATGAAAAACATTGCATTGTAGTCTTACCCTTAACAGCAGAGGGAAACTGTCGTGTTTCTCTCTTGAGATTCATGCCATGGAGCCACAGGTTTAGGATAAATGCATAGTATTATTATTATTATTGAAAATTTCAGTTTTCACAGTTAACAAAAAGAATATCTAATATTCCTCCAAATAAGTATATCACTGGGACAAAAATGAAAATACAAACTCAGCCCCAAAGTGGAGTCCAGCTTCTAAGTTGTGGGTCTAGCACTATCTTTTGCCCACCCGTGGCCAAGTCTTCCAAGCAGCCGCACTGTACCCAGGCCATTCTTCCTCTCCATACCATTCAGATCTGTAGTTGAGTGTTTACCACTCAAGTTCAAGTGACAGGAGCCCAATCAAGAGGGATTGCTCTTCCCTAGTTCAGCTCTGTGTGCTCCTGAGTTGGAATGCACATCCATAAAAAGCACTAGCAGAGTAACTCCGCTTTCTTTTCTTTGGGTGTTGATAGCCTCGGCTCAGTCTGGTCTCTTTCCTTTCAGTGTGATCCACTTCTGCAGTTGTGCTGTGCTCAGAACCAGTTTCATTCAGCTGGGCTCAGCATGGAGGCAGACTGACTTAAGACTTGTATCATCAACAGGTTCAGCCTTGACACTAGCAGATAAATAGACACCTCTTCCTTCTCCAGTGCCTCCTGACATCTTCCCTTGAGACTGGTGAGGATGTGCAGTAAGTGTGGGGGTTAGCTTTGCTCAGTTTTCACTGGATCTATGTGACTGTGCATGGGAACAGCATTACAACTATGCACATTATCACCCTATATTTGATGCTTAACTTTCAAAATGCTTTGCTTCTAGGAAACAGCAAAGTCTTCATTGCCCAACCTTATTTCTTCTGTTACCAAAAAAAAAAAAAAAAAGATGACTCGTAATCTTATACTGGGCCAAGGAATACAAAAATGGAAATTTTGTTTTGGGGATATTAGCCTCTCTAAAAATGATTTATTATAATGCATCATCTAAGAAATGTCAAATTGACCCCCTGTTATAAACATTTCCATTTTTAGCCCTTCTTTTCAAACATCAAAGTATCAAATATTCTTTCAGAAAACACCCAGAAATGTAAGCTTTTTCCCTTTATAGGCAATACAATGTGGTACTGTTTCATGAATTCCATGAGGCTGTTTTTCCCCCTCAGCAGCAGTTTTCTGATTTTCTTTTAATGGTTTCCCTAAAATGTTCCCATTTTCTGTACCAGTGCCAATGACTGATTTACACTTCACATTCTATTTTTGACTTTTCTTGTCTTTGTGGTTTTGGTAGCCTAATATCGCCCATTTTTGCTCGTCATTCGCTATGTTCAGATATTGCTAGATTACTCCTTTCAATTTTTAAATAAAAGAAATAATAACTACCTAGTTTGAAAGCTCTTTGGGATTATGGGTTTGGTTAATATCCTCTAAACACAATTTCAAAAAACTGAAGTAGAAGGTTATAAATGACTTTTTATATGATTGCATCCCCTGGTGCTTTGAAATAAAAACACAATAAAGAGTCTAAAAGCGCTTGGTCAAGAAGGCTGATCCTAGGTTGATGCCATTTACATTTAGATTTAAATAAATCAGCCTATTTATTCTTTCAAACTTTGCTTCAGGTTTTAAATTGAGAATACATGGAAATTAAAAGCCCTAGTATGCTTAGATATATTTTGAAAAGTTATGATGCCTAAATTCAGTTGACTTCTAAGAATAATAACTGTGATAAGCACACAGAGTAAGGAAATGCAGTTAGTTATATTTAATAAATACGATTTTATTGCAATAGTTACTAATAATGCTCACCTAATCTGTAATCCAGGTAGAGTGAAGTGGGGTCATTAGAATGTGGTAATGTGAATGCTGTGCCTTCAGGTCTGTAGGGTGCACACACACACACACACACCAGCTACAAATAGCCATTGAGTCTATTCCCACTTCTTATGGAGATGAAGTATAAAGCTGTAGTCAGAGTCTGATTCCTCATTTTTTATGAGTGTTGGAGTAAAAAGCAGTATGTCATAGTGGAAAACTCTTCTACTAAGAATCCAGACCTTAGTTCTATCCCCAGCTGAACCTTATAAACAATACAAAGTCTATTTATTCAATCATGACATGAGAGATTCTGATGTGATGGTTTCAGGCCTCATTCTACAAGCACACTTCTAAGACCAAGAGCTATAATTCTACTTCAAGTGACAATTGTCCACAAGCCCATGGCATGGGGTGCTTTCTAAGATTGTTGGGTCAGCAGGAGGCCTGCTGAGAACCCTGGAACCAGCTCCTGGTCAGGGTGTGGTTGGATGGAGCTGTGACAGTGCAGTGATAATATTAACCTGATAGGGTGGGGTGGGAAAGGTCCTGTGAATGCTGGGATCTTGGCTTACTCTTCTCACCTGGGCCCTGGAGTGTGTCCAACCACGAGATTTCAACCGCAATGGGAATGACTACGCCTATTCTGATACACATACGTATTTTTATTTGGCAGCTCAAGATTCTTTGGAGAGAGGGCATACACATTTTATTTATAGCCAGGTCTCTTGATTCCTGACCAGTCTATATGTTTTATATTAAATAAAATTTTATTAAATAAAAATCCTGAGGAAGAACTGAATCTAACATTTGAGTAATGGTGCCCTGGCCATTTCTGTACTTTCTTTTCTTTTTATTCTTTTTTGTTGTTGTTGTCGTTGTTGTTCTCTTTAAGGGCATCTGTGCTTATATCAGTCTTAATCCACTGTAAGACTTTGAGTCAACTGCCTTAAAAAGCCATCAAACCATTCTCCGAAAGCTGAAATTCATCCTCTTCTCAAGTCACCACCTTCTCTAGAAAGATAATATATTTAATCCAGCAAATATGTTTCAGTTTTTCTTATTTAGGCAATAAACATTTCCGAAGACCTATTACGTGCCAGCCCTAAGCCATAGAGGCACTAAAGATAAGGAAGGTATGCACCATTCCCTCTGGTGGCTCACAGTCTAGTGGAATCAATCCCCCAACAAAACCTGCCCTGAAACAGAGGGCTGCCTAGGGGAACCCAGAGCCTGCAGACAGCCCAGCCCTCACTAAGGAGAGGTGAGGAGTCTACAAAACACTGCGACAAGTGAAAGGGAAGGAAGGCATTCTGGACAAAGAGGTGTGATTATGTGGGTGGGATGAACTGGAACACAGGAAGTGGGTGTGATAGGAACTGAGAGCAGAGAGTCTCATAGCAAATCAACATGGCTCTTCTCCTCTAGAAAGCAAGTGATAGCATGAAATAAATACATTTGTATATTGTAGGCTCCCCAGAAATACACTTTTGGAGGAGTTCTGAATATCCTGATAGTAATTTTTTTTTTTTTTTTTTGAGACGGAGTCTCGCTCTGTCGCCTGCAGTGAGCTGATAGTAATTTTTAAAAGCCACCTGTATTAGGGTGCTCCAGAGAAACAAAACCAACTGGATGGATGGATAGATGATCTATGTATCTGTCTATCTATCTATCTATCTATCTTCTATCTATCAAAAGAGATTCAGTATAAGGAATTGGCTGACATGATTATGGATGCTGAGATGTCCCAAGACCTGCAGTTAGCAAGCTGGAGAGCCAGGAGAACTGATGGTGTAGTTCCAGACCGAAAGCTGGCAAGTTTGAGGTCCAACAAGAGCCAATGTTATTTCAAGTCATGCCCCAAAACAGTGAAAGACTGATGTCTCACCTCAACAGTGAGGCAGGAGGAATTCATTTACTCTAGTCAGTCCTTACTGTTCTAGTCAAGCCTTCAACTAATTGGCTGAGGCCCACCCACCTTGGGGAGAGCAATCTGCTTTACCCAGTCTGTCAATTCACATGTTATTCTCGCTCAGAAACACCCTCATGGACACACCCAGAAGAATGTTTGACCAAATACCTGGGCAGCCCATGGCCTAGTCAAGTTGACCTATAGAATTAACCATAATTCCCTCTCTCAGTTTTCTGCCAGGCCAAATACTAGGTTGACAGCTCCTCACGACACTTAAAAAAATTCTCACAATACCACAAATTCTGGATAATATACCTGCAGCCTCAACCTCCCAGGCTCAAGCAGTCCTCCCACCTTAGCCTCCCAAGTAGCTGGGACCACAGACATGTGCCACCACATTGGGCTAAGTGTCATTGGATAATGTCATCACTCTGCTTTGATAATTTTTTGATGTTATTTTCAGAATTGATAGCTAACTTATCATTATGATTCAGAATATATTGATATGCTCTGGTGGTGAAGTGCATGGTTGGCTAAAAAGCCAGGGGGCCTGGGTTTGCATCCCAGCCCTACCTCTCACAAGCTATGTAGCTTGAAGCATCTAGCTTATCTGTGCCTTTGTATCTTCTTTCATAAAATGTAGGTAATAATAATACCTAACTCTTGGTTTTGTGATGCTTAAATCAGTTAATACATGTAAAGATACAGGTGGCAGGAACATAAAATGTACTTAAAAATATAGTTATAATGCCGATAGCCACAAGTCTTTTATGGCAAAATGCTGTTTTAGTCTTGGCTCAATATTACCTAAGTATTGGTACTTCTTGAGGAAAGAGTCTTCATCAAGAGCAATAACACTGAATGTACTCAATTAGCGTACATGTTGGATAGACTCAACCCAAAACTTCAAAGCCTTTAGCTGGCTTGAGAACAACACCAGATTTAGAAAATGAGTTAGAGAAGATGAAATAGAAAGTAACACATTTATAGAATATGCACAGGCAGTGGAGTATTTGGTTCCCTCCACTTCTTCAGTTTAGTTTGTTACAGTCAGAGAAACTGTCCATATTTTAAATGGTTCCTTGGCACCTTAACATGAAAAACATTTGCAAACAAACCAGTGTACTCCAACAGTGGGTGGAGATGAAGAAATGCACAGTGAGGCTGTTTGTTAGGTCTTGAGTTGTTAGGAGTAACAGGCAGATTGGTTGGGGCTGGCCTATCTTTGGGTTGAAAAGAATTCACCTGTTCAGCTGGGCATGGTGGCTCATGCCTGCAATCCCAGCACTTTGGGAGGCTGAGGCAGGCTTTGGGAGGCTGAGGTCAAGAGTGCAAGACCCTGCCTCTACTAAAAATACAAAAATTAGCTGGGCGTGGTGGTGGGCACCTGTAGTCCCAGCTACTCAGGGGGCTGAGGCAGGAGAATCACTTGAACCTGGGAGGCGGAGATTGCAGTGAGCTGCGATGGCGCCATTGCACTCAGCCTGGGTGACAGAGTGAAACTCCATCTCAAAAAAAAAAAAAAAGAAAAAAAAGAGTTCACCTGTTCAATGGAAAAGCAACCTGGGGTAAGTCACTTAACTCCGGGTTCATGAGCCAGTTGACAGAGCAACCAAAACACCCAGCTTTTCTTTTTCCACTTGTACTATTTTTTATTTGCTCTAACAACCACATCTTTCAGTAAGTAATTTCATTCTGTTTAGATAAGTTGTTCACATAATGTGAAATATATTTTTAGGGTGATGTGTGAAGAAATCCTTTGATTCTCTGAGCTTAGTCTCGTGAGTGCTTCCACGTCTTTAGGGAGGTCTTTATTTACGGCTTATGTTGACGTGAATTTTCAGGGCACCCACTCTGGCAATTACAGTTTAGAGGCTGTGAGTGACCCTCATGTTGGTATAACCTTCTGCTAGCAGTTCATAGGTGGTGGAATGAGATGTCTATAGTACAATATTTTTTATGTTCTTATATAACACCATTTTTTCATAGTATATGAAGTATGTCCATAATACCATGGTTTGCACCACTATCAATAACACTATTCTGTTTCAAAAATAATAATTCAGACTTCCAATTCCCCATGTCTGAAGTTAGTCCACCAATGAAAATATATTCAGACCCAGCTCTGTGAAGTTATTGTGTTCATCCATTTGATTATTACCTTGGAAAAATTCTTCCTCTAACTAAAAGAGAAATGCTTTGCTCATCTATCAAGTGACTAAAAATAGCTGAGGATTAAGTCTGAGTAGAGTGATGACTACTTGCAAAACCCCAAATACTGAAAAGTATTTTGTTGTTGTTATTGTTGTTGTTGTTGCTTGAACTATTTGAGAGTTCTCCAATTGTGCTGCCCCTGCGAATTTCTTTCTTCCATCCTTTTCCTAACTTGAAAATTTGCATATGAATTTCTATGCATTTTTAATACATGAATTCGATATCTGAAATATTTCAAAGAGGAGTATTTCATTGTGCCTGTGTATTTTTATTGTTATTATCATTCTTAGCCATGGTTATAGTGACACATGCTCTTTTCAAATATTATTATAAAGTTAAATTTTTCTTAATCAGAAGGCTATTATGATGATGCCAGTTTTAGTCTATTATGAAAACTCTGCACTTTTTCTTTTTTGAGAGCTAAACTCAGAATGCACCGAGCTGTGCCTTCGTGTATTTTTCGTTATTCTTTTCTTTCAGAAATCATGCCATTCATTTAATACTTCATTACAACTGAACTGCAATATGTATACATGGCGTGCAAAATGAGCCATTTTGTTTTAAAACAGATTGCAGATGAAAGGAAACCATTCATTTCTTGCTTGCTTGCTGTAATTACTAGAGCACTAATTACTCCAAATCACTGACATCCAGGGTCAGTAAGGATGACAACAGAAACATCAAAGAAAAGATGTGGCTCGCTTGCTGTGACAGATTTTCCATAGTCCCAGCCGCAGTATTTTTTATGGCTACTGTTTTCCAGTTTGATGGTTAAAAAACAAAACAAAACAAATAAAAACCAAACATACCCGCAGTCAAGATTGCTGAATGTTTACTATTATTTCATTCGCAGTTTGACGGTGAGAACATGTATATGAGCATGACAGAGCCGAGCCAGGACTATGTGCCAGCCAGCCAGGTGGGTTAATTAATCTTCTCTGCCTTGTTTCAAATTGTAATTAAACAAATTCAAAGAGTTGCATTGCAAATGAGTAGCACTATCAGTAACTGCCGCAATCAGGAATAATCATAATTTATAAACAAAGCATTTAAGCCTTGTTTCCAGTTAATGAGATAGAGCTGATAAAACGCCAGAGTTGGCATTTGTTGAAAGATACTACCTTGTTTCCTCTCCAGAACGTCAGGCAGCTGTTTTGCCAGCATGATCTTTCCTAAACAGTTGTTTTACCTTTAGGAAATAAAGTCTTTACAGGTGCAGGTTATTTGTGCTTCTGACTGTAGACGATTTAATCATTATAAGCTACACGTGTCACAAATAGCTTTAATTGTCAATGGTTGGGGCCATTTTCAACAAAACGTAACGTTGGTAACCCAAATCCCATGGCCGGTGGGGCTAGAAGGCTGCTTTCACGGTCTCCTGGGGAGGTAAGGAGTGGGGGCTGGGGAGGAGCTTTCAGGCCAAAAAACATGATATGATTGAAACCTTTCAAGGGCACCTTTGTATACATTTCACTGGGAATAGTTGACAAGGTATTTAATCATGAGAAATGACAACAAAAGTCCAATGAGAATGTAAATGGTTACATTTATAAAAGTAAATGTTTGACTATTTATTTTTAGATACTTAAGTCCAGGTCCTTTAATTCAGCAGAACATTTAAAGCCAAATTATAACTGCCCTTGGACACCAGTATAACGTAAAATATAAGAACAGTGTAAGCAAAAATAAATAAACGAATAAGTGAAAGCAAGGAACAGTTCACAGGGGCATTTTGTTGACACAAACTTGTTTTTTCTAGAATGGTAAAAACCATGGTAGATTGGAATTTCATATGTTAGTAATTCTAAAATAAACTCTTAGTAATGTTCAATGCCTACATATCCACACATATAGATTTAATAACTGGGAGGGGTTGGGGAATGGGGTTGGGAGGGAGCATAAAACTTCTTTTTCTTCATTAAGGTTGTCAGTGAATTAAATCTAATGTATATGTTAAGGATGCACTCTGTGACCAAAATGTCTCATACTTAACTCAAAACAGAGGCAGGCCTGCATCTCCCTGAACTTTGCATTTAGAAGTCATTAGGATTACTGCCTTCTCTGGCAGATATTCTCGAAACTACACTGTATTGTTCAGCTGAAAAGGTCATCATGAAGTTCAAAGATCCTGACTACATTGCCTTCCATTCAACTGAGCTGATCACTCTAAGAATACTTTTGGAAGGCTGAGCTTTGCATTCAGAATTCTTCCTTAACTGAATTCATTTGGCTAAGTAGCCTCCAAGATCCATAGGTAGTTCCGAATAGGACTGTTTGATTAAAAAATGAAAAATGTTACTATTAATTTTCTTCTAAACATCAATCCCAAAACTGTACTGACAAGTTTAGTATTACTATTAGATTAAAGCAACCTGGTATCATCTCTTTGGTGCCTTTAGGGTTTTGAAGTGTAAGGGCTAATTGAATTTGTTTGAAACAGTAGAAACACAAACTCAATAAATGATGGCTGTTATAAAGCAGCTGCTCCCTCTTAGAGAATCATTATGTCCATCTTAAAGAGTTTTGGATAAAGGATTGGAAATTCAGAACATATACATCATAATGACTTGGCTCCTTAGATTTTAAAATTCAAGTACAATGCATAATATTAAGCCCTTACTGAAATCAAACAACTAACATTGTTTTTCTTCATATGTCAGTCAGGAGTTACTAAGAATGTTTTGAATACCAGTGATAATTTGTAAAGAAGAGCCCCAAATACTTTTGTGCTTTTTAAAGATAGGGCAGGCTTGTGAGCCAGAAATAAACACTTAAAAAAATAGTGTAGCATATATGAAAATGTTTTTAGAATGTGCTGTTTTAAAATTTAGACTAGTGTAAGATAATACATACTCTGGAGAAAAATAAACTTCACGAATTACATAAGTTGAATGGCCTTAGCTAAATTTTACACTTAACATTCCTTTTGTTTACTGTAATAGTGTATGTTCAAGAATTCATTACCTGGTATTCTTTTAGGGAATTTTAATCAATTTACCCCTTTAGGCAACCATAAATAAGATTTTAGTCATCCTGCAGGGAAAAAAAATAGTTTTTTCCTTTTCCTACATAACATCAAACATCTGCATAGTTTAGTAATCCAAGACAACTTGCCTCATAGCATCACTCAACAATTATAATTCCTGTTCAATTTTCAAATCAGTACATGCTTTGGGACTTATAGACTAAGTTGCTAAGTAGCAACATATGGCGCACTACTGCTCCTGTGATGTTGCTGCAAGCAAATAGCATAATTCTAAACTTGAAATGATTTTTATAGAAAGCCAATGCTGGAACTGCTCCAGAAATGGAAGTACACTGTAAAAATTAATGATATTCTTTTAGACAGTCCCATAGGGCTCTTTGGCACTATCTACTGCATGCATTCTCTACCTCTTAAGCTAGAGTATACAAATCCTTAAAATGTTTTGCATATAGTTTTATAACTGATAGGCAGCTTTTAAATTGAATATACCACCTTATAATAAGCCTGACAAGTATATAATAAAAACTCATAAGATTTCCATTTTACTCTGGCACCATTCTTGGAATATTGACTGTTTTCTCCTATACTAGCTATAAGTGTGCTGGTCACTCAGTGCTTTAATTGAAACATCATTTAACTTTTTTCTTACTCTGGTTAGAATTGGAACCAGCAATTCAAGATTTCTTTGTGTTTCCAAACCCTGGCTAAAGGCACCTTGTTGCTTAATACCTCCTGAACTTTGTCCTGTTAAGAGTTTGTGGGAGAAAGTGAGTGGGCTAATGAAAGGAAGCCAGATGAGTAGTCGGTCAGAAACCCACTTCTTTGCTATTCTGAACTCGTCATGTTTGATTGAGGTGACAATATCTAGACCAGAAGGATACAAAGTAGTGATATGTAGGATGAACAAGTCTAGAGATGTAACTTGCAACATGAGGACTATAGTTAATAATACAGTATTTAGGGCTGGGTGTGGTGGCTCACGCCTGTAATCCCAGCACTTTGGGAGGCTGAGGCCAAGAATCACTTGAGGTCAGGTTTGAGACCAACCTGGCCAACATGGCGAAACCCTGTCTCTACTAAAAATACAAAAATTAGCCAGGCATGGTGGTGTGTGCCTGTAATCCCAGCCACTCCAGAGTCTCCACTGTGGAGGCTGAGGCAGGAGAATCGCTTGAACCCACAAGGTGGAGGTTGCAGTGAGCTGAGATCGCACCACTGTACTTTAGCCTGGGCAATAGAGCAAGATTATATCTCAAAATAATAATAATAATATAGTATTTGGGATGTTTGCTAAGTGAGTACATTTTAGCTGTTCTTGCCACACACACGCAAAATAGGTAACTGCAAGATGACGGATATGTTAATTTGCTTCACTATATTAACTGTTTTACTATCTATATGTATATCATAACATGTTGTACACCTTAAATCTATACAATAAAATGTATCTTATAAAATATCTGGACGAATATGCCAGCAGGCAGAACAAAACAGAGGGGCATTGGGCTTTCTACCTCAGCCCTGACTTTTCTCCAGAGTTTTCTCAGCCCACTCAGATACGCATGCTATGGGGTTCTCTTATCTCCCGATAAAACTTCAGCCCCCTTCTCCAGCTCCTAGAATAATTGTAGTACCTTTCATAGTCCTTTATATGAGGCTGTCGTTAAGATATAAATGTTCATCTAAATTAAATACGTCAAAAGAAGCAGAAGTCTAGTTCTCTTCTTCAGAACTTTCTACAGCACTAGGTTATTTTATTTGATTTTTCAGTTTTGAAGATGTGCCATGGCTTTCCCCCATTCTTTCCTCTTCTGTGTCAGTTTCAAGAATGTCCTCTTCTGCCGGGCGTGGTTGCTCATGCCTATAATCCCAGCACTTTGGGAGGCTGAAGTGGGCAGATCACCTGAGGTCAGGAGTTCGAGACCAGCCTGGCCAACATAGCAAAGCCCCATCTCTACTAAAAATACAAAAATTAGCTGGGCATGGTGGAGTGCACCTGTAATCCCAGCTACTCGGGAGGCTGAGGCAGGAGAATTGCTTGAACCCAGGAGGTGGAGGTTGCAGTGAGCCAAGATCATGCCACTGCACTCCAGCCAAGGTGACAGAAGGAGACTCTGTCTCAAAAAAAAAAAAAAAAAAAAAAAAGTGTCCTTTTCCATGGCTGCCTGTTTGTTCATTCTGTGTTTTCCACCAGTGCCCTGGACTCAGGGACTCAGCTCTTCACATGCCTGCCTCAGTTGAAGTACTGTATGAAAAGATAAAGAAGGACTGGTCTTTTTAATACAAGAAATAATCCTTTCATACTAAGGAAGAATGAGAAGATTTTCCTGGCATCAGGTTATGGAAAAGCTCAGGTTACTTGATTGAACTAGATTTTTAATAAATCACTTCCTCTTGGACCTTGGCCTTTACTCTGCTAAACCATTTCCTTCTGTTTGGTTCCCCTGCCTTGCTTCCTTCAGTCCCTCCCTCCTTCCCCACCACCTTCCTGCTTTTATTCCTTTCTTCCTTCTTCTTTCCGTGAACAGTTATCCCTTAAGCTTGAACTATTTTTTGTTGTTCATTATGAGCATTATAGTAAACCCTAAATATTAAATGTCCTGGCCCGAGATCATATTTTAGAGGATTCTGAGATTGTGAGCAGTTTTCTCTCTCCCCACCCCCAGCACCCTCTGGAATTCTGTCTCTTAACTTGATCCCTCAAATCTCAAGATTAAAAATAAGAATGATAAAATATAGCAATATTATGTTTTCCTGGAATCAGTTACAACTAAGCATTTGACATACAGTTCCTAAAGTACATTTTGAATATAAAATTGAAGAGCATGTATATATCCAGGACAGCTTTCATGTGAATTTAAGGTTTGATTTCTACCTCCACTGGGCCCCTGTTGCTGATAGCAGCTCAAATTCAACATATTAGTTCATCAAACCACAAATCATCACCTCCTACCTGCTTCCTCAACCCCAATCTTCTCTTTTTTCTTTATGGCTTATAATCAGAAGTGTTAACACCACCTGTTCAAACACCCAAAACAGAGACTTGGGGAGTCTCCCTTGTCATTCTGCCTTTGGTTAATTCCAGATAGTGTTGATTCTACTTTTTGGCCTAACTCTTGAGTCCATCTCCTCTTTTCCAGCTACACAATTTCTGCCTTTGTTATAGGACTCACAGTTTCTCATGAATTCATCTTACCTTCTCTCATTTCCTTTTCCTCATCTTTGCTGCCTCACCATTGTCTACAAGGCTGCTTTATCATGGTGTGTATTTGTCCCTGGGTGGCACATGGCACACTGGCATCACCAGGGATGTCCTTGTCTTGCTCACCTGATTGTGAGCTCTTGAAGGTAGGACTCATTCTTGTTTCTGTCTGGCTCTCCTGTGCCTGGAATAATGTCTGACATATCAGAGGTATGCTGCATTGTTTGTTGAAAGATGAGCAAATCAACTAAAATATTTTACATACATTTTTTAATCACATGAATACTTAGAGTCTTCCATTGCAACAATTCAATTCTTGACCCTGCATTGCAGACATTTAGCAAATCCAGCCCTGCCCTGTCCTTTGCAGTAGGAACCTTTATCTTTGTGCCAGTGCCCTTATGTATTAACAGAAGGTTATAGCACTCCCTCCTCCTTGGAGAATTATTTCAAGTACAAGACTCAAAGAGTTAACATGATAATAAACTAGATAATGACAGTCAATGCTTATTGCAATAACATCATGCTGTTGTTTATCATCAGCAGTGCAATGGTGTTGGAAACAGTAGTGTGCTCCAAATTTCTTTTTGTACAGTATTCTCTCAAATCTACTGTTAGGATTATGTTTTAAGATTTACAAAGAAATTAATGACTCTCTATTTGTTTAACTTCATGTTTTCCTAACGAGAAAATTCTCCAGGTTAGAGTATAAATGCGGTATGACAAAAAGGGCCTAGAAAGTATATTTTTAGAATACTTTCAAAAAAAAAGATATCTTTACTGTGGGCCATAACGTCTCCATGTTGATTGTGACATAAATTTGAACTGTAAATTAAACCAATTCCTTTTGGATTAGTTCCTTTTGGCAGAAATTTCAGAAGTAACATTAACTTGACTTTTTGACCATTGACCCAATAGAATGATAAAGCTGCCATGCTCTGAGTAATCAAGTTAGCCCAACAAAGTCTGGCATCTTAACAAGCCCAGACTAGTTACTCAAACCAGTCTTCAGTGTAACATTCAAATGATTACTCTGTGCAGTCCCGGAGGTATTCATTACAGATAAAATTGCTCTTGTTGCCTTGCATACAAGCTGAGTTTTCAATGGGAAATGAAAGGATGCCTGGAAAAATAGGCCACCTAATTAAGTTAAACTACTCTAGCATTTGGCTTGACATCTTCATTACTCAAAATTAAAAAGATGCTTCACTTGAGCACACAAGTTACTATTGTTTATGTTGTTTTCTTCCTAAATTGGCTTCTTACATGGAAGTCTGTTTTTCAGCATTATATCTTGAAATAGCTTACATATTTCTTACAGTTTATAAAAATGTCTTAATAGCTGTATGGATACTGAATACAGGCACCATACAAATATATATCTTAGGGCTTGGGATAGTCAAACACACATTGGCCTTTCTGCTTATTTTGTTGGCCAACCACATTGATGTTGTTGAACTTTAGGTAATTCTTGACCCATCCAGCCTTTATTATTATTATTTATTATTATTATTTTAGTTGGGCATTGACTCCATTAGCTAAAATGATCATCTACATGAAAATATGAATTCCTAAAAAAAAAGTAAATATGCCATAATATTTAAACTGAAATTCATTTGTCCAGTAAAAGTGTTTTATATCAACCTCGCCAGCGGATGAGCTATTTTAGGAACATTTTAAAACATAAACACATGTAGAGCACACCATCTACTGATTGCCAGTTTCTACTCACTGACACTAATGAGGCTGCTGATGGGTTAAATGTTGTGTATCATATACATTTCCAAGCTGTGGGATTTGTGAATATAAGGTTCATTTTTTATTTGTTTCTGGGTAGGTGTGAGAATTTTAGAATAAATGTCAAATAGTATGTTTTGTCAAGTATTAGGGAAATGTATTTCAGTGACAAAAATCATGAAAATATCTGAATGGAATAGCATTAGTGGTAAAAACAGATTCTCAAAACCTTGCGCTCCATATGGAGCATGGTTTATTCAATAGACAGATGTCAAGTGATGCCAGCATATTTAGGCATTGGAGGGAGGAGTTGTGGCACTACTGCAGTCTGACCAGTTGTGTGGTAGCATTTGATAAATTTTGGAAGCAGCCATTTGGCTTGTTTACAATTATATTTTGAACTATTTTTTTCTTTAGCATGTGAACAATTATTAAAAACTAAATGATCCTTCCTGTTAAATTTTGCAATTACAACATGTTGTATTCTTTTCTGGTAGCGCATAATAAACCTGTCACTAAAGAATGCCCTCCAAAATAAGTATAATACTTCAATTTAAGAATAGTAATGTGTTGAATAATGTCACCTGTCTATGCTAGTTCCATTTCCAAGATGCTTAAAGATTGTTCTAAAGAAACACTAAATTTTCAATATGTCATTATGTTAAGTAGAAGCAGTTTTGCCCATTTTTACTATAAAAAACAGTGGGGCTTAGAAAAGCTAAGGTGTTTTCCACCTACCCCAGTGTCTTCTGAGACCTCCTCCTGCGTATCCTCACCTGCCACTTCAAACACCTTTTAAAAAGTGCCAAGTTTCCCTCTGCAGTTTCAGTTCCTCAGTTTGGGAGCAGACCTAGCTAGACTTCCCAGAAACACAAAGAGGGTTTTAGTGTAATCTTCATCCATATCTGTATTTTTTCTTTCTCCTATGTTCTTTCTGATCTATATTATTTTACAGTTTGAGTGTTTAAAAATGTAACTATAACCCTAATGATTTGAAATTAATTGGTGGCTATCTTAGAAAATGTTCTCCCTACATCCTTTGCTGTTCTTAAATTAGGATAATTGATGCTGTCAGTAGCAAAGCCAAACAAGTGACTTCCAAGGCCCAGCATCAGATTATTCAAATGTAATAGCCTGATCTGAAATTCCCAAGGGTTCCGATGGTCATGATTTGAGACCAGTAACGAAGGCTTTCCTGTTTGCAACTGGGCCTCCCAGCATTTCAGGGGAGGCCTTCCTTCAAGAAGAGCTAAGCCTACTGTTTGTTGTTGTTCTCCAAAATCACAAAGACAGTAACCTTGGAGGAAATGGGAGTGGGGGAAAATAGGGATGCCAGGTGAGACCGGGTCAGCAGCTATATACAGAAATTGCCTTCAGGGAAGCCTGGACTTCCCTGTACTATGGGTGCAAAGTTTTTTTTTTTATTTCTTGTGCTCTGACCTCAATGAAACTTCTTGCTTTCAAAGATGATGATAAATTTCAGTAGTAGGAAGCTTCTTCTTGCCTGGAAGTTTAGGTCAGTACCCTCCTCCCCCAGTGTCCTGAAATAATTAGATTTATAATAATAATAGCTCTCAGTTGGAAGCTACCTGTTTCTGACAAGGAACTAAACAAAATCTATGCACTTATTTTTTCATTTGATCCTTACAACAATTCAGTGAGGATTAGAGAGGTAGAGTGACTTAACCAGACCTCAAAAAGATAGTAAATATCAGAGCTAGGATTCTGACCTTGGAAGGTCTAAGGCTTCTGTCAGACTCCATCCTTGATCAGCTAGGCTTAATTTGATTTTAGAACTTTAAGGACAAAATGTTGACATACTTCAATTCTAAAGAGTATTGAGATAACGGCAATGTGTTACGTGTGTGAGAATACTCTGGGAAATATTAGCTTACGCGAAATGAAATCATGGATATTTTACCATTTCTTAGTTACAAAGCAGTAATTTCATACTTGTGCACATATAAAAGCTGAACAATCACACAGTTGACATTTGCTGTCCCTGGATTCCTTGATGCAGAGCAGTGATTCCTCCCTCCCCTTGTCAGCCAGCTTTTGCCATGCCTGTGCCACCACTGCCCAGTCCTTTCCCTCCACACTCCACTACTTTTCTTGTCCAAGTCCAGGACTCTTTTCCCACCCTAGTTCTCTTCCTTTTCCCTCCAGAAGATAAACTACAGGAAGTCTTTCCACAGAAGACATCTCACCCTCCCTCCACTCTTCCCTAGAAATCCCACTTCTGGGGAACTGAACATCGAGGGTTCTTATCGTCGTTAAACTGGGGGAAATTGTCTTCATTTTTTCAACTATTTTTTTCCACATCCCTATCTTCAGCATAAGCTTTCTTTGTAGGAAAGATCCAGCAAGTGAGATGACCTCCAGTATTTAGAGAGATGCACTTACAATTCTTCCCTGGGAGTAGGATTGCATCAGCATGTGATGAGTAGAAATGGGAGCTGCTTTTTCTCTTTTCTGGACCCCTTGATTGAGGAGGCAAACCAAGAGCACAGGCTTTCTGTTAGCTCTGGTCCTCCGCTAATTTGGCTTCTTTATGCAGAATGTGAGTTTGCACCCAGCATTTGTTGATTTCTACTCAAGAGACAAAATAAAAATGATTGGCCATAAATAGTCATGTACAGCATGTATTTTTATATGTATATATGAACTATACACATGTAATTGTATATTACATGTGTATATGAACTATACACATGTAATTGTATATTACATGTGTATATGAACTATACACATGTAATTGTATATTACATGTGTATATGAACTATACACATGTAATTGTATATTACGTGTATATGAACTATACACATGTAATTGTATATTACATGTGTATATGAACTATACACATGTAATTGTATATTGTATGTGTATATGAACTATACACATATAAAAATATATATATTTTATATACATATAGAAAGAGCCCAACACTGAATGCTCAACTCCATGCTGGTTGCCTGCATATGGCTTAGCAAATAGAACCTAGCCATAAGCAAAAATCGATTTAACACATTTCTTTTAAAAAATAAAAATTTATTAAAACTTAAAGGCTGCACATGATTTAAAATAGTATATTAAAACCTAATAAATTGCAATCAATTGTTAACAGTAAAAAATGTCTATTTAATTTTTTTTGGGATTCTCATCTACCCAACTAGTTCTATAAATGCAGGCAAATAATTTAACCTCTCTGGACCTCATTTTTCTCATATGCAAAGTTCAGGGACGATTTCTTAGGTTTCTTCTTGAGCAAGCATTCTATGATTCCATTTGAGCATAAGTAGAGAACTGTAGAATGTTATCCTAAGGAAATAAGTGGATTAAGTTATTTGTCATGGTGTGGTTTGCAACAGCAATATCCGAAACATCCTAAATGTTCAAAATAGAGAACTGATAGAATAAATGAAAGAACATGAATGCAATGCAATATGCAACCATTTAAACACTAATGTTGATAATATTTATTGGCATGGAAAATTATTCACAGTCCATTTTAAGTCATCACATTAAGTGATAATAAAAATATAGCTAACATTTATTGATTGCTTCTTTGAACCAGTGTATTACTCAAAGTATTTACATGATCTCATTTGTCTTATTTAATCCTGATATATCCTTAATGAATTGGAGACTATCATCATCCCTATTTTATAGCTTTGGAAACTGAGGCTTAGAGAAATTAAGTAAATACATCTACTAAGGGATGAGCTGAGATCTGTATTCAGCATTTCCAGCTCCAAAATCAGAGCTCAATTATCTGACTTTTGTTATGGAAAACAAAAACAAAAGCTCAAAACCAACTAGCAAATATGCACTAAAAAGAATCTCGAAAGACACACATTTTAATGTTTTGCTCCTGAGTGGTTGGATTAAAGGTGATTTTTTTTCCTATGTATATTTTCTAATTTTTTTAAGCTAGTTAACATGGGTTATTTATAAAATAAAGCCAAAAAATATAGAACTGGACCTCAGAATGTACGAACTCAATATGAGAATTGAAAAAGTCTAGATGACTAAAAAAAAATAGATTGCATTATGTATAAAATTATATGCTGAATGATGAAATTAAATACTTCAGTTACCCCTTTAAACATTGAATATGGAAGATGATCTAGCACTAAAAAACATGTTCTGACTAACTTTCAGAAGTGGCTCCTTTCACTTGAATCTGGTCTCTCTAATGATTTGTTTATAGTTTGGAGGGGGAGTACATTATTTGTTTTCCAAAAGCTTGGGGATTTTTTTAGCCAAAGGAGAGGCCCTTATTTATGACAATTACGCACAATGCCTGGTATGAAAATTCCCCCTAAAAATACTGCTTGGAGACTTATGTAGACCCCCAAGCAATACTGAGAGGAGACAAATCCCTTCCCCATTCTGGTATCATTAATGAATTATGGCGGGAGAAAGCCCTGCATGTAAACACTAAGGACTTTCCTGGAAGTATGTGGAGAGAGAGGCAGATAGTATTAGGGCTACCCTGCCCCACCCTCACTTGATCTGCTTCAGGTGCTTAGCCCAGGGTTCCAGTAATCCCTGAATCCTCAAAGCCTCAGCTGGCAAACCCTGACCTCAGGGTCCCCCAGCCCAGGTCCCAGGAAGAGCCAGTGTCAGACATTCTCTGGGGCAGATTCAAGTTGACCTCGTGTTCTGGTGTCACTCCGGCTTTGCACACTGGCTTTTCATAAGTGAAATTTTACCTTACTCCCCAGTTCCAGAAGAGTAGCCTGAAGTTTGCTTTGATTGGTGGGACCAGTCTTGCCCTTGACCTTATCTTAGAGGTTGAAGGCCTGACCTTGCTGTTGAACCTGCATGCTATTGCCTGGACAGCAGCCTGGACAGTAGCCTGGACTTCCTCATTTGTCAGTTTTGTGGTCCTCCCCTGATCACTTATCGCATCTTGGCAGAAGTGTCTGATCTTTAGGCCCTGATATCAGTGTAAATCTGCTTATAGCAATCCCTTGATCATCCCAGCTTCAAGTAATTCTTTTTGTTTACACTCTGATATCACTTAGTTTGACACTTCAAATATACTGTTCTTTATTGAGAGCCTAAGTTCCCATTTCTCTCTTCTAATTCACTATCTTTATAACAAACTGTGTCTTTTTTTTCCTAGTATAGAGAGTTTTTTTTGGACTTATGCAAATAACCATATCGCCATAAGAACACTCACAGTTTTTGAATTCTGGAGGAATTAAGTAATGTAATAAAACATTTTTATCTTTGTTTATAAAATTATACTTTACCAAATTGCTGTAAATTACATATAGCTGAAGAGAGAAAATTTTCTTAAATCTAGAAGACAAAACATTTGAATAAAGGACCAACAATATTTTAAATAAAAGTATAAAAACCTGATCTTGATCAGTTATTCAATCTCATATAATCAACTTTTGTTCTGCTAAATCTCTGAGTCATTTCATGACTCCATCAAATTCTTTATGAGAGTTCTAGAAATTTTATGTAGCCTATGGATCTTAAAATTATCTGAAATTTGTATTGAAGAGAACTTGGAGTCTTTCTCATGAATCTGATTGTAAATGTTTTCAGAGAAGAATAAAAAACAATAATGCTACATGACTAAAACTTAGAATAGCATGGTTAAAAAGCTGATGAAAGCTTACAATTGACAAATATTCAATTCTTTTTATTATATATAACATTTTAAGATAACCAGGTTTATGACTGACAACACACTGAATTTCTATAAATTTATATGATTTTTGAAACATGTACATCAACAAATACCCATAAATGCAACTAAAAGAAGATCTAGTATCACCTATAATTTGCCAGTGTTTCTTACGCAATTTTATAAATAAGCCTGATTCTTTAAATCTTTACAAAATGAGAGCTATATCTTTTGATGTTTTTCACAAACTGTGTCTTTCGGTTCTTTGTATCTCAGATCACTCTTTGCAGGATGCTTACTCATAGTAGGTATATGACAATGCTTCTGTAACAAATGAGGCACTCATTGCTTTTTATTTAACACCAGTTAAAAAATTAATGAGCACAAATAAATGTCATACTTTCTACCAAAAATTTCATTTTGATAACTGTTGCTTGAAAAATTAGTACATTGTGTGTTTTTAAATGAAGATGATTTATTGCTATTGTCTAAAGCATGAAGAAAGACAAAAAAATTGTTTGCAGGATCATTGGCTTGAGCACATATCAATGGCACTGTTGGACAATTCTTGCTGAGCGTTAAGATGATTTATGGAACAGACCGAAGCTTTCCACAGTAATACATTATAGTCTCAAGCTATCAACTCTTGTTCATGCAGAGACAAAAGAATCTGAAAAATACCTACTCCTGAAGGTCTTCTCAAAAGAAATCAGAGATTATATTGACGCAATTTAAACTCTTTCAGGAAAAATCACCATTACATGTAATATCTTTACTTCTAAAGATGTACAGAGGAAGCTTATTATTTTTCTAGTAAACTTCTCAGTTTAATTTGCTTTCCCTTCAGTTCTCTGAATCATGCAACAGGAATGTTTAATAATAGAAGATGAAACATGTTTAAACATTGGCATTTTTCTATCCTTAAGTTTCAGGAATTATGTTACAGATTAAAAATTAGTGCATTATGTATAGTTTGATGGCAGTACTATTTATTTATCTTTCAAATACAGTTCTATATGAGAAACATATTTGACAAAGTTATAACCATAGCCATATTTTTAGTGTATGCATGATTGCATGAATCCATCACATAATTTAAAGATACATACGAGATGATATCTTTTGAATTCTTCTGAGTTATGGGACTTCTTGTCACCAAAGATAAAGTGATCTGTATAATGATTGCAATATGTGGACAGAGACTCACAAATACAATGCCTCTCTGGTAGAGAAACTAGATTTTGAAAAGAGAAGAAAAGGCAACGTTTAAAAGAGATTTCCCATTATTTATTCCTGGTTAGCATATATTAACACTCTCTCTGGGCCGTATGAAAACATGAATTCTCTGTAGTCAAAAGAAAAGTCAGCATAATTAACATTCCATTTCCAGATGTTGTCATATAGAATAAGAATATAGGAACTGGCTGTAGCAAAAGGAAATGTGGATTGCAGAAGGAGAAAATAATGTAAACAGGATACTCAGATCATGGAACATGTAAAGCAGTATGATTAAAAAGGAATGTGAGTATGTCATTAAACAGGCAGGGGAAATGAGATCTTCCAGAATCAGGTGAGAAGTTTCCTTTTCTACTGAAATGGGAAGCTGGGAAGTTTGGACTTCAGGGAAGGACTTTGGCTTTAGTGAAATGGCTGAAAAGGCATCCAAGCAGATCAAACCAAAGCAAATCAGAAGGATCCACTATTACTTTCCCAATCTCAATCTCTTGATTCCATTAATAGTCTCAAAAATGAGCCTCTAATTAGCAATTTGACCTCCTTGCCAAGAATCGCCCAGAGAAGATCACTTTTCTAAGGACACAGCCAGTATGTTAGAAAGTATAGCTTTTGTACAAATTTAAACAGTGATATTCTGGTTCAGAAATTCATTTGCCCTCTAGTTGGGTTGGTAGGAGTTGAACTGTGAGAACCAGATCAGCCAGAGCTGCAGGCCCGCCAGCAGAGCTCCCCGAAGGAGCAAAGTTGTTGGGCCTCTGCACATGCAGTAATTCTCGGCACCTTCCACTTCCTTTGCCACCCTGTTCCCCACCATCTTTTTATTCCTTAACTTAAAAAGTGCAATTTAATTCCGTTAGAATAAAGGTGAAGCCTTAACCTAGCTATTTATGGGGAGCAAATAAATAAATACATTAGGTATGAATGGGTTTACACTTTTCTCCACTATGAGGCCTAATCAATGGCAAATATACTGAAATTCCTTTATAATGACATTGTGGAGAATGGATCTAAGTCTTCTGTACTGTCTACAGTTGTTTGTTTTGTTGGACATGACCCAACCCATGGCATGTATAAATCCATTTAACAGTAACCGTAGCTATATAAAGCCATTGTTTATCCAGAACTTTGTATCTGGCAAACACATATTATTAGGCTTTTTACATATGTTTTTGTTTTTAATGCTTATAAGAACCCCATGGTTTTTAAGCTTGCTGCAGAACCCAAATTAATATATGGTTTAATGGCCCTGGAAGCAGACCTTGTCCATTGGGCTTCAAAGCCTCAATTCTTGGCAACACGCACAGTGGCCATTCTTAACAGTCACTGAAGAAGTCATGCGTATTCTCGCCTAGTCCAACATCTGTCTCCTTCTCATCAGAGAAAGATGTAGCACTTTATAAGCTAAATGTGCGATTACCAAATTTTAAGGTTTTAAGAAAATGACTTGAAATAGCCATTGACTCTCTATTATAGAACCATAGAAATACTCTTGAGGTTGGTAATATTTTGAAATTACTACTTTAATGCTCCCAACAGTTCCCTTGTGGGCTTGAAAAGCTCATCTATTTTCCAGAATTAACCATGCCTCATGGTAGTTCACTCCACTCTAACCCACATTCAGTGGCGCTGGGATCCTGCTTCCCATCCGCAGAGTGATGCACAGTGCCTCTTGCGCTGGAACACAAGAGTCCTGTTGCATAGCTCAGCACTAGCAACACCTCGCGACTCTCTTGTGTCTTGAACCAGGGAGTAGCTTAAGATCAGGGAGAAGCTGGTTAAGTAACAGTAATATAATTTTGAGTTCTTTGAATCATGTGCATCATTTAGACTGCCTCTGGTTTAGAACAAATCACTCTGTATGCTAATATGTTTCCAATTTACCTTGAGTTAATATGGTGAAGATTCAAGATAAAATTAAAAGTGTTGGCCTGATTTTCACCCTGTAGTCCCTAAATACTTTTTCTCCATTTGTGTAAGATGGTCACTGCTGACTTTCAGCATTGGTTGGGGAAGAGGGAGCTTGCATGGTTCATGCTGCTGTTCAGGTTCCAATCCCTGAACTGGGATGGTTACATGTCACTATAAAATGTGATGAAGAAGATGATACCACCTTTGAAAATCTATACCTGGCCTCCCTCAGCATTCTAGACTGGAACCCAGACTCACAGGTCTTCCAAGGACATGTGATTCACTCCTTGGTGGCCTCTAATTTGTTTTTTTTTTTAGAAAAAAAAAAAGTAGTCCTCTTGTCTGCTGGGCATCTGGGGATCATCTTGGAAAGGACCAAGTGATCTTTGTTCCTGAGAGAGTTGGAGAATGAATGATCTGTAAACTACAGGCCTCACTGAGTCTTGAGGGAGGAAAATAAGCCCAAGTCAGAAAAGGACCCTGCCGGAATAAGTGGACATGAGTACCAGGTCCCCTGTATCACCCAGGGATGGCCTTCACATAAGCCTTCTCTGACAATTCAGCCCCTGATCTCATCACTCATATACCTTCTTGTGGTCTAATCAGGGCTTCTCTTCTGGCCAGGCATGGGCATCAGAACTGCTGCTGTGACTTCCTTCACGTGCCCCAGCAGTCACCCAAGGGGCCCTGATATCCTACCTGTCATGCGGGTTAGGCTCCATAGCTTCTGAGAGCCAGGGGGCCACAAACCCTCCTTTACGAATCCTCTGAAATCTCTGTGTCACTATGGGATAGGAGGTACCAGTCACTTCAGGGGATCAGAGCAGCAGTCAGAGAGGAATTATGTTGGTGACTTTTGCATTGTAATAAAGGAATACCTGAGACTGGGTAATTTATAAAGAAAAGATGTTTAGGTGGCTCACAGTTCTGCAGGCTGTTACAAGCATCACACCAGCATCTGCTCAACTTCTGGTGAGGCTTCAGGAAACTTCTACTGGTGGTGAAAGGTGAAGGGGGAGCAGGTGTGTTACATGGTGAGAAAAGAAGCAAGAGAGATGGGAGGAGGCACCAGTCTCTTTTTAGCAATTGGATCTGTGTGAGCAAGCAAGAACTCACGCATTACTTGGTGAGGAGGGAATAGGGAAAATATTGAATCATATTCTATTGTATAACATCCCCCAAAACCGCAAATTGTCTAAATTATAAAACTATTGTTAAGTTAAATGTATGTTTATTAAGTTTTTAAAAATCAAAATAAAGCTCTCATGTCATAGAAACCAATGATGAAGAATTAGCAAATTCATTTCCACATTAAAAAATAATAAGTAATTAGCCTGGCATTGAACTGGTTCTAAGTTCTGGGACATTTTGGCATTTATACAATTACCACTATACTTTTATATGGCATCAATTACACTGTAATAGGCTCATGGCAAATAAGCATATCATGACTTCTAATATAAAGAACAGAAACTACTAAGTAACCTTAGTAGTTAAAATTCTTGATCCACATAACTACCTATTACCAGTTAAGTTGTGGAATCTGTGGTTTTGATGTATAATTGTCTGAATTAAATACATTAATGTGTAATTACATGAAAATAAACCATGTAGCTTAACTCAATTGCAATACAATTGTTATCACTGAATGTAAAGTGATACCAATTAAACCTTCTTTTAAACACCACAAATTAAGAATTAACTACTAAAGAAACCCTAGAGTGTAAAGTGGTGGTCTACTATAGGTGGAATATCCCTTAGTATTTTCAGAGATTTAATGGCATTCCTAAAATTAAAAACATCTTTCTCCATTATTGCTGGCATTAGTTGTGCCTAATTCAGGAGAATTTCTTTCTCTTTTCTCTTTTTTTTTTTTTTTTTTTGAGACAGAGTCTTGCTCTGTCACCCCACGCTGGAGTGTCGTGGCACGCTCTCAGCTCACCGCAACCTCCGCCTCCTGGGTTCAAGTAATTCTCCTGCCTCAGCCTCCCGAGTAGCTGGGACTACAGGCATGCGCCACCACACCCGGCTAATTTTTGTATTTTTAATAGAGATGGGGTTTCACCATATTGACCAGGCTGGTCTCAAACTCCTGACCTCAAGTGATCTGCCCACCTCAGCCTCCCAAAATGCTAGGATTACAGGTGTGAGCCACTGCGCCCTGCCAGGAGAGTTTCAAACAGGCACTAATTAACTTCTTAAAAGATAGATGTCAACAATTCAGCATTTGCAGTGTTGACAGAGACAAATTATGAAATCTATGTTCATATAATTTCAGTGGGTGGGCAACGGGGTGGAATTTGGGAAAGGAAAGGCCTGATATTAATGCTAATACTATTACTTAAATTATGAAATTTTGTTTATCAGAAACAGTTGGGTGTTGGCGATTTTGTATCATTCAACCTAATAAGATAGTAGCAATTAAACTACTTTATAAATAGCATAGAAATAAAAATGCCATCTTTTATGATATATTTATCCCTCATGTGTATTGAGTTGATCTTTTCCAAGCTGAGTGAACTTGGACAAGTTATTTAATTTCTGAGTCTCAATTTTCTCTTCAGGAAACTGGGGGTAATAACAGCTACACAATGGATTACTGTAATGATTAAATGGAGGCAACATAGTCAAAGACCTTGGTACAGTGCTTTAATATGAAATAGACATCTCTCCCCCCTCCCCATTAGGCATCTTTTATGCTTATACGCATACTTGTACAAGGAACAAATGGCTTAGATCTGTAGGGGTCTAAAATATATCAGACGAGTGAGAATTTCATCAAACTTGTAATTTTGACACAGCACATACATATTTTTCACATGGGATACATATTGTTAACAGGAGAATTTGATAACAAGTGATTGAACTTCTAGAGCTGGTGATTTTTTTTAGCAGAACTTTAGATATTTAAGAAAAATTATCTGCATCTAACAGTCAAATTTTTCCCTTCATACACCCGCTGTCTCTAACCTACATGTGCTGCTCTATGACCAGGTCTAAATTCCAGATGTTCCAAGTAGCTCTTCATTTAATCTTGTCTTCTGATGGCACCTAAACAAATAATATCAAAACTTGTACAACATTTAGAAAGTGGAACTTGAAGATTTTCTTTCTGTTAGACAAATAGACGCCATCTGGAAAAAATAACCCCAGGCGCTTGGACACAGGAGCATGACGCTTATTGGCTGGACACCATATGAATACCTTACACTACTTTATTTGGCTCCCACCCTTGCCTGCTCATTTCAAATCTTGCACACTTGAGCAGGCGCTGGGCTGTTAGACAAGGGAATCCTTGTTACCCATACACCCAAACACTATGAAGGCTCGCTCTTAATTTGAAAGATAAGCTTGCAAGAATTATCTGGACCGAAACGTTTCCTTTCATACTGTGACACCTGTTCTATGAAGGACTGCTATATATCACTGTGTATTTAATATTAATTGGTAACGATGTTTGATTTTTTATTTCTTCCATGTATTTTTCAACATTTACCACATTCCATTTCAAACAGGCATGTCCTCACATAATCTTTCCTTCCTGTTCCCCTCCCTCCCTTTCTATTTTATCTAATGCTAGTTTGTAAAAGAAAAAAAAAACCCACATATGTTAATGCTATTTGTTTTACTGCTGGCTTTTATTCCAGAATTAGTATTATAATAATATTAGTACTATTTTGTCTTTCAAAATGGACAGAACTGTATTTAAATATTTGCAATATTATTTGTCAGCTCTTATGGGGAAATCAAGTAAATCTTATTGGAAATCATAAAAGTAATCTTCACTTTGATTTTGATGATAAGATCTTTGTGATAAAAATAGCTCTTAATGGCATTTTCTTCATATATCAAACTTTCAGTGGAACTACACTTTTATGCAGCATGCTTAAGTCGCTCCGTTTCTAAGACATTTTCTTTTGTCAATTGTGAGCAGGTAGCCTTTCAAAACCCAAAAGCAATTGCCCAGAACTTCTGGAATTCATTTTTATTACATCCCATGATCTGAGCAGTAGGGAGCCCCGTGAAACATGTTTGATCAAACGTTAATTTTATAAATTGCCTTCCTTCTGTACAATTCGCATGAAAAAGGTATTCAGCTAGATTAAAACTCTGGAAAATTTTAATGGGAACTTTGAAATCTGTTTGAGTTCAGCTTTTTGGAAAAATAAAACCACCTAATGGAAGTGGTCTTTATACGAGAAGTGGATCTGCCTTTGAGGCAATTTTCTTTCATGCATAATGATGAAATGGCAGCAGGATAATCTGAAGGTTTGAAACGTCTTTGCCAAATCCATATGCTTCTTGTAATAATATCTAAAGGGTCAAGTGTGTTTGATATGATGATGAAGAGCAAGAAGATGATAATTTGCAACAATGTCACTTTTGTCTTTTCACAGTCCTACCCTGGTCCGAGCCTGGAAAGTGAAGACTTCAACATTCCACCAATTACTCCTCCTTCCCTCCCAGACCACTCGCTGGTGCACCTGAATGAAGTTGAGTCTGGTTACCATTCTCTGTGTCACCCCATGAACCATAATGGCCTGCTACCATTTCATCCACAAAACATGGACCTCCCTGAAATCACAGTCTCCAATATGCTGGGCCAGGATGGAACACTGCTTTCTAATTCCATTTCTGTGGTAAGAATCTGCTTACCTGTTTGTGGTGGGGGCTGAGGGATACCATAAGGACAAGGACCAAGTTCATGCGAGGGCCTGGCATTGTGATAATAGCATTCTGAAACTGTTTCTAGCTGTGGAGACAGTTATTTATAAATCATGCACATTTCTAAAGCAATGTTCTATTTTATATTTAAGTCAAGGTAAAATCAATTAATTACTTGTGCAGTCACTCGTATTTATGACCCAAAGTACTAAATATTGTTTGACACTGAATGTGCTGTCATAGAGTCAAACCGGCTTACCAGCTGTCAGAGAAAAAGTCATCTCGAAAGATGCCACCTCTCATCCAGTGGAGGATTCCTCCCCAAAAGGGAGATCCCCACATCTTCTGAACTGCAGCTGCTGTTAACCTTGATTTTCCTTCCTATTTTTGGCTCTCAATTTCCACAAATGTATACCATAGGAAGGTAAGAAAAAATTTTTGAGTTTTATTTTGGAGGTATAATTCTGGTGATCAAAATTTATCTCCATTAAAATGTTGCAGTCTACTGGACCTGTTGTCTAACAATTTATAATGACAACACTATGAATTCCCATTAATTTTTCAAATTTAATAGGAATGTGTATCAACCAGCAAACTAGCAAAAAATCAAATTCTCAGGCTCTACCCAGGGCGACCAGTGGTTTGTATTTTTTACAAGCATCCCATACTTGAGAAACACTGGCTTATTATAAAATCTTTCTTCTGATTTTTATGTCATCTGAAACTTAATAATTTCTCTGTCTATACCCCAATAGTGGGAAAAAAAAATCAGTAGTAGATGGCCAAGGAGAGAGCTTTAGACCATGTCATAAAACCCTCCTCCCAGGTTTACAGTGACTTTTAATTAGCACTTTTTGGTTTTCATTGTTCACTCACTTAACAGTCCAACTAACTCTCTTGTCATTTTCATAAGTCATCGAACAGTACTGTCATTTTCACAATGAATAAATTGATTAACTTGCCAATATTATGTTGTTTCTGATTAAAAAAACACATTTCATATTATCACTTATCTAAATCATTGGGGGATATATCTCTAACTTGAGTGATTTTGCAGGACGACTTTTCTGTTAATCATGAACATAAGGGTGGAATAAAAGTAGAGTCAAAAGAAACTCCAAAGTAGTTTCTTTAGAGAATGAAACCCAGAGCCTACTGCCTAATACACAATGGTGTATAGAATTTTCCTAAAATCTGGCAGCCATCTGGGCAGCCAAGAGGGGAGAACTCATTGGCAGCACCATCACTCAGGTTTTTAGATTATATTCCACTTGTATAGATTTAGCTTATGAGTATTAAGTATGACTCCATAAATAGAAAATGGATTTTTTTTAACGTGCTAAATGTGTAAAGCTGAAAAATGTATTTCAGTGTAGTCACCTTGAAAAATCACCTGCCTACTTGTCTTTGGGACTAAGCCTTCAGACCCAATTCATGAGCCAAAGAAGGCATTCAGGTCATGCCTCTGCAGGGACCCGTGTTCCCTAGAGAGGAGAAGAAGGGGGCGTTCAGTATACATGGAAAATGCCAGTTTTGTTCTCTAGGCTTATTCCCCATGGTAGGAGTGAGATTGGGGCCATAGGAAGGATAATGAGATATTCGATTATATAGTTCAAGTCTTTTTCCTTTATAAAATTTACCTCCTTTCTAGTAACAAATTTACCCTCCTTAGCATTTCTACATCCATCTCAATACACCTTTAAGAGACGTCACTCTTAAAGAAATGCTTATGCAATGTCAGTAACTGTGGCTCAGAGATTTTTTCCAGATTTGCTGCCCATGGCAGTCATGCCATCCTCAAATGGCACATTTGGGACTGGACTCAGTCACAGCCACAAGATAGGCCATTTTCATGTCCATTCCCACTGTCCCTTCCTCTTTCCCTATTGGGAGCTTCCTTCTGTTCATAAAATTTCCTTATGCTCTCTGCCCACCAACCTACTGTCAAAAACTGGACTTTGATAATTTTGCCTCAACATGATGTTTCCCTAGGAACTTTCAACACTTTGCAGGGTGTAGGGGAAACAAATCCCCTATTTGGCCTAAGATAAAGGAATGAAGCTCTGATTTGCTATTCTAGTTCTTGAAGGTGAGCCTGTTTGGGATTTTCATAGGGTGGCAAGCCTTCCCAGTACCCCTCAAGCTACATTCTGGAGCTGCACGTCTACTGTGCCTCCTCACAGCACTGGTCCTAGCCTTTAATGCTGCAAGCAAAAAGCGACTCCAGCAAATGCCCGTGTTGGTGAGACGGTGGGTAAGGTTCAGCACTTCCCAGTGGAATGTGGTGTGATGATGGAGCTCTTCTATAATCTGTGCTGTCCAACAGCAGTAGTCACTGGCTATTAAATGTGGCTAGTGGGACTGAAGGACCAATTTTTCATTTTATTTTATTTTAATTACTTTACAGTTAAGTAGCCACATTCACCCAGCAGCTACTGTGTTAGACAGTATAGGTCTAGTTAATGATGTTGATTCTAGCATTAAGTCTATATTAAGCCCATTTTTTCCAGGCCAGCATGGTCTCAGAGAAAGAAGATTTGGAGATTAAATTTGTTGTTTCTGTTTCTCAAGGCTTGCGGATCTCTGGCTGGATTCCAGAAGCCAGAGTCTGATACACTATAAAGTTGCAATAGAAATCTAATAAAGTTGGAAGAATCAGGAGCTATCTTTTGTCTGCTAATTCCTGTGAGAAACAAAGAGCCTCTTCAGTTCTTGTTTTGAGCTCCCACATGACTAGAATGCCATTCCTCAGTGTATATATTTTGAATGCTTACCATGGTCTCAATGTTTGAAAAGGCTCAAATGATTGATAAGACCTAGCTACTGTCCTTCTGGACAGTGAAAACATAAATAGTTATGAAACAATTAGAAACATGGGGCAATTAGAGACCAAGAGAGTGCCCAACTCAGATGTACTGGCCATGAACTCAGTAGGAACTCTTAGTTGAAAGAGTTTTATACTCTGGTTTGGGTATAAAACTTAGTAGAAAAGGTAGGACAACCGTCACGGCTTGAAGGAGGGCTTTGATTTGGATAAGCCAAGAGGAAAGAAAAGGCATGTTGGAGAGTGTTCAAAAATCAGATTGGGTATTTTGAAATGAGAGATTTGACCAAAACCTTCAACAACCACCTAAAGAACTTGGGCATGTTAGGACAGGTTAGAAGCAATCGCTGGTGGTTTTTACTCAAGGGCAAAAGTATTATGAAAGCAGTGTTGTAGGAAAATCCTTCTGGCAATAGGACCCTGTGTAGATAGCAGCGGTAAGAGACTGGGGTTATGGAAAGCCGCTGGCTCCTGTTATCCCAATGTAGGTAAGATGTGCTGAGGAACTAGAGCAGTGTGGTGTGCCATTAAGCCATTTTTGCATCCACAAATATGTATGGATCTAAAGATGAACAACATTTTGTCTTTTTATATTTTACATTTTAAAAGCATGAAGGAATTAGTTTCTTTGAAAGAAACTTTGAATATTAAATTTGCTCATCACACTTCCTTGTAAAAACTTACTAAAACTCTTTGCTAGCAAGTTTGCTCATGGCTAATATGATCACAAAATTTAACAACTGAGCTACGGACTGGTTTGCCAATTCTTGAAATATGTTTATGTGTAGGGACAGTTTACGTCATCAGTGCCCATTAGACAGGAAAATAATGTCTACAGATATGAGAGTTTAAATGTTGCCCACCTCGAAATGACAGTGCCCCTTCCAAGATTTTCTTTCAAGGTCACCTACAATATGAGAACAACAAATAAAAGCCAACAGTTGTAGATTCTAAATATTGATTTTGCTGTGAATTTAAAAATCCTATGAGTAGAAGCCATCCTGGGAAAATTTATGTGTAGGATCAACTTTCTCTAATTATATTTTCTAAAAGCTCTTGAATGTGATCAAAGCTGAGCCTTTTGCTGTTAGTATTGCGATTGTATCTTTGTATTAGTATTTTCACATGATGACATTTTAGTATTCGAATGGATCAAGGAAGTGAAAAATACTTAAGTTCTTTTATATTATTTATTGTATATATTTAGATATTGTATAGATTTTAGATGTTATTGTGATGTTTTATATATGCATTATGAGATATTATAGATGTGTTACTTATATATCAATTATTATAATGTATGTCATTTACTGAAATTTTGTTTTTAGATATATTCTCTTGTATCTGCCTCTGTTTCTTATCTCCACTGGCAACATAAGTGATACAGTTTCACCATTTATAAGCATTTCCTACAAATACCTAATATATTAGACATCAACAATTTAGTCCAGAATTAAAAATCAGTGTCTGAATGAGGAACTAGTATCCCAATTTTACAAATGGAAAATGAAAGTTCAAAGTGATTAAGTGACTTAATGGCTTAGTCAGTAATTACTCCAGCTTCCTTATCAGGAAAATGGGGATGATAATTCTAGGCCTTACCTCACGGGGTTCAGGAAATATTTAAGATTACGCAGACCAGTAGCTGGCACATAGGAAGCATTATATAAGTGTTGGTTAAATAAAATGAGAAAAGCAAGCCTGTATGACTCTTTTGGAGAAGTTAAAATGCATGGGAAGGAAGACTTTCCAAAAGAGTTATTTATACTTTCATCCTGAATCTTCACATCTGTCAAAAAAGACTGCAATAAGCCTACTATTAACCAAAGGAGTATTTACCCTTTACTGGGTGTCTTTATTTATCATTGTGATTCAAATTGATGTCTTTGGGCCAGAGTGCGTCAGTTCAAATCCTGGCACTTCTGCTTACCAGCTGTGTGACCGTGAGTAACTTTTTGTGCCTCAGTTTCACTTGTTTAATCTCATCATGTTGTAAGTATTAAAGTAGCTAATATCTGTAATGTCTGGCTAGATATATTCAATGGGAACCTCTTTCTGATAAAAAGGTATCCAAGGTAGATATCTATATTGCCTTCTGGAATTTATCATAGACATATTGGGGTGCATCATACATAGGGTGAAAGTTTTTCCCAAATTTCCCACCACTTTTTTGCATTTTCTTGTCTGTGCCATTTTATTGTTAGTAGGGATTCCTGCAACTAGTTAAATTTCTGGCACTTTGAAAAGGATTCCATTTTCCTGAAGTCCCTCTTTTCTAAGACAGGCTATAAAACAGGGTAGAATTTCTATAAGTATGTAACTGTCAAATAAGTGCCAATTAGTTCTGATTCTCTAGGTCCAAGTTAAACAGTCATTCATGACCCAATATGCAAGAGTTCCATTTTTCTCAACATTCCTCTGAGTTATTTTGATAGTGAGTAATTGATTTGTGTGCACTTCTCAGAGATGGAGTCTGGTTAGAAAAGCATTGAAATGAGAGCCATGGATAAGCTTGTCAGTCATGGGCAAGTCACTGAACCCTCTTACCAGCAGGGCTGAAGTAGATCTATAGAAGACTGGATCCACACTGAGCTTGATGGGAGTGGTGTCAGGGGTGGGGCACAGGAGTTAGAGGAAACAGTGTTGCTTTTATTTTTCTTTGCATTTCTTATAAAAGTTCCCTTGAACAAATGTTCTGCCCCCAAGAAGATGGAAAGCCCCAAGACTAGTTGATCTCCATGATCCTTCTCAGGACTAGCATTTTCCTGTAATTTGTTTTCTGTCAACCACACAACTTTGATCTAGACTTTGAGACTCACCGGGTTTGTCATTTTAGTTACTTAGTAATTTTTCTTGCCATGGCTTTGGCTGTCTCAGTGTTTTAACTGCACCCCCCACCCCCCTTCAAAGTTTAATCAGTTATAAGAACCTACTGGATAGATAATTTCTTTTGACTGGAAAATGTAATCCTGCCATTAAAAAAAAAAGTGATATTGCTTTGTGTGGATGGATAGTGTTTTCATGTTGTTAAAAGGAAACTACAGAACTATTTTAGCAGAAAGGTAGAATAAGAAAATGCCCATATTAAGTATTCATGGCTGAAGAAAAATCCTTTGATTTCTCCAAACTGAAATCAAGAGCCTCTCTTCTGTTTTTCCCCATTTTGGTATATTCACCGCTGCGCTTAATCATGGATTGGTGAAGGGGAAAATGCAACCTTGTATAAAGTCATCCCAGACTCTCAGCCTGGCCTATATGTGGTGATTGCTTGTTCTTTGTGCAGTCAACAGAAGCTCTTTCATACAAAGAAAAACCGTGCAAAGTTTTAGAATGGCCTCGAAGAAAGGATTCATTTAGAACCTGGGCTTTTTGTAGAGTGTGCTTCCTAATGACACATTATAGAAAATTTACAATGAGGAAAGCAACAAAGGCGATTTCAATTTCTTTGAATGTGTCAAATTTCCAGTTCTGGAGTTTGAAATGGAAAAAAGATGTTAAAAGGCAATAAAATTGGGGGGTTTATTTCCCAAATGCCTTCTTTTTCCAGTGAACAAAAGCAAGCCTAATGTATATACTCAGATTTATTGTCATTTTTAGCATTCAGTCATGGTACACTTTGCATTCAAAGGCAACTGTACAACTGTTTTGACAACCATCGCTTTCATAGGTGCTATACAGGACTCATGAAACTGAAGCAGAAGTGTTCCTTCAGGCCTATAGGGAGTGCCGCACATCAAGGAATTCAGATGTATTAGAGCAGCATGAATTTCCAATATGTTGCCATTATGGAAAAGACCACTGGCATATTGAATAATGCAGCTTTCAAAGCCAAGCAGAAAATGTGATTACAGACAATTTGATTGCTGTTTTTAAAATAAATATTTTCCAAATCTTGAGGTATTTTATTTCATGTAATGCATGAAGTATGTAACCATGGACTAGAGCTAAGCATCTTTCAGAACACGGAGGAGCTTATGATGTCAGCCCATTTAATGATGGAATAATACAAGTGTTTGTTTAAAATGGAATGGATGTCACCGCAGCTTGTTTCTTTCTTTAAACAAAGAGGAAAATAAGCCATAAAAAATAATTTTGCCACTTTGACAGAAGAAAAATGATGAAGAACAATTATTTAGCATTATGCCACAATTCATCAAATGTTTAGCAATTACAGCCTGTTTTTTTTTTCACAAATTATCCTTTTTTGAATATTGCAGAACACAAGAACAATGCGTTAAACCACTTTAATACTGTGAAGAAATGGGCTGGTTTTTTTGTTCTTGGTTTTGACCAAATACAATAAATATGCGGGTTGGTTGGGTTTTTTTCTTTTTGGACAAATTCTTAATAAGGCCAAAAATAGGTGTTGTTTGTAGTTAATTGTTAAGATCTACTTAAGATCTTTGTTTGCACAAAACAGACTACTTTGAATGTGGTATTGATATAGTTCAATGGACTCAGTATGTTAACGATTTGGGGCTTTTATTGCTATAATAAAATATTATTCCAAACTAGAGTTCTCCTTAATAGTATTCAGGAAAGGAGCCAATTTAAAAATAACGCTTTTTCTTTTCTTAGCCAAGTAATCAGACTCAAGATTCACTTGGTATATAGGAGTTCTTGTACTTTTTCTTCAACCCTTGAGTTCATACAAATGTGTGCCTCACCCATGCATGAAAGAAGTAAAAGGAGTATAACATCAGTTATATAATATGCTGTAAGCAAACTCTGGGACCTGCTTAATCCAGTCTCTTAAGTCTAGGCAGGAGTAAACCTAAACCATTTGAGATATGTGGTTTTCTAAGAGCCAAGATTCCATAACTTTCCTTGGTAGCCTGTTTGTGTTTAATTAACCTTGTAACATTAAGTTAAATTGCAGTAAGAGATTTAGATTCCTTCCAGGAATTTCCTTATTAAAGTTAAACCAAAATCTCTTGCTTACCAAATAGGAAGTTTTAGCCTATTTTGTCTGCCTCAGCCATCTGAATGCTTGGAGAACAGTTGATTTCAAATATTTGACATTTATTAAGTCATTCCTGCAGTTGTGTTTTATCTGGCCCAAATAACCCCAATTCCTTTAACCTTTCCTCAAAGGTCATTATTTTTCAACTTTTAAATCAAATTAGCTCTTTTTTTGACATTTATGATCTTAAGGAATGTTGATGACAATGGATGGCAGAGCTCTAGAACCTGAGATTGCAGATTAATTTCTGATTTTTTCAAATTATTCTCTGCCTCTATGTGGATGTGTTATGATAGGGTCCTTAATAGCATCATTGATTGCTGATATGTTTAATTGCTGATTCATTGATCCCTCCTACAGTGTGTGACTCTTGCTGTGTTGGTTTCTAGCCAGCAGTTTCCCATTTTGTATTTGTGTAGGTCATATCATGTCCTAAAGGCAAACATCTGAAAAGGCCATTGTGGTATTGCTCTTAAGGCGTCTTTTTTTTCCTGCCTGGGTATCAATTATTTAGCAAACAAAGATGAATAAAAAAATTTATTGTAGTTTATATTTGAATAATTGTCTTTGGACAAAGGGATTCTAAGTATGTCCATAAGTAAGAATTTCCAGATCCTAGCCATGAGCTTTCAGTCATTAGTTATAACTTCAAAATTGTTAGTAGAATGTTTCCTAATGTGTTGAGGGGGCAGTTTGGGGAAAGCAGCACAGAACCTGGATAAAGAAGACATAGGACTGGAAAGAAGGAATAAACAATAAATGAAAACAGGCCTGTTCTGGATAGCAGTTATATACCTGGAGTATCTGTCCAGGCATGTGTAGGGGTATGGTTGGGGCTTCTTGTGGGTGGTCCTTCCTCCAGTGCTTCTTCTAGAACTGAGCTCTGTGCTCCTCATTTCAGGTCCAGCGAATGTTCTGTCCTCGCTCTCCTACCTTGAATAATCATGCTGGTGCTTCATGTGTCGAGAATTGCTTTCTCTTTCCTTCCTTCCCCATTCAGCATTAACACTTAGCATTAACTCCACTCCCCATGGAGAAAAACATTTTTCTTGTTCTCTCTCTGCCTCATAAGCTCATTACAGGAAAGAGGACCTAGAAACCCTGAGAGCTTACTTGGTTTCATTGCCTAGACCTCCATGTAGAAACTGCTGATAACAATGCTCTATATAAGTGTACAGCCCATAGTAGGAGCTTAATAACTTTTTCTGATTGAATGAATCTATTTGTTCCCACTTAAAGTTATCTCTAGCCATAATATTTCCCCCAGACAGGTACAAGATTATTATTGCTTTTTGGGCTGACACTTCTAAGCAGTTGTTTAGTCTTCTAAAATGATACAAATATTCCAGTTTTATAGGAAGTATAATGTCATTTATCATGGTGTCTAAAATGCTTTAATGCTTTCAAAATACCTAAATGAATTTGAGCCCTAAACATAGATCTAACTTTATAGTCTTAATACTTAATCAACTTACTACTGATCATTTCTAACCTATTCCACTATTAAATTGATGTATTTGACAATTAATTACAATATGTAGTTGATCCTCCTTTTTAGATAAATCCATTTATTTTCTGAGTATGGCTATTTTTATAGAGAAAAACTATCAGTAAAATTACAAGACTTCTAAAGGAGTATATTTGTGCCTAGTCTTCCAAAGTCTTGGGGCAGAAGTAGCAGTAATATGAAAAATTAATGTCTATTAAACATTTGCCCATATGACTCATGTTATTTTTTTAATTACAAAATGATTATATCTCAGCTTGCCATGTCTTTGACTTGCTTTTTGCTTGATTTATGCAAGTAGATTATTAACATTGAAATGTTGCATTATAAACTCATTTTGTCATGAAATCATAGGAGAATTCATCTAAAATATTTTTCAGGAGAACAATGAGCCAGTCTCATTTCAAGACACCACTATCTTCATTATTCATTAACTATTATTATCTAGAGCATATGGGAATGCTTTAAGAGCAGGTTTTGGTTTTAGATTTTTTTTTCATTTTAGTTTTTTTCTAGTTTGAAAGTTTCAAGGTCTCTTATGTGGACAAGCATTACCTACAGAAACCTAATATTATTTGTCTTTTTATATTAGCCATTTATATACTTCTTTCTGCCAGCAGCAATACACACTGCGTAGAAGAAAAAGTATGAAGTCCTGGAGGGTTTTTGACCATTTGTTACAGTCATTAAAATACTAGATTTGACTTTCCTTTTTTAAATAACTTAAAATATCAAAAATACCAAAATCATCCGGAGAACATGTCTTTTTTTCTTTCAACTAATAAATATATTTAACATTTTGATAAATATATAATCACAAAAATGATAGTTAAATTCTCTGAATTTAATGGACTATACAAATTCCCCAGAGAAATAGAAGTACTCTTTGACAAAGAGAGGATTAAACTTCTTTTTGTAATTCAGGGTAGCATTTTTATTTTTGATAGGCAAAAAACCCTCTCAAAATGTGTTACATTTGAAAAGCATTATTTTTCAACCTTTAGGGAGTTTTGTTTTCTTTAATCATGATCTTGATAATCTTTAATAAAAATATGATCCAACCCTGTAAACATATCATGCTATTAAATGCTTTACATTTTTATATCTATTGTATATGTAATCACATTCTGTGTTAACCAGTAGATGTAACTAATGGTTTACCAAATGGAGATAGGATCATAATTCATACCGTATGAAACTTGCAAATGCTATGGATGAAAGATAACTCTCTCTGCAGTTCTCAAGACAGTGGATTCATAAAGTTTATTGCTAAAAACGCTGTATTATTAAGGCTATCAAGAGACAAAATTATTAGCATTTTGAAGTATTTTTTTTCTATTGTGATGTGTGTGTGTATATATATATATATATATATATAGTGCTTGAAAAGTTAACAGGAAAAGGAAAATAGGCTATGATCACGTAACTGTTTTTCACATAGAATAAAAGTATGCTACTTGCATCTGTATGTATGTATGTGTGTATCTTTCTTTCTGTCTCTCTACGCATTCATGTGTTGATTAGGTTTGTGTGTCTGGGACTCTGATCCCATTGTCTTTAGTATTAAAAGGTAGCTGCACCAAGGTGAAGCCATGGCTGAAAGTATCAGTGGCCATTTCCCCACTGGACAGATGCAGAGTGGGACCTCTTGTTAATAGCTACTATCACATGGATTTTTTCTTGTGTGTGGTTGTTTTTTCTTTCCCCAAAGCAGCCTTGTTCCTGATTTCCATAGCACACAAGGCTGGCCTGTATTTCCCAGCTAATAGCGGACGCTCTGCCTCCTCTGAAGCTGCGCTTCCCTGCAGCATCTCCCGCATAAATCAGACATTTCTAGGGTGACTTCATGATGCCTCAGATCTGCAGGTGGTATGTATAGTGAATGACAGAACCCAGGAACTGATCGTTCACTTGGGTTACATCTATTAAACTTGGCGAAAGCATGAGACCAGGAAAGATCAAATTCTCAAATATGGAACACTTCTTAACTTGTCCGGGGAGTGTTGGAGTCACCCGCAGAAACCTACTGATGGCATTGGGATCTTGAGAAGCCGTATGAGTGGTGGGTATGCCTGTGGGTCTGGGTGAGGCCACCTGCACTTGAACCCTGGCAGGCCCTTCACTATCCACATGTGACCGTGGGGAAGTGATTCCACCTCTCTGCACCTCAGTTTTCCTGCTGGTGGTGAGGCTTGATCTGGTCTGTGCATCTGAAGCCCTCCGAGCAGTACTGGGCAGAGAGTGAGCTTCATGTCAGCTACTGTGTTATTCACCTCCTCAGAACCCCCATAGGTTGTGGTCTGGGTTTTTCTCATACTATCTGTCATTCCTCTTCTCATTACTGGTATCTGTGTTCCACGGGACGTTCTAACAACCAATACACTGACATTTATTGGGCTCCGACTCTTGCCAAGTCCTGGGCTAGGTGTTTTACACACAGTTTTCTTCTTCATCCCCACGATCACAGCAGGAGGTGGGAGGTGCGATTCTCATCTTACGCAGAAGGACCATGGGACAAAGAGGCAGAGCACAGGGATGGACAGCTGGCAGGTGGTGAACTAGGCAGGCTGGGGTGCAGATCTCCTCTACATTTCTGGTGAGGCTGGGAGCCGTGCTTTTACACTTGGTAGAGGCTTGGTGAATTTGCATTGGAAACCTCAATTGAGCCTTTTGTCCTCTCTCTGTCTCTCAGTCTCTCTCCTGATGAACTCGGCACCGTGATGACTCAAGCTGTCAGTGTAAAGCCAGCATTCACAGTTCTGCCCTCTTCTTTAGAAAATCAGAATAAACTCATATTATTTTTACATTGCTGAAATAATAAAAGAGAATGAGTAGAGAAAAAGAGAGATCCTACATTTCAATGAAAGAAGGATGGGCTTGAAATCCTGGCTGGGTGACTTTGACAAATCAGTTGATTTCTCTGAGCCTGTTTCCTTAGCTATAAAAGAAAAAAAAAAAAGGTGTGACAATGATCATATTTATATCACCATATGGTTGTGGGGATTAAGCTGGATACAGGATTAGCATTTTTAGTACCTAAAGGTGTAGGTCCATTCTCAAGTCACTTGTTAAAGACATTAGCTTTCCAGCTAATGAAAAATGTCAGCTCTTTGTCAAAAACCCAGTAATTTAAATTATACCAGTCTTCTGCAAGGAAGACAGCGTTAGCGCCTCAGGTAGCAACAGGCTGTACAACAGACAAGGGTTCTGCAGCTCTAACTGAAGACCAGGAGTTGGGGTCTCCGCCATTTACCACATTCCCATTATTAGCCAACCTCAAGGTATTCTTTTCTCTCCATCAACAGTATAAAAAAATTAGCTTATAAATGTGTGAAGATATTTAAATCATTTTATAAAGAAAAGGAGGAAAAATTCTAGGCAGCTTGCCAAGAATAGTAGGTCTAAAATTAGCTAGAAATGTTTACCTCTCTTTATTAAATTCCTGCTACTTTTTCTAATGTGTTTATATCAGTTTGTCCCCTCTCAAAACTGCATATTCTATATGCAGTGCCTTCACGAAAGCCAAAGAAATAAACGTTGAATCGTAAATAAACTCAGCCAACTTTTCTTCATTCCTGTTCAAGAATGATAAATTGACGTGGCTGGGATCACAAAAGCATCTTGATAGGCCAAGTCCCGAGGGAGCAGCATACTCATGTCCCCCCATGGGCTCAGGGCCTTCTTGATAAACCCCAGAGTGAGGATCAGAAGACTGGTCCACAGAGGATCATGAGGCCATCGTGAAACCAGCTGTCTTCCTCTCACCCAGCCTAGGGAATGTCCCAGCCTCTGGGGATAGGGTTGTGGAGATCCCCTCATGAGGCCAAAAACTCGCTGGGAAGCCACTCTCTGTGCTGTGCAAAAGTCATGCTTTGATATCTCAGAAGATGAGCTATAGGGTCCAAGCATGTGAGCACTTTGTGAGGTTTTCATGGTAAGTCACAATCCAGCTCAGCCCAGGCACTCAACTGACTGCATAAAGTCTCCAGAAGAGAGTTTAGTCCGGGATGGATTTACCAGGGTAGCTCAGTGGACCAAGACCCTCTTATGCATACACAGCTGGTCTCCACTGCAAAGGGGAAGGGGCACATATTCAGAATAGTCAGTGCATGGTAAAGTGGCAGCACAGCCTCAGGTGGCAGAAAGCTATAGAAACATAGTCCCTTAAAAATGGTATGACAAAGGGCTGTTTCTCAGAGCGCAGTATACTTTAAAAGATGGAATAAAAATGCAGATGTGTTAAAAAACCAGGGGTATTTTTTATTGGTATAATGGAAAGAATGTTGAAATCAGGTGTGTCTGAGGGCAGAGAATCCCAAATCTAACATTGTGGTGTCCGTTGTTCCAATTACCATGCAGTGATTAGAAAGATGGGCTCGTCCTAGGTGCAGAAGCAGGCACAGGGTACTTTAGCTGCTGCCTCATATGTAAAATGGAGAAAGGTTGTTATCGTTTACTTTCTTCCTCTTGTAGTGTGGATTAAATGAGATAGTCCACGTAAGGCAATTGTCATAGATGCTTGTGAATAGCAGGTTATAGACTCTCCACTTCCTTGGCCTCCTGCTTTATCACAACAGCAGGGGATGGGACCCCGTCCTTCCCTGTGGTCTTCTTTCCTTTTGGCATCTTGGGCAACTGGAGAAGAGCTAACTGCGCGATGAATGCTTAATTCTCTTGAATGTACTATTGTCATTTCTTTATTCTCATGTGAGTTTTCATAAAAACAATGCAATTTTTATACTGTAACTGACATGATTTGCCAAGTAATGCTTTTTATCCACATTCAGTTAACGTTTTGGCCTTTTTAAATTAAAAAACTCAAATTTTCTGAGGTTTATAAAACAGGATCACTAAGTGTAGGATTTGGGTTAAACCCGTAAGTTCTCCTCTAACTTGCCATAGAAGCTGTGGCGTGAATGGTGAGAGGTGCAGGCAGGCCGAGGCTTGGGGGCTGTGGCTGTGCACGAGGTGCATCTCCGTGTGCCATCTGGGGCTGCTTCTGGAAAGTAGGGAGCGCTGCAGTGAGGAAGAGGAGGAGTCAAACTCCACCCCACATTCTCTCGCATTGTTCTCTAATGATTGTGTGAAAAAGATAAAATGAAAAATGTGAAACTGTTCCAAAAAACACAGGCCAAGTAAGCCAAAAAGAAATGACTGTAATACACATATTCCTGAAGAGGCCAGAGAAAAAGGAAAATAGGAATAAATCTCCCTGGGCAATCTATCAAAATGTTGAGAAAAATACATTACTAATGAGAAAATATCAAACACCTATCGGGAGACAAATGCACATAACTCTGAATCGTGGATCACAAGAGTTTCCTCAGGCACCTTGATGACAACTTTATGATGCATAAAATAGTAGATTCTCCCCTATTACGGTTTATTGGATAAGCACCTCCATGAACACAGGGCTGCCCTCCACAGGGGAAGGAAGAATCATGCCTGAAGGGCTCTTGGTCTAAGTTATGAAGAAGATGCCATTCAGGCATAAAATGTGTGAGATGAGAAAGTGATTAGGGTTATGTCCACGAGAGAGCAAACAAATGTTTTGACAAGGAATAGATCTGGTTATGGGTTCTTGGCTTTGAGAATCTTCGAGTGAGTGTTTGTGACAATATCCTGCAGATGGTGTCCAGGGATTTCCCTCCCTACTTCTGCTTAGTATGTGTGGAGAGAGGGGATGGTGAGGACAACTCTGTATATACTGTACAATTTGAAAATCTCTCCTTCTTACGTCTTCTGCACCTTCACATGTCATTGGAAAATTAAGGTGTTTACCTGAATACTAAAAATGCATTTTTACCTAAAATAGCAAGATGTTTGATGCATGAAAATCTTTGAATATCTGCAACTCATTATTCTGCATATCATTTTCTATTTGTGAACACAGCCGAATTACTGTAGTACTAGGAGCCTTAACTTTTTGACTGGGTTCTTTATCAGAAGATTCTCTTATCAGAAGATTCTTACCTTAGAGATTCATGGAATATAAAAGTTTCCAAAATTGATATGCAAGTTGATTCCCAAACTGAACCCCAGTTCTTCTCTTTGTGTTGCATTCATATGCATTCATGCACACAGGACTTAGAATAGCTAGGCCGTTGGGTGTCTACTATATGTAGTAGTGTATCATTCCAACCAACACAGCTGTGAGAGTCAAGCAGGTAACTAGTAATAATTAGGCCTACAACTGGGACTGTCTTGAGGGACCCGGAACCCAGGTCCTGGTAAGCTATGTATGAGACACTATGCTTGGTGATAGCAGGAGTACAAAAATTAATATGGAAATAGTTCCTGCCCTCCAGTGTCTAGTAAAACAAATGAGGTATGTATTCAGAAAATCACGCAACAGTTTAAAGCATCACTCTCACTTTAAGTTATAAAATGATGTAAGGAATCAGGAAAAACTACCTAATTAATGGAGGTAGTGTTCTTAAGGATCTTAAAAATGAAAAAAGGTTTGATTAATGAATGACAGGGAGAAGTGGGGAAGAAGACGTTTTTGGAGTGAGGAAGTTTCACTGAGTGAGTATTATGTGAAAGGAACCATTGTCCCTCCCAGGTGCTTGGCCCAAAAACCTGGGATTCATCCTTCGTTCATCTTATTTCTGTCACTCCAGACACCCAGTTATTTTCTTAACCAAACTGAGCAAGTCTCCACAGAAATGCCTCCAAAATACATTTTGAAACCTGCCCTCATCGCTTCCTTCTTCACCACTGCCACCATGATCCAAAGCACCATCTTCTTTGTGGATTATAGCAGTGATCCTAACTGGCCTCGCCTCCTGACTCCTGTTCCTCCATGATACATTCTCCACACAAGAGTCAGTGTGACCTTTTTAGCATATATTAATTAGATTGACCGCCCTTCAGTGACTCCTCATTGTACCTAGGATAAAAGGAGAAAAAAAATTCCGTTTCTTCATATGATATTCAGGCTCTGCCAAGATCCCTGACCTCAATTCACACTATTCTGCCCCTCACCGAGCTAGTCACACTTGTTTTCTGTCTCCCACCTCCCACCGGATGACCTTTGCGCTTAGCCATCCCTCTATTGGGAACATGCTTGCCCCAGATCTTCACATTCAGGTCTCAGCTCAAATGTCACTGCTCGGAAACTCCAGCCGTAAGTGGCACCTTGCTCCTGCCCTGCCGCTCACCCCTCATTACATCACTCTGTTTTATAAAATGAGTTGTCACTGGAAAGTGCATGTAATGAGGAAGAAGTGAATAAATATCAGCCACTTGGAGCATTCTTACTTCCTGAAATCATCTAGTTTATTTAAGTAGTTGATTGGCCACCTCCCACTGCTAGACTGGAAGCACCGTGAGAGGTGGTGGTCTTGGCTGCCTAATCCTGCTGTGTTCCACACGTCTAGAAGAGAGAAGAAGGCATGCCTTTAGTATTGTTGAATAACACATATATATTTGGTGTTTTTTATATATATGTATATACACATATATATATGTGTGTGTTTGTGTGTGTGTAAAACCTATCTATAATAAATTAAAAAGTCATTTAAAAATTAAAGGCTATAGGAAAGGTCACAGTTCATATTTTAATATAGCAGGGATTCCATAGAAGCAGGTGGAGGAGTTAGGTATGCATATGTGTGTATACACACGCATGCGCATTTCAATATATACACGCAAACACTAACTGTGCAAATATTCTAACTTATCATGATTAAAATATATGTTATGTCTTATCTTTGCCTTCTTCTCCTGTCCCTTCCTCCTAAACTTCAATCCTGGAGCTGTAAAATTCATAAAGCACACAGTTAGGAGAATTCCAAGAAAGTATACAGATATGATTGAGGCACCAGGGATACTGGCTTATCAGCCACATGAAGTAACCCATTGTTAACTTACATTTATATAGCACCTTCATTTAGGAAGATCCTAAACTAAGAACAGCTATTGTTCTCTGCTCAAATGCCTTAGCTGTTGTCAGGCCACGGCATTCTATGATCCAACAAAGAGGGAAAATTAGGGACCAAGGTAGTAATACACAATTCTTCTTCCCACCCCTGGGTACCTGATCATAGTCCTTAAAATGATAAAATCTAGGAGTCCGTAGGTAATAGAACATCATCATCATAAAAGCTCTGTGGTTGATTGTACTTATGCTTTTGAGGTATAAACATTAAGATTAAAATATATGTAGTGAAAATGACTTTGATAACTAAAAACGACCTCTTTCAGAGATTTTGAGTCCAACAGCTATTTAGGAAGTACTTTAATAATGAAAAACAATTATAAAAATTTCAGGTTAGCGGGTTTTAGTAAGATCTGGTTGATTGGCAAATAGTTTGCATAAGTATTTACAAAATTTGTAGGGAAGGGCAGAGAAGAGTTTGAGATTTTTTTCTTTTTCTTTCCTATTTCTGCCTCTAGGAATCTAGTTAGGGAAAGAATGCTTATTGTGTAGTAAAATTAACGTTTATTTTGGGGTTATTAGAAATACTGAAAGTGTAGCTGAAAGATCCTGGTAAGTCACTTAACTTATATGGGCCTTAACACCAAATGTATTCTAATATTTTTGGTGGAGTATATCATTTCATAGTTAACCATGTGGATTTTGGCAAATTGTCATATAGATCTGTGTCTTAAAGAACTGTTTTTGACATTTGGATCTGATTCGTTCCTATCTAGGTTGGAATATGAACTGGATATTTATTTGAACTTGTTTATGGATTTTTATGTAACTTGATTCTTACTACATTCTTAATGTCAATAGATCAGTAATCAAGTTTCAAAAACAGCCATTTTACTTTGCTTAAAGCAGAAACAACTTTTAATGAATGAAATATAGCTTGCACTTGTTCAAGAGATGGTGCGAGAGCTTCAGCTTCCAGGCTGAATTTTCCTTTTGACATTCTTCATGACGCAACCCTCTGATGAACAGTACCTCCTGGTTCTCTGTGTTTCCTTTCTTAACTCCGTGTCTCCACATAAGGCAAGATAGGTCCTAAAAAATGACTGGACACTTAATGTGATCAATCAGCCTGTCTGTCACCTATCCATGAGTCATAGATGCATATTTGCAGGAATCTTCACAATCTTATCTCAAGGGAATAATTAATAAACTGGGAATATCAGATACTTTAAATATATATAATTTTTTTCTTAGTTCTAACAAGCATATATTGAACTCTACCTCTGTTCCCAGAACTATGATAGGTGCTGAAGAAGTAACTTCTCACAGAGTAGTTATTACCTAGCTTACTGTCTAGATCAGAGATTCTTAATTTTGGCATTATTGACATTTTTGGTTGAACAAGTTTTTGTGGGGGAGAAGGATACTGTTTTTTGCCTTGTAGGATGTTAGCAACAGTTCTGGCCTCTCCCCATTAGATGCCAGTATTTCTGTCCCCCACCCCCTAGCTGTGACAGTCATAAAATGTCCAGACATTGACAAATATCTTCTGGAAGGCAAAAATACCCCTGAATGAGAACAACTGCTCTAGACAGACAATTTTGGTCAATGTGGAATGGGCAATGATTAGAGATTTCTTCAGGCCTTCTCTTAAAAGCATACTGCAAAAGGAAATAGGGAGTCTACCTATTTGCAGAGTTAGTCTTGCAGGAACAATCAGAGCATCAGAGATTTGAGCTGAAAATTACATGGCTCACTAGGCAAAATCCTTCATTATACAGCTCAATAAAGTCAAATCTCAGAGATGTTCAGACTTGCCTAAGTTTATACAGCTACCAGCAGCAGGACGAAACCAACCTCTTCTGACTCTCTTTGGGTTCTTCCCATCATACTTCATTGCTTCTGGATAAAGGAGGCATTGATATTGACAGCACAGTGCTTAGAACTATGACCTTCACCGTTTTCCTTGGGTAACCATTTTGACAAACGCCACTTACGCCAGTTTCCATGATTTAGTCAACTGCCAAATGATGCCAGGTGGACCTCCTGCCACTGCAATTCTCTCCACTCCATTGAGCACACTTTCAGCGCGTGCTCTCCATTTCTTGTCACTCCAATAACCAGGACATGATTTATATTTTTCTCGAAAAGTGGCTAAGTGAAAGCTAACTTTGAGCAAAACTCAGTGATTTTTGTATTTTAATGTAAATAAATCCAAATTGTTCTTTTTTCAAGCATCTAAAAATCCGGCAATAAATATTTTTTAGACTTTTACATAGAGCTTTATAAAACATTCTTATACTTCCAAGTATTGGTAAGAAAAGAGTAATATGGCATTTTTATTAAGCATCTACTAGCTTCAAGGCATAATGCTACTCCTGTAAAAAAATAAAAAATTTTATGAAACAGATACTAAGGAAGTGATATATAAATAAATCAAACTAAAGCGATTGTTAGAAGGTGACTTTACCATGACCCCACAGGTGAAGCACCAAGAGAATGAAGAAAAGGAAAAGAGAAAATGGAAAACAAGCATTCATCAAGAGCACATTCTGCCAGGCAGCAGGCTAGGTGCTGTACGAACACTGTCTTGTAGTCCTAAGATGTGAAGGGGTATCACTTCCCACATTTACAGAAAATTGTAGTGAAAACAGTGGAAGTGAAGGCATGCCAAAAGGAAAGGAAAACAAAGATAAAATTTACAATTTTATTTTATTTTTATTTATTTGTTTAGAGACTGTGTCTTTCTCTGTCACCCAGGCTGGAGTGCAGTGGTGCAATCATAGCTCACTGCAGCCCCAAACTCCTGGCCTCAAGTGATCCTCCCACGTCAGCCTCCCAAGGAGCTGGGACTACAGGCATGAGCCACCAAATATTTCAACTTCATTGCATCATGAAATGGGTGAAGGGGAGAAGTTGTATATAAGGTGGGAGTAGAGAGCCAAATCTCACCAAACATTCATTCAATGGATATGAATGAAAGAATAAACATTCGATTGGGGCCAGTTCGTAGAGAACCTTGAGTGTGAAGCCAAGACATTTGAACTTCATTTGTTAGTAAGGACAATGGAGAATTTGTCATCAATCAAAGGAGACATGATCAGAGTTGTACATCTTGTCATTTCTCTCCTAAGTCACTCTGTGGATATACAGGTAGAACACTCTGCTGTAAGATTAAAGCATGACTCAAGTATGTTGGGAAGGCCAGAAGGTTAGCATTGTCATCATGCTCATGAAGAGATAGGAGAGCATGTGTTTGTTTGTTACAGATAAGATCTTGGTAATGTAGTCAGACAGAAGTGGTGTATTCCCATGCCATGTGCACCACTGGGTCTAGAAAGGTGAGTTCACTCCTGAGCCGTGGGGTATCTCAAAGCGCAGCCCACAGAGGGGCAGCATCAGCATCATGTGGAAACTTGTTAAAAAGATAAATTCTTAGGTCCTATCCCAGACCTTTTCAATCAGAAATTCTGGTTGTTGGGACCCCCAGTTGATTCTGTCACATACTCAGGTTTGAGAGCTCCTGTTCTAAAGTAACTTAATGTGAAACAAATATCTGCTCTTTTTCCCCAGATGGAAAAAAGAAAATTTAGTCAGCCGGCCCTTTGAAAAATAGAAAGAGAAAAATGTAACCATTGCCATAGTAAACCCAGACGAAGAATCATGCACAGAGTTTGAACTAAGCTTAGTTTAGGATAAAACCTAATCATGGCTAGTAAAGTGAATTGAATTGGGTCTTCAGTTACCTTAGCGTATTTCCTTTTGCCTGTCAGAGGGCAAAATATCCTAACTGAAAACCTGATTTAAATCCATAAAAGGAGTAAATTAAAGTAAATTGTACTTCTTTGATTTCAAAATGTGAATTCATTAAATTTAAGAAAAATTATGATGGGATCTGTGGAGATAATAGGATAAAGTTCTATAAACAGAGGAATTACAATAAAACCAAAGTCCATTTCAGTGGTACTCTCTGAAACACCAAAACTCAATTTTCATTTTAGTCGAAGGCTGGGGTGGAGCAGGGGGAGCTGCATTGAAAAGTATTTGGGCCGGGCGCGGTGGCTCACGCCTGTAATCCCAGCACTTTGGGAGGCCGAGGTAGGCAGATCACCTGTGGTTAGGAGTTCGAGACCAGCCTGACCAACATGGAGAAACCCCGTCTCTACTAAAAATACAAAAGTCGCTGGGCATGGTAGCATGCACCTGTAATCCCAGCTACTTGAAAGACTGAGGCAGAGAATCACTGGAACCCAGGAGGCAGAGGTTGCAGTGAGCCAAGATCGCACCATTGCACTCCAGCCTGGGCAACAAGAGTGAAACTCCGTTTAAAAAAAAGAAAAAAAAAGAAAAGTTTTGAACTTGAGTCTTATGTGTTTTTTTCTGCTCAGAGATGCCTTGATCATCTTCCACTGCAGTTCGGAATAATCAGCTTCAGTTCAGCCATGTCAGCATTTAGTCTATTCTGAACAACACCCAACTATCAATGAAGGCTTACCTATGTAAGATAGAATACTTTATGAAATTGTGCATTTTCTGAATTTAATCATTACGTTATTAAAAATAGTATTAGTGAGAAATACATATGTATTAGATATACAGTATATGCGTATATACATACATATACATATAACAATAAGAAATAGTATGGAATTGGAATAAAGTTTGGGGTAAAACTAGATATTTCCAATTATATGTAGATATTTTCATTTTGCTTCAAGTAGTGCCATTGAAGTATCTAGACATTTCTAACGATCTCTCCAGGTCCAAGGTATTAAATTAAATAACTACACTCGTCCCGAACTGAGAGTGACTCATTTGAACAGCTCCTGTTCAACACTTTCAAAGGGAACTGCTTAAAATGGGTCATCCTGTATTAAACCATGAAATAAACTCCCAAGGGGATTTGGAAGACATCCAAGGGGTTGTGTAATTTGACAGTGAAAAGGGAAAAGACTGCAAAGTACACTAGAGGAAGGAAAGCTTCTCTGAAGGAAAAAAAAAGAGAGAACTAAGAAATATTTTACCAAGCAATAATTTAAATCCTATATTTAAATTAAATGCCTAATTTAAGTATAGGAATAACTTTAGGAAAGGAAGTATCTTTGGTTATCCGAGGTGCATGTTCTGTAGATGCTCAGATCTCTAGCCTCATTTGACCATGCTCCTTTGCAACTATTCTTTGAATCTTCTTGATAAATACCAGTGATAGCTCCATACTAGAGCAAAGGGCCAGGATAGAGGACTCAGACCACTGAAACAGAGGAATACAAATAAGTCTACTATGACTTATTTCTTTGCGCCTATTTCTTTGTGCCTTGGAGAGAATTTACAAGACTATGCCACTAAGGAAACAGGCTCTCTAAAAGGTGCTTGATAAATACATTTTGATAAATCAAATCATACTTTTTAATTCACTTACTTTAAACTTTCAAAACTGTATTCCAGAGAAAGAAAAAATTCCCAAATAATATAATTCATATTGTCACAACATGCCCCAACAAAATATGAGCCACCTGCTAGACATGGGAATATATCCATTGCATACATGACCGGTTGAACATTGAAATTTCATGGTATTTCTGTTCACACAGGATCCATTAACCATCTACCCACTCTTTGACAGGTTGCCCTTAAACTTTTGAACTCCAATAGTTCCCAAAGTTTTTACATTCTAATTTCAAAAATCTGTCACATTTTTCCAACCTGACAATGGTTGAACTTTCAAGATTCATTGGTTTAAAAAAAATGCGGAAAATCCAAAGTAGTTGGTAATGCTACTAAATCTATTTGGATTTTATGAATCTCAATAATATTTGTGTAGGCTTGAAAAACATTTGTCAAATACAACTATATATTTTTATGATTTGCACATGGATTCCTAGACTATTGCAATAACTTCAAAAGTTCCTGATTCAAATTTGTATATTACTGTACCAATGCATGGCACAATTAGGACCATTTAAGATGATGCCAAACTGGTCTCTGTGGCTGGAGTCAATTTTCCCCACCTCCTTTACTATATTACATGGTAGAAACATGATCTGCTCCCTGATGGGCATTTTGGAAACTCAAGATTCAAAAGAGAGTTAAGGCTGGGCACAGTGGCTCACACCTGTAATCCCAGCACTTTGGGAGGCCAAGGCAGGCAGATCACCTGAGGTCAGGAGTTCGAGACCAGCCTGGCCAACATGATCAAACCCTATCTCTACCAAAAATACAAAAATTAGCTGGGTGTAGTGATGGGCACCTGTAATCCTAGCCACTCAGGAGGCTGAGGCAGGAGAATCGCTTGAACCCAGGAGGTGGAGGTTGCAGTGAGCCAAGATCATGCCACTGCACTCCAGCCTGGATGACAGAGTGAGACTTCCTCTCAAAAAAAAAAAAAAAGAGAGAGAGAGAGAGAATTAAGAGACATATTCAGTGCTTCTCAAACATTAAATTTTTGTAAATCACTGGAATCTTATTAAAAATGTAGATGCTGATTTGGCAAGTCTGAAATCAGGCGTGGGAGGTTAGGCCTAGGTTACTGGTACAGAATCCACTTTTTTTTGGTAAATGGTTGCTTTTCAAATTTTAATGTCCATACAAATCACCAAGTGATCTTGTTTAAATGCGTATTCTGATTCAGCATGTACAGGATGAGGGCTGAGATTCTGTATTTTTATTTATTTGTTTGTTTTTAATTTAATTTCATTTAATTTTAAGTTCTGGTATACATGTGCAGGACGTGCAGGCCTGTTACATAGGTAAACGTGTGCTATGGTGGTTTGCTGCGCCTATCAACCCATCACCTAGGTATTACAGGATCCACATTTTGAATAGCAAGAAGACTTGTGTTGTCAAACCTGAGTGCTCATCAGAAGGCAAAATGCCCTGGGCTCCACCTCAATGATATTGGGTCTAACTGTTTCAGGGTGGGGCCCAAAGATTAGTATTTTCAAAAAATTCCCTAGGTAATTCTAATGTGTGACTAGAGTTGAAAACCATGAAGCTACAGTGTTTCTGTGTTCTCTGAAAGTTCACTAATCCCCAAACCCACTAGTTCCTACAAAGGGAAGATAGCCAATGTCATCCCATTAATGAGAAACTCTAGAAAACAAAATGATTAAAACAAGAGAAAAAGCTGTAGGTAGTTTTCAACTTCATATAAGAAAATACTTTGTATAAAGTAGAGCTGACCATGCCTTAAGCAGGCTGCATTAGACTCAATAAATTTTTGTCCCTAGAGACAGATTGAGACCAGAGAACTCTTTGTCAGAAATAGATAAGGTGTTCTGATTAATTTATTCAGTAAATATATATTGTCTTGTGTGTTCCAGGGGCTAAGCTAGACATTGGCTCTTGTGATAATCAATGAATAAATACTCAATGGTCCTTGCCTTTAATATCAGATAAGGAGACACAAAAGTATTGAAACATGTTATGATCATTGCTTTGGAGGAGGGATAAACAAATTGCTTAAGAAACATAGAAGAAGTTGCTCATGAATCAGCCAGCAGTATTCAAGAATGCCTTTCAAGAGACTTTCAAATCTGAGGTTTGTAGAATTTGGAAGAGTAAAACCCAGAGAAACATGAAGGGCCAGCTTTCAAGGCATGGGGAACAGCATGGCTGGAAAAAGGCACAGAGGTAAGAACAGCAGGTTTGGGAAATGAGAGGTGAGAAGGCATCAGGTGCATGACAGGAAAGGCGTTCAGACAGTTGGGCACATGTACCATCCTAAAGTGCCTGTGTGCCTTGTTTAGATTGTGTGGGCTGGGTTATATGTAAAAGGTTAAAATGCTGACGTCCAGATTCCCCATCTGTGCTATTACTGTACAGTTCTATGATGAAGCATTTTAGATCATAAAATTGTCTCACCTTTAACAAATCACAATTGATTTGATTACCTCCCAGAGGTAGACATTTGCATTGGGGGGAAAAACACACACTGGGGGCCTATGGCGGGGGCTCTGGGAAAGGGAGAGAGAGAGCATCAGGAAGAATAGTTAATGTATGCTGGGCTTCATACCAAGGCGAAGGGTTGATTTGTGCAGCAACCACTATAGCACATGTTTACCTATGTAACAAACCTGCACATCCTGCACATGTACTCCGAAACTTAAGATAAAAGTTGACGGAAAAAAGTTTGGATCTTTCTATATATTTGAAGATATCTAGCACAAAACCCAATGAATTGAGTCCAGATTACTTGCCTCATATAGGCTTTCTGTACAAGAAACTGAGCATCTAGTTTGTGCCCTCGAGGAATTGCCACTAGTTTTATTCTAAGTTGGCATTAATTATACCAACTTGAAATAATAGTCTAATGGTCTATGAGACAGCCTCACTGATACTGGACTAGGAGGGCGGATGTGGGGTCCAATTCTGCCTCTGATCCTAAAAAATTGTATGTGCCTTCATGCTTGAAAACAACATTCCTGGTGCTTCTTTTTAAGCTAATTCACTTTTTTTTTTTTGAGACAGGCTCTTCCTCTGTCGCACAGGCTGGAGTGCAATGGTGTGATCTCAGCTCACTGCAACCTCCGCCTCTTGGGTTCAAGCAATTCTCCTGACTTAGCCTCCTCAATAGCTGAGACTACACGTGCACGCCATCACAGCTCAGCTAATTTTTGTATTTTTAGTAGAGATGAAGTTTCACCATGTTGGTCAGGCTGGTCTCAAACTCCTGACCTCAGGTGGTCCGCCTGAATCCTGTATTTTTAACTCCCAGAATGGGCAGAATAATAAGCATTATAATCCATAAACATCTCAGTACAAATATATAGACCAAATTATCAAGTCCAATGGACCCTCAAAGGACAAGACACATTTGATGTACATCCTGTGTTTGGGACATTTCCAGGGGACCTACTTCAGTATGGATGACCCCAATGAGAATGGAGCCATCAAGTGCCTTAGATGTAGGTGGCAAGGGAAATACAGGAGGGTTGGAGAAGTCGGAGGAACCTTAGAGAAATCAATCGACTGATCTTTTCCCTCCTGGGTTCTAGCAGCTTGGTCCCACTTCAATCTGTAGAGGATTCCTAAGCCTTGAATGTCAGAATATAATTATGAAAAGAGATTTAGACTTTCAGTGCTACAGGCTGAAGGAATTTTATGACATCCAAGACAATCAGAAACAGTGTTGCCAGAACAGCCAAAAACTGTTGGTTTTATTCATAATCTCATGCCAGGAGAGAGAGGGACATAAGCAAATATTTTTATATTTTGAAAGGGATGTTTTATTTTATAACATCTTGAAGGAAAGAAAGCAAACAAGCCTGGCTAATGCCTTTTTAAAAGAGAATATGTTTTTCCTAGTTAACGACAAAGATTTCACTGAGATGGAGAAAAAAAATGTAGCGTTTATAAAAATGTTGATGTAGATATAATTAGATCCATTTTAGGACCAAAAGTTTTATGCAGAAACTGACAGAAGGATACACAATAATTATAGTTTCCTGACAAGCTGAATAGAGTTTTCTTTTTTTATCTTATGGTTTTAAAAAACCAAACTGTAAATAAATATGCAGTTTGACAGATTGTAATTGCGATCAGCAAGGCGTCTTTTCATTTAATCAGATGGTGTTATTAAAATGGGGTTACAATTAAACATTTTATAATGTGACGTAGAACTCCATTAAAATTCTTCAGCAAACAGCAATTTACATCTGATGCTTCAGCATCCCTTTTCTATTTGCAGAAATGTTATTGGCTGTGACCTTCCACTGGATGGGTCTCTTTTTATTTTTTATTTTTTCTTCTTACTTTGATAAATGATATTGAGCAGCCACTGTCTTTTTCTTCTTGCACAACTAAGATACTGTTTTTGCACATTCTCGACTTGTGGCCCTTATAGTAGACATGCTGGACCAAACACAGTGTATGAAAAAAGCATGTTTACTTGACAGGAAATTCATTTTTCTCTGTTTATATAATAGTCATCCCCATCAACTTCAAATTAATATTGAACTTACAGTTAAATTTGTTTCAGGGAAAGATTAATAGGAAGCTTTTGCAAAGTGTAAATATCAGTTAATATTTTATATTCCTAGAAAAGTACATCCTTAAACAAAGAATGAAAAGGTGTGAAATTGAATTTGACAGTAATTAAAAGGAAAGTGGTCTCACAATGCTGGCAGGGTGAAATTATGAGATGCTTTACTGTTCTTGCTCAGAATCTTTGGCACAATTGTGACAATGCATCACCGATCTTCATAAAGAACATTCAGAAATGTGACTAAACATTGCCATAGGATCAAAATCGAATGATTGGATAATGAAACATAATGGAAAAGGGAATCCAAATTGTAACTCTACACTTCCGTCAGTAGAAAGGAATAATGCAAGCATGGCGCATGTTGTGAATTTGACTGTGCAATTACTGAAAATCTATCCCCATACAAAGCATAAGGAGAAGTTGAATTGATTTATAGCACAAAAAGTAAATTCAGCAAAGCCTATGGGAGGACTTTTCGGCCTAGTGTTGACCAAAAATTCCCTACCTGTACATCTTATCCAGCCAAGGAGACAGTTTACTGGTAATGACCATGGTCACTCTCTGACAGCATAAGTGTTGGAAGTATTTTCCATTTCCAAAACAAAGCAAACTCTCTAGGAAACTATAATTAAAGATTTTTTTCCAAAGGCCACCTTTCAAGTTAGAAAATGTTCAGGTGGTAAACATTGCCTGTCAAAGTAAATAGGATCTTTCAAGGAGAAAATATTTAGGAAAGTAGTCATTTGGTTAATGAATGTAATTGTTCCTCTGTGGGAGTGAAATAAATTAATTTCATATTATTCAAGGGCCAATGATCTACTTTTGTATAGTATAGATATGTTGGGCCAGGCATGGTGGCTCACACCTGTAATCCCAGCACTTTTGGAGGCCAAAGCGGGTAGATCATGAGGGCAAGAGATTGGGACCATCCTCGCCAACATGGTAAAACCCCGTCTCTACTAAAAATACTAAAATTAGCTGGGCGTGGTGGCACGCGCCTGTAGTCCCAGCTACTCAGGAGGCTGAGGCGGGAGAATCACTTGAACCTGGGAGGTGGAGCTTGCAGTGAGCCAAGATCTTACCACTCTATAGACCGTGCCATTCTACAGAGGGGGAAGAGTCCCAATACTGGAAAGTTAAATGGTTATACAGCCAATTCATGGACAAACAAGAATAAGGACAAGATGCATTCCCTGAGCCATGTTCTATTCCCTCTGCAGCGTGCTCTCCCCATACATTCAGATTTGGCTATTTTATTTTCATTCATCCATTCAATAAATATATTTTGAGCTCCTACTGTGTGGCAGGCATGTGGAGGTCATAGTGAGTTTGTTAAAGCTTTGATTATAATTCATTACCAGCTAATTCCATGTGGGAAAGGAAAAAGTAGACAATGCAGTCATTACCATGGTCAGGCCCCTGCTGCTACTGCTTAAGAGTAAAAAACTAACTAAATAAAAGTGATTACTGGAGTATAGCTATTATCTCTGAGCCATTCAGGAATACAGGGTGGAGCTTGTCATGTTGGGTCAATAGAACACCAGTGAATGTCATTTTCCAGAGACTCCCAGAGCTCAACCACAGGTGGAAATGGTTCTCGAATCCCCATAGGCTGTGGAGGTAGAATAAAATAATAAATGTGAAAGTGCCTCCTTTGTAATGTGGAAAGCCCTTAAACAATCTAACGACAAATATTTATTTTACCCCCACTGGAAACTAGGTTCTGTGCTTTAGTATCACATAGAAGCCATAAACGAACAACAACAAAAAATACGTCGTCTACAATCACAGTGTTTACAGACAAGCAGGAAAGATGGTTATTAAACAAATATACAAAAAAGTCACACATTTAACAATGTAGAAGCATTTTGTAAATTTTTATTCCACTCTGAAGCATTCTGTGGGACCAGAATTTTAGTATCTTTCTTAGCAAAACCATTCAAATAAGTGTATTTGAACAGTTTTCTCATTGGAATATACCATGAATCTTTTTAAAAAACATGATCTGAGCCTCATTTTCTAAACATCTAATCTTTCTTAATTGCTAAAGTAAGGTTTTGGTATTACTTGTATGGTTCATTTTAATACTGTTTGCTCATCTAACCTCTACCAGGAATAAGATAATCCATTTTATTAGAAATGCATATATGGCACACAATAGCACAGTGGAAAGAACCCTGGGAGATCAGGCTGGGGTGCAGGGTTAAGAGTTCTGGATCTGATATTATATATTTCTGTAACTTTGGGCCATTCATTAATTAAATATCTCTAAGCCCACATAATAAGCCCTGGATATATGTTAACTCATTAGTAATTCATTTTTCTCCCTCAAAGGAAGGATGCAAGACTAGGGGGATCCCTGAGGTCACCTCCTGTTCAAAAATTCTATATTTACCATGTACCCTCAATTCAGTGAGACTTTTAGTAGTGTAAATATTAGCCAGTATTCAAAAAGATCCCTTATTAAACTTGGAAAGCAAAGATGAATATTCCTGGAATTGATGGAACACCCAACTGAGTCCACTTCTAAATACCATTGGGGGCAAAAATGCAGCAGCTGTTTAGCAGTGCAGAGAAAAACTATATCTGAATTTTGGATTAGAAGTGAAAAATACCTTATCCAGTTGAAACTACACAGGGAATTTAAATAGGATATAATTACACAGTTGGAATTTGTCCAGAAGCTTTAGACTAACCCGCCTCCTTCTGCAAGAGCTACATTTACCCTGGGATTTTTAATGATGGCACATGATCAAGGCCCTCAATTTTAACAACCAACCTAAAACAACAGAGTCCACTACACATTTGTAATACCATAAACTCCCTTAACACCCATCTTAGAACATTTGCTTAACTGTGTTCAACACCACCAGTTCTTACAAAATCATGTCTTCTCTCCAGGGTCTGTGTTAATTCTGCAGTTCTTAATTTCTGTGATCAGTGCTTGAAATAGACCAAATGAATCCTATTTGCTCAGTTAGTGCTTCTTCAAAAAGGTTATGCTCCATTCGAAGACTTTTTTAATGGTAAAGAGTATTGTTTTTATTTAGGACAACTATTCTCATTTTCATGATTCAGGCTGGGCTGCCAGCCAAGATTTAGAGAGAGAGCAGAGGGTAGTACAAAGTCATTCTAAGGCTTTGTAATAGGGATGACATTTACCAAGAACTGGTAGAGCTGGCATTTTTCTAAACAAGTAGATACTGAGTAGAATTCATAGGAGTTCATGAAAAAAATTGCTAGATTTTCAAACGCTCACAAAGGATATTCAGCATTTTGTAAGGCATAGGGTGGAATGAGGAAGAAGCAAGGAACAACATATTGTGAAGTGGCAGGTGTAGTTCAATCAGCTTTTGAAAGAAACATGAATTTAAATAATCCAGGTGACCAGAAACAGAAAGATTTATATCCCATTTTTGGCAAAATGACATGATCAACTAACTCATTTGTCCAGAAAACTTGTAAGACTCATCTTTATTGTAAAAGTTCCATGATGCCAAATGCAAAGTAGGCAGTACCTAAGTTCTAGATTTTGAGATGCCTCCAGGTTTGACATTATTTTCTGAGCCTGGATTTGAGTCTCAAATGAGGTGCTTCCCTTGCCAGCACTCAATTTCCAGAGATTTTGATAGGTCTTTGTGAGCCTAATCATTCTCCTATAAGAACACCCGTCCTGCAACTGGCACCGATTTAGAACTGCTGACTTGGATCACCATGCAGATGATGGATTGAATTGTTCATTTTTCATTCATGCACAAAGATAGAGGCATTGTTCTTCTTCAGTTCAGAAATTGATGGTGACCAGTAAGTAAATGCAAGAGTTAAATGTGATTTCTGTCAGATAAAGGCTGTAACTTTTGCATTGAAAGGAATATACACACCAAGTTAAGGAAAAAGGGGGAAGAAAAGCATACTCGTAATGATAGTTTCCCTAATTTGAAATCACAGATTTATATTTTAATGCAATGAGATAAATATAGAAATATTTATAAAATATGGAGATATGTTACCAGAATCAAGAAAATGAAAATAATGCTTAAATTAAGCCAGAAATAGTGTGCTATACAATAAATAATACTATGTTAATATACAACACCTTTCCCATTGGACAACAACGTGGAAGATATCCATGGTGCATTCCCAATCTTATTCTATAAAACTTGGACACACGAATGTCACTACTGTACCTATACCTTTTTGTAAAGTCTGTCCAGGCTACTTTAAAGCTTGCAGTGTATTCTCTCTATTGTATTTTTACATTTCAACTTGTATGTACCACATATTTATAAACCATCCTGATCAAGCTTGAACCAGCTTGATTACTTTTGATTTGTGCTGAAGATTTCTTCATTCTTACTGGAAATTTCAAGACATTTTACTCTAAACCTATTCTTTCTTTCTTTAGATTTATTTACTACCTTTAGAAGTAGAGAAGTCCAATTTCAATCATGTTTGAAATAACTCATTTTAGACAAGTACGTGCTGCTCTGCTTACAAAACATATATGAGTGGAATATGCAATTACTACAACTCAGTTTCCTGCCACAGAAACATTTCAGCAATATAGTATTACAGAAATAGAATGACATGCATAATGAAAGATTTCAAGATTCACCCAAGGCATTTATTCTCTTCACCTTAATGTTCTCAGCAGTAGCAGAGTATCCATTAAAAGGTACTATGAATTATGGTTGCCTAGCAACTGGAAGGAGCTTGTAACAGCACCAAAGAATGAAATGGCTGGTTGATAAAATGAATTTTCTCTGAGCATTAGCCTGTTGAAACTGCCTTTTCTTGTGGAACATAAAGTGCATTTATTTGTCTCATGCATTTTTTATTAGAAAATTATTTGAGTTCCATGGACTTGAATCGTTTTGCTACAGGAGATATTTGATTTTAATGTGTTGTACTAAAATAAGTAATAAAAGACACTTTATTCAAAGCAAAGTCACCAAACAATCCTATGTTGATTTTTGAAGGAAGAAATAAAATATTTGATAAGCTACTCTGTTACTGGTTTCTAATTAAGAATGGCCTTAGATAGAATTCAAAATTTGACTGATGCTGTCCAAGGTATAGGGTTAAAATAGTGGATTCTTTTTAGTTATATGAACTGTAGAAGCATTCTGTTGACAATGAAATGCAAGAGAAGAATGGATTTTAAAAATCTTACTCTATTTGTAAAAATTCATTTCAATGAAGGTCTCAGTGTTTACAAAAAAAAACCTCTACCAACTATACATGATCTTTATTTTATCTTAATTTTATTCTTCTAAACATCTTCATCTTAGTATGCTGCCCATTTGGAGAAATACATATATTTCACTGTCATTCCTAGACTTTCTTTATTTGCAGTGATTAAATTATGGCCTATATAGTCTTGCCTTGCAGGTCCCTTGCCCCAAGAAATACACTCAGATGACATGAATAGATGGTGTCACCAGCTACTGAAAGTACATTTTTGAAATTGTCATATTGTATAAGCATTTTTTCAATTTAAAGTAAATCAAATCTTCTGTGTAGGTTCATAGAAACTAAACAACCAAACCTTGAAAAATCAGTTAAAAACAGCTTAAAGTAGAAATGATTCAAAATGCTAGTTGATGTATTCAGTTATGATTTTTTTTTTGGCTACTCATCTTCTACACTTCGATATTATTATATAGATATCTAGAATGTTTCATATGTATGTTTTTATCTTGCTGTACAAAATAAGGTATTATATGTATTCATCTACTTGTGTGTATAGAGGTTGTATTATATAAATGCCAGGCATACATTTTAAAAAGTCATTTTGTATAATATTTTGATTATGAATGATTCATTTTCAAAATAACATATGCTGTGGTTGAAAAAAATAGTTATGTTGGGCCACTGTTTATCCCACTGGGTGAATGGGAGATACTTCTTTGTTCATAAGTAAATATTTGGTTCAAGCCTGGGCCAGGACAAGTTAGTTCAAAGAGGAAGGGTCAAATGGGAATGTTATTGATCACTGCAAATAGAAGAACTTCATACAGAATAATTACCCATCTAGATAGCAACAAAAGGACCATCTCCTGAAATGATAATCTTGGCACTATCTTAGAGTCCAACTAAAAAAAAAAAAGCATTGAAAATATATTTGTTGAAACAGATCAAAATAGGCAAACAGTTTCGTCATTTCAGCTAATAACACTCACTCATAGTGTTTTCCCTGGAATGTGAATTTTCCAACTGATAGCCTCAGATCCTCACTTCAGTATGGATATTTAGCTTTTCTCATATTATTCCTTTAACTACAATTAGAATAGTGGTTCAGGTTGAATATCCCTAATCTGAAAATCCGGAATCCAAAATGTTCCAGGAGCATTTCCTTTGAGCGTTGTTTCAGCACTCAAAAAGTTTCAGATTTCAGAGCATTTTGGATTCCAGCTTTTCTGACTAGGGTTGCCGAACCTGGTAAGTATAATGCAAATATTCCAAAATTCAAAAAAAAATGTCAGAAATCTGAAACACTTCTGGTCACCAATATTTTGGACCAGGAATAAGCTACCTGTATTTCTGTCTTTGTTAATTCCATAGTTGACCCAGCTTTCTCATTTCAAGGTGGAGAAGTTCTCATGTGAGCACTCTATCACAACTGTGTGAGAGACTCCAATATAGTTTTGCTTGAGCAAGTCTCAAAGCACTTATCAAAAGAGAGAGAATTTATATCTTTTAAAAAGACTGGTGTCTAAAGCACAGATTTTGGCCAAAAATTGAAAAATGAGAGTGTCTATCTGTATTGGTTATTAGCACTTTTCCTAAAATAGTTGTCTGCAAGGGCTAATTTTCCCTGCTAAAGAATAAGAAGTTTATACAATTGCTAGCCAGTTAGTAGAAAGCAGGAAAGTATAGCTGAGAAATGATTATGTTATCCTGTACCTTACAGCTCTTTACCACTTACAAAGAACTTTCATGTACATGATCGTGTTAGATTTTTACAACCACTCTGTCCTATAAGTAGGCCTAGGAGCTACCATTAAAGAAGGCAGAATTTATTGGAAAGCATCCTCGATCTGGAGTAATGAGACCAGGGCAGGGCTGCACCCTGATTATGCCACCTTAGCCAAGGTACTGGACCTCTCAGAGCCTTGATTTCCTTTAAAGGGAATGATATTGCCTACCTCAGAGAGTAAACTACAAGATTACATTTGTACAAGCACCTCCATTTAATAGATGCTTAATACATAAGAATAGAAATAGTCAATTTGCAACATGGAGCCTTGGAGATACAACTGATTTCCCAAGGTCAAGACACAGAAGGGGTTGACCTCCTCTGAATCTTAGTCAGTGTCCTCGTGGGATTCACCCCTACAGTTTCCATTGCAAAGGAAGCATGCAACTCTCTTCATCTGAGAAAAAACTGGGTTGGGAAGAAAACGGACAACTTGGACTCAAGCAAAAGTGTGAGCACAAATACTCTGTCATTCACTGGTTTGGGCCCAAATGCTTCCTGTATCCCCTGTGCCAAAAACCCTGCTCTTGGGCCCACTGCTTATAGTTCCTGAAGCTTTTTGGCATGATGCTCTGCTACCAGATCACAACTTCCTCAAACTGAGAAACAGTATGAGTTGCTTCCCTAAACCGGATGTTTTGTAGAACAAATTTTGCTTTGATCTTTAATGCATTAGCAGTTACATTACTAAAGTTAATTATAACCTATTGGGACTAAAATATGTAGTTTTTGAGCACAACGAGAGATAAAAGAAGACAGCTTTTAGGGGTGAGAGCCCTTCTTAAAGCTGTATATGAATAATCAAACATATGAATAGATCAAACATTAATCACTGTTAATATTTTGTGAAGGTGTAAATTGAAATTCCAGAGAGAGCTTGACTGATTTGATTAACAATGAGTTTAATGCTGCAGAATCCCACTTGAACATAAAACTGTTATACTCATAATAATCCTATGTGGCTATTGAGGGAGCCAAATTGAAAACTCTTTCTGATATTTGCATAGAATTATGAGATATATCCTGTATGTGTTTACCATGTGCTTACCAGATAAAGGATTTTTAATGGAGAAAGGTTTCTGAAAATATTTTTATGTTTGTATCAAATTTATTCTTAAAATGTTATGATATTGCTATAGTTTAGAACCCAATTATTAGTTTATCTTGTGATTATAGGTAATCAGTATTAAATTCAAGGTACATGTTTTCTTTTAACATGAAAAACTTTAATTTAAAATTTTTTTCCATAGACACAATCAAGAACTAGCCAATCTTTTGATGGATTGCCAAGTCACTAGTAGAATTAAAAAAAAAATTGTAGAAATATCCAAGGTAAGAGGGCAAACAGGATTTATCATTCAGAAAATTACATTCACGGTTCAACCACAATTGTTACTGACTCATGTATGTAGGATGTGTTAAAAAAAAAAAAAAAGACTTCCATTTAAATGAAATCCCACTTCTACAGCCATCTATGAAAAAGTGGCAGAATCTAACATTTTAGTCTTGGAATGACTATAGCCTCATGAATATTCCATCACTGACAGTTGCCAGGATCTTCAAATAAGCAACAACAGAAGGTCAAAAAGAAGCAGAGAACACATTACTGAGTTTTAGTTGATGTTGCAGTTTGATTTTGAGTGATAAATTTCTCTTTACAATGAGCTCCTATCATGCCTGTGGTTGACATGAACTTGTGATACATGGATTATGCCCTCCTGGACGTGTCCTAAAAACACTATCTTCACAGGTTTTTGATTTTCTGACACGTTAATTTATTTTGTAGTATCCAGGAATTCTACATCCAAATTATTAAATTCTGCCATCCAGATAGAAAAGTTGTAGGACGGGTACATTGAATTTCACTTTAAAATGAAATAAAAATGTTTATAGAGTAGGGTGTGAGTGGTAATTGGAGAAAATGATGATCATCATCTGGGAAAGGCAGGGCATTTTTATATAGGTGAATTTGCTTATAGAACTTTCCATTGCTAGGAAGATATTTTATAATGCAAGGTGTAAATGCCCTTTTATTTCAAACCGTCAATGGTGATACTAGAAGGCAAATAAAATTAGGAATATTTTTATTATTATCTCCAGGGTTAACATTTTAAGAATTACACTCAGAGCTATAGTCTAGGAAGAAAAATGTAACAACCTGACAAATAAAAGACTAAAGAAATGTCTTATATGCCTTTATACTACTTAAGACAGAATGCTTATGTCTTATCCCTAACGTAGGAATACGTTACAGTAATAAATCTCAGCATTTCTTTGTGTATGAAGCAGAAGAGTGAGTAACTAAATAATGGGTATCTTGCCTATTGTGTGGTCCATGCAGGGTAATAGGACTAAACCCAGCACCTTGGATAGACTAAAGTACTGAAATGGCATTTCCTCCCTTAAGGTGAAAAGGATTTTTTTGTTTTCATTTTATTTTATTTTATTTTATTTTATTTTATTTTATTTTATTATTTTATTTTTGAGATGGATTCTCGCTCTGTCACCAGACTGGAGTGCAGTAGCATGATCTTGGCTCACTGCAACCTCCGACTCCCTGGTTCAAGCAATTCTTCTGCTTCAGCCTCCCCAGTGGCTGGGATTATAGGCACATGCCACCATGCCCAGCCAATTTTTGCATTTTAGTAGAGACAGGGCTTCACCATATTGTCCAGGAGGGTCTCAGTCCTCTGACCTCATGATCTGCCCTCTTCAGCCACCCAAAGTGCTGGGATTACAGGCGTGAGCCACTGCACCTGACCAGGATTTTTTTTAATGTTGTGCTCATATGGTATATTCTGATGGCCAGCTCAAGGAATGACACATTCATTACCTATTTCCAGGGGCTCAGAGGCAGAGCCATCCCCCTTTTATGTTGGGTGTGGGTGTGTTTTCCCCTCTTGCCGTATTGTCTGCGTCCTTATGCAGCCAGGGCTCTGCCGCTTGAACCTCCATGTGGGCGGGCCATGGCCTGATTCGTCTGTCTGTGTCAGGACTGGAAGATTTTATCCCACTTTTTGACATAGCCAAACGTAGGAAGCAATGCAATTTGGTGAATCAAAGTTATGTGAACACTTGAATCTTACTAATACTGAAAAAAGGAATAAAAAGGAGAGAACTAAAAGTCTAATATTTATTAACTACTCCTTCAAGTCTCTTTTTGAAAGAATCTAGATGTGAAACAAATCCCTCTTTAATTACTTACAAGGCATCTGCTCTGGGCTGGGCTCTGCGCTGGAAGCTTTGTAGATGCAGTACAGTATTTAATCCACAGCATCCCCTCCCGAGGTAGGAACTATAACCTCCATTTTTGTAGACAGAGAAACTGAGCCTCAAGGGAATTAAATAAAACAAAAATTAAAACCCAGTCTGCCTCTCTGGTGGTCTTTCCAGAGCAGTCCCAAACAAAACAATTTGCTGTGTTATGCAGAGAAAAATGGAGTTGTGGCATCTTCCAGCATAGGATAATTTCAGAACAGAAGCCTATGACGCCAACACAGAGGAAGCAGATCCACATAATTCTGAAGGTCAGACAAAATTCAGTCCTATCAGATTTTGGTTTAAAGTAAACACACAAAGAACCAAATGCTTTAACTGCAAGGCTTCATATCCAGTGAATTCACTGAATCACTAGCATACTATAGAACTTAGACCTCGAAAGTTTTTCCTCTTCTTCTGTACAGCTTTGTTTATGTTTGATTTTTGTATTCCTTTTAATACAATAGTTATACAAAAGTGAGTAGGATAATAAATGTTTTATCTCATATATTTATACATTTGCTTATATATAATTGTATTCATAAAGAACTACTATATAATCTTTTTATTTATACAGATAGACCCTCTAAATCTTTTTTAAACTTTTCCAAAGAATAACTCTACTTTAAAAATAGAAAAAAGTTTACTCAACTAGAATTTAGTAAGACTCCAAGCAATCAAAACTCTATCTATCTATCTATCTATTTATTTTGGAGACAGAGTCTCACTATATCCCCCAGGCTGGAGTGCAGTGGTGCAATCTCCACTCAGTGCAACCTCCCCCTCCCCAGTTGAAGCGATTCCCCTGCCTCAGCCTCCTGAGTAGCTGGGATTACAGGTACCTGCCACCATGCCCAGCTAATTTTTGTATTTTTAGTAGAGACACGGTTTCCCCATATTGGCCAGGCTGGTCTCAAACTCCTGACCTCATGATCCCCCTGCCTCCGCCTCCCAAAGTGCTGGGATTACAGGCGTGAGCCACCGCCCCCAGCCTATTCATTTTTTGAGACAGAGTCTCACTTTGTCTCCCAGGCTGGAGTGCAGTGGCGCGATCTCGGCTCACTGCAACCTCCACCTCCTGGGTTCAAGCGATTCTTCTGCCTCAGCCTCCCGAGTATTTGGGATTACAGGCGCCAGCCACCAGGCCTGGCTAATTTTTTTTATATTTTTAGTAGAGATGGGGTTTTACCATATTGGCTAGGCTGGTCTCGAACTGCTGACCTCAAGTGATCCACCCGCCTAGGCCTCCCAAAGTGCTGGGATTACAGGCTTGAGCCACTGCACCTGGCCCAGAACTCCAGAATAACCAGAATTGTTAATAATGCACATATTAGGAAAGACAACTGAATAGCAAACAAGCTAATATCAATGAGCCTTTTAAGAATACATCATTATATCAAAACTATTATTAATTTAGCTCTTTCTCCTATTCTTTTAACATCAATATCAATAAATAGAGGGCAAGCCCCACACATGAAGCCAGAACATCTATGTTTAAAGTTCAACTCAACTTCTTACTAACCATAGATGGCAATTAATTTCAAAGATCCTTTATTAATTCATCTGCAAAGTGGAGGATAATAGAACCTTTCCCGCTGAGCTGTTTTGAGAACTAAACACCACAATGTTTGTGCGGTACCTGCACAGATTGCCGTAGCAGGGTGTGCAATCAGCAAAGATTTCCTGAATCCCAATCTGACCCATTGTCACATGGCATGGCAACTTTTCAACTTTCAGAAAAACATTGAATTAAGGCCCTTGCACTATTATTTCAAAGCACACGAGTGCAGTTGGATATGATTTTGAACACAGTTAAAAACAACAGAGGCATTCTTGGGAATCAAGTTTCCAATAAGCTAAAGGGCAATCCATTTTACTTGGAAACGGTTTTTATATTCAGTTAAAAAGTGATCCTTATTTTTAACTTACCTAACAATAATACATCTAGTTCATAGATGGAAGTGAATGCCTTCCTGTCTACTACGGAGGGAAGCTCTCATTTTCACCTGCTCACTAAGAAGCAAACATACTTTGAATTCGCCTCTTCATGCATTTACACTTCAATCTTCTTTTTAGCTTTCACGTTTCACCTTAAACAGTTTTAAAGTCCAGTCCAATGCTCAGTTGTATCTTGAGGGTGAAGTTTTGAAAGCTTTTGTAACTTTCTTCTATGTAAAGTCAACTTAGGTCTTAGGAAACACTTTGGTTTTTGTGAGGGAAAGAAAACCCACCAAAGGCAGCTAAAGCTATTAGGAACTCCACATGTGAGAAGGGGTGCTGATGTGTTTTGTTAGAGCTACTCAATTAACTCTGCCAAAAATATAATAATTGCACTGAACTTATAACAAATTAATGACATGATTTACATAAACATGCACTGAGGACTTATGTGCTGTAGATTTCAAAATTATATTTTCAGTTTTGACAAGACTTTGAAAACACTATCACTAGATAATGTGGTGCATGTTACTCAGGGACCACTGCAGTGGTGAATATCATCTGGAAATAGGTAATATTTCACATGGGTAATAATTTCAGAAGATTATTATATAAAGATAAACAATGTCTTTGGAGAAAAGAAAGAAATGTTATCTTCTTGCCACCTGAAGATATGAATAAAGTTGCTGAGAACTCCATTTTTCCCCAGAATTACAGGAGTATGTATGTCTGTGTTTTGTGGGGGTGAGATTATGGATGTAATCTGGAGCAATTTGATGGCAAATCATGATTCCCATGCAAAATTATAACTTTACAAAATTACTGTAGACACAAAGCAGTTACAGATTGCTGAGTTAAATGGCAATTGGAGCAAAATAAACCAATATAGTAAAGTAATATAAAGACAATTTATTTGCTCTTACACTTTTATTTGACCTGAAACATAGGGTGTTGGACCAACAAATTCATCTGCTTCTAGTTACTTCTAAGACTTGGTAATTACACGGTTCTGTAGCATTTTATAATATTGTTGCCTACATCTTTGTTATTTTAATATGTAATCCTCACAATTGCTTCTCCAACTCTTTTAAGTAATAGGGAGCTCCAGTTAAGTAAATTGGGGGAGCAGGTAGATGAAGTGACTTGCCCAAGGTCGTACAGAATTAATGCAGAAATGAAGCTAGAAATAGTGAGGTGCTGATTCCCAATAGAGTACATCTCCAAAGGCCACCTCGTGCAAGCCATACAGTCCATACATTTAACCTAGAAACTGACATGCACAGGCTGCATGTGACTCAACTTTACCTGGTATGTGTGATTTTACCTATCTCTCAGTTAACTCAGTACTTGAAATCCTGTACGGGCAGTGTTCTCGTGGCCATCTGACACTTTTGAGGGAGCCCAAAGCCACATGCATTCTTCCCTTATCTGTTTTGGATACAATATTGGTAACATCCTTCATACAACTATAATCCAAATGGATTTTAATCTAAAATCAGGGCAGTTCAGGTTTATGTTTGCTCAGTTTAACTGTTACAGTACCCACTGGAAAAACTCAACTGACTAAAGCCACCAGGAAAGGCAGTTTTATTTTAAGTAGAGAAAAAAATGTCCCTACATGAATGATTTGGCTTCTCTCTCTCTCTCTCTCTCTTTCTTTCTCTCCTCACATCTGCCTCCTTTAAAACTTTGTACATCCTGGAATGGAATCCATCATTGTTTTTGCATTAAGGCATGCCATAAAATAAAGAAATGCTGAGAACCAAAATGTTATACAACAATGGCTGTAAGCATGTGTCTGTGATATGTAGAAAGTGGAGCAATTATAACAACAGTCAATTGTTGAAATTGCTGAAGAGCTTGATGATTAAGCTCTTCAGAAATGGTTTCTACCCAGGAATGGCAGAGTTTTTTTTCCCTCTCACACAATATCAGTCTCATTGTCTAATTTCATCTGTAGCATGCTATGAATACGAATGGTTTAGAAAATGTACTAGGTAGTAGAAACCGGGTGATGCAAGTAGCTGACCAAAATGTGTAAATAAAAACATTAGAATATCATACTTCTCAGTGAGACACTGTTTGCTAGAAACACAGAGCCCAGGCTCTGCCACAGCAAAGAGTGCTAAAGCAGAAACAGCTACACTGCATCTAGGATGAATCTCACATGAGAAAGCAGAGTTGCTTCCTAAATTTAAAATCATGTTCAGATTCAAGCACTCCAGTCTCTCTAAGCGCTCAGCTTCTCAGTTCAACAAGGGAGCTTAACTTCCATTTCATGAAGAAATCAGAATTATCTAACAGAAACTCTTTCAACTTTCCTTTTTCCCATCCTGAAGGGTCTCTGTTTTCACCTGTTCCCCTTACCTACATAGGCAGTCGGGTGGCGTGATTACAAGGGGAGGGTGGTACCTCCCTCCCCATACCACCACTGTTCACCCTTTGTGCTAGTCAGATGAGTTTGGAGTTTCTACAAATCTGCTTGCCTTGATTGTCTTAAAATTACACATCACATAGGGCTGAACACATAAAGCAACACAGGATGACATCTTGGTCCTTTGACTAGTCCTTCCCTTTGGCTTCCGTGGAAGAAAACTCCTCCCCTGCTCTTTATTTTCTTTTATTCCCTTTTTTCTTTTTCCTATTTAGATTAGCATTTCTAAATGTATACTTGACCTTCTAATATGTCTCTGTATTTTAAATATTTTGTCTCTTGCTTTGGGCTGAATTCCTTCTACCTAAAAATGTGTTTAGGTCTTTTATTTTCTTAAAAGACAACTCAGCGCTGTTCCTAAAGATTGCTAGTGTCTCACGTATTTGCTCCATCTTTCCTCTCTTTATCACCCCATACTTCAAAGGTGGCCTGCCCTTTTCCTTCTTTGAATCCCTAGATACCATCAATTTGCTCATATAGAAAAATGCAGGGAGGAGAGAGAGGAAGGGAGCACCTCAGAGATCAGTGTGCCTAAGTATTGAACATACCGATCTCTAAGATCCTGTTGGACTTGGCTGTGATTCTGGCTCTATGACATCCCACTGGCCCCACCTCATCTGCCAGTCTTAAGTGTGAACACCACCCAAGGTTCTGCATCCCCAGGATCTCAACCAGCCCCAGAGTTTCCATCACCCTATTTAGGGGACGGACACATCTATGTCACCCACACTACTCTCATTTTCAACCTCAAGTTCCATGACTTCAAATGCTTGGTGAACATCCATCCCGTCCAGGGTTTTCTGCTAGCACCTCTAATTTAATAATTTCTTCGCTACACCAAGTATCTCCTCCTAACGTTATCTATGCATCCACGCTTCTACCTACCAATGCCTAAGACCTTTCTCTCATAGCCCCCTGGAGTTATATGACACTGTTGCCCTTTCCTCCCTACCGTCCAATATCACCTATTGCCCACCTTATTCAGCCTTTATTGTCATTATTTCTCAACTTGTTCCTCATATATCCAATAAATTAAATACTTTGCCATTGTATGAACGCTTCTTATGCTTTCCTGCCCATCTGAAATTAATTTGACTTGGAATTTTCTACTTTCCCGACTTCTGCTTTCTAACATTCTACTGACCCTTCAGGTTCAGTTGAAGATGCTCTCAAGTGGACATAATTTATCTCCTGCCACTGTGTTCTTGTAACGTGTATCCCTCCCACGACTCTACCACATTCTGCTTTTAATTGTTGATGCATGTCTTAAGTCCTGTGAATATGATAACTACATTGGATTCCTCTTTGAATTTCTCCCAGTGTAGACTACCAACCATATTTTGTACATAATTCCCATTTACTGAACAATTGATGTATTGTCAAATATATTTGGTTAATAAGAGCAAAAAATATGATGATCAGAATTATGGACATAAAATATTTTGTGAAATGTGCAAATGATTACACCTCACTTTTCTGATTTCCCACCAAAATAATTTTTAAAAAATATTTTTCTATTTTTACACCCAACCTTTATGAATAATACATATCCATCTGGGAAAGAGTGAGTCATATGTCATAACATATATAGCCTCTAAGGTTTTTAAATTGGAAACTTTGTTTTTATAATGTTAAGAGATCGCTTTAGTCATAGTTTGAATTTTCAACTCTTGGCAACTAATAATGCACTTTCTGTTGATTTTGAAATAAAAACTTAGCAATATTAAGGTGATTACAAGATATCTCAGCATTGAAATTTTGTTGTGACAAATCTTTTAGACATAGAAATTCACTTCTTAAATCATGGCTTCCATTAGATAAGCTCCCTCCTAGGAAGTAAAATCTTATTTGAAGACACTTATGGGAGGTCCATCTATTACTGACAGATATATTTTATAGTATAAATGTCATTTTAAAATTTCTGTTTTTTTCTAAATTTAATTATTTGAGTTAGTAAAACATTCACATTGTTCAAAACTGCAAAGTATCCCATTCTTACCTTCCAGCTTCCCATTTTCACCCCCACCACCACAAGAGGTAGCCACAGACTTGGTTTCTTCTCTCTCCCTCCAGAGCTTACAGATTCTTATTCCATCCTCCCCTAACCCTGACTTTTTCTTTTACAAAAGATGACACACTACTCCACTCCTTTCTTTTCTCTCCTGGAGCTCTTTCTCATGATAGCTGCTTTATTGTTTTTTTAATCATTGCCTAGTGTTCCATTGTGTGTATTCTTCATAATTCAATTAACTAGTAACCTGTTTAAGGGTATTTTGTTTTCAGGGTTTTTTTTTTTTTTTTTTTGCTGTTGTAAACAATGCTGCAATGAAGAGCCCTGTATAAATATCTTATATGAGTGTAAGTGCAGCAGTGGAAATTCTGGATAAAAAATGTATATGCATTTGTAATTTTAATAGATATGCCAAATTGTACTCTGTATGTGTTATACAAATTTACATTTTTATTCTCTAGATATGGGAATGCCTGTTTCTCTTAGCCTTATCAAACTTGGATTTTGCCCAATCTGATAGGTGAAAAAGATCTAGGTATTATTTTTTATATATTTAAGAGCCATTCATATTTTCTTTTGCTTGAATGAACTGTCTCTTAAAATTATCCAGCTGTTAGGGAGGAGGTATGGATACAATTTGATTTTTTTTTACTTGACTCACTTATTAAATCAACGACATGCATTGAGTAATCCCTCCTTAATTCATTGATTTGGATCCAGTGGATGATGATTTATTTCTATTATGTAGAAAATTCAAATGTACAGTTGATCCTATTTCCAGATTTTCTATTCTGTAGTCTTTTTATTCCTATACTAATATTCTGCTGTTGTGATTTTTTTAAAGTGTTTTAGTAAATTTTGGCATCTATTAGTGTTAATTGTTTTTCATTGCTCTTTCTGCATATTTCTGTTGAATTTTGTATTTTTACTTTAGGACAACTTGCCCAACCCTATGAAACAAATAAAAACAAAAATATCCTGGTAGTATTCTATAGGTATTTCTTTGTATTTCTAAACTAACCTATAGAAAATTGACATCTTAATTATATTGAGTTCTTTTCTTCAAGTGCATGTCACGTATTTCCATTTCTTCAAGTCTTCTTTTGTGACCTTCAGTAGTGTTTTAAGTAAGTTTTCTTATATATCTCACACATTTGTTGTTAAATTTATTACTAGTTACTTATTACTAGGTGTATTTCATTTTGCTATTATAAATGAGGTATTCTATTATATGTTCTATCTGGTTGGAGACTTTAAAAAAATAGGAAAATGAAATGTGGCATTTCAGAATGTATGAAATACAGTCATGAACTGCACAATGACATTTCAGTCAACAGTGGACCGCATATATGATGGTGGACCCATAAGATTATAATACCACATTTTTACTGTACCTTTTCTATGTTTAGATACACAAATCCCATGGTGTAACAGTTGCCTACAATATTCAGTTCAGTCACATGCTGTACAGGTTTGTAGACAAGGAGCAATAGGCTACACTATATAGCCTGGGCCTTTAGTAGGCTATACCATCTAGCTTTGTGTAAGTACATTATATGGTGTTTGCACAGTGACAAAATCACCTAAGAACACAATTCTCAGAATGTATTCCCATTGTTAAACAACACCTAAGTGTGCAACTAATGCTGTATTCGTAAGAATATTCCTAGCCTTAAATACTTACATTGATCAAGTATATAAAATGTATAAAAACCAAATTTAAAAGTTTAAGAGGTAAAAGAGCAACAAAATAAACTTAAGAAAGGCAGAAGAAAGACCTTAAAGAGCAGAAAATAGCAAGCTAAGAAACAGAAAAACAGTAGAACTGAGAAATAAAATTAAAATCTAGTTCTTTGAAAATACAATGAAATAGGTTGGTTGAAGAAGAGCAAAGCACAGAATATATAAAATAAACACAATTATATAGAGAATTAATGAACTCATAAGAGACTACTTTGCTCAATTCCTTGTAAATAAGTTTGAAAATTCTATAAAAATATAATTTAGAAAATAATTGAACTGAGAAAAGATAGAAAGAAAATGAAAAAGTTGTCAAAGTTGTCCCTCTCCCCAATAAAAACAGCAGCATGTATAAATGGCTTTAGAGGAGAATTTCAGCAAATATTTAAAACTCTCAAAAACTTTTTCAAAACATCAGGGGAAAAAGTAAAACTGCAACCTTTCTTGTATGAAGTGAGTATAATATTGATACTAAAAATTGACAGGAATTACACACAAAAATAAAACTAAAGAACAGGCTCACTAATAAATACCAACACAAAAACCTAAATAAAATATGAAAAAACAAAAATTAGAAGTAAGAATCCATCCTGAATAAGAAAGATTTATTCCAAACATGCAACAGTAGCTCAATATTAGAAAATGTGTTGATTTCACATAAATTACATGATAAATATATATCAGTGTATCTGACAAAATTCCACACTCATTTTTTATTTTTAAAATTTAATAAAATAGTATTCAAAGGATGCTTTCTTAATGTAATGAAAAGTATTTATCTGAGCGTAAAATTTAGTCTTATGTTTACAGAGGAAACCTAATGTTTCCTGATAATTCTCATAGTAAAATAATGAGATAAGGATGCCCCTATAACAACTACCTTTAACACATTGAAAGTACTAGCCAATAAAATAAAATAAAAATAAACATAAAATAAAATATAAAACATAAAAGAAAAGTAAACATAAAAGGTAAATTGTGGCTGGCAAGAAAACAAAATAAAGCTGTCCTTACTTACAGATGATTTTATTGTGTACTTGGAAAACTTAAGAGTATCCATTATAAACCTGCAAACAATAGGGTAATTCAAATAGAAACTTAGTATAAAGAAATTAAACTTTTCATGTGTAATTATCACTCCTAACATTTGCTTGAAGATTATATTTTCTTGTCATTTAAGCATCAAAATAATTATTTTAACTGCAAAATATGTGCATTTTTATCTGACCACAGGTAGAATCTGTAATCTCTTTGCCATTGATCTTGATTTCCTATTTTTCATTTAGGAAGCAGTCCGCTTCAGACACATACACATGGTCACATGTAGCCCTGGTTGTGTCTCAGCAAGGAAGGCATCCAGTTTCCCTTCTGATGCAGCTGTGATGTCAACACTTTCAGAAAATTTGGGAAACAATTTGATAAAATAATTAGAGTTAGCTGCAGTTTGAAATTAAGCTTTATGGTGCTCATGTCTATTGTAGCTTTCCTTAATATGTGATACTTTCATGAGTAAGAGTGTCAAGAATTTAGCATGTATGAGGGTGGTAGGCTGGGGATTCCAGCATTCGTCTCAGTGAAGGCTATATGAGTCCATTTGAGCATATCTAGACAGAAACATGGCCAGGTAAAAAGATTGCTCTCTCCTGAAACCTCTCAGAGGCTGTCCCCTTTTAGACTCTGTAATAGCAATCAACTGATAGAATGTGCTTTGGGACAGTCATTAGGGATAAATTGGGGCAGATGTACAAGTGTGTGAAAACACTGAAACTTCAACATTGCAATTATCTTCAGGGATCCAATGTTAAGAGTATATTGTGGATGGAGGCATGGTTTAATATCCCAATAAAACCCCTGTTGTTGTGAATTCCCTACTCTAGAAAATCCCTTTAATTGAAGTTTCAGGATATATTATGTGTACATTAGTGAAATAATAGCCAGATTATTATGGAGCCTATATTATAAGTCTTCACTGCAGCACAAACATCAGGGATTGAGGTATAGCGATTAACCTCTGAAAATCAACACAGCAAACACACCAGACTAATCTGTAGCACTTCAGTGCAGGATGGCCCTTGTTAACCATGGACTTATGTGGTCTTTGTCATGAAGCCACAAGACAGAGAAACATTAGCCAAGAACAGGCGATAAGTGAATCTCAATTGAAAACTGGTTTTTGGTAATATTTGGTATTGGCATGGCATATTGGCTTTCTTTTTTTACTAACATAGCAGAACTCTTTAGATACCCAGTAAATGATTATGACCATCAGAACGAGCTCATTTGGTGAGAAGAAGCCAATGTGACCAGAGTAAGGTGACACATAGCAAGAGGTAATATTTTATACATAGTTTAAAGCTATCCAGAAAAGAGACTGTTTGGAAGTGAGCACACCTCTCTCAGTTTTTCAGCCAGAAGTAGTAATAGGTTCCAATCTGACTACTGTAATGAAAGAAAACCACCAAAGAAATGAAAGAAAACTATACATTAAGGTGATTTATTTAAAATAAGGTACCAGTAATTATGAGATTACTGCTTTCGTCGTGTTTTGCAGTAGAAGAATGATAGAGAATATAAATTTTTTCATTGCCCACACCCAAATTAAATAAATATACATCATATATAACCCATTAATCTATTGTAATGTTGAACTATCCTTATTTTCAGAAAGTGCTATCTTCTGTAAAAGGTTAATACTGTTTTAACCTTTTAGCTTATTCCTCCTCCTTTTCTGGAAGACAAATAGTACCTGCAAATACAGGTAACTCTTTTGAAAACATTCTAGGAATATTAAAGACATTGTTACACATGTTTGAAAATAAACTTTTCAACCCATGTTCAGCTTTGAATCACTTCATTCCAGTGTTAGCTCAGAATGGTAAATGCTTGGAAATGTATTTACAGTGCATATTATTATCCATGCAAATAATATTAAGGAAGTGATTGTGACTATAAAAGTTCTGAGCATTATTTGGTAAAGCTAAAAGAAATTTAAGCAAGGGTCACGATGAATCTTTATGGAATAAACAAAGTTAAAAAGAATTTTTAAAGCCTTTATAAAGACAGTAGTAATTCAAGGAAGGATTAAGTCTGTCCTGAATTAAAACTTGGATTTTAAGCAAGAGACAACCATAGTTGTAGTGGTTTTGCTCTTTTGGTGCTGGTGTTTAATTACTCTAAGCCAGCACAATTTGGGTAGAAGCACCAGAAAGAGCCTTCTTATACCTGCAAAGCTCTTTGACAGTCTATTATAATGCATTTCAACCAACTTATAAATCATTTTGCAGAGACTAATGATTTATTACTGCTGTAATGAACTTCACAGGCATCAATACATTAGTATCCACTTTGAAAAGAAACTTGTCAGGTCCCATTGGAATGATGATCAGTTTACTATTGTTATTAATGACCCTGATCAGCTCTTTGGATCTATGAATAACCTTCTTAGATGACAGAGGTCTTCCATTTGGCGGAAAAATCAATGCATATGTAAAATAAAAGTATATGCTGTGCTTCATCCCTTTATCAATGCCAGGGATTGTTGTCAGCTTTCAAAGCTTAAAGCTTCAAAATTGTTTAAAAATCTACCTAATTCAAACCTATTAAAATGCTGGTGAATACATCCTAAAAGGATATTGTCATTCCAATTGCTTGTCTCTATGTTACAAAATTATGGTGTTTTCTTTCTTTCTGCTTGAAGCCTCAGCTGGACCCTGGTGGTTTGACGAAAATAGAAATTACCATGTTAGGGCTTTTTTCTTTTTTAATGTTCAGTGTCAGACATTTGACCTGTGAGGCTTTTAAAACTGACCTTGTTGCTTCTTTCCATTCATTAAACCACAACCTTTGCACTCGTGTCATAAAAGATAAATGAAGATTCACACAATCTTTATTTAAGAGAAGATTTATTGTTTACATTAATGTAGATTAAGTGGAAAGATACCGATTATTTTTCAAGTCAATCATATGTCTTCTTTGAGGTTTCAATTTGTGGACTGTTTGTCATTATTACAATTTCTATATATTTAGCAGTGCTTTTATAAAAAAAAACATACAAATGAACAATGTTCATAGAAATCCTGCATTCCATACTTTGTCCACTTACCCAGATAAAGTTCTCTAATGTGATGTTTTTGGTAAGTGATTAAAATTAGATTTTAAAATCATAGTTTTATTCTACAAGGCTGTCACACTATTAATCAAAGCTTTGGAGAAATTTTTGAAAGGGTAATTATTTGTCAATGTAGAAAATGATTTTAAGAACAGAAGTAACATGAAGTTTCGTTGTAGCATAAAACTCCCTAAACTTAAGAATCTGGATTATTGACCACACTAAAAATAGTGAAATCAGTTGATTTGAATGTATAATTTTCTAAGGTTTTAGTAGGCTACATAATGGAATAATAAAATAGATCATTTAAAAATGTTTGCTCTATAAGGTTGTTCAATCAAAGTCCTTTAGGCCATTTACTGGTAAGAAAACTGAGGCCAGAGAGTTTAAGGCAAGACCTCCTGTCTGAGGCTCACAGCCTGCTGGTGATAGTGAGCCTGGTAATGGAGAGTCATGTGTTGAGCAGAATGTGGGGGCTTCAGATGAGAACTTAAACTCTGTCATTGTAAACCCAGAGTCTAGCTCTGTGTGCCTTGCTCCCCATCATAGATGTCTAATGACACTGCTGAGAAAGCGATTAGGACACATATCACTGAGAAAATAGAATTAAAAAAACAAAAGTAGAGAGCAGGTGGGTTGTGTACGTGTGTGTGTCAGAGAAATCTATGGTTTGCCTTTATTCAGAAATGAGTGTTTGCAAGCGAGACATTGTTCTTCTGTACCTTAAAGAGTGGAATTTCCAATTAGGGTGGATATGTCTCTAATGAATTCTAGATCCTATCTGTCAGTGAAGCTTGCATGAGACAGTTCGAAGAATCTTAGAGTTGATAGTGACATCATCCAGTTAACTCTTTTCCCAATGCACTCATATGTCCTACAACATCTCCCTCATGTATTTGTCAAGCCTGTGCTGTGATACTTTCAGTGATGGTAGTTGACTTCTTTGCACAGCAAACCATTCCAGTTTGTCTATTGTTAAAAGGTCTTCTTTGTGTTGAACTTGAACTTACCTTTTTAACATTTTTTCAAAATTATAGTGACATTGGCTGTGTTCTTAAAGAAAATGGGTCAATTTCTAATGAAATCCATCTGACTTCAAGGACAAGATACCCTTAAAAGCTTAGACAATTGCAGAGCAAAGCAGGGGCTAACTTCAGTGGAACTCATTTTGTCAAGTTCTCTTAAGTAAACCAGAGCTACTATGAAATTGCAGAAACAGCTAAGGAAGATATGACCAAATTTGGACCACTAAGAAATGCTTCTCAAACATCAAATGAAATTATCTGTTTTTCTATTGTTGTTTGGTGTGACAGTAGCTGCCTGTCCAATGAAAGATAAAGTCATTGTGAAGCCAGGCATAGAATGTCCTAGCACACGCAAGAAAAAACAAGAGTTCAAACAAGGAGTATATGTTAGGATGTTAGGATGATCTTCTTGTTACATTCTTATGCCATCCTAATAGTGTCAGGCAATGCCATTAGGGTGACATAACAACTGGAAAATGAAAGTGTTTATTTTCCCTAACAGTCATGGTTCACCAGACATGCACTGTAGTTTCCTGAAATGGCTACTGAAGTGGGAGAGCTTAGTTTTCGTTCCAATTGCACAATTACATGAACAAGTTACTTACACGAGGCAAGTTAATGACATGAGGCAAGTTACTGCAAAGGGAACTGCAGTAGTAAAGTTACCGCAAGGGCTAATTACATGCAGCAAGTTACTGCACCTCTTTGAGGACTGGTTTCCTCCCTTGAGAAAAAGTGAATATTATGCCTTCCCCATCCATCTTACAGGGTAGTTTGAGATGATGTGTAATCAAATTTCATGATAATGACAATACCCTTAGTATACTCCTGATACTGCGGCTTGGTGTGCATGTCACCTTCCTAAACTAGACTTTAAGCTCTTAGCCTCTAAGTCTTTTTTTTTTTTTTTGAGATGGAATCTCACTCTGTCTCCCAAACTGGAGTGCAGTGGTGTGATCTCGGCTCACTGCAACCTCCACCTCCCAGGTTCAAGCGATTCTCGTGCCTCAGCCTCCTGAGTAGCTGGGACTACAGGCACGTGCCACCACACCCCACTAACTTGGTATTTTTAGTAGAGATGGAGTTTTGCTATGTTGCCCAGGCTGGCTTTGAACTCCTGACCTCAGATGATCCACCCACCTCAGCCTCACGAAGTGCTGGGATTACAAGCATGAGCCACAGTGCCTGGCCTTACCCTCTAAGTCTTAATGGTTCACATGTGCCCATGCAAGGATGGGGGCTAGTTAATCCCAAAGTTCTTGCTGCTCCTCATAAAAATGAGAAAAATCCACGAAATTCTTTTTTAAAGCAAACTTTATTGTCTTTAGAGGGTAATACTTTATTCGAAGATAGTCTCCTAATTTCATGAGTGTTAAAATGTCTTTGCTTTTATGAAATGGTGATAATGAAATAGTAATCAGATTTGCAGTGTCCTCATTTAACGAAGTTAAAAGTTGGTAAATCTTTGTCATTTTCATTACTTTGTAAATACTTTGTGGTCGGTGAAATCCTAAAGTTTGTGGATCCACATTCTGAATCTTTATAGCTCAATCCTGCTCACCCCCCACCTCCTCCCACACAGGGAGGCCCCTGTGGGAGGCCTCTTCCCCAACCCCAGATACCAGGACAATGCCTCCTATATAGGAGGCCTGCAGTCATTATTTGTTAAATAAGTAAATTAATTGGTGATGTGTTTTCTTTAGAGGATAGCTGGTACATTATTCACATCTTCATGTAGCTATTCAAGGATACCTTCCATATATGCAACCAAATTGATAAAAAGTTAAAACCCTCCTTTCAATAAGCCCAATAAATCCAATTGCTTCTTCTCAAGTAATGCGATGTTAAGCCATAAATAACTTAGCTGGACAGCACAGAAACATTATTTATAAGCTTCAAAGACAATCTTAGGTATACGTAAGTCCTTTCTCAGCTCACCGTTTTTCTGTGAGCAACTTCATCATCTCAGGCCCATGCAGAGCTCTATCTCTCACATTTTGCTTTAGCATGTTTAGCTTTCAGGGTCTTATTCTAGCAGAAAGAGAGAGAATGCCTGCATTTCCTATTCTTTAATAACCTATCCAGTATCCCCTAAGAGGATACTCAGCTGCCCGCCACTCTGGTCTCTCATGATTATTCCCTCCAGATGTAGAAATAAAGTCTTAAGTTCATTAAAACTCTTTCCAGCTAATGGCTATAATAATAGTATTCACCATTTGTTAAGATCTTAATATACGCCAGATATTTTGCATGTATTATTTAACTCTCACAGCTCTGAAGGGATGGGTTTTATGATGTCCCATCTTACATTTTAGGAACTCCAGCTCAAGGATGTTAAATAACCAGCCATCCTTTTCCCCTTTAGTTATTGCTTCACTCTGCAATGCCATTGCCTACTGCCCCCTCATCCCAGAACACTGACATCCAGGCAGATAGGACCAACTTGCACACTACTGACTTTCCTCCACCCTCAGGGCTTCTTGTATCTCCCTTACAGTTGTCCCTTGTCCCAGGAATAATCCCTCATTCTAGATTAGTAGCTACGGAAGCTGCTCTAGGTTTCTTCAGAAGTGGATTTCCTATGGGATCTAGGAAGTCTTTATTTTTGAATGTTTCAAAATAGATACGACCATTTTAAAAAGACAGTAAAGATAATAAAACATAATAATCCTTTATTCAGTGCCATTTTTTACAAGGAAGAGAGGAAAAAGCAAAGTATTAAAAATGGGTTGTACCAGTACAAGGACATATTACGTGTGGGTGGCACTATAAAAAATATTTTTTTTAATTCTTGGGGATCAAATGATTAAAATATGTATTCTGAGGTTTGTCATAGATCCATCCAGTAGAGCCTTGTTTGTTTTGGAATTTGGTCAACTACAAAACCAGGGTTTGGTTTTGTTTCATTTAGATTTGTTTTTAAGGAATGCTTTGTTTGGTACAAGCCAGTCTCTTGATTTTTTGCAGGGAACATACTGTGGCATTTCCCAAAGGACTAGTCAGCCACAGTAAAGAATTTATTAGATGGCTAGATTACATGGCTCAGTGCTCTTGGCATATTTTTTTCATTTATAATGAAGTGTATTTGTTTGACGTAATAACTATAACTAAAAATATGTTTTTACTTCACAATCTCCAAGTCACAAATTAGGTGATTTCTTTTGGGCCTTAAGTAGGAATTAAGGAGGTTTTCTTGAAATGTGGTAATGCTTCTTTGGAGAAAATTAATTTTTATTCTGTTGGGAGAACATCTGACTTTTACTTAAAATTCTGCAAGACTTGAGTGTAATTTCTAAATTATATGCACTAATTGACATTCCGTTTTAGCCATCATGGTAAAACTATCTAAAATAGATTGCCATAGAAACACAGAAATTCTTAGCTATCATGCCAGTAGTCTAGTATGGTTTCTGTACCAAATATCAAAGCATCATCAGTTCTATAGGATTCTAATTGGAGGCCTTTGCACATGAATGTAGGTCTTAATGGAAATGAGATTTTATGCATTTTCCTTCTGTTGCCCTTATTCAAACACAATTTTTGTTGTTGTTGTTGTTGAGATTTTTTTTTTTTTTTTTTTTTGAGATGAAGTCTTGCTTTGTCGCCTAGGCTGGAGCGCAGTGGCGTGATCTCGGCTCGCTGCAACCTCTGCCTCCCGGGTTCAAGCGATTTTCCTACCTCAGCCTCCAGAGTAGCTGGGACTACAGGTTTGCGCCACCACACCTGGCTAATTTTTGTATTTTTAGTAGAGATGGGGTTTCACCATGTTGGCCAGGCTGGTCTCAAACTCCTGACTTCAGGTGATCCGCCCGCCTCAGCCTCCCAAAGTGCTGGGATTACAGGTGTCAGCCACTTGTGCCTGGCCTACTCAAACACAATTCTTACGTGATGATCTGTCTACTGGCAAATAATATATTCTCAAAAAATGCCTTTACAAAGGTTTCTTTCCTTTTTATCCATAAGAGAGCTAGAAACTACAGAAAAGCCTGGGGAACATTACCAACAAGGTCCAGAAAAATAGAATTCTTATGAAAGACAAATGAAGCTGAGTGTGTTACACCAACAATACGTTGCTCAAGTGTTGACACTGTAAAATAGAGCTTGATTGATTATTTCTCTATTTTCAAATGGCATTGTTTATCTCAACATTCACCTAAAGATTGAGGAATTATTTCAAAGCAGATTTAAAATGAACAATGAGTAAGCCTCACTAGTTTTAAAGATGATTGAGAAGAAAGATGATAGACCTAAAACTCTAAAGTTTCTTTGGCCTGCAAAAAATTTTGTTTGGAATTTTAAGAAAGTATGCTATAGAAGCATATTACCTAAAGAACATTGCTTGGAGTTGGCCATCTGTCCTATTCCCTGTTCTTTTAATGTTGATTTGAAGCTAGGGAGAGCAAAGGAGTTTTTAGATTCTCTCTTTTTTTTTTTTTCCAAATACCACCTAACTTTGAGTCATTGCCTCTTTCCACCCTCCTATAAAAAAGGGAAAAGAATTGTGAGTCAAGATGGGATAAACATCAGGGATAAAAAGCTGATGGCACTGCTAGTGATGAGTATCAGATCAGAATTCTGAAATCTCAGAGAGAGATTGTATGCACCGTGGTTGCCAGGAACCTTTCCATACCTGGCATATCAGTGTTTGATTCTGTCACTGTGCTCCCCAGTCAGGGTAACCTAGAGCAACCTCTGTCATCCTCATTACCCTGAGCAATCAGAACAAATGATTAAGAGTAAGCAAAATCAATTGGAAAGTTTTCCTGAGGCTTTTTTTTTTTAATATGTAGGCTTTCTCCAAATATTCATCTACTTCTGCAATGAAACAGAGGTTGTTGCTGGGATTAGAAAGTGTTTGAAAGGCCTGCGCATGTTAGTACACTGCACGACTGCATATTTGCTTTGGATGACAGACTTGTATTTTCTTTCTGCCTGAAGAGACTGTTTGTTTTGTGAAGTACAAGTTAAAAGAGACTGCATATAACCTAGAGGATGTTCTTTCAGATCCCTGATTACATATATCTTTGGTGGTGTGAGCTTTATTGGATTATGTGCAGTTCTGTGATTCCACTAACCGTGTGTGCAAAGAGCAGGCAAGGTTGGAGGGTTATTAAGAAGTCTTGTTGAGTCTCTATTTCACAAGATCGGGAAAGTGAATACATTTATTCTAAGTCAAGTGTGCCAATTCAGAATTGAGGAAGCACAATTTTGTGCGGGACCACACATTCCCTCTGGTGCTACTATAACTAGCAACATTTATGCTTTTATTTTCTTGTCTGATGCATTTATTATGGTAAAGTGCATGTCACTGTTCCATAGTTATTTTAAATATGTAAAAACCAAATGAAGACTTTCATGTTTATAGGAAAATCACTTAAAAATCATACGTAATGCTGCAATAGACCACCTAGATACATCACTGTAATAATTAATTAAAAGGAAGACACATGGAAAATCTTTTTGTAATGAAAAACACAATTGTGAAATTTGGTTCTAGCTTTGGTTCCCTTTGTAAACTGAGATCTCAGGAACTAGGACATAAGTCATTCTGTAAATGCAATCCTTTAGTCAAAATACAGTCTCCATAAATATTTTAGCAGCCTTTGTGATGCTTTTAATTCTACATCATTTCACTTTAGTTCACTTCAAAGCTAAATTATTAATGTGCCTCTTCCTAAAAGTTCAAAATATAATATACTGAAGGGACTTTACTAATTGGAATTCAGAACATTCTCAGAATGTCTGAAAGTATATTGTTCGTGTTTATTTGCATTTCTAGGAGAAAAATGAAACTGGCTAGGCAAAATTGTAACTATTTCCTTCCACCAGCAGAGTGCTTGGCATGTAATAGGCACTCCACGAATAGCTGTGGAATGAAAGTTCTCAAACAGAAGTTTTTTATTCTAGCCTTTGAAATGTTGTCCTTTTTTGCTCCTTGAACACCCAGACCCTTTATGCTACCCGCTAGCTACATGTAGCTGGGCATCTGTGTCTTTTCAGCCTCCGCAGGACAATTCCCTGTGTCCTCTTTGACTCTCCTTCAAAGCCACATTCGCTCAGTGAAACTGATCACATAAACTTTCTGAGGAAAACAATCAGATTAAAGTAATTCAAACCAAGATGTGAAGGATTTGGGCTGACTTTATATATTTACAGTTGTCCTTTCCCCCCTCCCCCAGCATTTTAAAAGAGGGATATGTTGATTCAAATTAATGAATGCGTAAAATAGTGCATTCCATCCAAAGTATTTGGAGTTTGGGGAGCTCATCTAGCCCACATCAAATCATAACACATTTTATTCTGTCTACCAGTACCCAATATCAGCCTGAATTAACCCAATTCGGATGATAAAATTCAAGGTAATAAAAAAATGTGTATACAGTTTCTATCATATATTGCTGAGCAAATATCTGTATTTCCATTTGATAATACATAGCTTCCCCTTAATACATCATCTGTCAGAATCTTCTCTTAAAAAAAAACAAGATTGTACACTAACATGTATTTTGTGGCAATGCTTATGTTTATGAAATATCCATCTCTATACTTAGTTTATTAGTCAAATATTAATACCTGGTAGAAAAGTAAGGCATTCTCGGAAACTTTATTAAATATTCTAAGTTAAGTATACAAAGAAAAGTAATCTAGGATTTGAGGACCAGATCGGTCTGTCTTAAGCAACAATTACAACCTTGATTATACTGACTTACGCTGTTTATTCCTTCTTTCATAATTCATGCAATACACATACCCTGAAGATACAGTCCCAGAATGGTCAGACCTCAGGAATCATCTGGTCACATCCTCGTATTTTAAAGAGCAAAAACTGAAGCTTAAAGACTATTTGTGATTGCCAGTTGTGGCTAACAGAGAATTGAATCCAGCTCATCTAACCTTTCCAGAACTTTTGCCAACATGAGCCATACCCTCTGCTCACTTCTTTTTCTTCCACTACATATAAAACCAATTGCCAAGGAATATCACCAAAATTTCAAAGATACTGAACCAGAACTTTGGTTTAAATTATTCTAATGCATAGCCATGAGATTGTAAATTATAGCCTTTTAAACTTATTATGCTCTTTTTAGATTGTTTTACTATTCTAAGAGGGAGTCACTTTTCTGAGTCTAGGGTGTCATGGAGCCTGCCCTGAAAAAAATCCCTGAACTCAGAAAATCATCTTTGAAAAACTTAATGACAGAGAGAAAATGCAAAAAGTTAACTATTAAATTACTATATACTAGTACATTTCTCCCTTAATAGACAATACATGTAATACCTTTAACTTCGAGATGTTTGAGTGACTTAAAAAGAGTTTCTAAGGAAGATAAGTTATTTGACTCAGCAGAATTTCATAATTCTTGCCAATCATGTTAGAAACCACTACTTTTATTTTTACAAAAAAAATAAAATAAAATAAAAGTAAGCTATAATAAAAATCTCCTTAGTTGGCCTCCCACATGTGAAGCAGAAGCAGTGACAAATGTCACCACCAGAGAGGTCTTGTACTTATGTCCAAACATACCAAGGAAAGACTCTGTGAACTGTCGGCTTTACTCAGAGGTCTTCTATGTCCTTGCCGACTCCTAGAACAAGGGAAATGCAGGAATCTTCCTCCTGAGTGTTTAGATCGAGCTTGTCCAATCCATGGCCCACAGGCCACATGTGGCCCAGGACAGCTTTGAATGTGGCCCCACACAAATTTGTGAACTTTCTTAAAACTTGAGATTTTTGGCAGTATTTTAGCTCATCAGCGCTCATTAGTGTCATTGTATTTTATGTGTGGCCCAAGACAGTTCTTCTCCAAATGTGGCCTGGGGAAGCTAAAAGATTGGACACCCTGGTTTAGATATAGCCTTCACGGTGGATAAGATAAAGACATAGTCCACTAAGTTGTCAGCAATAATGGGAATTCCCAGCCTTTTAGTGTTAGACACCCTACACGTTTTTGCATCCTTTGCAATGTTGTTTTCTACTCCTAAAAGTTTTTCATGACCTCATATCTGTGTTTTAAATTAAGGTGGATTAAAATTTTGCCTTCATTTTGCTGTTTGCAACCTCTATTGAGATTTTTTGGAATTGACTCCAATACAAGTAAACTTTCCTTTCTCAAGAATAAATAGTGCATGATTCTTGTCCTTGGCTCTGATTTTCTAATCTTGGCTCTGAAATGCTTCAAGTAGGCGAATCCAGAAGCCAACGTTACCTTAGCGCTCACAAAGTCTTAGGAAGCCAAAATGTCCCTGGGAACACATATATTCTTACCACTGTCTACCCACACACACTCAAAAGATCTCTCACTCTTTCCTTCCCTAAAACAAAATAAAAATTCCATCATTCTGAATAGGCACTCCTGTATTACTAAACTAAAAAACTTTCCCTCCTGAAATTTTAATACCAAAAGTTTTTTTAAAAAAAAATCTACCAAAGGGCAGGGGGCAGAGAGAGTAAAAATATGGATGGGCCTGTTAGCACACTTCCAGCACTTAGAAACCTGATAGAAAGGATGCCAAGCACAGATGGATTAAAGTCCCTTATAGTAGACTCACTAGGTGAAAGGAATACTCTGGAAGTTTCTTTTTCTTCAGTATGATTAATGATAGGACCCAGCTCCTTGTCATGCTTGGCCAACAATAGACCCTCATCTATCATGGTTTACCAAAAAAAAAAAGCTTCCTGGCATTCAGGATGTGTATTCCTTTCAAGAAGTGACCATGACAAGTCACTCAGGAAATCTCTGGTCTCTGCCCTTAAATAGATTATGGAGGAGAAATATCCAATATTCATGGAATCTCTGGCAACTGGACAGCTAAATGGAGTCTCCCTCATGAGCAAAGATTGAAAGTAGTCAGATATTCTACTAACCATCTTCCACAGATGTTTAGTATAAGTTTAGTGCCTTCCTTTTGAAAGATTCCATCAGATGCCAGCACAATAAGCCCTTAGGGAGGGAAAAACATCCCGTTAACATTCTTAGCTGCACTTTGATTGACACACATGAGATTGTAGTATACAGACAACTTCTTTCTACTTACAATTAATATTTTTAGAATGTAGTAGAAGCATCAGGATGCAGTAGTTCCTTGGTTAAAAAGACAGTTGAGCATATAAACATCCAGTCTTTTTGGAGTAGTACCAAGGCACCAACTGACTGTTTCGGTCCATGTTTCCAGCTCTTGTAGTCTTTGTAGTATGGACAACAGATATGAAACTTTGTCTATGAAAATTTTCCCTTTAGATGTGTTTAAAAGGGTGCAAGAAGTCAAAGCCTCCTATGAGGCAATGTGAAAGAGGATTCTTTATGGATTTTTACAATATTTTTCATAATCTTTTAAAGTATCATCATGTTGTAATTCAGCAGCAAGTTTTTATGCATCATATCTTTAGTCAGTCTTTCCAAAGCATTAGGCTTAATTTATAAAGAAACCATTCTGTTTGTATGCATGCAGGTTTAATCAGTTTATACACTATTTGACTAAATGTTATAATTGCATTAACAAGTACAATAAGCAAGAACATTATTTGGGGAACTAATATACCTGACTCTTGGTTAGCATACAGCTTGACTATTGGGAGTAAAACTGGGGCAATTTTTAAAAATAAGTTTTTTATTTTAGAGAAGTTTTAGATTTAAAAACATATTGTGAAAATACTAGAGAGTTGTCACATACCCCAGACTAAGATTCCCCTATTTTTAACATCTTACATTAGTATGATATATGTGTCACAATTAATGAATCAATATTGGTACCTTCTTACTGTCTAAAGTCATACTTTATTTGTATTTCCTCAGCTTTTCGCTGATATCCCTTTTCTGTTCCAGAATTCCACCCAGGTTTCCACATTACGTTTAGTCCTCATGTCTTAGTAGACTCTTCTCAGTTGAGGCAGTTTCTCAGACTTTCCTTGTTTTTGATGACCTCAGCAATTTTGAGACCATCAGGTTTGTCCCTCAATTGGCATGTGTCCGATGGTTTTCTGATGATGATACATTAGGTAATGTACTCTTGGGGGGAAAATGATAGAGGTAAAGTGCCATTCTCATCACATCATTTCAAGGGTCCACATTATCAGTATGACTTATCACTGTTGATGTTGACCTTGATCACCTGCTTGAGGTGGTATTTGTCAGGTTTCACTGATGTAACATTACTCTTTTTTTTTCCTCCCTTTCCCTACTATACTCTTTGAAATAAAATCATTATATTCAGCCCACGTTTAAGGAATGAGGAGTTGTGCTTCCCCTCTCTGAAGGTGTACAACTACATAAATTATTTGAAATTCTTTGGCATTGGAGATTTGTATGTTCTCCCTCATATGTGTTTACTTATTCAACCCTTTACTTTAATCAGAATGTGCTCATGGGTATTTATTTTTATACTTTGTGTTATGATTCAGAACTATTTTACTTAGTGTTTTGCTCAAATTGTTCTAGCATTGGCCAATAAGGCTATTTTAGGTGGCTCTTGTATGTATTTTTCTAGCAAACACTCACCACTCTGTATGTGTGTGTATATTGTTTGGTTTTGTATTTTGTACATGTTCTATCTTCCATGAAAAAAAAATGCTCCAGACTTATCTTGTATATTTTCTGCTCCTGTCCTAGAGCAAGCCATTTTTCTAAGGAGCCTTATTTCTTTTTATTGGAGAATGGTATCAGAAACTAAGATGGCTTGGTATGCTCATTGCCACTGGGGTTTTATTGCTTCCTGGATCTCTTAACTGGCAGATTAGGGAGATATATGTATGAATACTGACCTGTATATGTAACACATATCTATAAATATTTCCATATGTAAACATGTATCTACATTAAGCTAAACATGAATTCATACTGATTGTCTTCAACTCCAGTCCATTGCCGCATAGCCTCCTTCTCTTCTTGTAACCCACCACAATAGTGAGAAACTTGGCACCCACATCCACTATCCATTTAAATCAGGGTTCCATTCCACCATCTGCCATGGAATAGTGGTATCCAATTTGTAAGTAAACCCATGCCCACTTGGGAAGCAACTTTATCAACTAGGGTACAGTGCTTATGTACAATTCTTTTGCCTTTAGTCTTATGGACTTCTCTCATTTCCAAAATTACTTAAGTCAGCATCTTATTATCCTGCTCCTTTCAATGAGGTTGTTTCATATATTTGCAATACATTAAGCTTCTTTTGTCACATTATACTTTTCATCCTGAGATTCCCCCAATATCCTAAATAGCTTTTTAAATTTGTATATATTATGGTTTACTTTGTATGAGGTTAAGTTCTAAAGGTTTTGATAAATGCCTACTTTCCTATGTGCACTATTACAGTATCATACGGAATAATACCACCCTAAAAAAGCCCCCTTTGCTTTCTATATTCAACCATCTTCCCTTCCTGATGCATGGCAACCAATGTTTACTGTCCGGATATAATTGGAAGCAAACGGGATGTAGCTTTTTTTTTTTTTTTTTTTTGACTGGCTTCTTTCAATCAGCAGTATGCATTTTAAAGTTCAACCATGTCTTTTCATGGCTTGGTGGCTCATTTCTTTTTATCACTGAATAATGTTTTACTGTATGGATGTAACACACTCTGTTCATCCATTTACGTATTGAAGGACTTTTTTTTACTGATTATGAATAAATCTGCTATAAACACTTGTGTGCAGGTTTTGGTATGAACATACATTTTCAAATCAGTAGAGTAAATTCCCTGGAGCATGATGGCTAATTGTATGTGAAGACTATTTAATATTGGATAAAAGATCCTACTCTACTTTTTCATTTTTCTTTCTTTTCTTTTGGGACCTGGGGTAGGAGCATATGGATTCCAATTTTTCAGCACCAATTTTTTGAAAAGACTGTCTTTTCCATTGAATTGCCCTTGCTCCTTTTCCAAAGATAAGCGACTATATTTGTGTGGATCTATTTCTGGGCCCTCTATTCTGTTCCATTGATCTATGTGTCTATTCATTTGCCAATACCATGGTGTCTACATTATTGCAAGTCTTATAGTAAGTCTTGAAGTCTATCAGTGTGTGTTCCTTAACTTTGTTCTTTGGTACTGTGTTGGCTATACTGGGTTGTTTGCCTTTCCATATAAATTTCAAAACCATTTTGTCAATATCTATGAAATAGTTTGCTGATGTTCCATTGAGATTGCATTGACTCTATCGATTAAGTTAAGAACTGACATCTTAACAATACTGACCCTTTTATTCCATGAACACAGGGTATCTATTTATATTTAGCCTATCTTGGTTTTTTCCATCAATATTTTGTGGTTTTCAGTGTGTAAGTCCTACACTTGTTTGTTCGATTTATGTCTTTCATTTTTGGAGTGCTGTTGTAAATGGTATTTTTAAATTTTCAAATTCCAAATTTTCACTCCTGGTATACAGGAAAGCCTTATATCCTCCATACTTGCTATATTCACTTATTATTTCCAGGAGATTTTTTTTTTAATTCTTTGGGATTTTCTACATAGACAATCATGCCACTTATGAATAGAGTCGGTCTTATTTCTTCCTTTCCAATCTGTTCAACCCTTTATTTTCTTGCATTGTCTTATTGCATTAGGTAGAAGTTTCAGTACAACGTTGAATAATAGTAGTGAAAGGGGACATCCTTGATTTGTTTCTGATCTTAGCAGGAAAGCTTTCACTTTCCCACCATTAAGTATGATATCAACCATAGGATTTAAAGATTTTTAAAAATCAAGTTGCGGAAGTTCTTTTCACCCCTGGTTTGCTATGGTTTTTTTTTTTTTCATGCATGAAGTTATATTTTGTCACATGTTTTTACTGCATCTACAGATATGATCATATAGTTTTTGTTCATTAGCCTGTTGATGTGTTAGAATACATTGATTATTGGACTGTTGATGTGTTGTAATACATTGATAGATTTTCTAATGTTGAACTTTAACCTTGTATATCTAATGTTGAACTTTAACCTTGTATATCTAATATAAATCCTGGTTGTGGTGCAGTTTTAGATTTGATTTGTAAATATTTTGTTGAGGAGTTTTGCATTTGTGTTTATGAGAGTTAACAGTCTTTAATTTTCTTTTCTTGTGTTTTGGTCTGGTTTTAATATTAGAGTAATACTGTTCTCATAGCATGAGTTATGAAGTCTTTCGTCTGTTTCTAATTCCTGGAAAATATTGTGGAGAATTGGTATAATTTTTTCCTTAAATGTTTATTGGTAACTTTCTGGGCCTAGTGATTTTTTTTGGAAGATTGTTAATTATTGATTCAATTTATTTAGCAAGTAAAGGATTATTTGGGATGTCAGTTTCTTTTTGTATGAGTTTCAGTAGTTGTTGAATTTTAAGGAATTGTTCCACTTCATTTGACTTCTCAAATTTGTAAATACAGACTTATTCATATTATACTTCTATTAACGCTTTTTTTTTTTTTTTTTTTTTTTTTGAGACGGAGTCTCACTCTGTTGCCAGGCTGGCGTGCAGTGGTGCGATCTTAGCTCACTGCAACCTCTGCCTCCCGGGTTCAAGCGATTCCCTTGCCTTAGTTTCCTGAGTAGCTGGGACTACATGCACGCACCACCATGCCCAGCTAATTTTTTGTATTTTAGTAAAGACGGGGTTTCACCATGTTGGCCAGGATTATTAGCTTTTTAATGTCCTTGAAATCAGTATTAATGGCTCCTCTTTCATTTCTGATATTGGTAATTTGTGTCTTCTTTTTTGTTGACTAGCCTGTCTAGAGGTCTATCAATTTTACTGCTTTCTCAAAGAACCAGCTTTTGGCTTGGTTGATTTTTTTTTTTTCCTGTTCTTTTCCTGTTATTGATTTCATTGAATCCTCCTCCAATTTTTATTATTTCTTTTCTTCTGTTTGGTTTAGGCTTAAATTGCTCTTTCTCTGGTTTACTATGGTAGAAGCTTAAGTTATTGATTTTTGGATCTTCTTTTCTTATATATTTAATGGTATAAATTTTCCTCTAAGCATGCTTTGGCTGCATCCCACAAATTTTATTGTTGTACCTTTATTTTCATGTAGCTCTTTCTTAAGTTATTCATATGTTGAGAAATTTTAAATAACTATTTTTTAAGTACTTTAGGAAAGTTTTGACCCAGATTTTGAAAACTTTTAAAGACCAAGAGCCGTGGTTTGATTCCCACATTTGCTGATAAACTCTCCCATGTTTGGTGGGTGGAAGTCCCTCTATTTCTTATTCTCTCTTAATTAATAATAGCCCAGGACTTGAAAGAGATAACTTTCTCATTAGTCCACCGTGCAGAAAAGCCAATCATTGTTTTTTATTGATTCTCTATCATGTGGACTAGCAAAAGAATTTACAACAAAATTCTATTAGTCTGTTTTCATGCTGCTAATAAAGACATACCTGAGACTGGGTAATTTATAAAGAAAAGAGAGGTTTAATGAACTCACAGTTCCACATGGGAGGGGAGGCCTCACAATCATGGCGGAAAGTGAAGGAGGAGCAATTGCATGTCTTACATGGTGGCAGTCAAGGGAGCATGTGCAGAGGAACTGCCCTTTATAAAACCATCAGACCTCATGAGACTTATTCACTATCACAAGAACACAGAAAAGACCTGCCTGCATGATTCAATTATATCCCACCAGGCCCCTCCCATGACATGTGGGGATTATGGGAGCTACAATTCAACATGAGATTTGGGTGGGTACACAGCTAAACCATATCAAATACAAAACAAGACAAAACTCTCTTGGGAGATTAAGAAGCTTTAACTGATGGTTCTGCAATTCAGTGCCTACATCCTAATTTCCTCTGAGCCCGGTTCTTCAATGTGCCTGAATTGGGCACTGACAACAGAGCAGTAAACAAGTCAAGCAAAAAAGCCAGCCCTCAGAATTTAGATTCTGGTCAGGAGAGCCAATTAGTTTGTGCAAATTCGTGCCCTGCTGCTCAAACTTGGGTTCACACACTAGCCACATTGACACCACCTTGGAATGTTAGAAATGCAGAGTCTCAGGCCCCTCCTCAGAACTTCTGAATCACAATTACACTTTAAGAGGATTCCTAAAAGATTCATGTACATGTTAGAGTTTGCAGAGTCTTACCCTAGATAATGTTAGATTGTGGTTATGCTGTGAAAAAGATGCTTGGGTTAGGAAGGATGGATCTACGTTTAATAGGCTTGTCCGGGAAAGCCTCTTAGAGGAGGCTGCCCTCGAGGGAGACTGAAAGGTAGAGCTTTATTCATCTAGACCCAGCCCTTTATTCCCTTCAACCCCCACCCCCAGAATGGGGACAGCGCCTGCTTATGTGCTATACATTGTGAGCAGACAAGGAGCGTTTGGGGCTGAAGGCCAGGAACATAAGCCAAATAAAAGCTATCTCCCTTTTTTATTAAAAAAGAACAACATCAAAATATAAGTGATTTTAGTCTTTAACTAAAATACCCCTGGCCTATAAAAGGGGAAATAAAATATAATGTACTATTCCAGAAGATTCTGACTTCTGTCTTTGCCAAGAGTGTTTTTTGTCTTCAAAAAATAAATTGTTCCTGGAAAATTCTATTAGCTTTTGTAAATGTAGATGCAGAAGAATGATCAGAGGGTTTTAAATTTTAAAAATGCTGGGTAGATATTCTTTCTTGTTCTCCTATAATAGGCTCTAAACTTTAATGGTGCAAGTTTCTCACTTTTCCCTCAGTTGATCAATGTAATTGAGATTTTTCCTATTTATTGGAGTTGTCATGTTGTGGTCATATAATTATGCTGAGATATTAAATATGTCTTAGACACAAAAATTGTAAGTAAATACAATACAGAGGTACTTTGAGCTTATTTCCATATCATTAAACCACGTTTTACCCATAAGCAAAGCGCATTTCTCATAACTTGTAAGAAATATCTTGCCTCACCGTAGCACACATACTTAACATTCTTTTAAAAGCTACTCAATTTGACATCAGTATTTGAATTCTTCTATCACCAGGAAATTAGGGGACAGCAGAGTTGCAAATATCAATTTATAAATGTGCAGTTAGTAAGATTATAATTCTATTCTAAATGGCCATTCTGCCAATTAACATTTTTTTCAGGAGTCTGGGCATCATATTGAAAAATTTTACCTAAGTTAAGATTGCCTGGGGGCATTGGTTAAGAAAAGGATAGAAAGCATAAATTTGTGTCCAAAGGTAAGTTCTTACATAGCAGCTGTTTCTATCAGTTACTTTGTTGCAATTAAGGTTTTGTAATAAATAATGCTGCTATTTTTTATTCCTGTGGCATTAAAATGTGTGAGGCTTATCAGTCTGGTAATTATGTAAATCCTAAAATAATTTATCCTTTTTAGTGTCTGGCAGTCTGACCCTGTTGGAGGTTATTGAACCACTGCTTGATGAGTATGTCAGTCAGTGTACCTTCTCATCCAGCAATCCCTGTATAACTAAGTGCAAGTCAACTCTTTTACAATACAGAAATTTATTGTTTAAGTGGTTCTGTTAGTATATAGACTTAGGCCACAGTCGTACTTTGTTGTTGTTAAAAACATGTCACTGTCAGCCAGGCACAGTGGCTCATGCCTATAATCCCAGCACTTTGGGAGGCTGAGGCGGGTGGATCACCTGAAGTCAGGAGTTTGAGACCAGCCTGGGCAACATGGTAAAACCCTGTCTCTACTAAAAGTACAAAAATTAGCCAAGTGTGGTGTCAGGTGCCTGTAATCCCAGCTATTCCAGAGGCTGAGGCAGGAGAATCACTTGAACCTGGGAGGTGGAGGTTGCAGTGAGCCAAGATCGTGCCACTGCACTCCAGCCTGGACGACAGAGTGAGACTCTGTCTCAGGAAAAAAAAAAAAAAAAAAGCCACTGTCATTACCATAATTAAGAAAAAAGATAGTGAAATGACAAAATGAATATTACTTCTAATTTTAAAAAATTCCCCTGGCAGATTAAAATCTCTACTAACGACTCCAAACAATACTCTCAATTAGCTGGCTAATATTTTCTTTTTCTTTTCTTTTTGTTTTTACCACATAAAGACCGAAAATATATTTAAGAAGGGCATGTCCACAGAGCAGCATACAATTGCTTTAGTCTGTTCCATATTCCATAACCACAAAACTTCACAATTATAATTGAGGGGAAAATTTATTCTCTTGAAATCCTTTCAAGATTTTATTGAGAATCAGGTATTTAACAGGGACAGAAAAGCAGGCAAAGGCATTCTAGAACAGTTTTCAACAAGAATTAAAACTAAAAAAAAAGAAAAGTACGAGGATACCAAATTAAATTTTTAAAAACACTGTTTTCTGAGAATATTTGGACATTTTACCAAAATTGTGTTATCCTGATTGTTGGCATGAATATTCAGAGTTAACTGCAAACTTAATTGAATTCTTATTCTGAGACAGCCTTCCTATATATAATGGCAGGGACCACACCAGAGTCATTATAATCAACATACGTATTCATTACTCTCCTGTGGTTAAACCCCTTATACACAATTTTAAAAGCTTACAATGGCCTAGAAATGGTTCCGCAGGCTTTGCTGTGTCTTTAAGGTCAACATCTCCTCAGTGTCTCACCCATCCACCACCTTCCTCAGTTAGATTGCATGGGAGAGATGCCACTTAATGGTTACGTGGGAAAAGTTGTCTTCATCTAAAACTGAATGTAGGGAAAGCTCTTCTTTTCTGATACAAGTTTCTGATACCAGCTCTCATAAACCCGTCAAGCATCCATTTAGTCTTTCACTGTTAAAGTGAAAGGAAACTGTATTTTTTAAGCGAACGATGTCTACTCAGTGTTTATGCCTCACAATGAATTTGTTCCAAGTTCCTTTTCCCTTTCAATTTTGTCTCAGAGAGTTATTAAGCTTTCACATAATTAAGCCATGATCCCCGTCTGGGCCCACAGTAAGACTTGTGCACTCTCCACTTTCTCTTACAGAGTGTTTTGCTTTCATTCTTCCCTTCTAGAAAACATGCTTTACTAACAAGTGAAAGGCACTGATTGACAAGTGAAACAATATAAAGAAAGGTTTTGATGGAAATGTTTGTCAGTCACTCTGTGAAAGCATAATTTATGTGGCAACATTTTTAGCTAATGAAATGAACGTTGTAAAGCTCTAGATAAAAATGGCTACTGTTGCTATACCCATAAATGTTTTTTAGGACCCAGTGAAAAAACCCAAGTTATTTTTGAAACGTTAGGCCCATATGTGGGGACTGGTGAAATGGTCTCTCTGCTAATATAGTATCAAATGGCAGTGTATTTTTTATTTTTGTTTTTTGATTTCTTTCAGTTAAAACAACTTTATACTTCAGAATATATTCTGACGTATAGTCTTGAAACTACAGACTAAGTCTACTCATCCTAAGACTTACAGGACAATACACTTAAGAATCACATTGCTAATTCCCAAACAAAAATCAAACTGTCAGATAGCTTTTAGCCACATTTTTTAAAGTATAATTTGATTGTATGTTGAATTTTTGAGGTTTTAAACTCATCCTTATGATAAGATGAAAGGCCACATGATTGCTTTATTTTTGTTCAATTTTCTTTCACACTATCTTAGCCATATCATTACTTTTATGAAAATATAGCAGATATACTGACTGTCAAACAATTAGATGGTGTGTCTGCTGTCAATGATATTGCCTCCGGAGTTAAATTCTACTCATTTCCATTCTTCATGTACCTTCTGATGTTAAAAAAAAAATTCTTAATTCTAAGTGATGCTCACTGCAATTTTAATGCAATGCAGACAGACTCCTTGTTGCAGCATTATTCTCTGCAATTCTATAGCAGTGCATTTTTGGTTATAGCAATTAATCCCCTTTGACTTGTATTATAGTATGTCTTCCAGGCTGTGAGTTATTTGAGTACAGGGACAGTCTCATCTGTCTTTGTTTCCCCTAGGACCTCTCACAGTGCGAGGCACAGAGTAAGTGTTCAGTTAAAAAAAAAATTAATTGAATTTCCTGCAAAAGGAATTAGTGCATTAAATTCAGTCATTCTGGGTTCTAGCTGCATCCTCCCCTGTAAGTCCTTCCAACTATCTTTTGTTTAAAGAACAGCTAAAAACATCATCAGATCATACACTGGGTCAATAGTACAGTTCCATGGTTATGATATAGGCTTTGAGATCAGGCGCCCTGTGACAAATTGCAGCTGACCCACTTACTGAATAACTGGAGAATGCCCTCTCTGTTCCTTTGGGTCCCTCGTGAGTACCATGGCAGTGGTGACTGTAACAGTTTCACCTGGTTGCTGTGAGTCCTAAATAGGGCAATTCATGGAAACTTCTTAGTACCGTGCTTAGTATATTAGGTGGGACCTGTCAGTATTAGATATTTTTAACAAGAGAACTTAAAACCACAATTACCAAAGGCTAAGAATGGGCATTTGAGGAAACTGATATGAGGACAGTTACCTGCTTGTGAGAGAGAGACCAGTTCAAATCAGTTGTGCTGAGTATAGTCACTTGGAGAAATAGAGATTGAAAATGTGAAAGATATATTTCCTATTTTTCAATAATACCTAAATTTATTTATGCCACTTGTCACACAGGGCTATAATCATGCAGGATTATGATTTTTTTTAACACTTTACACCATAATGACCTAATTTCAATGTATATTTGGTAGGTGTTAAACCAGTAAATGATAGATAATTCAAATTATTAACATTAGTGCTTTAAAGTCAGTCACTATTAAAACCTAATTATTAGTTGAGAGGGTCTATGTTAGTGGACATGGAACTATCCCCCCAAAATGGAAGATATTTGTTCAAATTAAAATTAGAACATGTAGTTCATATATTCTAAATGAACATGTGTGCCTCTGTAATAATAACTTTATTATCACCAAGTTACAGGATAGAGTTTTAATTATGATCTTTATATCAGTAGAAGCCATGTATTTAGGATTAAAGACCTACTGCTTTAGCTAGTCTAGTTAAAGACTATGGCTTGATACATTCTGGGCTCCAACTTTTATAAAAACCAGAGAATACTTCTAATAACACTTTTCTAATTTCATGGTTCAGTGCACAGTCAGTAAAGATTTAAATAATTCAGAAAGAAAGCCTATTCTCTTTCTTTATTAGAAGTTTGAGTCAGGCAAATTCTTTGACATTTAATAGGTTTTTAACCCTTTTAATAACTTTTTATAATGAAATTTATTGGCTGTTGTTTTAAAGAAAGGGTCATTATATTAGTATGAATAGCAGTCACTAGTTTTTATGATTAGTTTTGAGACCTTGACCTTATGTGACTCAAAGTTTATAAAAGCATAAATGAGTGAGTGATGTTAATATTAACTAAATTAGGTATACCTAGAAATATTGAGACTGTATATAATTACATCTATCCCATTATCTAACATGCTATAAAATTTTGGCAGACAAATATTTGAATCTTGTAATTGTTTTAAAGGAGCTTAAGGTCACTTACAGAGTCAGACACTTTAAAATAGCTGAAAGACATTGTAATTTTCCTAGAATGATTTTTCCAAGTTATTAATACCATGCTCAAAAGGAGAGGATTTCCAGCCTTTTCCTGTCTTCGTTTCATGCTATTTTAATGTTTTATAATGTATTATTTGAAAGGATTATTGGATGATTTTCATAATAAAATACTAATGTAAAAATTGTACTTTTCTTCAAGTCTCCAATAAGTTGGGGCATACAAATATTCTGCACAGGGAAGCTGTCTGGCTCAAGCAGAATATAAGGTTTTAATTTTGCTTCTTAAGATGTATTTTTAAGCTGAATGTCACGTGTATCTAATGATTTAAGTGCCTCTAAATGAACTCAAATATCAATGTTCTGAACTGATGTTAGGAAGTCAATATCCCACTTGACATCTCTATTTTTGCAAGCATCCCATTAACATTCCATGGAAAAATATGAGAAAGCAACTTAAATTCCCAAGTTTAAATATGGTGTGAAGAAGCATTCTTGCTAGCTCATGCTGCTATGAATACACAGAGGTAGTTCTAGTAAGTGATCCGCTACTCCCAGACGGCATGTCTCCCAGTACGTCCCAATTTTCTTATTACTTAACCTACACTTCCAATCCATTCTTTTTATTTCAATGCACACAATCCTTTGAAAGTATTCTAGAAATAAAGCACATTATTCAGTCCCTTCTCTGGGCACATCAAAACAAAGGAGATGTGAGCAAACAGTAGCATGTTTGATACACTTTTAATATAAAATCATAGCCCCTTGTGAACAAAACACTGCCTACACTTTGTAGCACAGATGCAAAAGTCATGATCTATACAAATACAAATAAAAGGCTTCGTTGATTCTAATCATAGGTAGACCCAGAGCACATTCATAAACTCCCCTTACCAGAGATGGAATTTGTAGGAACTGCTAATTCAGATGTTTTGGGAACCAGAGGGTGGACCACATGATCCCCAGAGCTCTTTTAGACAGGACAGACCCTTTAGTCCATGAGCCTGTCATGTCCTGCCATTATCTGCAGTTATGAGAGATGCACTTTGTCAAGTAAAAGTAAACTTTGCCTGTTGCCCATTTGCACATTTCCTTTATTTTCGCTGGGCAGGAAAGCCCTTTCAAGGGCTCACTGAAGCACGGTGTGTCAAACCTGGTAATATTGACGTTGATAGTTTAAGATTCACAGCAGGAAGCAAATGGCATTGGCATGAAGCAATCAGAAACGAGGTGGCTCAATCTGAGTAAAAAACATCTTTCCAACTGTGCAGTTAAAAGGCAACGCTATACCCCATAACCTCCTGGCCGAAGTTGTGATCCAAAAGAGAGATTATATGTACATAGTTGATGGAAAAGAATGCTGTCCTATGAACTGGAATACCTTTTTATACGTTAAAATGTTTTTGAACTTTGTATCTACCAGTTAGCCTATTAGCCTTGATCAGGGAGCTATTAAAACCCAGGTTATAAGTTCAACCTTTATCTGTGCCGTTGACTTTCTCTCAGTGAAACCCTGTGCTCTGTGACTGTAAGCTGCCCTGCTTATCCCAGGGAAGGTCCCCATAGATACAAGCTTTTGGCTGCCAGAATGTTTGGTCATAATTGTGTCAGTGGCTCACCAGGGACCAGAACTGGTCAGGGAAAGCAACTCAAGGATAATAACCGAAGAGAACCATCAGCGTGAGCAGCAACCACAAAAATGAATTCATTTGTGACAAAACGCATTCATAGTCCTTATCTTAGTTAATCCTCACAGTCATGTTTTAAGGAAGCATTTAAGGTCAGTACACTCCTCTCCTATTTGTCTCCTTAAAACATCTCACTGTCCTAAAATACTTTTTGTCTTGTCTGTCTCTTCCACTAGGAAGTGAGCTGCATCAGGGCACGAATTCCAACTACATGGTCACCACTGTGGACCAGGTACCTAAGACAGTGCCTGGCACATAGCAGGCACTCAATAAATATTTGTTGGTGAAAAATTATCCTCTTTTTATGAGGTGAAAAATGAGGGTTAAAGAAGTTAAAAGTAAGACAACTCATTAGAAACAGTGGCAGCTAGGTGTCATGAACAGTGTTGCCTCCACAATAGCACACGGCCCCCCTCTCCTTTAGAGAAAGGAAAAAAATCGAATAAAATGGAGTAAAATTGCTTTTTCAGTTGTTTATAAATATAAATCCAGATGCATACACTAGAGCAACTAAGACACTTCTTTCTGGATCTGCTGGATGTGGCAGCAATTGCAGTGGAGTTCTGCAGAGGAGGCCAGGCAAGGGCACTAAGGGTGTTAACAGGTTCAGGGTCCCCCTTCTCTCTGTTGCTTGCTGCTCTTCAATATCTGATCTTTGGTTCATCCCTGGGAGACGATGTACAAACAAACAAACACCAAAACTGGTGGCATGGTTTTTAGCCAGTGTGATTTTTAGCCATCACTTTTAAGACTCTTCAGTGATGTTTTGCTCTGAACACACCACATTCCTTGAGTAATAAGGGGCCCATCCGTGGAAGAAGCCACAATGGAGAGACCTCAGTGTGAAGGAGTAAGATGGTCAGGTAATGTAGAAGTCAGGCAGTGTGAGCACTGGCTTCTGAGGCAGTTTTAATCTTCTCTGAAGATGGTGGTTCTAGAGAGTACTATGGCTGTCCATTTGGCAAATATCTAATAAATTGTGCTCCAGTGTTCTTACTTTCCTGTGATAAATTGTTTTATAATGACTAATTACCCTAACTAAATTACAGGTATTCTATTGTAGCGTACTGTAAAGAAAGCTGAACCCTACTTGTTGCTATTGTCTTTTGAAAGAAAAGCAAAGATTCCAAATATTAAATACAAAAACAATTTAGTTTTTGGAAATGCAGAGTTGAAATCAAGTTATTCTAAATTAAAATACTGAGGATAAAAATACATTTTTATAAAAATGTCCAACCTTTCTTTTGAACCTCACTTGTCTCAATCTTTAAAAATATAGCAAGTTCTGTGCATATGTATTTTTCCAAATTTTCCCTCTTTCATTGTTAATTATCAGTGTTCAGTGCAACTAATTGAAGTCTAATAGCAAAAATCTTAAAATAAAGTTTATTTAAAGTGCACATTTCTACATAATAAATAGATCACAAGAAGGTCACGTAAAAACGATTTATTTAATGTGTTTGGACAACAAATAATTAAGCTCTCTCGGAAATGCATTTAGGAAAATAATAAATAAATTTTGATTATTAAATTTCCCCACACATTTATTCTGTTGTATACATTTACATATTAATTGAATCCCTGGCAAAAATATGTAATCAAATTGGGGACTTAAATAATATCAACATTTACATTCTTCTCATAGACTCTTAGAGTGCATTATTCCTAAGAAAAATGAAACCGCTTTGCCTTCCCGCCCTAATTAATCATGCAGGCCTGCATGGACAGCCAAGAGCAAGGCTCAGAAGTTTTTCTTAAGGTGCTATGAACGGTGTGTGTTTGATAGTGTGTATAAAAGGGACCGAGAGGAAGCACTTGTCACAGCTAAAGCCAGCAGGGTCTCCTTATTGCCCTGGGGAAAGCACTCCACAGCTCAGAGTGTCAAATGCTGACAGACAGGGGTAAATGGACGGGCTTCAGAGATTCCTCACGTTCTCCTGCTCCTGCTGCAACTGGCAGCCTTCCAGGCCTTGCCTGCAAAGACCACAGAAAGCAGCAGCTGCTGAGCCACATTAGCAAATAAGGCCTCAGGGCTACCCATGTTCCAGCGCTCTGTGCACCAACTGCTATTCACTCTAACAGCTGGATCAGAGCAGAGCCAGCCGAGGCGGTGGTGCAGTTTTATGTGTACAACTGTTTTGATATAGATTGTCTGCTAGAGGCAGAGATAATGATAGCTTTCAAGGCTGGTGTGTTGGACGAGGAAGGATGCAGATATTTGAAGGAGGAATACAGACTCTGGAAGGATTGTGAAGCACACAGAGTTTTAAACACTGAAAGGCAGGCCCTCCATCATTCTGGTGCCATTCAAGTATGTGATTTTAACACTATTTCATCACTAACATGACTAATGTTATTCCAAGGATTTTTTTTTTTCACCATTCTGGTTACACCAAAATCTTACTCATTTTTTAAAAATAATAACCTGAGTTGAGCAACAGGGTTTTTATTTTTCTTTTGCTTTTCAAAGAAAATCCAAGGAGCCAGTCACGGTGGCTCACGCCTGTAATCCCAACACTTTGGGAGGCCGAGGTGGGTGGATCACCTGAGGTCAGGAGTTCAAGACCAGCCTGACCAACATGGTGAAACCCTGTCTTTACTAAAAATACAAGTAGCTGGGTGTTGTGGCACATGCCTGTAATCCCAACTACTCAGGAGGCTGAGGCAGGAGAATCACTCGAACCTGGGAGGCGGAGGTTGCAGTGAGCCAATGTCGTGCAATTGCACTCTAGCCTGTGTGACAGAGTAAGAGTCCATCTCAAAGAAAAAAAAAAAAAAAGAAAGAAAATCAAAGGAAAGAAAGTGAAAACATATGCTGAAATATGTAGCTAATATTGTGCCTCATGTTTGCACCTTGAGCTCTGTCCTCAACGTGGCACTCTTCAGCTCTAGGTAACCAGACAAGGGGAGAAAGGAACATGGCCTTAGCATCAAGGCAGGTCATGAGGGACAATACATAACTTCAGCTTTGGCTTCCTAACTGATTTTAATGGGACTTTTGTTTTGCATTAATTGGAAAAATTGAAATCTTCTCTTCATCATTATAATACCCCTTCATATTTTAATTGACAATGGTCATCAATAGCAATGTAAATTTTTAGGAAACAGATCTGACTTCCAAAAAAGTGAAACCTAGCACCCATTTTCAAATGGACAGAGTTTTGCAAATGGTGAGATAAATATTAAGAGCCAAACAACACTAAAATGCCAATGACATGCAGGACATTTTGCCAAGAAAATGTGAAGTTCATTAGGCTTGAAAATAAACAAAATGAGGAACACACACATGAGAAATTACCTTTGAGACATTTGAGCCCTAGAATTTAGCAAATGAAGTTCCTAAAAGATTAAGGATTTATAACAACTATTTCTGTGAAGCTGGCATCATCAATTCTAATTGTACCAGACCTAAACATCTATTCAGTGTTAACTCAAGAAATATGTATTGAGTTCCTACTACGTGCCAAGATCTGTTCTAGATACTAGGGCTATAATGGTGAACAAAATAAATTCTCTCCCAGCTTTTTAAAGTTTATAATCTGTTAGGGTGTGTCAGTTAGGATTATGTTGGGCTTCCTATAACAGAAAACCCCAAATGTCAGTAATTCTGCAATGACAGACATTTACTTCCCTTTCACTCCCACTGTAAGTAGGTTGTCCAGGCTCCAGAATAATCATACCCTCAGCCTCCTTTCTTGTGCCTTCAGCGTCCTTTTGGTGCCATGTCTTGGTCCAAGACATTTTCCCTAGCTCTCTCCATCACCTCCACGTTTTTGCCAGCAGGAACTTGAAAAAAAAAAAACAAAGGAAGGTGAGCCCCTCCCTTCATGGAGACTTCTTGGAAGCACCACACGAGGATTCCGCTTACATTTCATTGTCACAGGGCCATGCATAGCTGCAAAGGAAGCTACAAATGTCCTCCTTGAGCCAGCTAGAGGGGCCCATTTTTCAGCACAAAAGGAAAATGAGTGTAGGAGGGTAGCTTGAGGTTTCTGCCACAAAGGGAAACGGACATTAATCAAGTCTTTTCATCTTGTGACTAAGAAGTTCCCAGGAAAAAAGAAAAATCATCAGACTAGTTAAAGTCAGTTTATACTGATGAATTCATTTCCTTAGTTACACACTGACACAGCAAATATTGTTTGAATATCTAGAATACCATTTAACTAAACGATATCTCAAGAGGGATTGAAAAATGCATTAGTCATGAACTAATCAAGGAGATTATTATCTAGAAGGTACATACATGTTAAAGAAATAAGTTTTAAAGTGGTGTCCCATAAAGAAAGTATAAACAAAATGCTTTGGCAATTCAGAATAAGAAGGTTCTTGGAGCCTTATAGATAAGCTGACTTTTGAACTTGACTTTAAAGTATATTTAGGGTTTGGATATATGAAGATGGTAAAGGCAGCATGGAATTGTGGGGAAAGTACAAGTATGTAAAAAAAGTATATTTCATTTTTACTTCAGTCTTTGTTGATAGAAAGATCTGAGATCATTTAACCTCTCTGTGGGCTTGTGCAAAGCAGCTATTCCTACATGGCTCCCTCAAAGGGAAGTTACAAGGATCAATAAGTAAAAGTACTGGGCAAACCACAAATCACTGAGCAAAGTATGGGGTTTTTCCTCTCTTTTTAACAACTTTAGACAGCAAATTCTTGGAAAATAGTAATTGAATAATGACAGAGCAGCGTAAATAAAAACACATGATTAAGGAAGAGAGATTTAGGTAAAAAAGGAGCAATTGGATTTGACTGAACAATAGAGTAGACGAAGGATGGTTATAGGTGTGAGTTTCATTTGGAGGGTTTCATGTCATGCTGAACAGTTTGGATTTAATTTGGGGGACAGATGTCATTGGAGAATTTTTGAGCCCATGGCTCATGAAGATTAATTTTGTACCACTCTTTGGGGTAGATGTAAAGAGACCAATTTTAGTTAAGCAGCTATTGCAAGTGAAAAGATAATGAAGGCCTGGATAGATGAATGGGTGTGGAAACGGGTGGAAGGGCAGATGGAAATAATTGATGTTTCAGGGTAGACCCAACAGAACTCACAAGAGTTTGGTAGAAAAGGAAAGAGTCAAAAATGACTGCAACATTTTGAGTAGAGGTGACAAGGAAGATGAAGGTGTCATCAACAGATATTGGTCAGACAGAAAAAAAATAGATTTGAGAAAGAAAACTTTGTTCACATTTCTAGCAAGAATGATGTCCAAGTAGTAATGTCTCAGAAGCAATTGCAGAATTAGGCTTGGAATGTGGGTCAGAATTGTACATTTTAGTTGAAAACATTTCCCATTAATAAAACCATGGCAAATTTTATCTGGGTGGAAGAAATGTGACTCAGAATAACATGTTAAGGAATCACTTAGAGGTGGGACGTTGTAGAAAAAAGAGAAGTCAGTGAAGGGGTTGAGAAGAATCAGAAAGAACAACCATTGCAATTAAGCATGACTTAAGTGAATTATTCAAAATAAATTTAAAATATTGGTGATTAACAGGAAATAATATTCTGCTACTTCAGGTTTTGTATTTGACATGACGGAGCTGTAGTCAATCAATATCTTTACAGCAGGAAACCAATAGTCAAAACATTAGCTTACTTGCATGATCTAACTAATTATTCATATTTTCAGTAATCAAACTTTATCGAGTTTAATTTTCCCCATATCATACATTAGGCAGTGTTTAATACTGAACTGTCTTTTAGGAAAACAAGGTAAGTGGAAATACTCCTCCTAATTCAGAAATGTTGCCATGGGTAGATCCCACTGTTTGTAAGTGCATCTGAGGACTGAAGACACAGATATGCTCCCTCATTTGTGCTTGCCATGCTCCACACAGGAAAAGTGTGCTTTGATTTGGTATTCAAGCTGTCTGCCTGACCTAACACCACTGGTGACAGGATACATTGAACTAATGATGAGACTGTGGAAAGAGAGGTACCCTCTTGAGTACTTCACCATCCTAACCCAGATTGATACTTTACTCTTCCATAGCCACACCCACCTTCTTCTCCTTCCATTGCAAGAGTGGGAATGCAGATTTTAGTGTCCAGAGATCTACACACTACACAAATTAACATGAGAAAACATCTTAGAAGATTGCAAGACAGGGGAGGAGAGAAAGTGCGATAAAGTGAAGATTGCTTCAAGCTTTTGGAACACTTTTAGTTGTAGTCATAAATCTGGAACTCCATATGAAAATTAATTTAGAAACCATCCTCTCTGATGTATTAAAACCACAAGATTTCTGAAAGGATGAGAAGAAATGGGCTCAAAACAGACATGTTACAGACTGTACGTGTTTTGTAACTTGGGATTTATGTGAAGGAGATATAAAGATAGCAATTAGTTACATACTTTTGGAAAGATCATTTAGTTGAAGTATGATTTTGCTACTAAATGCTTTTCATTTACAAGGCTATAAAACATATAAGTTGGAATATGCACATTAGTGCTTTATTTGGTTCAGGGTTGGGAAAGAAGACTGCCCCCCTGTAGCATAGTGTCCACTTACAGGTAGCCATTACTCTGTGCCCATAATGGGAGCTTTTCTGCATGCTAAGGGTCTAAAAACATACAGGACTTGAGGACATTTGACAGTAGGCCTGAAAAGAAATTTAGTATACACTGTCTCTTCCGTGTATTTTTAAAAATCAGTCATAATTTTCATGGTACCCTCTGTCCTTGACACAACTTTAAGGATATCAGTGAAAGTTAGTATTATTTCATAAAGAAGATCAGATTGTAGAAGTTACATGTACATCTAAGAAGAGGCAACAACCATTTTAGTAAATGTGACTGAAGGCAACATGAATGGGCTAGATAAAACCATTGTTGATTTGGGTAGACAACCTTTGAAAAGGCATTTTTAAGTATCTTTAATTAACTGTAATCTTTTTTACGGAATATGTAAAATGTTGAATCAGCTGCTTAATACAGTGGGAAGTATCAAAGACTGGAATTAGGAGAGGTGGGTGTTATCTTTGGTTTTGGTCAAGTCATTTGATCTCTTTGGGTTTCACTCCTTCATTTATTCATTTATAATTATTTACATACTTATTCCACAAACATTCAACAAGCTTGCACTATCATCACCCCCTCCCAGTTTTCCTCTTCCATAGACTGACAGTGTCACCAAGAGCCTTTGCAGCTCTTGCATGCACCATTGAATAGTAAAAGCTGCTTTATGAGGGACATCACAGAAAGGAGAATCCCGAACTACTTTTGAAGGCTTGGAGGAATACAGTTTGGATAATGGAAAAAACGTTGGTTTGGACTTAGAAAAGGCAGGTACAAATCATGAGGCCAGCCAGAGGTCTAGGATACCTTGAACTGTGCGTGAAGACTGAGAAGTAACCAAAGTTGGAAAGGAGCTAAAGGAGTGAAATTGATTAATAAGAGGCCTCATGGTGGAGGCAGTAAATGCGTTCCAGAGAAGAACACAAGGCACACATGGGGGCTGTGGACAGCCTCAGTTTTAGCTTTAGGTGAATCTAACTAGATTGGTAAAATGACTACAGGGAAAATGGTGTAAAATGATTTTACTATCATAAAAACAAAAACAAGAACCTATGACTAGGTTACTTAATTTGCCTTCACAGTATTTTCACGTCACAATAACATTTGCAGACAGGTCATTGCTAAACATCTGATACTTTGTGGGATTTTCTTTTCTAATGAAACAGAATAAGGTAACATTATTACTTTTTCACTTCCAACGTGTAACTTTAACCATATATCTTTTTTCCTCACAGTTTTCTTGTTTTTCTCTCTTGTTTTGTGTGCCCTCTACCTGCCTGAATTCCTCAACCCCTCTCAGGATGAAAAAACTGAGCTGCTCCAATAAGCACCATGAAATATTCTCCATTATTTTAAGTTTGAAAATGCCAGAGAAATGTTAAGTGAAATTCTCCATACTCCTCTTATACCATACATTTGACCTCTAGATACCTTAAAAGCTTCATCCTCCAATGCTTTTAATTCTAATCCTTGCAGAGACAAAATTCATTGCTTGAATTACAAGAGTGAGTCTCATTAAGGCTAAAAACCAGTGACTCAGATAGCATAATGGATTAATATGTTGACCTTGCAATTTTAGAGCTTTACTTTCAAGTCTGACTGTGCAGTCATTTCAATAGTCAATTAATAATTGGTTAATACCAACCTATCAGTGTTTTGAATCTGGTAGTTAGGAGATCATTTGGGCTAGTAATACCCTGTAAAGCTTTAAACTGAGTACAAGAGTACACTTATTAACTCCCAAAGCCTTTCTTAAATGATGAAGATAAAACAAACAGGGTTTAATGAATTGTTGTGAATATTGTAATCACTAATAATTGAATAATTTTGACAGACACTCTAATGAGCATCAACATCTTGAAACTTACGTTATATAAATATGATCATGCTGTAATATACAAATACATATATAAATAATATATTTCTATATTTCACTAGTGTAGAAAGACTGTAAATATAATTAATCACATCTTGAGTAATGAAGTATGATGCTAACTGGATTCTCAAATTCCAGTCTTTTGGTAGTCTTATGCTATCCTTTATGGTGATATATACTTTTAGGATTATTTTACCCCAGATAAAATAAATGTGTATGTAACTCAGCAGAACGTCTGGAAATCTAAAGAATTATTACTTTTTTGCCCAAAACATATTTGTTAAAATTACTCCTTTCCTATTTATTTATTTATTTATTGTAGATGCCAGATATACGAAACCCAGAAGGAACTCAGTACAGTTCCCATCCTCAGATGGCAGCCATGAGACCAAGGGGCCAGCCTGCAGACATCAGGCAGCAGCCAGGAATGATGCCACATGGCCAGCTGACTACCATTAATCAGTCACAGCTAAGTGCTCAACTTGGTTTGAATATGGGAGGAAGCAATGTTCCCCACAACTCACCATCTCCACCTGGAAGCAAGTCTGCAACTCCTTCACCATCCAGTTCAGTGCATGAAGATGAAGGCGATGATACCTCTAAGGTATGGATAAGTTATTTTTAGGACCTATGGGAGACTATTCTTAGGCACCTTCTTTGACCTGTGCTGGGTACAAGTTTATATCATCCATGTGAGAAACATTGGAGGGAGACACCTGCTTTGTTAATGAAGCATGAGGTTATAAACATACTGGATTAAACCACCTGCTTGTCCAATTACACTTTAAAGCCCCTGAGAAATCCTTTAAATATAGATGTGTTAAGCGTAAAAGTTGTTTGCGCCCACAGAAGGTTGGGCCTGTATATTCAATGTACCATTTTAAGAAGGCAGTATACTGGGGTACAATGAAGGTCGTGTGTGTGTGTGTGTGTGTGTGTGTGTGTGTGTGTGTGTGTGAGAGAGAGAGAGAGACAGAGAGAGAGAGGAGATGTATGGTGATGATGTTAGATGAAACCTTTGTGGCCACCTGACCCAACCATTTCATATTGAGGACGTGGAAAGTAAGTGCCAGGGATATTAGATGACTCCTTTCCTGGGTGATTCATTGCATACCTTTTGTTAACTCCTTACCAATATAGTTGTTTATTTGTGTGTCTGTCACCAGCAGAGCCATTCTTTTAAGTTATCTGAATAGGAAGATGGGTTTTATGTCAGCCACTTTTTCTTCTTTTTACCATTGTGAGAATTTTGTTTTTGGAAAATTAAACTGTAAACATGCTACCAAAAGCAGCACTGTGCAATCCTGATATACATGGTTAACTTTCTAGTAACTTCGCTAAATTTTTTCAGTCCAGATAGTGATTCATCGATTTATTTAGCCTGATGACAAAGATAAGATTGCTGCATTGACTATATTTTCCTATTGTTTGTATTCTTGATGTTCTGGCATTTGGAGCCTTAATCCTGGAAATTCAGGGCTAGCTAATTTTTAGAGATTGCAGACGACACTCTGCTAGCCCCCTTTCTATAAACAAGCCAACAATTCACAGCTGCACCCCAAAACATCTCCTTTAAAAACTCTCACATATGAAGCCAGTATTCCCTCTACCCTACATTGCCCCTAGGCTAAGTGTCAGACAACTAGGGATCACTCCTTACAGCCCATAGCCCGCCAAAGTTATTCAAACTATCCAGTCCTAGGCTTACTCAGCATGCCAGCCTGCCTTGCCTATTCCTGCCCACAAAATCCCCAGTAAAGGCTCTGGGCATGCTCTGTCTTCTCCCTCTTTCTGTCTCCTGGCCAACCTGGGTACTTCCCTAGGTGGCCCTGTGGGCTGTGCTGTGCCTTCTCTTTCCAGGGATCTATGAATGGAAACTTCTTCCTCACAATCATCATTTCCACGTTTTCTGTCTTACCATACCTGACTGAAACAAATCCCAAGTACGTTTTAGAACAGCTGCAGAATCTAACACTGCCCAAGCCAATCCCTCCATCCTTACTGTCTCTCCCTGTTGTCAGTGAGTCAGCCTCTCATGAGTTAGGTGAAAAGGCAGGAGGAAACTAATTGATATTCATAAATAATTGACTGGGTTGCTGAAAGCCTTGCCTTTAGCTGACCATTTCCAGGGCAATAATTTTCTTCAGAAAATACAGGTTATTCCAATGGCTCCAGGTACTCATTGGCTGTTAGATTACACCTAATGGCCAATGAGTACCTGAACCCAAATGTGAACACTAATAATTTGTTTGTGGACAGTGATTTAGATGTTGATTATGCATGAATAATTCAAGTCAATTTGCTAAACACAGATGATATGTACTATATTGTAAGGTGAAAAAAATTAATGTTCTGCTCATAGTAAAGATCAATTTTTGTATCTGGATTGTGTCTTTATCAGTATTCATTCCTGACATTTCAGGAAATTAAATGCAAAATTAGTAGCATCCTCTGACAGTAAATTGTATACCGGATTATTCCTAATTACAATAACATTTTTCACAGTCTTCCACTTATATGAGTAGAAGAGTAGGTAGAAATCTGAAATTCATAGAATTAACATTCATGGGTTCTGCCATTTGCTATTAACCTGTTAGGTCCATATTTTATAATTTTGCTAAAGCATGAATTTACATGTTTCCATACTGATATGAAACTTTGCCAGTGGGTATCCTATTCAATCATTCAATATCCACATCTTGAAATAATTTATAACTCTTCATTTTAGTGGACTGTGTAAGCATTGCATAGTAAAACTCATATTCTATAGTGATAGATTATTGAATGATCAATGCAGGAAAGTTTAGGGATTGATTTCTAAGACTGCACCCATTAAAATGACTTTTTTATCTCCACAAGCATTCACACAAAGTCATGTTAAGTTTAAGTGTATTTTCCATCTCAAGAAAAGTAACCCTTCATTCCAATTCTATACACTGTTTTTCACCTTGTCTCCAATTCAAATCCTCCTACTCATTTATTTGAGTTATATTATTATATTTATTTAAGCTAGAAAAATCCTCTGATGAAAATGTTAAAGCATTCTTCATTACAGTTAAGGATTAAACTGGATTTTTTCCTTTATATGTGAGTAGGATTTATGTGGAATGTTGTAGTGCAACAGCTCCAGTTAAATGTGAAATAGCATTAAGTCAAAAAGATCATTTAAATCATTTCTAACAAGTGAACTAAACGAGAATATTTAGTTCCACACCAGAAAAAGCTTTTAAAGCTTTCCTCTTAACATTTTGTGCTGTCTTTAAGCAATTATATATTGATTCCAGCTCATCTAATTGAACAATTAAATGAAATAAGTCTGTTTTGACAGACAGGAATATTGTAAATACATCAGTAAAATAAATTATCACCTTATAAACACTACCCATGATTTTGATTGCTAGGAAACTGTGTTGACAGCCCTAAGTCATAATGAGACACAGTAAAGCATCAAAGAAATACAAACTTAGGCAGCTTGTGGTTCTAAGCCTGTAATCCCGTATTTGTAATATAAGAGATACTTTAAGACACATAAAGTATCTGACATTACAAGCACATTTTTGGCACAGTTTTCTCTTTAAGGAAATTGTGGGTAAGAATCACATTATATATTTTTCTATCCTTTTACTTTCTGCTTTTCTGTTGAAAATATTCATGTTTTATCTGAGTGTCTCTTATAAATTTCATGTAGTTAAATGAGCTTTTACTTTAAAATGAAATCTTTACTGCATTTACCTTACTATAAATATGAAAATAGGCTTGTTTTTCTAAGTATGTTACTTTCTGTTTATGCCACAAATATTTTATGTTTCTTTTTTTCTTCATCTTCTTTAAGATTGCTCTTATTTTTCTCATTACATAATTTCCCATTTTGAGATTAGAGATTTTATATTCTTTCTCTTCTTTCAGTAGCTGTCCCTGGAATACAACTATATAGAAGTCTAAAATTTACCAATATCTTTACCTTTTTTCTTAGATTACTTTAACTACATACACCTTCCGTTCAATTTATATTGGGAGCTGTTATTGTTGTTCATTCTAATTATAGTTTAATTGAATTCTGTAACTGAATAAACCTCATGAAACACTATTTTAATTATTTTATGAAGTTATTTTTCCTTTGGATTTATTCACATATATATTTCTTTCACCTGACATCTTTTTCTTTATGCCTTTAAAATGTTCTTTCATGAAGGTCTACAGGGAACATACTTACCTTAAAAAACACATTTTCTAGGTATAGAATTCTAGATTGACAGTTATTTTCTTTCAGCATTTTGAAGATATTATATTATTTCACTGAATCCTTGTTTTCACTATTGCTTTTGAGAATTTACTGCCTGACTGTCTTTCCTTTGAAAGTAACCTGACTTTACTCTCTGACTGCTTTTGAGATCTTCTCTTGTCTTTGGTGTCCTGCAGCTTCATGGTGATATGTGTGGGTTTCTTTGCATGCATTCCGATTGTAATCATTTCTGTCTATCAGCATTTTGGGGAAATTTTCATTCCTTATTTTTTTCAGATACTGCCTCTATCCCATTCTTGCTCCCTTCTCATGCTGTTATTCTCAGGGGATGAATATTAGACTTTTTCCTTTCCATGACCCTTTTTCATATTTTCTACTTCCTTGCGCCTATGTATTACATTCTGATTTAACTTATTTTCCAGCTCGTAATTCTCTTTTCAGCTATACCTAATCTGAAATGGTCTATTGCAATTTTAATCTCAAACATTTTATATTTTTGGTTTCATTTGGTTCCTTCTCAGATGAGTTTGGACTTCTTTCTTTAGTTGCTTGCTCTTACCCATTTAATCTCTTTTATTCTTTTAAGCATGTTAAACATATTTGTTTTATACCCTCTTTTGCTAATTTCAATACATGAAGTATTTTGAAGTCAGAATATGTTGGTTTTAATAGCTTGTTTCATTTTGCTTTTTGTACTTTTGAAATGAGAATTAATATTTATGAAAACTTTGTAAGAATTCTTTTAGAGCTTGTTTAAAAGTGGATTTCTCTGGGGATGATTTATATTTGTTTCTGCCACATATTTTGAACCATTAGAATCGAGAACCACACTTGGCCTGAAATTTTCAGACCACCTACATCGTGTATGTTCAGGCTACAAATCTTGCCAATGCTGGCTTTTGTTTGTGAATGAACACAAGAGATTTTGTTCCACTCTTCATTTGTAACAAGGTTCCAGAGCAGCCATTCTTGCATGTTCTGGGAGGTCACATACAAGGGAATGTTACTTCACCCTTGCACTGACGGTCTAATCTTTTACGTCTTGATTTAACAGGACCACTCCCATTACACATCTCGCTTTTGGTAAGGCATGGGGTTTGTCTTCTGTCTATTGCACTCTTAACTCAAATTCACACGAGGTTCAACAATATCTTCAGTATGAAAGCTGCCTTTAATACACTGCGTCGTCTCTGAGTTCACTTCGTTTTTGCCTTTAAGAGTTTGTTACTAATTTGCTAGTTCATCAATGCATGTGCTCTGCCACACTAGACAGAAGCAGGAGGTTTTTTTCTCAAAGCAAATAGGATAAATCACTAGAGCAGCAATTAAATAAGCCTTTAGAGTAGGAGTTTTTATTTACCACTGCTCTGAAGACAAGAAGACTCCTGGAATAAAGTAGAAATGAGAAACAGACAGGTTTCTACAAATATTAAGTGAAATCAAACAGTGTTAGAACCAAATGTCAGGTTACTTTATCTAACTAGCAATGGGACAGAATACTTAAAACTGGGACTTGGAAGTCTGGTATTGTCATCATTGAACTGTACTTATATTGTAACTGTTCACTTTATATAGTATAATGTGTATGATACTTTTAAAGTATGTATTAGATCACAGCAATTAAACTAATGTATGCCCCTTATTTATTTAAAAAAAAAAAGTATTCTATTCGTTAAGGCTGAGCCTAATAAACTAGTTCAAGAGAAAATGATAAAATTTAGTCAGCCATTTAGTACCTGGTTCCAAATCATCTTTCCTAAAATTTATTCAAGTAAATAATTATGCCAGGATATAGACATACCCTAGATGACTGAGCATACTTAATTAATTCATGGAATAAAAACAGAATGAGACTTAACATAGCCGCCTAGCATTTTATTCAGCGGGACCCCACCTCAACAGCTTGCCTTCTTTGTAAGCCTGTAAAAGCCCTCAATCCAAAAGAATAAGAAGTAAACATATTTCCCTACATCAGCGAATTTAGAAAAGATCAAGTGGATCTCATAAAATTGATAAATTTAACCAGTAGGTGTATAAAATAACAACCAACCTTTTTTCTCTTTAAAAAATCACTTTAAAGTGATTTTTCTGGACATTAGCCCAAACTTCCTATTTCGCATAAGGCCACTGAGTGCCTTTGCTAAACTCATTCAAAAATCATACTCAGCTATGTTTGGCAGAATCAAGGATCCTTAAAAATGAAATTGCTTTACAAACTATGACACTGATACAATGCCCCACACTTGTGAATCATTTCAAAAGTATAGCACTTCATATGCATTTTTCTATAATTGATGTTTTGAGTCATAGAGTGTATCGTTATTAAAGATAATAATAAACCCAATTGTAAAATGAAAGAAGTATTACAGCCTTGCTGATTTCACAGTAACTAGATGACTTACTTTCCATGCTTATTTGAATTTATTCTCATAAGGGGATTTTAGATGGCATAGTTTAGAAAAGAGAGAATGAATTTAAGTAGCAAAATTTTCACTCACTGAAACATCACAAAAAGTGCTGTTATATGCCCTGTTTCTATGGAGAGGAGTTTATAATATTTACTTTATATGATAAGAGTTATAAGTGGAGTTCTATGTTGTTTGTTCAGCCTATTATGCAGATGGTGCTTGATTAAAATCTATTTTAAACTACAGCGATTACTGCAAGATAGTGTGCATTAAACAGCTCTCCCAGCTCCATTAAAGGCTTTGGGACTGCGGCAGTTTATTTTAAATATGCTTATAGACGTTTCTAACTTCTCCAGGGACATTTCAATATCAGTGATTCTCTTTCTTTGATAGTCTTAACTCCTGTGCTCTGGCTTCTTAAGAAATACTGTTATCTAAGCAACACCATTAGCACATGCTTTTTTAAAGTGAAAGATTATTGTTTTCTTGTGATAAATAAGTTAAATACATCTCTATAATTAACCAATAAAACATGACAGGGGTGAATTACCAGAAGCCTTCAGGCACCTCTAGGGATTTGAGAAATAAATCTATGTCTTACGAGTAAGTTACATGAAGCACGTGTATCTCTGTAAAGCTTATGTGTAATATTTATTTATAAATAATATTTATTTAGGTATTTGTGCACTTATGTATTCGTTAGTGCTTTAACTGATGGTGAAATCAGTGTGTGGGTAATCAGGGCGACATTTAGGGCCTCAGCTCAGCCATGTTTTAGTTGCTATGATTTTCATACAATTTCTATGTTTGTTTCAAATTTTCTTTGCCTCATAAGTCTAAGCCTCTGCCTAGTGCTGTAGAATACCAGAGCAGATATGTATAATGATCCATTGCGTGTAAAACACTGTACCGATGCTATGAAGGACGTGAAGATTAATGGGACCTGCTCCTTACTTTCAATGTGCTTGTCATCATAAGGAATTCACATTTGTGCATTATATGGTTTCTTCCATATTCTAAAGATTATGATGGAATAAAATTTAACTCTCCAGTCTTAGCACCCTGGTAACTTTACAAATACTGTATGTACTCTAGAGCAGTGTCCAGTAGAAAATACTGTGCTGTCTAATCCAGTGACTTCTAGTCATGTGTGACTGCTTCGATTTAAATTTAACCAATTAAAATTAAATTTAGAAATTCAATTGCTCAGTTGTACTAGCCACATTACAAGTGGCTTATAGCCATATGTGGTTAGCAGCTACCCTTTTAGACACGGCAGAGAGCATATCTATCATTCTAGAAAATTTTACGAGACAGTGCTGCTCTAGATTTTAAAAGTCAAGTACTCTCAGAAAGTTAGGATTTAAAATTATAAGCTTCCATCCATCTATGCAAGAAGTCCGGATCCAGACAATATCTAAAATTAAGGTCCAGGGACAGATTATAAATCCATTTAGCTAACTTTTCTACCACAGTCATATCTATCATCATTGTGTTTATCCCAAATAGTTTGTGGTCATAAGAGCCAAGTATCTTTCAAAGTGCATCCGTTACTGACATGAAAATGGATCCAAATTACAGCAGCATTTCTGTCTTCAAGGAGGCTTTGGACACAACAATGATCATGTGTTTTTCACACATGTGATGAAGCTACTTCCAAAAGTAGGCCTTACAAATTCCCAGTTCATCACACAGAATCTAAAATGGCAGCTCATTTCTGCATCCTTTCCACACAAGAAAAATGAAAAATAAAAAATAAGATCCCCACAGATCAGGGGGCAATGCCCAGTGTTCGTAAGACAAACAGCTTTATATTTCATAGAGCAAAGCCCAAGTACTTGGGTACATGAGAGATCAAACTACAACAAGGAGTTTCCATCCCATTCTATTGCATTTATAAAGAGCAAAGATATTGTGAATATTCACTAGTCCTTTATGCAAGAACATTGAGCAATATAATAAACAATTCCCTCCAAAGTACATTTTATCTCATAAAAAATGGAGATCTTTCATTCATAGTTTTTCCCCCATATGTAAGTCTTCAGTGGAAGTCAGGGCATTGTCTTAGATTATAGTTCAGTTCTACAAGGGCAATTTTATAAATGTTCAGAATATTATGTTCCAAGAATCTAGCTTTGGTGATCTAGTTTAGTTATTGAAGGAGAGGCAGTGAATCTTGAGTAATGAATATTTTATGTGTATCCTTTAGATTGGTCTTCTCAGATGCCAGTTTTCTTGCATGGCAGAAAATTCAAATCAAAGTTAACATGAGTATTTAAAGGGAAGGCATAGTGTGATGTTGACTGAAAGCAGATCAATATGCTCTTGTTTTTAGGCACAACAAAGACAAAGATGATATAATCTTATAAGACTGGCTGGTAGTCTGCTTTAATGGGGGCAACACCATAGCTTTACAGTCTAGTGCCTCTCAGGTACTCAATCAGATATACAACGGAAGCCCCAGAGTTACACTCTATAATGCATAAATGATGTCTCCTGAGCCTTGAAAATGTGGAGGCAGAAGTCATGAAATACTTGCTTCTATTAAATAAAACTTTGAGCAACATTGCATTCAGCTAGCCCTCCAGGACAAACCAGGAAAATAGGTAAAGCCTCCAGGCAACTAACAAAATGGATTGGCTGCGTGGAGTTATTTAGGCTTTTCTATAGGGTTGCTATCCATTGCCTCAAAATGATAACTGGTGGTTTTCATGTGATTGAGCCTCTTACTGGCAGTAACAAGTTCTCCTGCTTCTTCGGGACATCCCTAAAAGTAGGGCCTGTTGTCAAATGCAAGAGGATGACTGTCCTCCTACCTGTTACGGCAAGGAATCACACTTCCAGTAGATCTAAAGCCTGTACCATACTGTCCAAATACCAACTTAAAAAGGAGATAAGCATGATGATCAGTGTTTCAAACACAATTTTGGACAATAGAGGAGGAAAATTGTCTTAGTCCATTTTGTGCCACTGTAACAGAATACCTGAAAGTGGGTAATTTATAAAGAACAGAGATATATTTCTTACAATTCTAGAGGCTCAAGAGGCCCTTGGCGAGAGCCTTCTTGCTGTGTCATCCCATGGTAGAAAGCAGAAGGACAAAGAGCGCATGTATGACAGAGAAAGAGAGAGAGAGAAAAAGTTGTCTTTTTTCTGTCTTTTTTGTTCTATCCAGGACCCCAGCCTATTGAAGGGTGGCTGGCCACATTGAGGGTCTATCTTCCCCACCCAGTCTCCTGACTCACCCCAGTCTCCTGACTCACCCCAGTCTCCTCTGGAAACCACCCTCACAGACACACCCAGAAGTAATATTTTACCAGTTCTCTAGGAATTCCTTAATCCAATCAACTTGACACCTAAAATTAACCATCACAAAAACGATTTAAATAATGTGGAGAAATCTTTTAATAAGAGCATTTAAATTGCATGATAGGAAATTTATCTCTATGATTGACATTTGATTATTTTCCAGAAAGATTGATATAATCTGTAATCATGGAGATTTCAATGTGTCAGATCATTAATTTTTTAATTAAAATTTAAAATGAGTCTAGGTAATATTCCATATGAATAAGCATTCATTTATTTCTGTACTTTGTTCCCAATTTCTCTCAATCTTTGATGAAATATGAGGATTACTCTTTTTGCAGCTTTATTGAGGTATAATTGACAAATAAAATTGTATGTATTTAAAGTGTACAACGTGATGTTTTGATATATGTGTACATCATGAAACGATTACCACAATAAACTAATTAACCTATCTGTCACCTCACCTAGTCACTTTTTAAAAATGAGAACGCTTAAAACCTACTCTCTTAACAAATTTCAAGTGTACAACACAGTATTAACTATAGTCATTGTGCTGTATGTTAGATCCCCAGAACTTATTCATCTTATAACTGAAAGTCTGTACCCTTGACCACTCTATCTTTAATATTCTTCATTGTGGACCTTGTTGACTCCTTTTGTCTCCTTTTAAATAAATATTTTATGATTGTGAATGTAAGAGTGGCCATGTTTACAAAATATTATCATTTTGCATTAATATTTTTATTACTACTATAACAAACGTTAAGCATTTACTATGTATCAGGGACCATGATACGTGCTAGTGGGCAAAACCAGGCCCAACCCCTGCCTTCATAGTGCCTACACATGAACAGGAGTAGATCTAACAACCACATACATTATTGTGTAATTACAAGCTTGATACGTGCTATGAATGGAAATATACAGAGCTAAATAAGCTTGACTTAAGTTTGAAATATCTTTGAGACTTGCAAATAGAGATGTCAAATAACAGTTGTTTCTGTGTGTGCAAAACTCAAGGGAAACATGAACTTGACCACCATCCACCCACAAATAGTAATGGAAACCCTGCTTACATGTGAGATTACCTAAGTACACTCACAAGAGAAGGGAGTTTACTGCAAAACAAATCAGGAATTGCTACCAATTAATGGCCAGGTGGAAAAGGATGACCCTAAAATGATTCTGGAAACATCAGGGCCAGTGAGGTAGGAGTAAAACTCAGAGAGGGTGGTGTTAGGGAACCAGTGGGAGAGAGGGCCCTCACAGTGAGAATCAGGTAAGGGGGAGACTCAAGCATCCACTGGATTCAGCAGTGTGGCCAGTGGAGATCTAATTGAGAGCTAAGCGACAGGAAAGCACACGGAAGTAGGTTGCAGAGGCTGCATCAGGCCAGCACAGCCAACCACTTGGAGGAGTTTGGTGGTGAAAAGGAGAAAAATATGGCCATAGGTAGCCTTGGGGCACAGAAAAATTTTGCTTGTTTGTTTTGTCTCTCAAGATATCGAAATGCCAGTTGGAAGAGTTCAGAGGGTGTGACTGAGGCCAGTCTCCCACCCCTAGGCATCTGCTTTAATCTGTGTAGGGTAAGACTTGGACATCAGGGTATTAAAAGCTGACCAGGTGACTCTAATGTGCAGCCATGTTTGAGAAGCACCATTCTAGGTCATATATATGCCTATGTGTTTTAATATAGCATTATTATGCCAGTTTGTCGAATATCAAGCACCAGACATGCTGAGTCTCTGACAGATTTACATGGTGGCCAGTGACTTCACAGGATCACCTCTCTGATCCATCTCAGGGAAGTTATCATCTAGTGTTAATCTACATTAGCTTGTCAACTTGGTTCACAGCATCCTGTCCCCCTGGGGTTCTTTGATCTGCTTCAGTAGACAATTTCAGAATGATAATCTTTTTAATAGGTTTCTCAATAAAGACAAAGACAAAGAAATCACTCAGCTTTTGCTTATCTCTTTTCGGTGCTTGGGTATATCTTTCATACTGACTATAAGGTATCACATATTAATATTAAAGTACTTTCCATCCACCCATTCAGTGAATTATTTTGAAAGTTTATACCATGTCATAATTGATATTTGAATACGCTGTTAAACTTCTACACATATATAAATATATACCATCTTAGTCATTATAAAATGGCACCATACCTGGTTTTCACTAGAGGAAACAGAGGCCCGGAGAAATTAATTTAACCAAGGTAACAGCTAAAAATAATAAAAAGAAGGCATGAAGCGAGTTCCTCTGAAATCATATCCACAGACCTCTCTGTATATCATGCTTCATCTCCAATGGTGGCAGTTATTTTACACAAATACCCCACCTAGGAATTTGTCTAAATAAGATACATATTACATTATATCTGCAGAGAGAAGGCAACTACAACCACCACAATAGAAGGTGAGGGTACAGAAGCTGCATTGACACTTCGTTAGGGGGCAAGGCATGTGGAAATTGAATCCTTCAGATGCAGCCCTATTTTGTATTCATGTAGACTCATATAATTTTAGAGCCGGAAAGAAATCCTGTCCAAAATGCTTTATTTTAGAGGTGGATGAATTGATATCACATCTAGTTAGTAACAAAGATATTATTCAAATGCAGCCATCTTAAATATGTTCAATGTGTTTTTTCCCAGTTGTATCAGAATAACAATTAAAATTATCAAAATATTCATATTTTAGGAACATGGGAGAAAATAGAATCTACTTTTAAATTGAGTAAAAACCTTTTCTAGAACTCTCTAGAATCTAATTTCTGGAGGTGCACTCTCCGATATGGTAGCCATTAGTCATATGTAGCTATTTAAATTTGAACAAAGTTAAAAATTTAGCTCCTGATTAACTCTAGCCACATTTCAAGTGCTCACTAGCTTTATATGGTTAGTGGCTGCCATATAGAATAGTGCAAATCGTAGAACTTTTCCATCATTGGAGAAAGTTCCATTGGACAGCACCGATCTAGGGTCTAGACCATACCATTCTTTAAACCATGAGCATTGCTGGGTTTTCCTGGCAGCATTCCGTAGACCTAGGGGCAAAGTCAAAAGCCATTTGACTTTATTTATTGGGCATGCTGCCCCCGAGGTTTTAAAGCCATAATTAGAAAGACAAGGATGGCTGGGCACGGTGGCTAACACCCGTAATCCCAGCACTTTGGGAGGCCAAGGCAGGTGGATCACCAGGTCTGGAGATCGAGACCATCCTGGCCAACATGGTGAAAACCCATCTCTACTAAAATACAAAAAATTAGCCAGGTGTGGTGGCGTGCGTCTGTAGTCCCAGCTATCGGGGAGGCTGAGGCAGGGGAATTGCTTGAACTCGGGAGGCGGAGGTTGCAGTGAGCTGAGATCACGCCACTGCACTCCACCCTGGCGACAGAGCAAGACTCCATCTCAAAAAAAAAAAAAAAAAGACAAGGATAACTTCCTTAGAAGAAAACAAGTTAGATTGTTCATCCAATAGTGTTACTACCAGAGAAATCTGCTGTTGACACAGTTACAGTGTAAGAGAAAAAGTTAGGAATGTTAAGGGGTTGTATTTAATAGTGTAATAATATAAAAAGAGCCAACTTTTTTCAAAGCTAGGTAAGTAAAGTTGGGAGTAGGATGAATATGAAGACTACTTGAAATATGCAGTTTCATCTGGGAAAAAAAAATAACAAAACAATGTGTCCCTTAGAAAAGCCTGTGTTTGAGTGATGTGAATGGGTGAGTATATGTGTCTAAGTCTCAAAGGAAAACAACGATATGTCTTGTCCCCAAATTGTCTCAGTTCCCCTATAATTCTATTTTGATTTCTCTTTCAGATCAATGGTGGAGAGAAGCGGCCTGCCTCTGATATGGGGAAAAAACCAAAAACTCCCAAAAAGAAGAAGAAGAAGGATCCCAATGAGCCCCAGAAGCCTGTGTCTGCCTATGCGTTATTCTTTCGTGATACTCAGGCCGCCATCAAGGGCCAAAATCCAAACGCTACCTTTGGCGAAGTCTCTAAAATTGTGGCTTCAATGTGGGACGGTTTAGGAGAAGAGCAAAAACAGGTAAGGGATTCCCAGTGGAATGGGAATCTACATAAGCTGAGATTGTGCAGTCTGAAGAAATGGCTTCCCAGGGCTTCGGGTAAATTCTTTAGATCCCAGAACAGACGCTGAGAATGTGTCCCCATCCGAACCAGACTTTCTGAGACGTTCACATAATGTTATGCTCCTTTATTACTCCTCCATAAATAGCATGTTGATTCCTTTGTTTCAAAGTTTATATAGTTTAGTTACTTTTGGAAGCACTTTTACATATCTCAGCCAGGATTGCCTTATTCCTTAATGTTGCCAATGTGAACATAAAGACTGAAAAAAAAGTCCTAAAAGTATTTTGAAAACTGTCCACACCTCTCTTCAGCACTTACTATTTACCATTTTGTCATCAAAACCCTCTTTGCTCTTTGCTAAATGAACCTCAAATTCAAGGGTTTCCGCCCCTAGCCATTCCCTAAAGACCGCCAGGGGCTGTTATTCAATCCCCCATATGTATTTACACCGTATTTTTAGGCTGTGTTAAATGGGACCAGATGCCTGGTTTTTTCCTTCTCTCATGTATTGCCCTGGTGTGACTGAGGACCATGCTCAGGGAAGGCCACGTGAGACACCACGGACACAGCATAAATAGCTCAGAAGGTCTTAAAGAGGATTGGAGTCACAGAGAGAGTGAGGGTTCAGTGAGAGGATGGAGCCAACCTAAGCAAAGAAGCAATGTTGATCCCACATTTCTAAACCAGGAACTAGATGGCCATGGTCACCATCTAAAAATCTCAGCATCACAAAGAAAAATTTAAAAGCATTTTCATTAAAATAAGTGATTGAAATAACTATGTAGGTGCAGTTTTAGCCATTGCAGAATACTGAATTGCATTAATGATGAACTAGTCTCATATTTTATTCTTAATTAGAGACACCAATCTTTCCTCATTATGTCCAGGAATTATATAAATACAGAAAAGCCCACACTTATTTATGCATCTAGAAGGATCTATATATTGTGTTTATATTATATATGAACATCTATAAAGTATATAGTGTCTTATAGTTTTAAAAGCACTTTTGCATTATTTATTTGATTTGTTCTACTCAATACTCATAGATATACAGGGAAATTATTACCCAAATTTTGCAGATTACAAAATGGGGCCATATAAATTAAATTCATTCGTTTATTCAACAAATATTTGTTGAGCACTTATGTGCCAGGCACTGTTCTGGGCACTGAGGATAGAACAGAGAATAAGACAAACAGACCCCCATTGTGTTGAATGATTTATCTACAGTTACATGCCTGGTACCTAGAATTACCATGAATAAAACTTGTCACTCAACTTACAATGCTTTTCCTAACAAACCCTATGAAATTAATGATGGGGATAATGACAAAACCAGTTGCTAAGGAAACATAGAACTTGCTCTTCCAGGTCCCTCCATTCTCTCTTTTCTGTAAGTCAAAACTGTCTTCTAGAATCTGAAATCTCTACGTATTTCCCTACATCCTTTTCAAGATTGCCAGCCTGAAGGAGTGCTGTCCTAGGAAAGCACAGGCCTGCCATATGGAGCTCTGTGTTGCAAGAGTTTTCTTTAAGAACAGGAAACACACCACCAAAACGTTCTCTGTACGCTCAATTAAAATACCTACTCACCATAAGAGGGTAGTTGACATTGTATTATGGGATTCTAATCGAAACCTAACATATTGTTGCAGAATTTTAAAGCTAGTTTCTATTCTAACTTGGGTCAGTTTGCTCTCACCCTGCCAAACCTGAGGTGTGGTTCCCAACTGATGTTGGACAGTCAGGGTGAATTCTACAGTGACTTGACTTCTCCACTCAGCAGAGCCTCACTGAATGAGAAACTAAGTGTATTCCAACCAGCAATCCCAACCCCCTCCCTGTTCCCTTAATGTCACCTTAATGCCTCCCTGCTCCACCCATGATGCCACATATGAAGACATAACTCGCTGTCTCCTCCAGTAAGCCCTCTGTGCGTTCTTGAATATGCACCTGGCTTCAGTACCATAAACTTTGTTGCTTTGTGAGACAAAATTTCCTGGAGAAAGCATCCCAAAAGCAATTCCCTTCCCTAGGGATTGGGTACAGCAATTCTTGTTCATCTGAAGACACGTGATTCCCCTGTGAAGGCTCAGCCCCTCTTCCCTACCTAAGACTTAGTGACTGAACTAGGAGTATTGTTTCAAGGCTCATTTGTGCCTCTTTAGTGTCTACTTTGCCAAACTCTTCATTTCTGGAAATATCAATCGCCTGCTCTGCCACTCACCTTACTTCTCTTATCTGTCCTCTGACCCCAGTTACATTTTCCTAATCATTTTCCATATTCAAGAGCAGTGGTTTCTAAAGAGGGAGGTCTGCAAAGGCGTTCCCTAGCCCACGATTGGTTCTTTACATTGTCAATATTAAAAAATAAATCCCTGTTCTCATGTTTCTGATGGAAAAGAATAATGTTCTTATGATGAAAATCAGATAGTTCCTCAAGGCAGTAAATATCAGGCAGCAGATTTCTTCCCACTAATTCTATTACACTAAGGCTTTTTATTTTTAATATAGCAAGAGGAGAATATTAAGATAGCATTTTGCATTCATTTTGTCTGACCATCAAAGTTATTTACAGACCCCAAAAATATGAGATTCACTACTCTCAACTGTCATGTTAAAAAGGGAAATCACTCCCATTTTCCCATTCTGGCATTCAGAATCGAGGCTGGTCTCCCTAATGTGGATATAATTACAATTATGTGCAAGGCTTTTTAATTGTATACATATGATGGCAAATATTTTTCTCTTTCTCTTTTGTATGTTTCTCTTTTGTAGGTTTCCTATGTTGCCTAGTTTAGTAAGTAACTTGTAATGAGTCTACCTTTGGGTTGTCTCTCAATGAAAATAGGGTTTGGGGGAGCAAATTCATTTTATAAAGGATAAAATTATATAATAGTTGACTTATATAAATCATTTGGTATCATAAAGCAGTTTCTCAATCAAAATCCAGTTGCCAAAACAATTATGCCAAGATTGAGAGAAATAAATTTTTTTATCTTACAAAAGTAAATGTTTTAAAATTTGAACACTTGTTTAAGAGTTACCAAAACAAGGCCTTGGGATGACTAAAACAGTTTTGGTCACTCTAAAATGATTTGTCCCCATGCTGTATGCTCCTTTGACTTCACAGAAGTTCAACATAACCTATCATGTGAACCTAAAAGATGATCTTGCTTAACCAAGAGAGTGAGGCTGCAGATTATGCCTAAAGGTATGGTGTAGGACACACGTTGGATGCAGGCCTGTGCCAGAACCAAGCAGGGAGAGGGTCAAATTAATGAAATCAGACACTGCTTACAAAAGGGAGCACATTGCACCGGCTGGGCCACTGCTCTGCTGCTCCACAGCAGCCCTTCTCTAGCAGTTTGCTAGAGTCATCGGCAGAGCAAACGTGCCTGCCTGAAATGCACATTTGGGCATCCAGAAAATTTCAGCAAAATATCCCAAAGTGTTAAAACAGTAGATTACCACCTGTTCTCTCCCTTTATGTTAACTCATTGTGCCAACATACTATAATATCTCCGTTTCAAACTTAAATTAATTGTGTTTTGTTCTCATTTAATATTCAAGTTGGGGAGCACACATACTGCTATGTATTTTTAAAAGAACATTCCTGGAGCAGATTCGAGGCAGACTATTAAAATTCAAAATTTTGGACAAATATGCATGTTACGGAACCAACCATGTGATGCTGTTGGCATTATGTAGGCAGCTGGTTCCGGTGGAAGACTAAGATTTCATGTGCCACAATTGTTCCAAAATTCTGTTGTCATCATAACCCACAATTATGAACAGCTACAAATATAAACACAAACTGGGAAAAATGGTCAAAATTATTGATGACTTATTGGGGGCCTCAGAAAATTACAATATTTAAGGAAAAACGGCTATTAGTGAGATTACAATTGCATGTTTTCTTGACAGCCAGAGGGAACATGACTAATAGAGCTGCTGTGTGTTTATATCACATGCTTCCTCATTGTGGAGTATAGGCGGGAGTAAGAAGCCACTGCAGAAGGGCAGATCTTTATTTTCAGAATCCATGGTGAGTGAGAAACAATATGTACTTTGGTTTCTGTGAAGAATCTTTCAAAGAAGAGAAATCAAAAGGAAGCTGAAAGAAGCGATAAAAATCCTCAAGGAACACAAAACCTCCCTTATGAATCATTCCTACCAAAGCCACTGAACAAACTCCACATATCAGAGATCTCCCCATTTTAATACTTTGGAAGATGGTACTGAATCTGGAATGGGAGCAGAATTGTGTTTGGGATTCCAACCGGGGGTTTTAAATGCTAATGACTCGTAAGACAATGGAGAGCCCATTTCAGAAGCATACTAAGTTGTTTAAAAGGCACCAGATGGAGAAGGAAATAAAACATATGTATTGCTGTGATGTTGGTCTCTGCTACTTATCTTTCACGGACTGGAACCTGCAGAGAAAGAAAAATAAGTTAACAATATCACACCCTTTGTATTAGGATCCTAGGAGTTTGAGCAACCCTCAGCAGCTTTTTTATGAGGTTCCAGCTAAATTTCCTGTCTACCTCCATTATTTCTGAACTCTCTGATTCTGGTCATTGTAGTGGAGGACCTGGGTTCACAGTGACAATATAGAACAAATAAAACCCTACAAAATAAAAGAGCTCGTCCCGCTTTGAAGCAGAAAGGGTTGGTCCAAAGAGCTATAAAGTGTTCTTGGGTCCTTTTTAGCCACGGCAAGCCGGCTCTTAAGTGAAAAAGGAAAGTCACCTTAAATCAGAACCAGATGTAAATTACTAAATGAACCTTAAGTTCCTAATTGGAGACACAGTCGGGCTGTAAGACATTTAGCAAATTACAAACAAAATGTTCTTGTTTACATTACATTAAATGGCTTTAAAGCTGCAGCCAAAGAGCTAAATAAACATGCTGTTTTGCTAAAAATGGAGTGGAAAGCCTATTCAGAGTTTAGTGTATTCAGGAGAAACCACAGCCCACGGTACCCAGAGTGTATTTTTGTAAATGCTAGCCCTGTCGTGGAAGAGGAGAGTGGATTTACCTAGAGATCCAGAACCTAATGAGCAGATCTCACTTGCAGGGAAACTGTTTGAATACTGTTAACATATGCCTTCTTTCAGGATGCATAATTCATATCCAAGGATATTAGCCATAGCAGTTCAGCTCAATAGCAACACCTCATTATTTTATTCCTCAGTATTTATTCCTATGTTTGACGCCTCATGAAATTACTGTTAATGTGTTTATATAAGGGCAGATCTGACACAAGTGGGAAGAATGTAATTTCCTACTCATTCTTTCCTGCTGCTGTGTCCTCTTCCCTGGTAGAAGTGGCAAGTGTAAATAGTTAATTTGCTTCAATTATGAGCCTGTCCTGCTAAATTAGAAGCAGCAGGGATATGAAGAGCCAGAATTATACTTATGAGGCAGCTGACAAATCCTCTGAGCCCACAGAATCAAATCATTTCCTCCTCATTGGTGCTCAGACACCCACTACATAATGCTGTCGGGGTTTCTTTTTCCCCTTTATCTTCTGATAAAATTTGGATTTTTATGTCAACAATACTTAAGGTTAACTAAAATCCTGTCGCACTGTAACATTCACACATGTGTTTATCTTGGCCATTTTCTTATAAACATTAAGCATTTTCCCAATTTTTTAAAAACTAGGAGTGAAGGATATGTAAAACAGTTGCTCACTTAAAAACTGTAGAATGTAAGCAAAGTCCATCCATATTCACACAAATTTGAAACTGAGCAATGAAAATTATTACATGAAATGGTGAGCATACTTGTAAAATTCAGGTATTTTTATATATATATTACATATATTATATATTACATATATTATATATATATTACATATATTATATATATTACATATATTATATATATTACATATATTATATATATCCACATATACAATTATTGGTATATAAATGTGATTCTTACATGCCTTTATGGGCATAAGCATTTGTTTTACACATATACAAATATTCATATGCTCAGAGACCATGGGAGCAGACGTTTCATTTGAAATTTTCCATGATGTTGGCAGGAAAATAATTTAAACATAATACTCCTTCAAGTCTGTTGTGCTTTATCTATAATTGAAAAACATGTTTGGGTGGATTGTATACCTGTATATCAGTCCACTGTTTCCATTGATGTACATTGTAATTTAGAACATGCAGTTCAGTTTCATCCTTAGCACACATGCTAATGCTGATTCATAGAAGGAGGAACCTGAGACCATGGATTAGATGCTCAATAAATATTTCATGAGCACCTACTATGTTCCAAGCATGCTGGGGCTTCAGCAGTGAACAAAAGAGACCAGGCCTTGCAGTTGTATGTCTTGAGAGAAGAATCAAAAGGAGTTCTCATGGCTAGGACAAACCATTGAGCAAAGAAAGATGGAACATTTGACACCAGACTCATTTTATTCACACCATGGTTTTACCATATACCTGTTCTAATATATTAGGTAAAATAATTACCCATTCTAGTCTGTTTTCTTATCTGCAAAATGGGGATTATCCCATATTCATTATGCCAATGCAACATTTTTATTGAAAGAATTAGAGGTAATATATAGAGTGCATGATCCGCAAAATGCACACAATGGAGGCGTAATTTTTAATGACTTTTTGATTTTAATTTTATAACATCGGTGCCTCACACCACAGTAGGCACATACTGGGCACTCAATAGATTGGTAAGCATAACTGAACAACATCATACTTTCCTTAGTGACCTTCATTTAATAAATCAACAGATATGTATTTTGTAGCCATTTTTTCAGGCAAGGACCTCGGTTCGGATTCTTACCATTCCAGAAACAGGTCAAACCGGTGTTGCTGAGACCATTTACATGGGTCAGACAGTCCTCAAAAGGAATCCATAGCAAGATGTTTGTCACATTGTATAATGTTTTCAATCCTCTGAATACCACTTTGTGAAGGCCTTGGAGCCTAAGAAAATGCTGAGCGAGTTATACAAGATGGACATTTAACCATTAAGTTAAATGGACTAAGTTCTATATAAAATATAGATGCACTTGCTCTAACTGACCTAAATAACAACAGCCTTGAAAGAAGCTGAAAGTTTTAAATTTCTAAAAAATATTGCAGGGAATTGTGGTTAAATTCTAAATCCTTATGCATTTCTAAGGATTTTCTATAAATATGAAATAGTAGTGGGAAAAACTACATTTGAACTTACCCAGAATGAAGAATGCCTTTAGTTTTTGGATAGAATCCAGAATTGGAAGAATTTTACATTTTTTCTTCTTATTATTGTAAAGACTGTTAAAATAAACTATGACTAGAGATTAACTAAGGGCCAGAGCAGAAAAGAAGGAAGGAAGAAGGAATTAAATGGTATTTATAAGATTTTGCTTTTCTATATGAGCTGGATGGATTGTTTGTTTAGGGAAGAAGCAGAAAGTAAAAGGAAAATGACAGATTGTATGGGAAATTTTTTCTGTTTGAGTTTGTCATATCGTTGATATTGAACTGCTGATTTCAATTAGGGATTATTAGCTTATGAAAACATGTGTACATGCTGGTATTTAGAGCATTTCAAAAATGCCTCAGTGAATCACTAGACCATGTGACAGGATTTGGGTTCTCTAGAATTGCTATTTGATGACTATCTACGTATGTTTTAGTTTAGCCATTATATATGTTTTAGTTTAGCCACTGAGATGCAATCCTTAGACGGGATATGGTAGCTTTCTTGGAATAAAAACCACAGCATATAACTTAGTTAGGACAGGATGAACTCAAATGTGTTTGGATGAGTGGGGGAAAATGATAAATGATGTATTATGATTTTTAAATCCTCATCTGGCCAACTTTGTACTTTATTTCAAACAGCTGTGGACCATTTGGAAGCCATTTTGTAACTCAACTAAATACTAATATTTACTGTATGAATCACATACCTTTAAAATATTTGTCTTTCCCTAAGAGTGAGAGACCATTTCTTTCCTAAACTGAACTTTGACATAAATCAGACCCATCCTTGTCAGTTAGAAGGTCTCTGCACTTGCTCGTGGCAGTGGTTGTTCATTGCCAAATGCCGTGCTGGGACATCTTTGCTCTGTGCAAGCAGAGGACTTTCTTTATCTATCATTAGAGGCTTTGAAATGTTTTTGAGAGATTTTTTTTTGATAATTTTTAAACATCTTTTTTTAAAGGATTTCCCCTACTTCACCTGCATGTGGAATTTTTATATATCATTATCATTCATTCATAGTTGAGGCCTTTCTTCAGACATTTCCATTAAATATAGAATTCAAGCAACATCCTTGTCCAATTTTAGAAGGTAACATCAGAAAGACATACAGAGTGTACAAAATGGGAGCCATCAGGTAGTTCTCAAAGATTGAGGTGCTAATTACTGTTGAGGAGACCACCTCAGATTTTAATTCTGGTCCAGGCTACTCCCCTTTCAACACAATTACAGGAATCTACCTTCTGAAATGACCCCCCTTTGAATTCTCCCTCTGAACATCTGCAGCTATTCAGGAAAGAGTGTATCCATCAATCCATGTAATGTGACGTGATGAGTTTACTCTTTTCTAAAGTGGTATTTAGGCACTTATGCGATGATCCCACATAGCCAATCATCAATAGCCAATAGGGAGCCATTTGTAGAAAACAGGGGACTCTGCATGCTAGTCAGGTATCCCGTAACAACATCGATTCTGGAGGGAAACCAGGGGCACATATGCAGCCTGAAACATGTGGAGTTAGCCACCTTTCTTCCCTGGTTGTTAAGCAACAAATTTCAGGAAAGTTAACACTTTGTGTGATGTTAACTGCCAGGAGCTCAACAAAGGGATAGCATCGTAGTCACACTGTTGCTGTTTCAGTAGAAACCAATGAAAGAAATATGATAGATGCTGTAGTCAGACCATCTGGCAATACTGTCTTATCTGCCACAACTTAGAAAATGCCACTGTGGGCAATGCTATGAACCAAAGTGCATTCTATTTGCCTTTGAAAGCAAAACGCATCCTAGTTAGCTGAATGGGAGTCACTTGGAGTAGCATATTAATAAAAGCATGATAGAAATGCTTAGGGTATACAAAGATGCATTACCATAAAAGACGTATTGACTAAATGTTTGCTTCAAAGTCCTGAATAGGATTTCTATCTGTATGGGAGAAAAACCCTCTTGAAAGTTTTGAGGTAGTAAAAGCAAATGTAAACATTGTCAGTTTAAGGTCATTAATTATAAATTATGTCTTTGAGAAGAGGTTTAAGGAAAAACTATAAACAGAAATCTGTCTCTCAAAAAAAAATAAATCAATGAAAAGCAGGAGAGCTGTTTCATGGCTGCACCAAGGCTTACGATATGCACAGATCACACTGTTCAAAGGCACTTACTCGACTTTAGCATTTATTTGTTTTCACGTGTGAATTTCCAAAAAAGAATTTGAATTTGACTTCCAATAATTAGCTCAGTAAATTTAGAATACTCCTGTGCTTGAACCAAAGGATTTCTTGGCTTTTTGCTTAAAAAAAAAAAAAACTCTGAAATATAGTTTTTAAAGTTTCTTTAGTTTCATACTTAGGATGATGGCACATTGATTATATGATAATATTATACTAATTCTTAATTCCTTATTTTACTTGGCTTTTATTAGACCGAAATGCCAAATACAGAAGTCAAGGCTGAAGCCCCCCTCTTTAGGAGAAAAATTAGCACATTCATTTCATACAGTCCTGTTATAATTCTGTTGACAAGGTTAGTCATTTGTTTACCTTAAGCAAAATGTTCTGCTTTAATTAAAATATTCATGAATAAACAATATTTCTCACATCTCGAATTTCGTAGCTGGCGTTGGGCTCAGCAAACCACAGTCAGCATTTGAAACCATAAATTGACCCCTGCTGCCAAATGGCAGATATTTGGTCTTTAGACATAATTTATATTTAACTACTCTGACTAATTCTGAAGCCACTTTTCAATACTGATCTGTGTGTCTGTTTTTGAGTTCAGCATTACAAAATATTAGCCAAGCCTTATGCCCTGCTGTAAAATCCAAAATGTGGGAAATTTAAAATAGCTGTATCAATGAAAATACATTTCCATTTACACAGTGAAGGATGAAAAATATTTTGATCTTTCAGGCTGATTTCAAAAGATTGCCAAAAAATATACTCTAAAGCCTTGAAAGAATCAACTTAATGGTAGCAGACGGCCATGTGGGTTCACTTTGCTAATCTTTCATTTTCAACTCTAATGACTGCTCACTGTTTAACTTAGCAATGTGACCTTTAGCATACAAGCAAGTCATTTTTCAGTACTTTTGCTCAATTTAGGATGATTTTGCTTTTATTTTCAAGATGATTCCCTCTCAGAAATGGAAAGCTTCTGTAAACTGAAATTCATTTCAGAACACTTTTACCTTTTCAAAATGAGGTGTCCACAGACCCATGACATCCAGTGTTTTTCTTGGAAAGGACGTGACCAGAGTGGACTGCAGGGCAGGGCATGCATGCAATCCACAGCCACTTGGGCTTCCCATTCCTCTCCCAAACGTGTCCTTAATCACCATCACTGTTTCCTGAGTCTTTGAAAATAGAACTTCAAGGCTCCAAATCTTAACTCAGTGATGAACCTGCACTCTCCCTTCTGTTTCCTTTGATTTGCTTATTGAACATGATTTGTCATCTCTAAATTCTGTCTTTGTTTTTGTATTTAGCATGGAACATATATATCAGGATGTGAATGTGCTGTGGAGTTATCTGCCCATTATATAAATATGAATGGCTTGTTTACTCACATGTGGTTTCCCTGGGAACCTTCATCAATAGTATCTTTGTAAGCCAACTACCTCTACACTCATATCTACCCAGATAAAACCTTTCATATGTTTTATGTAAAAGTGTAAAGTTTTACTGTTGCTAACTTTTTTTTTCTTTTCTAGTCTATTGCCATACTTATTAAAAATCTGTTTCAGTAAGAAAACACAATCTTTGGGGAGATATATATTATTATATTATATAACTATAAGTGTGTATGTGTGTGCAATTGTCATTCTATATTGTACTTCTCTGAAAACAAAAGCAGATGCACTTTCTAATTTAAGACTCTTTGCTGTTGTTGCAGGTCTATAAAAAGAAAACCGAGGCTGCGAAGAAGGAGTACCTGAAGCAACTCGCAGCATACAGAGCCAGCCTTGTATCCAAGGTAACGTGCAGTTGTGTGATATTGTGAAGGATTGTGGCCATCTCGGCGCAGACTTTGATAGTCACTTAGAGGCATAAAAGATCACTTTAACGATTCTGCACAATCTTCTTTGTTGGAAAAAAAAGTAAATTACAAACAAAGCTATACGATATGGAAATATTCGTTCAGCTCCAAAAGACCAGAGCAGCATCCCCTGGGCCATTTCTAAAATATTGTCCACCTGTGGATGATTGGTTTTGTGGATTAGTCACAGTACATTCTTCAACCTGAGCCAACTTTCTACTTCTCCATATCCCCTTCTTAAATTGCCTCCAGGCCCCCATGCCATTGGCCTTTACTGAGGACATGCCAACTGTAAGTTCTAGACTCATTACAGCAGCATTAGGAGGTAAGCAGGACCCAAAAATGTTTATAAATCACATCATTTTGTTTGAAAATAAAAACACCGCTTAAAAATATTTAGTGATTTAGAATATCTTAAACACTAGTTCTTCCTCTTATAAATACCCAAGAGTTGACTGATTGGTTTCATGTTATTAAAGATACAATTTCCGTTATGGAATTCTTCAGAAGGTAACTTCAGAGAAATGGACTGAGTCTATAAGCATTAGACACTGTTATCTCATGTCGCAAATTGGCTGTTACTGCGTTCACTGTGGTCTGGGGCTCTGGACTTCATCCCATTTCCCCTTAGGAAAGACTTTTTTTCTCATTCACAAATATCCAGACTCATTGTAACTCTAAAGTAATCATATAAATTATGTTTTATTGAGGAAAATACATACTGAATATACTGATGCAGAGAAGAAAAGAGAGCCCAAAGTACAAATGCATAAGAAATTTCAGTAAACTATTTGTCTAATCCAGTCTTATGTTCTACTTCTAAGGTATGGCACTGTGAGAAAACTTTAGTTAGATATAATTTACCTTAAAATTTCTAGCTTTTTTGTATTATCTCACACTTTCTAATTTATCTAATTCCTTCTGAAACTATTTATATTTTCTGTTGATACCAACTCACATTTCTGCATGTATTACATAGAATGTGTATAAAATTATAACCTAAAAAGTGTAAAATATTAGATCAATATAGCCATTGGATTAAATAGTCATGTGGATATTGTTAACAGATAATTATGCCAAAAACATAGCGGGGCTTTTAAAAAGTTAATTCTCCTTATTTCATCCAAGATCAGATTCTTTTTGAAGATTTTAAATAGAGTTTTAGTCAGAGCACTTTACATAGGAGCAAATCAATACATGAAGTCTCAATCCCAATACAAAGCACACTAGTTAATGATATGCAGATTGCCAGAATGCTGTGATACTGACTAAGCCTTTACTTTCAAAACAAGTGTCCTCAGATTTGCTCTTAGCTGCAACTTTTCTTACTATTCAGTTTCAGAGTTGCAACCCGCAGTGTACGGCAATTTGTATAAATGCTGCGAATTGCCATTTCTACATTTAAAAAACCAAGCACTTTTTTTACAGCTTACTCTGACATTTTTCTTCTCTTTGGCAGTAGAAATTTTGCTGGAGCTGTTGAATATCTATTTATGTACAACCATCTATTGTGTGTATACAAATTGAAGGAAAGTTACAAACATCCTCTCCAGGTTAAAAAAAATGACCCTCCAATGTTGTATGTGAGTGAATATTTGCATTGTAACTTTCTAGACATCATCAGAAAATTTTCCAGCCTATCCTGCCATAAGATGTAATCACATATATAAAAATCTAATTCTTTTCCATTTTAATTAGGACAAGGCAAATAATAACCAGTCATATTTAAACATATTTTTTCTACATTATAATTTTTTACTATGTTATAAATTATTTCCCTATTCTAAAAGATTTAAAGGGGCAAACAGAAAATGCTACATGATATATTCCATAATTGCAACTCCCAGGAACCACCATGTGCCAACCAAGCTCTATTTTTTCCCCACCCCCCATTTGTATATTCGTTTGACCAACCTTCCTGGGCTTGTGCTCTGTGCCAAGCACTATGCCAGGCTCAGAGAATGCTGTGGAGAACAGGCAAATCCTTTCCTTAGACTTGAAGAACTTTCTCTTTCGTCAAGGGAAATCGTTAGTGAAAACATAAACTAATAAATGATTGAGATTTGAGAATCCAAGTATTCTGGAGGAGATAAAGCAAGAGGTCTGCTTAGGTGATCTGCAAAGACCTCTTTAAAGAGGTGACATTGGATCTGGGGGTTGAAGGAAGACAGGAGCTTGTAGAACCAGAGAGCCAGAGGAAAGAGCTGGCCAGGCAGTGCTACAACAAGTGTAGAGACTCAGGGTGGCAAAATGTTTCCTTGAATTGAAAAGGTCTGTGTGGCCAGAGCTGAGTGAATGGAGAGAGTGTGGTTTGAGCTGAAGTTGGAAAGATGGGCAGGAGCCCAATCCTGAAGGACTTGCAGGACATTTGAAAGGCACTGGGTTCATTCTCAGTACAAAGGGAAGCCACAGAATGGGTTCTGGTAAGGGACAGATACCCTGATGGGACTTACGTTTTTAAAGGATCATCTGACGTGCATAGTTCCCTTAATCCTCAGGCCTTATCCCTTGAAGTAGGCTTGATTATCAACATTTCACTGAAGAGGAAAGACACCTGCAGGTAGCCACTGGCCAAGGCTGACATTGACCTGCACTGCCCTCAGTCTTCTGCTGGGCCATGCTGCTCATGAGTCCTCTCAATGTGCTCTCCCGCACTCCTAAAATACCCAGTGCCTCAGAGTCATGGCACAGCATTGACATTCTCTCTGATAAGGTCATTTTTGTTCATGAAAAGCTGTGTTAGCCAGAGCACCTTGTCCATTTTCCTAAATTCTTCCCAGCTACTTTGACTTACTCATCCAGAGCTATATATTTTAGTACCTATTTTCTAGGCAAGGCATTCATTTCCCCAAATATGACTTTGCATTCCTAGGCCAATAGATCCTTTCACTAATTTGTGGCCACGTCATAGTCACAGTCTGCTCCTTCTTCCCTCTTCGCCCCTAGGCCATACTCTGCATCCAGAGCAGGGCTGCAGGACACTTGTTCTATGTCGGACACCGGGCTGGCTGCTGAGAGACAAACATGTATATAGCAGATCCAAGTGGACTGTTTCATGATACTTGAAAGGCCTGAAGTGATCCTTTAAAATTAGCTGCTTCTTACAGAACATAATCAAAAATAAGAGCAATCAATGACCTTTGACTCTACCTGTGAAATTGAGTCACAGATTGACAATGCTTCAGTGATTACTTCTTCCATTTAAAAATACTATATACCAGCCAGGCATGGTGGCTCATGCGTGTAATCCCAGCACTTTGGGAGGCTGAGGCAGGCAGATCACTTGAGGTCAGGAGTTCAAGACCAGCCTGGACAATATGGTGAAACCCCGTCTCCACTAAAATTACAAAAATTAGCTGAGCATAGTAGTGAGTGCCTGTAATCCCAGATGTTCAGGAGGCTGAGGCAGGAGAATCACTTGAACCCGTGAGGTAGAGGTTGCAGTGAGCCAAGATTGTACCACCTGCCCTCCATCCTGGGCGACAGAGTAATACTCCGTCTCAGAAAAATAATAAAAAATAAAAAAGTGCTATATACCATCTAATCCAGCAGATTAATTAACATGACTCCAAGCTAGAATAACATTGAACTCTGCCAAAAATAAAACGCTTAATCCTAGGAAACAAATATTCTCGCTTTTGTAACTTCCAATGGAAATCCTGGCCCATTCTTACCAGGATATTGAATTGTTTCCAATAGTAACAAAAATATACATGGCATCCGCCTACAGAGTAGCTTCTGTGTGCCTTACACTGTGGTAGGCATTTTACATGTGTTCCTATTTCCCATCACAGCAAACCTGCACAGTAGGAATTAGCCCCATTTTCTAGACAGTCTCTAGGCAGAGAGAGTAAATGGCTTGCCCACAGTGGCTGTGGCAGAGTAGGACTCAAACTGCCCACTGTCTTGTTGCAGAGCTTTAGGCTTTTCTCTACCCTCAGTGATTCTCAAATGTTTTTAATCTTTCAAACTGGCACCTCATTTTATCGAGGTAACAACCTCCCATAAAATTCCATGCCAGCTCTTACATAGGAAACAGCTAAGAGTAAAGCTGCCCTCACTTAATTGAGGGTGGAGTCCAGCCGACTGCCCACTCTGCTACCCCCACTACCAACAGAGGCTGAGACCTTCAGAGGAATCTGGGCCGGCAGAATGTTTGGAAAACACTGCTTTGTGCCATGCTATTCCAGCTGGGTGGGTACCTCAGCTGGTTGTGTGGAGCCAGGGACAAAACTGCCCGGCTCTGGTCACTCCTGCTGTACAAGCATATCAGAATTGCAGGATACATCTCTAGGACATAGGATGCTGCAAACACAGTGCTGGTCAGACTCCAGAATACCTTGTTCAATTTTAGGCTCTGTCATTTAAAGGGGGAAGTTGGAAAAGGTCATAAAATTGGCTGGAAGGCCGAAAGTTAGAAGGTAGTAGCAGAAAAAGAGAGGATTCAAGATTATGAAACCCAGAAAACAAAGACTCAAAGGTGTTTAAGTCCACATTGGCATTAAACATAGGGTGGTGATTATTCATGCTTAATTTTCTCTGACTACAGAATAAGAAAATAGGTTCCATTTCAAATTAGATTAATTTAATCTGAACAGGGGACATTGCTAAACTCTTGAATTGTTAAAATAAACAACTTCTTTCCATAGAGAAACTTAAAAGCAGAAGCAAATGTTATAAATAAGGATTGGAGGCCTCTAAGGCAACTTCAACCTCTGCGCTTTCATATGGAATCACAGGAAGCCTGTTCTAGGACATCTAAAACTGCCACCTCTATCGTACTGGGAGAGTCCTCAGACTGAGGAGTCTGTAGTCTCTGGGGCGGGTGGATCTGAATTCGAATCCCAGGTTTCCCACTTCCTAACTGCATATCTTCATGCAGTTCCTTGTATGTTCTAAGTCTCCATTTACTCAAATGTTAAACAGAGAAGATAATAGGACCTACATCTTAGGGTTTCCATGAGGATAAAATAAGCAAATCTATATAAATTACATGGTTCACTTGAGGACATTATGCTAAATTAAATAAGTCAGTCACAGAAAGACATGTACTGCATGATTCCACTTATAGGAGGTATCTAGAATAGTCAATTTCATAGACTCAAAGAGTGGCATGGTGGTTGCCAGGGCTGGGGGAGGGGGAAATAGAGAGTCAATAATCAACAGGCAGAAAGCATTCCTCAAACCAGATGAATTAGCTCTGGAGATCTACTGTACAACATTGGACCTAGAGTCAACAATACTGGATTGTACACTTGAAAATTTGTGAAGATGGTAGATCTCATGTTAAGTGTTCTTATCACAATACAATTAAAATTTTTAAAATTCAAAAATTTAAAAAATAAACAGCATGACTCAGCATCCTGAACATAGGAAGCACTTAATAAATATAAACTATGAGTATTATTATTAATTTTATTTTTAGTATTAGTAGGTATACAAAGGAGGGGGGAAAGATTTGCATATCATTGAAAATTTAGCTGGATGATATTTTCAATTTGTCTTTATATCAAAGGCTACTTTGATATAAGGAAATTTTAAAAGTGACATTAAAAAAGGAAAATTTTGCATCATAGATGCATTTCTTTATAAAGATATGATCTAGATATAAACAAAAATGCATTCATCTATAGTTTTCTTAATTGAAATGATCTTTATGAACCCTGCAAAGAGGTCCAAGGATATATGCTATTATGGAGGCTTGGCCTTCCCATCTTAAGCAATTTTACACGCTATTGAAGGTCATATGGGGTTGGACTGCTAAATAAAGCTTAAGGAAATATAGTTTTTCCATAGACTCGGGAATTCCTAGACATGGATCTAAATTATTATGCTGAAAACAATGTATAACTATAGAGCAATGGAACTAGTTTCATTTTACCACATAGACCAGAATTTATATTCCCAAAATGAGTGTTGCATTCAAAGTAGTCACCTTGGGAGGCTGCAAACTCATTTTATTATTGCTCCCAGAGTTCAAAAAATTTTTGAAACTCCTCTTTTAGAACTGTAGTCAGGAAAAGTTTATGAGCCACATTAGAAAATCAATCTTGTTACATTGTTTTCACACCTCATTCTTTTCCCCAAACATCACCCAGATATAACCCGCAGACTTGGCTTCAAGTGACTATTAGCTGTTTCCAAAAATCAAATTCACCATCAAAAGACAAAGAGTTGTCTGAGGATATGTAAAACAGTGTCCCACAGGCTCTGAAGAGAATTCCAGTAGGGAAGCTCCCAAATATCCCAAATAAAGGCAGCATTATTGAAATAAGTGTACAACTTCTCAGGAATGCCAACCTGGAAGGATATGGCATTTGGATAACTATGTTCTGGTTTATTAAATAAAGGCAATTAGATTCATGATTTTAAGGTCATAACATCAAATGTAAGATTTTGTTTCTACCTTAAGGAATAGTTCATGAAGTACTAAAATTTATAAAGGACAAATGGAAACCTTTTTTTTTTTTAACGTACAGAACAGGACAATATTGAATTAAGTCAAGAAAGTTCTCTGTTTCCATAGTCAATAGTAAAGAAGCACAATGCTTAGTTCAATTAAAGGAAAGTGGATTTGAAAAAAACAGTTTCTTTTTATAGAATGAGGCAAACTTACAGATACCATGCCATGGTGAGCTATGGAGACAAATATTGAGTCTGAATTTGCAAATGGGATGGATCATTGTATGACTGTTAACGTAAAATTTGCAGCTCTGTAAACCCAGATCGTGATTTAAAGATAATAAAATCTCATGCTTCAGGGTATAAGTTAATCACCTGCATGGAGCAGAAAGAATTTTCCTTCCAGAAGGAGCAATGCACAATTGAGTAGGTGCATAGATTTTGTTTAATTTTCAATGCATTAAGTATCGGTCAGTGCTGAAAACAAGAATCAAATTAGATGGACTATTAATTTGATTTGGTTCAGCAACTCTTATATTGTTCCTTCCACTGATTTTTATGCATTGTATTTATACTTTGCTATTTTAAATAACAATAGCTTTGTCAATCTTTCATTTTTATAGCACATATCATCCCAGAATGGGGAAATTTATACACTATGCAGTATTATCTTCATTATACAAAGTAAATGGGATTGAAGCTACCTTCAGTAATCAACAATTTGGTTAGTAAAAGGTATCTTCAGGCTTATAGAGTTGTATCCTTTATACACTTTGCATATGTCAAAGGAACTCCCTACAGATAATACTCAAAATGTCTCTATGACCACGATCCCCACTTTATGGCTTGTAGAAAATATCTTCCAGAATCTGTGGTCTAAATGCAAATAAGAAAGAGAACATACTCAGAAACTAACAGCAAGAACACATTCCTTCTGTGAAAGTGTGGGATTCAAAGGTTGATTTTCAGTTGTCTACAAGCTAGGAAACACATTTGTCAGGTGACCAACATGACACTCATTGCTAAATAAAAGTGGTTAATGTGTTTAAAAGTGGAAACAAATGCAAATTACTTAGTATGTATGAGAAAATAGTTCTAATTTCTGAATGATAGGTATAGAAGTCTTCATATGCAATGTAATTGATCAGCAAAATTGTAGCCTTGCTTTCACAGTTAAATTGGGAAAAAATGACAGTAAGAGTACATTATGATTTCTATGTATTTTCATTTAATCACATTATGAATTTATGACAGTTTGCCACTGAAAATGAACTTATTCTACCTATCTTCCAGAACAATAAAATAACTCTGTAATTAATAGATGGTCTATTGTACTAGACTGCTTAATAATTAATGAAAAGCGAAGCCAGAAGCAGGTTTTTCCTCATCTAAATGAGTGGACCATTACATAAAGACACAAATTCCCAAAGTATGGGTGAGACTGAACTAGCTGCCCTGCTAGCTGCCCTGCTACTGCCATTCCCCCAAGACCAGTGAGGCATAAAGGGCAGTGTATCTAACCAAAGGACAGAGCGGAAAGCTGTAATTTCTCATCACTTCAGGAAGGGTTTGGCTCCTGCCGAGAGCAGAGAAGAGCATGAGGAAGGTCAATCTAATACTCTGTGGCTTTTCCCAGCCTTCAGATCCTTCCTCACTCCATGGGAAGAGGAACGGTGTGTCTGGTCAAGAGGGCAAGTCAGCAAGGGCAATGGTGGCTGCCTGGAGGATTGCTCAAGAATAGTCATTCACTCCTTAGAAAACATAATTGTGTTTTTATGTATTTTGCACTATGGTAGATGCGTGGGCTACAGAAATTCAAGTCCCTACCATCAAAAAAAGATGCCCTTTCGGAGGAATCAGGACATCTTTGTGAAAAGAGACTACAGGAAAATAACTTATATTGGAGCACCTGCCACGTTCAGGCACAAGGCTGGATACGTTATTTCTGTTGTCACAGTCAATGATTAGAAAATAAAGGGAAAATATATATAACTTCCCCAAATTCTCCCTCCCTCTATGTTAAAAATTATGTTTCAAGTGTTGTCTGAATCATTATCTTTGGAACTCTATTTACTTTGAGTTTGCCAATAGTTATTCTAGTGATTAAAAGTTACTACTCTTTCAAAGTAGGTTGAGGGGGACTGGTCTTTGTGTGCTTTGATATGGAGGACATAAATGACAAATAAGTGGCTAGAGAAAATGTTTTGTGTTTAATTATCCATGAAAAAAGAGAGCTTTACAAGGTTGGTAATAAAGTATCTCAAATTAGGTTGCTATCTGTTCACTTCTGTAAATCTGTACATCTATTCCATCTCTACCTCTGCTTATCTATCATCTCTCTATATGATGGACCACATACAATTATTTAAATAGTAGAATTCAGGAAAATTAAATTCATTGTTTATTTTGAATTCGATATTTTTATTTCTTTAGCCAAAACTTACCTCATTATCTAGTAATAAGTTATATATAGAAATTAAAAATGAAAACATTTTTACAGTTACACATATTTTCTACTTTTGATCATACAAGAATGTGAGTGACTTGTATTATTTTTAAATTAAAAACAACACCTATAAAGCAAAAAATAAAGATGCACCAATATGTATCCATTTTTATAAATATGATTTCTTTCTGGTATGAAGTCAACACAGTCTGTGACTAAATATGAAACTAGCCCTTCTGCAATAGGCTAAAAAGAGGGAATTCAAACATACCGAACACTTTTCCAGATTACTTAAACACACAGAATTAACACATAATCTTTCTGGCATATACGGAATAATTTTTGAGGCATATGAATTGCAGTACATGTTATTCTGATGTGGAAGTAGTCACTGTTTACACAGGCTTGATTAACCCATTTGACCTTTTCCTTGAATTGTTAACTATTTTGCACATCAACAATAAGAATTTTTAAATGGAAGCCAAAAAAAATCTACTTAAAACTTGTTTTTTTTTTTTTAATGAAAAGCACCTTTTAGGAGCTACATTTAATAAAGCTTCTTTGATCTAAAACCTCCCCTTAAAATTTTTTCATGAACAGTTTTTGATGTTTTTAATGTTAATACTGAAGACAGGGAGTCTAAATGTTTGTTCCTATTTCAGAAAGCTGCATCAACAGTGTGACACAGGGGAAAATGTCAGAATGAGAGGACTCTCCAAAGGGGCTGGAATTATTTCAGTACACCTTACTTTATACTGTGCGTGGAGTATTCAGAGTCTCACAGGACCCCAGGTTTCCATGGTTTGGCATACTTTTACAGGTGTCAGATGTGTCCTTTCTATAATGACAGAACGTGGGGGCTGATCGTCCACCCACCCCAGCCTGTCCCCGTCCCCCCAGGAGTCAGCAGACATATGCAGCATCATTCTTACTGTGGTTTTCATGAAACTTGACTGCATTATTGAAGACAAATGAGTTGTGTTGCTAACCATAATGTAAGCTGCCTGGTGATAATGAAGCTACCCGGCTTGAGTTTCACGCTGTCTTGCGTGATGAACCCGTTTCTCTAAGGGCCTGTCAGTGGGTTGCCCGGTGGTGCATTGAGCAGAAGGACCCCGAGAGCCCTCATGGCACAGTTCTCCCTGCAGTGTGGAAAGTAGTAAGAAACTCACTTTGACTTGAAAGCTGAATAAGCATGACATTGAGATTGCAGAGTAAAAGCACATATGCGTCCTCAAGACCTTGTTTTGACAAAGTGATTTTTTTTCTCCAATCCATTTTATCACTTTTTTCCTTCCAGTTGGTTCTACCTGCTACCTTTGGTTGTTTTATCAGTCTCTTCCTCTCAGGAAATGTAGGAGGTAGGTTCAGGCCCATGAGGAATTGCCACAGGGTTAATTCTTGATTCTTTTCAGCCTTTACTGAAATGTTCAGTTTTAAAATCAATTAAAATATTATTAGGAAATGATCATATGAAGGTGCGGAAAAAATTAGGGCAAAATTATATTAATTTATGATGGAGTCTAAAATTTCTAAGAGAGATTATTTTTATCTACTTCATTATGGAGGACAATTCATCACCAACTTCATTTTAAAACTCAGGATAAGTTCTGCAGTTACTTTGAAGAGTATATTAATGTAGTTTTATATGACTTCAGAAAGGTATTTTAGAACTCTGTTCTCCCATATCCATTTCCATCAACCAGCTTTGTTTTCTTTGTGCAAATATCTAGGCCAAGTCTCTTTGAGAATATAAAAAAGGAAAAATTAAAAACTAAACCTATAATCTATAGAAGAACTCCAGAACTGATTTGCTTTGAAAGTAATCTTCACGTGTGTTTCCCATTTGGGCATTCACGGCATCTGCCTTCTCCCATCCCCCCCCTCCACAAACCCATCTTGTCACCCTTGTTTGGATAATGAGAAAAGTCACCGAGTTAAAAACATTTAGGCAAAGGAACAAAATGTCATTGCAGATTGTTTTCAATTTCCTAAAAGGGATAGAAGCTGTCTTCTATAAATCACATTACAAATAATGGTGAAGAAATTCTTAGATCAGAGAGTCCGGGATAGTCATGGGTATGGATTCCAGGGAAGGTGCTTTAATAAACTCACAAAGCGTCATACCTCGAATCAACACTCATGTATCAGCCTCCCAACTCTGCTCATTTATTTCCTCAACAGAGCTACAGTGAACCTGTTGACGTGAAGACATCTCAACCTCCTCAGCTGATCAATTCGAAGCCGTCGGTGTTCCATGGGCCCAGCCAGGCCCACTCGGCCCTGTACCTAAGTTCCCACTATCACCAACAACCGGGAATGAATCCTCACCTAACTGCCATGCATCCTAGTCTCCCCAGGAACATAGCCCCCAAGCCGAATAACCAAATGCCAGTGACTGTCTCTATAGCAAACATGGCTGTGTCCCCTCCTCCTCCCCTCCAGATCAGCCCGCCTCTTCACCAGCATCTCAACATGCAGCAGCACCAGCCGCTCACCATGCAGCAGCCCCTTGGGAACCAGCTCCCCATGCAGGTCCAGTCTGCCTTACACTCACCCACCATGCAGCAAGTAAGTGCAATGGCTCTGGACTTAGAGTGTGCACCCCTATTCTGAAGTGTGGTGGTGGAGGTGGGGGGAGCTGTTTATCCAGGACAGGATTGGGGATATGTGTTTTCTATCCTTCTATTTAAGTCAAGAGAGCACTAAAGATATTCAACAAATATCTGCTTTCTGTAAAATGTAATTTACAAGTGGTGAATTCGTGTGGCATTATGCCATCACAATTGACAGTCACTTCTTTTCATAATCACTGGTTTCTTTCCCATGATATCCATTTTGCTTCATGTTTCTAATCATTCTTCTTGTTTTCTGTTTCTTGAGTAAAGTAAATTTGTTATTTTAAGATACCAAGTGCTGCCGAATCTCTTTGGAATAGAGAATTCTACAACTTTTTAAAAAATATTGTTTGGAGATGAGAAAGTCTTGACTGGTATGCCTCTTGAGTCCAATAAACGCTGAAAAATGAAATCAGGTCCAACACCAAATCTGGTGGAACCCTGAAAGTCCTAAGAACTGAACATTTTAACCAGAGTTTTATTTAAAAATGGATATCTGGCTTCTGCATAAATTGAAAAACACAGGCTGTTTGGAAGCCTCCCTACCCACTCCCTGATTATTGAAACCATTTGTGTGCAATTTTAGCTTAACTTTTCTTTGAAATCAAATATTGCTTTTGGATTTTGGTGTTATTTTAAAATTTGAAAATTAGGCTCAAACAATATAAACTAAACTGAACAGAAGGCATCCTGAAATCCTAAAACTATTTTTTAAATTTTATTTTAAAAAATAAAAGCAGCTTTGCGCAGTGGCAGTATCATAGCCAATAAAGTTTATCTGAGATGTGATTATTGCCAGTTGAAAGCTTCTCCCACTACCCTGCCATGACAACTTGCAGTATAATTGACACTGGCAATCTTTTATAGTCTCTATGGAGACTGAATATAATTTTTTTAAAAAATAAATAAAAGTAAAAACTACAAATCACATTAAATGCAGGTATCACTTATATACTCCAATTACTCTATTGTTCTCCAAGCTATAAGGATATAAGGCAAACACAGATTTCCTATAGAATTGATGTCTACCTCTCTGTGGAATTTGAATCTTTAGTTGGACTGGGATCTAGATGAAGCGGAAGGAGAGGCAGAAAAAGAAATCAAATATACATAGTCCCCAATTCATTATTATTATTACTACTATTATTATTGACAGGATTTTTGAGAGCTCACAGTAACAAGCCCAATGCTTTTAATACACCACCTCTTCTTTAATTCTCAGAAAACTTATAGTGTGGGTATGAGCATTATCTTCATTTAGAGGAAGACACTGAGGCTTGGCAGAGTTAAGTCATGTGCTCATAAGGTCAGAGCTGGAATTCAAACCCAGGTCTGTTCAAAACTCAGAGGCTGGATTCTAAAATGCTAGGCTTGCTGCGTCATATGAGAAAACCTGTATCTCCTAAGAATTCAAAGGATCTTTAAATTCTGGTTACTTCTCAAATCAAAGTCGTTATGAAGAACAAAGGGATTTATCTTCTTACTGAAGTCTTTCTTGGTCCCTAAGCCAAAGATACTGTTAAAGCTATGATGATTTTCTTATCTGCATCCAACAGACAGTTGTTGATTCACTGGGGAAGAAGAGTACGTAGAAAGCCACTTCCCACCACCCTGCCTTGTCTTAAGAGGCATATGACCAAGTTATATTCTGAGGGTCAAATTCCCACTCTTCCCATCAGACATCAACTTCAATTAAAGGCACATACTTGGGTATCCATGCATCTTAATGAACCAGTAGTGTTTGTATGAAGAATTAATGGTTTGGAGGATGCCACCCTTGGTTGGGTAATTGACCCCTGTTTGAGGGTGCTGCGTAGCTAAGGACCCATGTTTTGCTTACAGTGCTATAGTTGGGGGCTGTTTCTTCCTGAAGGAAAAAAACCAAAAGTTCAGTTTCCTCACCATGCTGCGGGCTGGAGCTGTGTGCAGAGATCTTTTTTTCTGATTTATCAATCAGAGATGATTACTTTTTCTATTTATGCTAACATAAACACCTTGGATGATGTGGCCATGATCCTGAATAGTTTTCAAATATTTCAGATTTACATAAGACCACATGTAAAAATCCAAGAGATTTGTCTTTCCATATAGAATCTTAACTGTATAAGAAAAAATAGAACAGATTACATTGGACAAGTTATTCATCATCCTTTAAGTCAGTTCTGTTAGTGTATCCCAAAAAGTATGCTTGCTGAGATGGGAAGACCTGATTACAATTTACCCAAATGGCATAAGCCCAAAATGGAGAGTAAATCGCTCCAAAGACTACATTGACTAAGAACTCTTTTAACAATGCCTTGATCATGGTAAGTAGTCAAAATAATTGTTGAGTAGTGAACAAATAAACAAACAAATGAGCAGTAAAAGTGTTTCACTGTTAGAAGGATTTAAAGATCAGGTAGTAGAATTTCAATTTCAATTCCTTGGAAGTTTTTAAAAATGTAATTGATTCGAAAAATTTTAATTGAACCCCTAACATGTGGTAGGCACTATCTAGGCTCTGGAAATTGAGTGATGAGTGAGAACAAGTCATGAGACCCCTGCCCCGTGGAGTTGGCAGGGGAGGGATGGCAGTGGTGATATGATAAACAAATAACGAAGGTCCCCTGAAAAAAATAAAACTGGAAGACAGAATTCCAGACTTTCAGGGTGCATGCAGGAAGGACAGAGCCTTTAGCTAGGATGGACAAGGAAGGCCCTTCTCAAGGGCTGGCACAGTGACCTGAAGGATGAGAAGAGGAAGCACGCTTTAAATACTGGAAAGTGGGAAGGGTGTGGAGGACGTTCCCACAGACAGCAGCAGCCAGGAAAGGGGACTCTAGCTGGGAAAGCCAATCTGGGGAGGAGCATGGCCTGTCCAGGAGATCGGAAGGAGGCCAGTGGAAAGGAGGGGAATAAAGAGAGAGGTAGGGGCAAGGTCAGAGTCAAGGGCAGGGAATTGGAGTGGGATCCTGCAGGTGAAGGGGACCGGTATCCCCAGAGAACTGATAATCCTAAAATCAGGATCAAAAAGGGAGTCCACCACCCCTCCACGTTATCACTTCATTTATTGCCACCGCCACAGTCTGTTGGGGCCCACATCCGAGTCATCAGTTAGTCTTCAGCCTGTAGATGCAGACCTGAGTTGTGGATAAAATCTGACCTGATTCATCATTCAAAACACCTTTATGCTGAAGATGTTTGCTTCCTCATGTGGGAGCCATGTGGACATATCCAAACACCAGACAGAGAGAGAGAAAGAGAGACAGAGAGAGAAGAAAGTTAACAGCAACTGTATTTTTAAAATAGTGTCTCATATTCCAATATTACTTTAGCTATTTTATTATCCTTTTGAAAATGAATGTATCCTACAAAAATGATTGTGTAGTCCACCAGGAATAATAGTTTCATTTTTTTCTAGAGTGTTTTATACACTGAAACCGTGGACCTGCTTTTTTTGTCCAGTTTTCTTCCTTTTCTTCTGCTCAGGAGATTGTCGAATGAGGTCAAGAGAAAAAAATCATTAATATCTGTCAACTTCCTTTATAACCTTAAGAAAAAATCTTTGATATCACACAGACAGATTTTCAATTTCCTTGTGTAATAAACAGCTGCTTTAGGATTTGGGTGTAATTTAAAGGTTTAAAAAAAATCACATTGAGATTGATGAATAAATCAGTTGTGAAGACAAAAACATTGATGCCTGTTGAAAATACCTCTCCAGACAGGCAGGAAATGAAATTAGTTCCCAGTAAAGTGTGGATATGAGGATCACTGTTTGGTTGTGCTGCAGGCTTTTTCGGACTTGCTCTGGTGGCACAACAAAACTGCGAGGGCTGCAGAAATCTAATTAAAGAGCAAATGTCCCTTCTGACATCAAATTAATCTTTATCATGTTTCCTATTTTTATTTCAATCTGGCACCAGAAAATGAAATTTAAAATTCCAGGCATGCTACAAAACAGTTGGTGATTTTTCTCCTGAGTATTAAAATGCAAAATATTCAGTCTTGTTTAATTAGACTACTAAGCAAACATTTTTTCAAAAAATGTGTGTCATCATGTTGTTTCATATTTACACCAATAATCAATATTTACTGAGTGCTACATTTGACCTCAGCATCTCTTTTTATAGTGTTCAGAGGAATGTGTCATTTTCTAAATTGAAAGAAAGTAAAATAATGTGAAATAATATTACTTCAGGCTTTGCTTGTATGTTTCTCGGTCCTTGTTTTGATATTAGTGATCTTAAAATAGACATTGAAGTTAGCTGAAGTTTAAATCTTTGAACTTTGTAGCTAACACATAATTTTGGTTTTGTAAACTGAAGTCACTCATTTAATCTTAAACTAATAATGTTTTCTTACAACCCGAGAACTATTTTCATTGGATGGGGGGAAAAATGGCGGTTTCTGTGGTCTTTGTGTGGGGAGGGGCAGCGAAAGGGGGTGGGTGTTCTCGTGTGGTTGCTGGGTTTATTTGTTTGTGCTTGTGTTTTGCTTTTTCATATGTTTCCACGCCGTCAACTAAGTCAATATATTCTCGACTACTTCTTTTTTGAGACTTTTTTCCTTTTAGGTTACATTTTGTCAACTGTGTAAAACTCCAATATGGAGACCAAGCATGGTAGCTCACTCGTGTAATCCCAGCACTTTGGGAGGCCACGGTGGGAGGATCGCTTTAACCCAGGAATTGGAAATGAGCCTGGGAAATATGTCGAAACTATGTCTCTACAACACATACACGCACACCAAAAAAAATTTAGCAAGGCATAATGGCAGCACCTGTTGTCCCAGCTACTTGGGAGGTTGAGGTGGAAGGATCGCTTGAGCCCAGGAGGTCGAGACTGCAGTGAGCCGAGATGGTGCCATTGCACTCCAGCCTGGGTGACAGAGCAAGAGCCTGTCTCAAAAACAAAACAAAAATCCAATATGGAGAACTTTACACTAAAAAAATAGCAGCTGGCTACAATGGCTCATGCCCATAATCCCAGCACTTTGGGAGACCAAGGTAAGAGGATCCCTTGAGCCCCAGAGTTCAAGATCAGCCTGGGCAACATTGCAAGTCTCCATCTCTACAATAAATAAATAAATAAATAAATAAATAAATAAATAAATAAATTTAAATTAGCCAGGCATAGTGGCACACACCTGTAGTTCTAGCTACCTGGAAGGCCAAGGCATAAGGGTTGCATTAGTCTAGGAGTTTGAGGCTGCAGTGAGCTATGATCATGCCACTGCACTCCATTCTGGGTGACAGAGCAAGACCCGGTCTCTAACAACAACAAAAAGATAGGAAATCCCTGACATTTAATCATTTATATACCCTGCACCTTTCCAACAGTAGCATCAAACAGTCTGCAATAAACTTTACTTATGAAAAACATGATTTATTGAGCCACTATTATGGGCTAGGCCCTGAGAATACCCAGTAAGTATTTGAAACACTCTCTGATCTCAAGATGCTTACAGCAGCCTTGTGATGAGGCTGAATAAAGGAAGCCAAGACAAGGCTCCTCTCAAGAGTTTTCTCCTGCCCTTCGATGCTGGCATCGAACTAGACACTAGGGAAATATTTTGGAAGATATTTACAGCTTGAGGAACAGGTCACATCTACACAGACAAACTTATTTTCCGTAAACAAGCTGTGAATTTCTTTTAGTCTGTGTGAGATCAAGTAACCAATCTGGTTGAATTGTCCATTTTTCAGTGATTTGTCTCCAGTCATTCAGAGTTTTGTCTTTGTCCACAGCTTGTGTGGGAATCAGTGGTGATGTTGGCTTGAAGTCTTTATCATTTGAATAGGAAATAAACTTAATATCTAAAACTGAATAATGAGAAATGAGAATATTTGGTAATAGGTGCCTTCGAGTCTTTACACGAGGGACACTCAAACATGAATAAAAGTCTAAGGAGGTATCCCTAGTTAAAAATCAATCCTCCTGTCATCCTGCTGAGTTCTTTAAAAGTGAAAATTCAACAATATTATGGCTTCAAAAGCTTTCTCCAAGTAAATAGAGAATGGTTTGTTTTTTAATCTCTTGATTTCTTAGTGGTTAAAAATCATGGATGGAATCTGCTTCGGAGACAACCATGAGATTAATTAAGTTGCCCTTTTGGTCATTTCCAGAAAAACTTGCTTATGTTGATCTTGAATTCACCAGAGAAGCTAAAAATAAATCTTAGTATAGAATGCTTTTTGTTTACCAGATATAGCTATGCACTTCAGAGATTCTGTCCTTGAATTTTTAATAGCTTCGCTAGGATTAAAAGTCAACACTTCACCATGCCAGTGTATTAGAAGAATCTTCCTGAAGTCTGATTATTGTTTGCCAGTTAATAGACTTTTCAATTAAAAAATATTTGCTCTGTCGTACACTTTTCCCTCCCCGTGTTTTCCAATGGCAAGTCGTTTTGAATCTCTTTTCCCTGTATTAGTCCAACAACTGTTAAAAAGCTTTGGTTGAAATTTTTTAGCTGAGAGAGAAATACAAATAAAAGAAGAAGCAGATGGTCCCTTTGTGACTGAATGAAGAAAAAGAGGTTTGAGAACAATATGTGAATAGGTGTAGTCTAATAAAACACTCAGCCACCTGCTGCCTGAATCCTTCAAAAAAGATTCTGTTGCATATTCTGGGGATTAACTATTAATGTATCCTTAGGTTTGATAGAAAACATAAACTTTGAGGGGTTTAGGCCCTCTTCTCCCTTTGTTTTGATTGAGTTGGCTCCTCTATATTTGAAATTGTTTCTCAATTCAATTTATCTGCTCAAGGGTATAATTAAAGGTTTTCTGACACATGGCTAAATGAAGGAAAGGTAAGAAGAATGGACTTGTGGGCATTTCTTTTCTACCTTTGTTTTAAATTTTCTGGGCTCTTCCGACAGGCTTGCCCTTGCAGAGACAGAAGCAAGAGGCCTAGTGTGTCTGCAAAGAATGAATAAATATTTAGGTGCTTTTCTTCTTAAAATGCATTTTGATCCTTATTTGCGGACTTGCTTTCCCTTTCAGGGATTTACTCTTCAACCCGACTATCAGACTATTATCAATCCTACATCTACAGCTGCACAAGTTGTCACCCAGGCAATGGAGTATGTGCGTTCGGGGTGCAGAAATCCTCCCCCACAGCCGGTGGACTGGAATAACGACTACTGCAGTAGTGGGTAAGCGGCCGGTCATCGCCACCTGGTGGTGGACAGCGCTCATAGCATGCATGTCGTCCCTAGTTGATCGTTTTCTTGCTTCCAAAAACATGATCCGGGATAGTTTCACGTTCATGAAGGCAGAAGACACCAGAAATTGTTAAGCAGTCTTCTAGCTCCTCCAAGAATAAATGCCTTTAGCTCACTTCTCACTTCAGATGTAGGTTAACTAATTGCAGTTTCCCAGTGAACAGCTCAAGCTGGAGCAAATAATTCAAAGACATCCATCCCCCCATTGTCACCTGTAGCACAGGTTGTCCTGTAACAAGGAACTGTCTTTTTTCTCTTCCTGCAGGGGCATGCAGAGGGACAAAGCACTGTACCTTACTTGAGAATCTGAACACCTCTTCTTTCCACTGAGGAATTCAGGGAAGTGTTTTCACCATGGATTGCTTTGTACAGTCAAGGCAGTTCTCCATTTTATTAGAAAATACAAGTTGCTAAGCACTTAGGACCATTTGAGCTTGTGGGTCACCCACTCTGGAAGAAATAGTCATGCTTCTTTATTATTTTTTTAATCCTTTATGGACATTGTTTTTCTTCTTCCCTGAAGGAAATTTGGACCATTCAGATTTTATGTTGGTTTTTTGCTGTGAAGTGCTGCGCTCTAGTAACTGCCTTAGCAACTGTAGATGTCTCGGATAAAAGTCCTGGATTTTCCATTGGTTTTCATAATGGGTGTTTATATGAAACTACTAAAGACTTTTTAAATGGCTTGATGTAGCAGTCATAGCAAGTTTGTAAATAGCATCTATGTTACACTCTCCTAGAGTATAAAATGTGAATGTTTTTGTAGCTAAATTGTAATTGAAACTGGCTCATTCCAGTTTATTGATTTCACAATAGGGGTTAAATTGGCAAACATTCATATTTTTACTTCATTTTTAAAACAACTGACTAATAGTTCTATATTTTCAAAATATTTGAAAATAAAAAGTATTCCCAAGTGATTTTAATTTAAAAACAAATTGGCTTTGTCTCATTGATCAGACAAAAAGAAACTAGTATTAAGGGAAGCGCAAACACATTTATTTTGTACTGCAGAAAAATTGCTTTTTTGTATCACTTTTTGTGTAATGGTTAGTAAATGTCATTTAAGTCCTTTTATGTATAAAACTGCCAAATGCTTACCTGGTATTTTATTAGATGCAGAAACAGATTGGAAACAGCTAAATTATAACTTTTACATATGGCTCTGTCTTATTGTTTCTTCATACTCTGTCTGTATTTAATCTTTTTTTATGGAACCTGTTGCGCCTATTTATGAAATAATAAATATAGGTGTTTGTAAGTAAATTTGTTAGTATTTGAAAGAGGTTTCTTTGATGTTTTAACTTTTGCTGGCAAAAAAAAAAAAATTCACGCTTGGTGTGAATACTTTATTATTTAGTTTTTACAGTAACATGAATAAAGCCAAACCTGCTTTTCATTTAGCAGCAAATTAAAGTAACCAGTCCTTATTTCTGCATTTCTTTGGTTGATGCAAACAAAAAACTATTATATTTAAGAACTTTATTTCTTCATACAACATAACAGAATTGCCCTCCAAGTCACACAAGCTCCAAGACTAAACAAACAGACAGGTCCTCTGTCTTAAAAAGGTTACTTCTTGGTTCTCAGCTGGTTCTAGTCAATTCTGAACCACCACCCCCCGCCCCCCGCAAAAAAGTAAAAGTCAAACCAAACTTCCTCAAGCTGCATGCTTTTCACAAAATCCAGAAAGCATTTAAGAATTGAACTAGGGGCTGGAAGAAGTGAAAGGGAAGCATCTAAAAATGAAAGGTGAGTAACCAGATAGCAAAAGAAAAGGGAAAGCCATCCAAATTTGAAAGCTGTTGATAGAAATTGAGATTCTTGCTGTCTTTTGTGCCTCTACAAGCTACTACTCATTCCAGAATTCCTGGGTCTTCCAAGAGGATTCTTAAGGTACCAGAGATTTGCTAGGGAACCAAAAGTGCTTGAGAATCTGCCTGAGGGCTTGCATAGCTTTCACATTAAAAAAAGAAAAAGCTAGCAGATTTACTCCTTTTTAGGGGATCATATCAAGAAAGTTAGTCTGGTTGGAAACCAAGAGAATGGCTGATGTCTCTTTCTTGGAATATGTGAAATAAATTTAGCAGTTTAACTAAATACAAATATATGCATTGTGTAATCCACTCAGAATTAAACAGACAAAAGGTATGCTTGCTTTGGAATGATTTTAGGCATTGTACAACCTTGAATCACTTGAGCATGTAATAACTAATAAATAATGCAGATCCATGTGATTATTAAAATGACTGTAGCTGAGAGCTCTAATTTTCCTGTCTTGAAACTGTATAAGAACTCATGTGATTAAGTTCACAGTTTATTGTTTGTCTGTTTAGTATTTTAGAAATATACCAGCACTACTAATTAACTAATGTCTTTTATTTATTATATTATGATAAAGTAAAAATTTCACTTGCATTAAGTCTAAACTGAGAAGGTAATTACTGGGAGGAGAATGAGCAGCTTTGACTTTAACAGGCGGTTTGTGCAGGAAAGCACAGTGCCGTGTTGTTTACAGCTTTTCTAGAGCAGCTGTGTGACCAGGGTAGAGAGTGTTGAAATTCAATACCAAATACAGTAAAAACAAATGTAAATAAAAGAAAACACATCATCAATAAAACTGTTATTATGCGTGACCGTATTCTATTTGGTGATCCATCAGTCTCTAAAAAGCAAGCCTAGTCAGATGAGAAATCCCAAATAAATTTTATGGTGGAAGTGATCAGGCAGAGTGGGGGTTAATGGCCGCCATGGCCACAAATGTTCTTTCCTGAAACTCTGAGAATGCCCTCTCACTAACCTGAGGCTCTAGTATAGTGAGCTGTTGCCTAGGAAATCCCCATCTTTCAGAAAGCCAGAATCCACCCTGGGCACAGTAGCCCAGCGGCTTGGAGCTTGGAGCTGAGAGGAACAGTGGGGGTGCACACCGAGTTCTCTGCTGAAGCACTCCAAAGATTTCCAGCACCATCAGTAAAGTCATTCTGAGAGATAGCAGCAACACTGTGGAACGACAGATTTCTTCACCAACACACCAAAACCAAAATTATAGCTGATTAGAAAAAGAAAAAATTTCGAGAGTGTGTAGGAGTGGGTTGAGTTGTGTCTCTAACATAATCGAGAAATGATTAGGAAAGAATAATTCAAAAATCCTGATTCCCATTCAAATGTGACCGAGTTGATAAGGCAAAATGAGTCAAATAATGACTTCCAGTTAGTCAAATTATAGCCAAGGATGAAGTTGGTCTCTGTGATTATTTTTATTATTTGTGTTAAACACAAAGAGGCCTGTCTGCATGGACCACAAGCAGTCCATAGGAAGCCGTGGCCACCAAAGCAATACAGTCAACCCTCGAACAATGCAGAGGTCGGGGCACCAACTCCTCCCCACACCCACGCAGTTGAAAATGCCCATGCAACTTTGACCCCCGCAAAACTTAACTGCTAATAGCCTATTGTTGAGGAGAAGCCTTACTGATAACATAATCAGTTGAGTGACACATATTTTCTATGTTTTATGTATTATATACTGTATTCTTAAAGTAAGCTGGAGAAAAGAAAATGTTATTAAGAAAATCATAAAGAAGAGAAATAAGTGTTATTGACTGGTGTCAATAAGTGGAAGTGGATTATCATAAAGGTCTTCATCCTCTTCTTCATATTGTATAGGCTGAGGAGGAGGAGGAAGAAGGGGGTTAGTCTCACTGTCTCAGATGTGGCAGAGACGAAAGAAAATTTGCACATAAGTGGACTTGCTTGCTTCAAACCCTTGTTAATCAAGGGTCAACGTATACTCTGGCTCGGATTCATTACTAAGATATTTCTTAAACTTATGAATGCATGACTTAAAATTAGCTCATCAACAACCAATCCCTTTTCTGTGGATCTCTTGCCCTTTGCAAAAGAGTTGTCCCACTCATTGGAAAAGTGATTAGACTGAACCATATGAAATTGCTAATATTTGACCTGTTTTATCTACGAAATGGTAATTTCATATGATTCAACCAAAAGGTGTGGGAATTAGAGACAATGGGGTTTTGACTATAACTTGATATGTAATTTCAAATGGAATTAGAAGTACTTTACCAAGTCCTGGGAGAAAATGCTCAAAGGAATAATCAATTATGTTTGTTTACAAGGTACCCCACTTAGAATGAGTCCTAGACAGGTATGTTATATTAAACAAGGAATATTTTAAATTACCAGTAAATCCCAAGAGCCATTCATATTTCTTTGTTATAGTAAAAAATTCATATGAACATTTGTAATAAATAGGTTATCTGCTGGAACAGAAAGTTTTTGTTAAACATAGACGTCCTCATGTTTATCCGTTAAATAGAGATTTGACCTACATTTTCTTATTCCACTCATAATTGTCATTTTCTTTTTTTTTTCTTTTATTTCTTTTTTTTTTTTTTTCTGGAGACAGGGCCTCACTGTGTCACCCAGGCTGGAGTGCAGTGGCACAATCTTGGCTCACCACAACCTCTACGTCCCGGGCTCAACCAATCCTCCCACCTCAGCCTCCCAAGTAGCTGGGACCACAGGTGCATGCCAACATGCCTGGCTAATTTTTTTCTATATTTTGCAGTGACAGGGTTTTGCCATGTTGCCCAGGCTGGTCTTGAACTCCTGGGCTCAAGCGATCCACGTGCCTCAGCCTCCCAAAAGTGCTGGGATTACAAGCATGAGCCACCATGTCCAGCCATAATTGTTATTTTCAAGGAAGGATAGAAACAGAAAATTCATCTCTTTTGCTGATTATTAAATATTAAAATAGTGGCAAGGCAAGGTGAAAAATTCGTATCATGAGTTTAACCTCTAAATCTAAGTCACCCTTCCACTTAATGGTTGAATTCATGTGAGTCACCCCATGGTAAAAATCTCTTTGTCTGCCTGAAATTCAACAATTTCCTTATCTCCAAAACAACTTGGAATGTCATAGCACACAGTAGGTGCACAAAAAATGCAATGATACAAAGAAAGATCAATAAAACATCATCAATTATCCTCAACAGGAATTGTATGGTGTTTTCTTGATGATTTAAAGCCTCTTTAAATATAGATGGGAATTGAATATTACAGGCAAGCATTAGGAGTGAAGATGCAAATGTTTCATTAAAAACCTAGGGTTACAAAAAGATTGAAAGAATTTCAAAATGAGTTATGCCATATTTTTTTGGCCTACATAGTTGAACAAGAGCTTTTCTATTTGTGACAAAAGTAAAAGATCTAATACACACTAGTCTCACCAAGAAAATAAGAAGGGAGAAAAGAGGTGCTAGACATGTAGGGTGTCAAACACAAGAGAGAACATTCAGGAGACAAGTTTCATGGATTCTAAATTAAACTATTGATGAACAGGATACTGAATTTTTTTTTTCTAATTACCAAGTGTTAGTATGACTTGGTGAAGCAAGGAAAAGACTGTATTTCCTGGTTCTATTTTTTAGGATTTTCAAAGGCGATTTCTCTACTTTTATTTGGAATCATTTCCCAGTGTGGAAAACCTTTCCTAACAAAAAAAAAGTCTCCAAATCTGTACACAAGACCATTGCTTGGAGAAAGGGGATGGGGAGCCCCCTAACCTCACCAACCACGGAGGAGGAAGGCTGGGAGCCGCGGGAGGAAGAGGTAACTTCAAACCCAAGTTAGACACACTTGGCAATCTACGTGTACACAGAGAGATTAGACTTTGCCTTCTCATTTCATACTTAGCCAAACATCTTGTCATTTGTATCCAGCATCAGCCTGCAATGTAGTAGATGAGAAGAAGTGAAGATGAAGTTCTTGTTCCCGGATGAGAGACAACTGAGAACAATGACCTGTTATATTTCAGCACGGTCAGAGTTGCGCCTAATTAATGAAGCCCACCAGCAGGAATCATTTCACATTTTATTAACAGCTTGCTAGCAAAGACATTTGAAAGTGAAATTTTATTCACACTGACATGAGGCCAGAAGAAAAGAACAGTGACTAGAAAATAAAATGGAAAGACTTAATGATACTACAGAGAAAACAAAAATACCATTCTAAAGAAAGAGTATGAACCAAACTACAGTATTTTAAAGTCTGGAGCGTCCCTGTTTGACAATTGTATGTTTACAATAAGCCCAAACATAATTGCTCTGATAGGCTGTCAGGGAAAAGATTAATTTGGCAAAGATTAGTATTGACTTGCTGTTTATTAAGGCTTTTAAACAGCTGTATCTGGCAGCATTCCTGTAAGTGGCTGTCATATCTGAAAATCAGCCTCACACCCTGGTGCTCGCCAGCTGTTCCTAAACAATCTTCTACCACTCTGAATGTCTTTCTCCAGGCCAAACAGCAAAAGCAAACTATTGCCAAATGAGCTTTTTTCTCCTCCTGTCACTTACTTCTGGTGGGGGTAGGGAGCTTCTGAATGCTGAAATGTCAGCTCAGGGCTGATGGCTTAGCTGATAAGAGGTGCCGGAAGCCAGTAGGTGGTTTTGGGTGCTAGATGAATACACTCCCCACATAGAGAGCGGTAGCGGTAGCACTGTTAGTCACCTCACACAGACAAAAAAACCACAGCTTGCAACTGTTGTAGGCAAAATGTTTTAAAGACAGTTAGAAAGTGATGATCAAAGGTTTAAAGCCATCAGAATTCCAAAATTAATGTTTTGTTTCTTCAGGCCAGGCACATGCCATATCTGCCATATAGCTAGGAAAAGACCCCACAGTGGGATGCTGAGAAATTCAGTAGTGGCCATTCATCTTTAGCGTTGGAACTGGGATTTCTCCCAAGAACTCTGAAGGAGGACAAGCCACTTACTTGGTAAAGCATGCACCTTGCTTTTTGATTCAGTGGAAACCCGTAGAATAAAACAGATTTGGATGTTTTGAAGTCTGTCAAACACAAGGCAGATTGAGTTTTGTACTGGAATAAGACCTGGTAGTTTCAAATCCAAGTATAGTCAGAAAAGCAATGGAAAGAATAACATTCCAATGGAATTAAACATCAGACTACAAAGGGCCCAGTGTCGTGGTGAAAGTCACATTAGCCTTTCCAATATGACTGCTTTTGGGGGGATTAATCTCAGCCTTTTTGCATTGCATCAGGCAGGACTAAGTTGTCAGAGCAGATGCAAAAGGACATTGTCATCTCTTAACCCTTTCTCTGCCGGCACTTTCCATTACACTCTAAGGCATGGGGTTGGGGGAAGGAGGGAGGTGGCTTAGAAGCTAAGCTGTCTACAAGGACATTTCAAGCAGGTGTTTACCAACGTTTAACTTTTAAATAACTTCATTTTGGTGTCTCTGCTGTTGATGCACTCTGATGCTTGACATTTGAATCAGGATCAAATCCAGCCAGATTCCAAGGTACAGACAAATGAGCCATCCGCTCATCCCTGAATATGTCACTTTCCACCATGAGCACCCCAAAGCTGTCTCTCCGGTCCTTTCCACATATCACAATGGGGGGTGGTAGTGGGATGAGAAATAACACTAATTCAGCACTTACAATCAGAGAAATAAAGTGACTATAGACATTGAGAATACAAGAAAGGTGTGCGTTTGCCTCAGCCCCACTGAGTCTGGCTCTGAAGCCCAGTCTGTGGGCAAAGAAAAATCAAGAGGACAGAATTTACTTAAAAATTAATCTGTGACCATAAGTCATTGAGTGTTCTAAGTTCTAAAATAGCTCTGGGCTTAAGGGCACTGTGGTCATTTTCTAGGGCAAGAACTCTCTCCGCAGAGGCCTGCTCACACTGAGAAATTAGGCCAAATGCCAGATTGTAAAGAAATACACCCTCTTACTTGCTCCAAAGGTACCTCAGACCTTACAGCAAAGCAAGAGTTCTATCACTGGATTTAAAGCACATTGTTGCTAATCAAATTACAAGACTACAGCTTCAACGTTTAATCCCAAAAATACTCAATACTGCTTTAAATAGAATCAAAGAAAGGCCAGGGTAGGGGCAGGGAAAAAAATCCCTTACATGTATTCCTGTCATGTTTTGTAGGACAGCATGTGGCACACTTACTCTTCATAGCTCTTTTATAAGTTTGGTTGCTTCCCATTGACCTGTAATTATTTGATTATTCAGACGAGTTAACTAAGTGTGGGAGATGAAGGGGTATACCAATTCCAAGACTGAATCTGATAAAGCCAATGAATTAAGTGAGGGGTCCTCAACAAACTGTTGGGACCCCACTATGATTACCCAAAAACCAATGAAGTTATCCCCATTGCTTGTGGTCCATGGGTAAAGTCCCTCCAGAAACCTAACGTCTTGGTATAATGCACAGATGTGTAGAAATTGTCCAGTATAAAAGCAGCCTGTACTTTTATCTTACTAGATTTGCCTTTGCGAGGACTATCTGGTTTCTCTAGCCTGAGAAAAATCCTCAGAATTCATCTCTCTACAAATTTGGAACCAATTCTGGGGTATTTCATATTTTACTTTGTTTTTGTTTTTTATCAAGATAGACCCACAGAAACCTAAATCTGGTCTTAGCAAGAGTTTCATACATGAACAAAAGAAAGAACAATGTGTCTAAATGAAACTGCAATTTCCGGGTACTATTACAAAATACTTACACCTACAAAGCCATTCTAGCTGTTGAGTTGGGTCATTTTTAACATCTGGTTTCATGATGTGGTTTCAGGAGCCCAACATAACAGAAGTGACAGTCCTTTATAGTACTAAGTCTCTGGGAGTTTAGGTGCCCCTCTCTCTTTCTCTCTCTCCTCCTTTCTTTCCTTACTTCCAGGAGAATCTGTTACTTTATACTACCTATTGGTTTACTGAAATGATTCTGGTCTTGTGTTTTCAGAACATTTACCTTCGACTTCTGGACAGCTGGAAAAGCCAGATTGCCTGCAACCAGAGCAAGTTGGCCTGCAGCTTCCCTTTGCTGATCACTTTGTTAATTCCCATAGAGATAGAAGGAGGTCCCATTTTTTCCCCGCCCCTTCTCCTTTCTAATGTAGAGCGATCAGAAGTCTCTAAGGACTTTTCTATATGACTTCCCATTTCACACCACAGATGGTTTAGATAAAAACTATTAATTTTATTTATTCAAACAGCTTCATTTCACCAAAATGAGCCTATTTTTAACATTTTGCCTTAAGGTTTGTTTTCACATTTTTGAAGATGTGAAAGAGTTTTGCTGACGTCTCAGGTTTTAATCATCATCATTTCTGCCACCCAACAAGCTTTTGGACTACAGTGGAGCTGATGAGTCTTTTTAGAGGGAGTTTACTTTTTAAAAAATGTCATTAGTATTGCTTTACAAATTTGGTTTATGTATATTTTCATACAACATTTGAGGGTTTGCATTTTTTCGTGAGGTTAGCTTTGATCACTTCAATTTCAGAATAAGTCCTGTATATGCTCTGTCAAACATAATGATGTCAGCTCTCTATCTTGGTTTTATCCTTATGTCATTACTTTGCAGAATATTTCCATTTAGACAACATACCATACTGGAAAAAAAATCTCTTCAGACACTCCACGTTCAAAGAAAGAAACTACAAATAAACAAGTCAAAACTTTATCCACTTTTGGTTGTTGTACAGGGTCAATGTAAACTGCTTGCTAGATGTTACCTGTGTTAACATAAGAAGAAAAAAATCTGCTAAGTTACTTAAAATTAAAATGGCAGGCGGAAGCATATAATAATAGTCTAGTGACCCAAACGAGAACTATAGCGTGGTGTGAAAACTTGACTAATTGCTGAAAACATAGATGATGAAACTATCCAACTTTGCTTTGAACTCCAATCTTCCCCCCACCCTTCCTTATCTCTATGGGAATATTTCTTACTGCTTTCCCCAGAGATATCACATGTGCCTGTGCCTGTGGGCTCATTGAGGAGGGAGAGGAAAAGATTCACACCCTAATTGTTTTCCCTTCAGTTATTCAGTAGCCCTCAAGATCTCCCATTCCTTCATAGACTTGAAAGGCACTAGGTATTGATGTTGTGTATTATAGAATCAACCTAGAGCATGTCAGCATCCAAGCCTGACTTTTCTAATGACTAGATTTCCAATTAGCTCTTTAATTGTTTCTTTAACTTATCCAGATATAGGCATAACCATCCATCCCCAGTGGAATGACACAAACTCACTTTCACAGGCTGTGTATAGTGTAGCGAACATGCATGAATCTGAAAGTGGCATAGAAGAATCATAATCTATGCTGTATTTCTCAAACTTCAGTGCATTAAAAGTAGATTTCTGGGCTCCATTCCCAGATAGTCCGATGCAGTTAGTCTATAGGTATGACCTGGCATTTGCATTTTTAGAGCTACCCCAAACTATTTTGATGTCAGTGGCCATAGAATAATTAATAAATGGATGGCAAGTGGATCTTGCCTTCAACTTTAAGTCTCCGAGACTCTTTGTTGTCAATGGCCAGGTTTAATACCAACTTGAGGATTTAGCTTCTGATCATGAAAAGACACCCAGCTAATAAAGCCCTAGGTTATCTGATTAAAGCTATTCAACAGTTTGTTTGACTTACAAAAGAAGGTCTCTAGAGGCAGATTGGTCAGAATCAGTTCAGGGCTCCACAATGCTATCTTTCTCATCACCCTAAATGTGTAGACAATCATTGTCATCTTTGTTGTCTCTTATAGTATTCTAGGACAGAAGAAGCAGGAAGAGCAAAGAGGAAAAATGAAAAGAAGCAATGCCTGTCAAGATCCACAAACTTTCTCAGAAATCTCCAACAGACTTCTACATATGTCTCATTGACCAAAAATATCTCACATGTTCATCCCTAGCTGCTCATGGCCCTTTGAATAAAACCAAGGATCTGTTGACAAAGACTGGGAGAGTAGATATTTGCAATATTAGCAGTGTCTACCACACCAACTTCCAGTCATTCAACTAAGGTCTTTTCTACCATACCACCACTGGCTTTGCTCTTGAAAATTATCTGCAACGATCCCTAATTGCCAATTTCATATGAGTTGTATTCTGTATTATCTTCCTAGATTTCTCTGCTACTTTTGACCATACTGAAACTCTCCCCAAAACCTCTCTCTGAAGTCTTACCTCTTCTTAATACTAAACCATAGTTCCACTGACCACAGACAGACAACTCTTATTCTGTGCCTCATAAATAATTGACATTAAAAGAGTTGCCTAAACCAAATTTATAACCTTCCAGTAAAGACTTGTTCCTCTTCCCAAACTCCCTTTCTTGGAGAATGGCATGCTGACCTACTTAGCCTTCCAAGTTAGGATTCTTCGTATCCTCCACCCTTCCCTCCTTTCATCCCACACACAGATAGGACCATTGTGTTTAATGATGCTAAATCCTCATTAGTCATCAAATTTTTCTGAATTACTTTTCATCCATTTCTCCCAAACAAAATTAGTTCCATTTCTCTACATTCTCCCCTGGAACACCACAACAGTGACCTAAGTTGTCAGAGTTTACAGACAGATGTTAGTCTTTTCTTAAAAACCCAGATGAAATATAATAATGCCTTCATTTTTAAAACTCTTGTGGCTCCTCCATTGCTTATGGATTAAAATTCAAACAGCTGAGCCTGGTGTATACAACCACGCAAAATCTGGCACCAGTTTACCTTACTTGCTACCACTTCTCAATTTTCCTTCCAAGATTCTGAAATTTGGCAACCCGGTTCCTTGTCAATTCCAAACACATTAGACTATTAGGCTCCACACCTTGTGATTATTATTTCCGCTGCTTCTTTTGAAGACTTCTCATATTCTCACTAAATTTAACATTCCTTTTTCAATATTTCCACAGTACTCCGTTTCACACTTGGAGGAAAAATTTTTTAAGTATTATAAGTATTTACTTGTATGTTTATTTCCATGACTAGATTAAGAAGTATTTAGATCCTATTCAACTTTGTGATCCTGCCACACTTATAAGAACAGTGCCAGGTAAACATGTGTATAATAAATGTTGAATGAATAAATAGTGCATTTTATTTTTCCAGACAAAATCTCACAAGCAGAAGATTGTCCCCTAGACCAAGAGATATAGAAAATCATCATCCTATAGATTACTTTCCCAAAAGTAATGAAGACACCAAGTTTCTTTTACAATCACAACTGCTTTCTAAAGGCAATGGCCTTATTAAAAGAAAGTTTTGTTTTGTTTTGTTTGGTTTGGTTTGGTTTGGTTTGGTTTGGTCCTGCAGAATGTCCTAATGGAATCACATATGCAAAGATGAACCAGGAACTGAGCTTAGGGTGAGAGCTAGAAAGAGCTGAATTCCTCGGAAGGAAGGAAGGAAGGAAGGAAGGAAGGAAGGAAGGAAGGAAGGAAGGAAGGAAAGAAGGAAGGGAGGGAGGGAGGGAGGGAGGAAGGAAGGAAGGGAGGGAGGAGAGAAGACGGATAATTTTGAGTTTCAGGAGATATTTTACATAAAAAGGAGGGAGGAAGACAAATGAAAAAGGAAGAGATTTGAAACAGCAAGTACCATGAGTCCAGGGGCTCTGGGAGTGATGAAGCAGCCATCAACTGCTTGGCTTTTAGGTGGCTTTTAGGTATATCCCTTCAGGATGAGATCACACAGGTGTCAAGGAAAAGCAAAAAGGAGTTCATTGCAGCATTAGGCGCAGGTACACTGGTCTTCATTTTACTAGGTATTTTTGTCTGTATAATTTAAATATTTCAAAATTTGAATTTTTCTCAATTTTAATATTAAATACCTGATACTTAAAGACATTTAAGTTCAGGAATATTATGTGTGAAATAGTTTGAATTCTGAGATGAAGCACATTGTTGTCCTTCAATCCCTACCTACACTTCTGTTCTCCCATAATTTCATGAAATTCTCTACACACAAGAATTTATAAATGTAACTTTTTTTCTTTTCTCAGTTTTTGCTTTAGGTTCACGGGGTACATGTGCATGTTTGTTACATGAGTAAACTGCGTGTTACCAGAGTTTGGTGATTTTATCACCTAGGTAGTGAGCATAGTACCCAATAGGTAGTTTTTTGACCCTCAACCTCCTCCTCCCACCCTCCCCACTCAAGTAGGCCTCAGTGTCTATTGTTCCCATCTTTGTGCCCATGTGTACTCAATGTTTAGTTCCCACTTATAAGTGAGAACATGCAGTATCTGGGTTTCTTTCTTTCTTAAAGTTATTTCAATAGTTTAGGGGCACGAGTGATTTTTGGTTACATGGATGAATTGTACAGTGGTGAATTTTGAAATTTTAGTGCACCTGTCACCAGAGTAGGGTACATTGTGCCCAATATGTACTTTTTTTAATCCCTCACTTCCTTTCCAGCCTCCCTGCTTCTCTTTCTCCAGTGTTCATTATACCACTCCATATGCCTTTGTGTACCCATAGCTTAGCTCCCATTTATAAGTGAGAACACACAGTATTTGGGTTTTCATTCCTGAGTTACTTCACTTGGAATAAAGGCCCCCAGTTCCATCCAAATTGCTGCAAAAGATATTACTTTATTTTTTTCAGGGCTGAGTAGTATTCCATGGTGTACATATTCCCTGTTTTCTTTGTTCAGTTATCGGTTGATGGGCACTTAGGTTGGTTCCACATCTTTGGTATTATAAATTGTGCTGCAATAAACATACACATGCAGGTGCCTTTTTAATATAATGACTTCTTTTCCTTTGGATAGATTCACAGTAGTGGATAGAATTGTAGATTTGCTTTTAGTTCTTTGAGAAATCTCCATACTATTTTCCATAGAGGTTGTACTAATTTACATTCCCACCTGCAGTATATGAGTGTTTGCTTATTTTTTTACCACATCCATGCTAACATCTATTGTTTTTTGACTTTTTAGTAATGGCCATTCTGGCTGGGGTAAGGTGGTATCTCACTGTGATTTTAATTTGCATTTCCCTGATGATTAGTGATGTTGAGCTTTTTTTTTTTTCTTTTTTTTTTTTTTGGTCATTTGTATATCTTCTTTTGAGAAATGGCTATTCATGTCATTTGCCCACTTTTTAGTGGGATTATTTGTTTTTATTTCTTGCTGATTTGTTTGAGTTCCTTGTAGATTCTGGATATTAGTCTTTTGTCAGATGCATAGTTTGCAAATATTTTCTCCACTCTGTGGGTTGTCTTTTTACTCTGAGGATTATTTCTTTTGCTGTGCAGAAGCTTTTTAGTTCAATGAGGTCCCATTTATTTATTTTTGTTTTTGTTGCATTTGCTTTTGGGGTCTTAATCATAAATCCTTTGCCTAGGCAATGTCCAGAAGAGTTTTCCTAGATTTTCTTCCAGAATTTTTGTATTTTCAGTTTTAATTCACCTTGAGTTGAATTTTGTGTATGGTGAGAGACAGGAATCAGTTTTATTCTCTAAATGTAGTTATCCAGTTTTTCCAGCACCATTCGTTGAATAGGATGTCTTTCCCCAATTTATGTTTTTGTAGGCTTTGTTGAAGATCAGTTGGTTGTAAGTATTTGGCTTTATTTCCAGGTTCTCTATTCTGTTCCATTGGTCTGTGTATCCACTTTTATACCAGTATCATGCTGTTTTGGTTACTATAGCCTTGTATTATAATTTGAAGTTGGTAATGTGATACCTTCAGGTTTGTTTTTTTTTTTTGCTTAGGATTTCTTTGGCTATTTGGGCTCTTTTTTGGTTCCATATGAATTTTGGGATTTTTTTTTCTAATTCTGTGAAAAATGATGTTGATATTTTGATAGGAATTATATTGAATTGGTAGATTGCTTTGGGCAGTATGGTCATTTTCATGATGTTGATTCTTCCCGTCCATGAACATGGAATGTGTTTCCATTTGTTTGTGTCATCTATATGCATGTAATTTTTGTGGATATAATAGGAAAAAGCTAAGTTAGACATCTGGGTCAGCATTATGGGAAACAGTGACAACTTGCATTAAGTGAAAAGTTAATTAAAAACCTACCAAAGTTCAGCAGATGTATGAGACTGAAATGAAAAGCCCATGAGGTATAAGCACCATTCCCTCACCCACTTTCCAAGAACCCACAGGAAACATGGAAAGCACTTTGGATTTCCACAGGACATGGAAAGGGGGCTTTGTGCAGATCTTATCAGGACTTTAGGCACAAGTAAGATTTCAGATGATACACACATATGCTATCAACATTATTGTATTCACTAATAAAGACCTCTACATAATCTCTGGGCAAACATCCAAATACAGTTTTGATCATCAGAGCTCCCTTCTTTTTCTGTTTCTTCCAATAACATTACAATTTTTCCTTTTTATATATTGTGGCTGGGCTGAAGAAGAAAATGACAGGAAATTTTTCTAGTTATTTTCTGTCCCAAGAAAAGTTTTAGGGTGACTCCAGTAGTCCTTGCTATGTGCTTCACAGCATCCCACATGGGATAAAGGCTTATCTTCACAGAAAGAGAAGGGTGCCAAAAAGAAATGCATACCAAAAGGTGGGGTGACCCCTGACAACCAGCTTGGAACTTTTTACACCATGATTTCTTGGGCATATAATTCTTTTTTCTGTAAACTGACTTATTCTGAAGCCAGGCATTTGGGGAAAAGTAATTTAAATCAGTCATATCAAAACATGTGGGTGAAAATGAAAAGGTAAATCTTTGTAACCAACTAAGGTACCCTCTAGATACACTCCATCTCCAAATCTTTCGCAGAATCCAAGGTTGGTAACAGAGAATGGGAAAGGTTCAGAATGAAGTGAAATACCAGAGAATGGGACAGGTTCAGAATAAGGTGAGAATATCTGTTTCACATGTTGTATAGTAATGTTAAGAACTTGCAGTTTTACAGTTTTTAAGCCCTATCAAAAAGTCTCTCTTGAAAATGGCCTCATCACACTGAATTGATCCAAAAGGCCACATTGGAAGGGCAGGAACCCACACATTCTAGGTGTCTGGGAGGATAGTGAGAAAAGAAAGAAAGAAAATGTCTTGAATATGCCACCGAAGACAGAAAATTCTTAAATTGGAATGGGAGAAATGGTGGTGACTGAAATATTTTATATCTTCACAGCCCTGAGTAATTCAGATAAGAAATCGCCCAGTGAGACTTTTCCGTACCTATGTCAAGCTCAACCTGAGACTTCTCTACTCTCTTCTTCTAAAGCTGCCAGGCAAGGAATTCAAGGGGAGAACAGCAACAGTTAACAGATTTCTTTTCTTTCTTTCTTTTTTTTTTTGGCCTTTTCCAGTGCTTTTAATTCTTAAGTGAGTCATTTATTTAACTGAGAATTCTATCTGATGCAGCTGTACATGGAAATGTTACTTGGAAACCAAAATGATACCAATTGTTTTTAGAGAAGAGTGGCGTTTTCTGTTCATTTCTGAACCTCAGCCAGGAGGGTCACTGGCTGGTATGTTGGGAGGACCTCTATGGCCCTTGGATTTTGCTTTTGGTGTATTTGTTAGTTTTTAAATTGGGAGCTTTCTAATTCTGTATTTTAGCTGTGTATTTTAATGAAAAGTGAAAGCTCAAAGAGACTTTGTTGTTTTCACACATTTAAGAGACCCCAGTTTTTCTCTCTCTCTCTCTCTCTCCCCCTCATACCCCAGTAGGTTAAAATGTCACTTAGAAAAATAAATCTCTCTTTCCTCTTTCAATCATGTGATGGAGAAACTGTTAAATGGCATAATTTTAAGGTTGTTTTTGAAAATTAGTGGCTCTTAAAGACCACTCAAATTATTCCAAACCAAATTCGAACCAAAAGGCTTCTTTGTTTATTCCATTAACAAGGGAAGGGGGGAATATCATTATTAACAAAAATAGCAATTGATGCTTACTGCTAAGATGAGCCTGATGTCCGTAGGGTGATGTCCAAGAGGAGTCATAATTCCTACAATGAATAGACTTTGAATGTTGAGCCAATCAAATAGTTGCTTTGAAGTGTGAGTCATATTAAACTATTAGAAAATATTTTTTCTAAAGACATGCTCAATCATTGCTTTTACAAGTATCAAACCAAGGTGGTTTGATAATACTTCAGTTTATTTGGGGTTGGGGGAATTTTTGAGCTGTTGATGACTTTGAGTGTTATGATATATCATGCATGAGCAGCCTCATGCAGAATGCATTGGATGTTAATGCATTTCTGACTATTCAGATATGGCTCCAACCTCACACATAATCCTGCCAGCCTCACACCTAATGCTGCTATCAAAAGGTGCCAACAGCCCCATACCGGAAGAGCAATATAGGTTCTTCTCACTGGGGCTGTATTCACGCTGCTATTTCCTGGGTAAAGACCGAGTATCTCACTGGGAAGAGGGTTGAAGATGACTGGCAGAATCTAACCTGCTAATTCACTTACCAGAAAGCATAACTCAGTAATAAGAATCAGCACAGGTCCAAGTTCCCCTAGTCTAAAAAAGAATGCAAAAAAAAAAAAAAAGAATCTTAACCTAATAAAAACTCTGCCTTACATCTGTGTTTCTTTTGGGCCAGATTTTTGTGATCATATATGTTTGAGAAAAAAAAATCCCTTAGTGGAAAATACAATAGATTCTGGTTTCTCCTGACTGGTGCTGTGGAAGACAGTGGGCAGAACCCTGGCAGAGCCAACACCTGCTTGGTGGAGAAGAGACTGTTCCAGGTCCCAGAAGCCACATGCAGTTGAGAAACTATAACTTTCTAAGACCACTGCAAGGTGTTAGAGAAAGCCTGAGAGGCAGATTCAGTGTCAAGAAGCCTGAGCCCAAAAGCCAGATCATGTATCATCTGAACCAAGAAACTCGTGTGAATAAAAAGGAGGTACAACCAACAATTACACTGAAACAACAGAGGGCCATTTCGAACAAACCGGAACGTATGATTGCCTTACTTCTAAGCCACACAGACCGTGGGCAACTGGCTTAATCTCATGAGTCCTCTATATCCTCATCCATAAAATCATATTGGAAGAATTTGCAATAGCAACCCCAAACAGGATAATGAAAATGTCAGGTCGGAAACTATACAAATTTAAGGCACTGCACAAATTGATTAATTTGGAAATGTGTCACTCAACAGCAGGATCTAGTCAACCCTGGAACAGCCTGCAGGTCTCCAGTTTTTCCCCCACAGCCCTCTAGAACTTGGCCGTTCTCTTGACCAAGGTTTCTGAGCCAACACTCCTCAGCAAGGTGTGTGCTTCTCTGGTCTAAGAACACATTTTACTGTCCAAGTTCCACAAAGTGGTTACAAACCACTCTCAGAGGGAAAATGCTTTCTTTGTCATCATATGACTACGAACACTTGGACAACCAGAGCTGAGGACTCTGTGGTCCTTCAGGCCACACCTAGACCTGGCAGATGATTTTCAAAGCAGACATGTTTTTTAAAAACTTATTTCAAAAGTACTTCTTCTCTCCAGTATTTTGTCTGCCTCTAGATATCCATAAAGACCTATAAAATCCTAAGCATACCAGCATAGCCCACTAGGGTAGATATAAAAATAGATCATGTATATATTGTATTATGATATATGATATAATGTATATATGTTATCATGTGATAGCTATATGATATATGGCTTACACACAAACACACACACACAGACACACTACATAGAGGAACTTTATCCCCAAAATCAACCAAACAAATATGTTGGTAGGAAACAGAGAGTACCACGGGAAAGAGCTTCATCACGTTTTTGCATACCTTAAGAGCTAAGCCACATAAGGAGAGTGGCGTGGCTGCCATGGTGTGACACCCAGATGTCTCCCTTCAGGACTAAGTGACTCATTGCCCCAGCTGTTGGGAGCATTAGGTACAAGGCTCTCAGCTAAGACCCTCTCTGGGGGCTACTCTTAACCCAGGGAAGCTGCCCTGCCAGGTCCATGCCCACACCCCAGGGGCAGTACACAGCCGGTGGTTTGGCACACATGGTTGGATGAAGGCCCTGTCTCCTTGCCTCAAGCCAGGACAACTCTGCAGGGCTGTTCCAGCCCAGAGCTCTCTGTGGGATCAGGACAAGATGCAGCCTTCTTGGTGATTACATTGTGGTTCTCTGTCTGGTCCTCCTTCCCTCTTGTTCCACAGGTGTTGATCCCAGGAACACTCCTCAGCCATACTCCTTTGCTCCAGTCCAGAGTCTGTTTCCCAGGAAACCCAATTTTAGGCAATGCACCGTTCCTCTTTTTGGCTTCTTGAAGGAAAAAAAAAGTACTAATAAATATAAAGAAAATGTGTTAAAGATGCCTTGCAAGGCCAGGTGCAGTGGCTCACGCCTATAATCCCAGAACTTTGGGAGACCAAGGTAGGCAGATCATTTGAGGTCAAGAGGTCGAGACCAACCTGGGCAACATGATGAAACCCTATCTCTACTAAAAATACAAAAATTACCTGGGCATGGTGGCAGGTGCCAGTAATCCCAGCTACTCAGGAGGCTGAGGCAAGAGAATCACTTAACCCGGGAGGCGGAAGTTGCAGTAAGCTGAGATCGCGACACTGCACCCCAGCCTGGGCAACAACAACAACAACAAAAAGATGTCTCCCAAGATGAGCAAGGCAAGGTAGGTCTCTTAGGGTGAGCTGGTGAGAGAGACACTCCACAGCCAACTTTCAGCCATGCAAAACTCAAAGAAGACACAGCCACAATTAACCCATAGGAAAAGAGCTTTATCCTACCAACAAGCACAGAATCATTTAACTGTTATTTTAATAAAGACATTTTTAAAACTTTTTATAATGTATAAAGCCGTGTGTTTTAAAAACTGCCTATTTTTCTAAATTTCTGACCCGCCATTAATCATCCCTGGGGAAAATCTATCCAGTTATTATTGCCTAACTGCTCATGTGGGGAACCCTATCTGAACTGCAGACAGTTCCAAGGAGGAAAGGCCCATTTATGAAGGTCTGGCGGGAACACCAGAAAAACCCCGTTGTATTTTGGCGATGCAAACGTTAGAGGAATAGTTCTGTATTCCTGGAACCTAATTCCTAATGCATTTCTGTACTGAAGAGTTTACTCCTAGCTCAATTCTTTGGCTGAGTGCTGCTGATAAGGGAAATCCCTCTCATATTTGACCTTTAATCTTTCTGCACAGATCTGTATAAAGAATCTTGCTGGAGAGCTTCCCTAAGGCTTCTGATTGGACAAAACTTTCACTGTCTGACAATAGGAATTCTCTAAAGCTGATCAGTCAGAAAGGTAGCCCTCCGGACAAGTCAAAAAATACCCTTCAAGATATACTTTCTTATCATCTACAAAGGCCTGTGAGCTCAAGGGCAGAAAGACACTATAGAATAATAGATACCAAGTCCCCTTTTGAAATTACTATATGCACATAAATCCTTCCTTTTATATTATGAACCAAAGTATGTTAGTAGTGAAATTGAAACTAGGTGAATGAAATTCAAGGAACCAGAAATTATTACTTAGGATTTGCTACACAGGATCTTGGTCTATCTTGAAGGCCTAAAGGGAATATGAACAAGAGTTAAACAGGTGAGGCATTAGCATGGACCCCTGGGATCTTGTCTCTGCAGATATAAAACCCTCCTTTATATTCCCAGGCCGGTACCATATAATTCAACAACGAACTGCAAAAGCACATGCATTTGAAAGGTGGCCCCTCTCTCTAGCTGTCCAGGATGGCTCAGGATTCTGGCTACCCTCCAAGAGTGGTATAGGCATTGAGCTCATTTGCTTCTGTGGCATTTAATCTTCATATTCTCTTAATGGCATGAATACAAACTCACCTTTAAGAAAATCAAAATAGAGGCCTCTCACCTACATGGGATAGCAAATGCCCAAATCCCTAGATTTCGTGTACCTAATGGAATCTATAATTCAGAGGTATGTTCAGGAACAGCACTTGGAAACCATGTGCAAAAGAAACCCGAAATGCCAGAAATGGAAAAATCAAAGTGGTCCCTCGCAGCAAGCCTCCAACTCCATGTGCGGCCTCTCTCTGTATACCCATGCTGCTTCCCAACTTTCCCTACGTGGCTAATGGAGATCTTGAGTCACAAGCTGTCAGAAAGACCGTTGAAGGGAGAGTAGCCTTTTGAGAAACAGATTCAATGACATAGCCAGAAGATCCTGAGTGGTACCAGTCAATGTACTGAAGCATACTTCCCCCCCAACTCCAAGCCCATGTGACATCCTAAGCAGCATTATGTTGTCAGAATTCAGGTGGATTCCTGCAATGCATATCAAAAATTTGAAGGCTATGGTTAGATTCCACCTGGTCAGACAAGCTGATAGAAACAGGGAGAACATTTTCTACAGAGAGGTCACTGCAACAGGAATGAAGTGCCCCACTCAACTCCATCACAGGACAGTAAGACAATCTCTAGAATTCTAACCAGCAGAAATTGGGACTTGAATTCTTATTGTCCTTTGGTTATATTAAAATCTTTTATTTCTGTAAAATTTTGAATTGTTCAGAGGATTTCCATCTATGATTTCCTTTCACTATAAGACAAACAGCACCAGAAGTGCAACATGAAAATAGATATAAATCAAAATATCTGTATGCATATGCTGCTGAGAAAAGACTCCTAGTGACCCCAGATGCTCACAGACACTACCCACCCAAACCACAATGCCCGACCACGGCATCACCTAATGGACTAAGACTGCTTCATCTCTCGGCAAGGCACAGGCACAGGCAGTTCACTTTCAGGTGCATTTTTAGTAACGTGGGGCCAGGGTTTACTCCTATTTTTGATGGATTCTGGCTTCAAGTCTCTAGGGTTTTGTTGAACATCTTTTTTTTGTTGTTCTGTTTGACTTCCACTTGAACCCCCATCTGAAATATAACCTGGAAATAGGGAAGGTAGAGGGAGCTATGAGCCAAAAATTTTTAAAGAATTATGTGAATTTCTCCTGTCTACTCTCCTGGCATTCAGTTGATTCCAGCGGCATCCTGCTGCAAATAGAACTAATTTTTTTATTTAGTTGACAGGCAGACACCATTTTATAAACCTCAGAAAGGAAATGCCAAGGAATCGCTTACATTTGCTGTTCATTTAAATCAGAGTTTCTCAAGCCATTGTGCCATATAGCCTAGATGGTGGCTTTCAGCAGACTGGCTATGACTTGGCAATGCAACAAGTGCTAATCTCATTGAAGGGGTAAAGTAAAAAAAAATTTTGCTGCCATCAAGGAAAATGAAGCTGAAAAAGGAGTGATTTGAAAAGCAGGAAAGCTCTGGTTGGGAGAGTGGTCTTTACACAATACTATTACCTTCAGCAGCGGGATTTTCAACTACACTGTGTTAGCATCGCATTACCACTCTGTTCTATATTCTGAAAAGGACTGCTTTTGCAATCTCTGGTCAACATAAATTATGTGGCTCACAAATAATTTCTAACCTATGTTTTATTTTAGCCTATGACTTAGAGTTAAGGTGATATCTTGGTCCCAATCCGCCTACAATTTTAGCTTTGCAAAGAGAAAGAGAGAGAGGGAATAAAGAAATGAGAACAAGGGGAGTTTTTCTATGAGTAGTAAATTTACTACAACAGGCAGGAGCTCTGCGCCCCACAGCGCTGATTCGCATCACGGAAGCCTTGGTAGGTAATGACAGGGTGTGGGAAGAAGCTTCATCCTAAGTCATAATCCTGTCATCACTAAGGGAGTCAGTAAGGAATGTTTACACTCCTTGGGGAACCTGAGCATGACATTTTGGAACCAAGGAAGATCTAAAGCTTCTCTGTCTTTCTTTCTCTTTCATAAATCAGGAGGAAATGATAGGTTTCTGAAACTGATAGGGATCCATTCATAAGGCTCACTCAATCGGTTGAGTGCAACAAAACTCTGGTTGCTGCAGGGACCACTACTGTTTCACAACCACCTAAAATTGAAGGCTAGAAATTAGAGGTGTAATAAGAAAAATGCCAGCAGGAGGTAATTGTGTGCTGTAATCATGAAAGCTCAAGTGCCATTCAGTTGTGTTGCACACATCAAATATCTATATCCTATCATGTACCAGAGTGATGGAAGGCCAACAGATCCCTCAACTGGTCAAGGAATGGAACTCCAGGAGCCACAAGAGAAAAATTCTGAGGAAAAAAGGTTACAAACAGGGAGAATCAGTTGCTTCTGCCATTTTTGTTATCATGCATAAATAAGGTGAGTGATTTGAACATGAGTAAGAATAACAAGAATGGTACATGATGTGCCTGGTTCAGGCATGAAAAGAACAACTGGCAAGAGTGCCAGTAAGAAAGAGGAGGAGTGTGTTGGCATCTTTCCTTCAAGGCTTCCAGCAAGTTTTCATGAGGTGGTTCATCTCAAATTACTCAGTGACAAAAGTGAGCATTGCCGCAGCAGCAGGCGAGCCCACCAAAGGAAAGACAAGAAGGTGCCAGATGGGGCTCTTGTCTGGACAGGTAGGTCACGTGTGGCCGTGTGCTGCAAGGTGCTGCCAAGGTGACAGCACACTGTGCCTGGATACACTAAATCCAAGTATCATTCTGGAACAGAGCAGTTGCCTGAAGGAAACATCTGTTCCCGATCACTCATGGGCTTAATTGTGAGGCTCTTATCACCCAGAAGTGTTTGTCTACACACCACATGCCATTCCTTCTGTCCAACAGCAGTGGATACCCACCCAATTCAGAGCAACCAGAAAAGCTGATTAGTTAATTGACTCATAGCCTGATACTTTCAACCAGCTGGTTAGCTTCCTTTATAAGGAGGGCAAACACAGAAAGATGGACTTTGGAATTTGAAAACATTGCCTTGAATTTTATTTTTAAAGGACAATATGAATCAGCCAGGAGTTTGAAGTGGTGGTGGGGGGGAACTATTTTCTTGTTCCTGTTCCCTACTAGTAGTTTTCTCCCTAGATGAATCTACAAATCTTCACTATAGAATGTGTGATTGATAGGTACATCCACTTAGTCATTCCAATAATATCCACATGTTTTACCAAAAACCAGGCTGAGATGGAATAAAACTGTAAGCCATTCTCCTCTTGCAGCTCGCTGTCTCTTAGGTATGCTGCACGCAACTCCATGGTACACTGGGCACCAGGCATTTAAACTGAGGGCATAATTCCTGACCTCACTAGGCTCACATTCTCACCAGAGACCCACAAAGGAAGCAGCACAGGCTTCTCTTTTCTTCAGCTTTTCCTGCTATCCTGTCAAATCAGCAGGAAGCTCTGGCCCCAGAGATGCACAGCAAATTACTAGTGACCAAGCAGAGAGAAAGGCTTACAAATCTTGCCGCCTGTTGTTTTTACTGTTTTAACCCAGATAAACCTTTGTCCTGCCCTTTAACACTGGACTCTACAACCTACAAACTGTGTACCACATTTCAAATATCTACCTGGATTCTCTGTGCTTAACCCAGCATAAGAAAATGAAAGCTTTAACTAAATCCATTTACTTGCCTGTGAAAGAATTGGATAGCCATGTCTTTCTAGGGTAGTATCTTAGTGAGATTAATTGAATCAAATCAATCCCACGGAACCCTAAGAAAATTTTGATGAAAAAGAGTCTAACTCCACCATAGCAGATGATGTTTTATATGCCTACCTTCCCTGGGATTTCCATAGTGTGAATATAATTTTGTTGATATGGGTACTTGGGGTTTTTTTTTTTTTGCCTGATTTTCATATTACTATATTCTGCATTCATGCTCCTTTTTAGATAAAACCCCTGCTATGGAGGATAAGAAGTTTTGTAGGGATACAAAAGTCTTTCATTAAGAACATCTGCTCCTCAAGAGGGCTTCTTCAATCCTGGAAATTATTCCAAGAACAATTACAAGTATGTCTCCATTTGGAGAACTGAGTTGTTTCTGCATTCAAATGAAGGCCAACTTCTGAGCATGTCAGGTCAAAGACAAGTGGCTTTTGTTGGCTTCCAGGGAATGTATCTATATCAATCTTTCACTTATTAAAAACAACAACAACAAAATTATTCACTGTATTTTTAATACTAACACTGGGATAAAATAATGGCCAGGTGGCCAGATGTTCATTCTTTTAAATCTCCAAATTGCATTTATGTGACTTATTCCCTTAGAGTAACTCTTAAAGGATTATATCATAGAGACTCTGGATTTCTTTAAGTTGTATAAAGTTTTAGGCAACCCACTTCCTAATTGGGTTTTAAAACTGCCAATTTACCTTTCCTCTTTCTCAATTTGATTTATGATTCATTAGATAGTTACAATGAGGAAGGAACTGTCTTAAGAATTGAATTTCTTAAGGCTGAAAATAGGCAATAAACCAGAGAAAGACAGTCCTCTTTCCCACAGTTTCCTGTTCATTCTCTGTTTCTCTTTTCTCTGTGTCTCTCAGACTCTTTTCTTCTTTCTCTCCCTCAGTTTCTTCTCTGATCACAAATGCACTTCACAATCAAGAAATCCAGTGGTAATATTTTTGTTACATACAAAACCAAACTCATCATGTCCACCTTCCCTGAGTCTACTGGTTCTCTCATAGGCCTCAACACAATTAATAACATTGCCTTTGCTCTCTTCTCATTGATCCAAATCAAAAAGTGGTCATTCTCAACTCCTCTTATCTCTTCCATCTCTTACAATGAATTGGTCACTAAAATCCATTGCAACCTTCAAAAGACGTTCTTAATCTATCCCTTCTGTCCATTTCACCATCATTGTCTTAGCTGTTGTTTCATTGTGTCTCACTTGGACCTTTGTAGTAGGCAAATGGAATTCACACTAGCTATCCCTTTACTCAAATCCATCTTCTTGTATCACTTAAGAGATCTTTCTAAAATGGGAAACTGGCCATTCACATTCTGGCTTAAAATGTTTTCAATGGTGCTTTACTCCCTGCAGTTGAATTCAAATTCTTCTGTGTAGCATATGCACATGGCCCTTTTGTGATCTGTGCTCTTCTGGATATTTCTTCTCTGTGCATCCATATTATTAAGCCATACTTTATCCTTCCACGAGCACCACAGTCTTGTGGTTTCACTTCTTTACTCATGTTCTTCATTGGTCTGTAATGCCCATACATCCCTTTTCTGCATGGAAATTCCTTATCAAGGCATAGCTCAGTATTACCTTACCCGCAAAACTTTTCATTATTCCTGTTCTTCTTGCCTCTTCTTCACTTCTACCACAGCACATAATTATAACAAGCCATTTACCTCATGCACTTAAACTATTGCCATGTCTCTCTCTCACACCAGATTGAGAGTTATGTGAAGGTAAGGTATCTTTTCGATTTTCTTTGTATTCCTGGCATCCAGCACCATATACCACATATAATATGCTGTCATTAAACAACAGGTAAGTGAATGCTGATCATCTTCTGTGTGGTTCTGCAGCTTTCAGCACAGTTGGCTGTCAGTCCTTCTGGAATTCTCGAAGCATTTGTTTTCCAAAGCATTGCTGTCTTCTTATTTCTCTATACCTCTCTAGACCATCTTTTATCCAGATCATGAGGAATCAAGGAATCGAAGGTCTAAAAAGATTTACAGACCATAATAATCACAAAACAAATAATATCGTGTTTATATCAGAACATAAAACTCAGTGTGGAGCTAGGAGAATTTAGACAGAAATTAAAGTTAGGCTACTCCTATTTCCTGTTTATGTCTAGGAAGCCTTTCAAGACAATTAATGTGATTGCACAACTCTTAGAGTGATAATTCCATTCTAAAATGTGAATCCCACTGCCTTGGCCTCACCTCACTGATAGGTATGTGGAGTCCAGAGCCCAAATGGGAGGCAAATGCTTAATTTAGTGGAGATAATGCTTGCTGCCCTTTGGAGACAATCTTTTGGGAAGGCAGAAATGGGAATTCTTCTCCTAGAAGGACAGGCTTGCTGCTCCAGTGATTGTTTTTGTTTGTTTGTTTATTGTCCATCCCTCACCAACTTCCCTATTTGTCTTCTTGGGATTAGAGAAGGCAAGAATCATGTTCAGTTCTCACTCAATTCATAGCCTTATTATTGGTGGCTTATTTGGCTTTGGCATTGGGTTCAGGCTTTGGCCTTACAGAGGAAAATTTCATTATCTTAAAGGATGGGGATTATCTCATAATTCTGCTTATTTCCCATGATGGAAAGAACATAATTTACCAAAAATTCTTTTTAAAAGTGTGTGTGTGTGTGTGTGTGTGTGTTTTCAAACAAACTGCTTCCCCCTAACTACACGGATTGAAGATTAAAGAAAATCACAGATTATCTTTCTGACTCATCATAAATTATGCCTGGCCCTGGCCATACATCTATCTGAAGTTTGATTTAGTACGATGATGAGGTTCCTTAATGTTCGCTTAAAAATTCACCTATCTTCTCTTCCTGGACGTCCAGTGTCCTCAACTTTGCCCCTTTTGATAAAGGTACCAAGAACATACATTGGGGAAAAGTCACCTTCTTCCATAAATAGTGCTGAGGAAACTGGCTATCCATGAGCAGAAGAGTAAAACTAGATCCTTATTACTCATGATACATGAAAATTAACTCAGAATGTATTAGAGACTTAAACTTTTGAGACCCAAAACTGTAAAACTACTAGAAGACATCTTGGGGAAAACACTCCAGGACATTGGTCTAGGCAAAGATTTTATGGCTATGACTTCAAAGGCACAGGCAACAAAAATAATGGTACTATATTAAACTAAAAAGTTACAGCACAGCAAAAGAAAAAATCAACAGAGTGAAGAGACAACCTGCAGAATGGGAGAAAATATTTGCAAACTATGCATCTGACAGGAGAGTAATATCTAGAATATATAAGAAACTCAATTCAACAGCAAAAAAATCCCATTGAAAAGTAGGCAAAGGCCATGAATAGACATTTCTCAAAAAAAAAAAAAAAAGACCCATACAAAGGGCCAACAGGTATATAAAAAAAGGCTCAATGTCACTAGTCATCAGGGAAATACAAGTCAAAACCACAATGAGATAGCATCTTACCTCAGTTACAATGGCTATTATAAAATGGACAAGAAAATAACAAATGCTAGCAAGGATGAGGAGATTAAGGAACTCAAACACTGTTGGCAGGAATGTTAATTTGCATAGACATTATGGAAAACAGTATGGAAGATTCTCAAAAAACTAAAAATAGAACTATCATATAATCCAGCAATCCCACCGCTGGGTATATACCCAAAGGAAAGGAAGTCACTATGTCAAAGGAACACCTGCTCCCCCATGATTACTGCAGCACTGCTACCAATATCAGCGATATGGAATCAACCTAAGGATTCATCAATGAATGAATGGATAAAGAAAATGAGGAATATGTACACACACACACACACACACACACACACAATAGCATACTATTCAGCCATAAAAAAGAGTATAATCCTGTCATTTGCAGCAACATGGATGGAACTCGAGGTCATAAGTGAAATAAGCCGGATGCAGAAAGGCAAATATCATATGTTCTAACTCATATGTGGGAGCTAAAATAGTTGATCTCATGGAGGTAGAGAGTAAAATGATAGTTATCAGAGGCCAGGAAGCATGAAGGAGGTGGAGATGAAGAGAAGTAGGTTAATTGGAACAAACATACTGTTAGACAGAAGAACTAAGTTCTAATGCTTGCTGGCACAGTAGAATGACTACAGTTAATAACAAAATATTGTATATTTCAGAATAGCTAGAAGAGAAGATTGGAAATGTTCCTAACACAAAGAAATGATAAATGATCAAGGTGATAAATATCCTAAACACCCTGATTTGCTCATTACACATTATACCCATGTATCAAAATACCACATGTACCCCATAAATATGTACAATTGTTATGTAGTAATAGAAACTTTTTAAAAAGAAGTCCTTTTGGTTATGGAACACTTCAACTCTGCAGTGTGTTGGCAGCTGCTCCACATTTCAAAAAGAAGTGTCCTGGCCTAAGACATTAGAGGCACAGGAAGTATTAGGAAAAGACTTCCCAAATGTTGGGCCAACTCTATGGTATCTCATTCTTTTACTTCTGAGTGGGTAGAAAACTCAATGAAACATGCACTTCCTCATGCCCTGCCTTCCTCTGAACTTCTATCTTCCTTCCACGGCCTGCTGCTCCTTGTCGGCTTTATTCTCCCTCTCCCCAGTAGTTCCCAAAGGGAGAGAGATACCAAACCCATGCCCAGGATCAGAATGGGGGCAGCCTGGGCATTCCCTTTGCCCAAATCCTTGTCCTACGGAGCAGAGAGGCAGATTCTGTATTTCCTACAAAGGCTAACCCTGAAGACACCAGTGCTTTCCCTGTTCACTTGGTGACTGTCCATCATGAAGAAAAATTATACTCCTCATGATGGTTAATCTTACGTGCTAACTTGGCTAGTCGATGATACCCAGCTTTTGGTCAAATACCAGTCTGGATGTTGCTGTGAAGGTATCTGATGTGATTAATATTTTAATCAGTAGACTTTGAGCAAAGTAGACTATTCTCCATAATGTGGACTAGCTGTATCCAATCAGTTGAAGACTTTATGAGAAAAGACTGATGTCTCCCGAGGAGGGAAGAAATCTCCCCCAGTCCGCCTTTGGACTCAAGGCTACAACATCAACTCCTCACTGGGTCTCCAGCCCACCGTCCTGCCTGCAGATTCATATTTGGGTTAGCTAGCCTTCACAATCGTGTGAGCGAGATCGTTAAAATAAATACCCCACCCCTGTATACGCACACACATGCACACACACATTCTTTTTTTAAACTTTTATTTTAGGTTCTGGGGTACATGTAAAAGTTTGTTACATAGGTTAATTTGTGTCACTGGGGTTTGTTGTACAGATTATTTCATCACTCAGGTATTAAGCCCCGTACCCAATAGTTATCTTTTCTGTTCCTCTCCCTCCTCCCACCCTCCTCACTAAGTAGACCCAAGTATCTGTTGTTTTCTTCTTTGTGTTAATGAGTTCTCATCATTTAGCTGCCACTTATAAGTGTGAACTTGCACTATTTGGTTTTCTGTTCCTGCATTAGTTTGCTAATGATAATAGCCTCCAGTTCTACTCATGTCCCCACAAAACACATGTTCTTGTTCTTTTTTATGGCTGCATAGTATACCACGATGTATATGTACCACATTTTCTTCATCCAATCTGTCATTGATGGACATCTAAGTTGATTCCATGTGTTTGTTATTATTGTGATTTGTGCTGCAATGAACATTCACATGCACGTATCTTTATGGTAGAATGATTTATACTCCTCTGAGTATATACTCAGTAATGGTATTATTGGGTTGAATGGTAGTTCTGCTCTTAGCTCTTTGAAAACTCACCATACCGCTTTTCATAATGGTTGAACTAATTCACCAACAGTGTATAAGTGATCCCTTTTCTCCACAACCTTGCCAGCATCTGTTATTTTTTTGACTTTTTAATAATAGCCATTCTGACTGATATGAGTGGTATCTCATTGTGGTTTCGATTTGCATTTACCTAATGATCAGTGATATTGAACTTTTTTCATATGATTCTTGGCCACATGTATGTCTTCTTTTGAAAAGTGGGTCTGTTCATGTCCTTTGCCTACTTTTTAATGGGGTTTTTTTCTCTTGTAAATTTGCTTAAGTTCCTTATAGATGCTGGACGTTAGATCTTTGTCAGATGCATAGTTTGCAAATATTTTCTCCCATTCTGTAGGTTGCCTGTTTATTAACAGTTTCTTTAGATGTGCAGAAGCTCCTTAGTTTAATTAGATCCCATTTGTCAATTTTTTTCTTTTGTTGCAATTGCTTTTGGTGTCTTTCTTACGAAATGTTTGCCCATTCCTATGTCCACGATGATATTGCCTGGGTTGTCTTCCAGGATTTTTATAGTTTGGGGTTTTACATTGAAGTCTTTAATCCATCTTGAGTTGGTTTTTGTATATGATGTAAGAAAAGGGTCCAGCTTTTATCTTCTGCATATGGCTAGCCAGTTGTCCCAGCACCATTTGTTGAATAGGAAGTCTTTTCCCCATTGCTTGTTTTTTTTTTTTTTTTGAGTCATAAAACCTTTTATTGACATCAAAATAAACACGTTTATTTTCCATAATCTTCAGTTAAGATTGGAATTATGTGAGAAGTCTCTGGAATAGTGGAATATTCCAGGGGAGATCTCTGTCAGTTTTAGGGAATTTTACCTGGTTATACCACTGCATAATGTCCTTTTTTTTTTTTTAATTTTTTTAGTATTTATTGATCATTCTTGGGTGTTTCTCGGAGAGGGGGACTTGGCAGGGTCATAGGACAATAGCGGAGGGAAGTTCAGCAGATAAACATGTGAACAAAGGTCTCTGGTTTTCCTAGGCAGAGGGCCCTGCCGCCTTCCAAAGTGTTTGTGTCCCTGGGTACTTGAGATTAGGGAGTGGTGATGACTCTTAACGAGTATGCTGCCTTTAAGCATCTGTTTAACAAAGCACCTCTTGCACCGCCCTTAATCCATTTAACCCTTAGTGGACACAGCACATGTTTCAGAGAGCACGGAGTTGGGGGTAAGGTTATAGATTAACAGCATCCGAAGGCAGAAGAATTTTTCTTAGTACAGAACAAAATGGAGTCTCCCACGTCCACCTCTTTCCACACAGACACAGCAACAATCCGATCTCTCTGTCTTCTCCCCACATTTCCCCCCTTTCTACTCGACAAAACCGCCATCGTCATCATGGCCCATTCTCAATGAGCTGCTGGGTACACCTCCCAGACGGGGTGGTGGCTGGGCAGAGGGGCTCCCCACTTCCCAGATGGGGCGGCCGGGCAGAGGCACCCCCCACCTCCCGGACAGGGCGGCTGGCCGGGCCCCATTGCTTGTTTTTGTCAGCTTTGTTGGAGATCAGATAGGTGTAGGTGCGTGACCTTATTTCTGGGCTCTTTATTCTGTTCCATTGGTCTATGTGCCTGTTTTTGGACCAGTACCATGCTGTTTTGGTTACTGTAGCTTTATAGCATAGTTTGAAGTCAGGTAATGTGATGCCTCCAGCCTTGTTCTTTTTGTTTAGGATTGCTTTGGCTATTCGGGCTTTTTTTGTTGGGGGATTCCATATAAATTTTAAAATAGTTTTTTCTAGTTCTGTGAGGAATGTCACTGTTAGTTTAATAGGAATAGCATTGAATCTGTAAACTGCTTTGAGCAGTATAGCCATTTTAATGATATTGATTCTTTCTATGAGTATGGACGTTTTTTCATTTTTTGTGTGTCTTCTCCGATTCCTTTGAGCAGTGTTTTGTTATTCTCATTGCAGAGAACTTCTACCTCCTTGGTTAACTGTATTCTTAGATATTTTATTCTTTTTCACACACACATTCTATTGGTTCTGTTGCTCTGAAAAACCCTGACTAATATATCCCTAAAGGCACAAGCCCAAGACTCCTGAAACCAAAGGAGAGGATGTGAAGAACCAATATATTTTCAGGCTCATTCGTTCCTCATTTGGTTTGTATACACCACCAATTACATTGCACATTTTGCAAGTGATTACCCAGAGGGTTTCTAGGATATCCCTGGAGTGACCAGATGACTGCAGTGGGACTAAGGTGGCAAATTTGATTTTATATCTAAATTCATTTTTCAGATTTGTTGGTATACTAAAGCTGCTTCTCCTTTTTGTACTGTTTCCTTGGTGATTCTGTCTAAAATGTGCATTTTGTTTCTCTGTTCTGTTGTAAGGAACAATTCCTCTTTGTTTTCTGTAAAATCATCCTAGTTAGTCTTAGTGTTTTGCCTGGGGTCTGACACTCCTTTTCACTGATTACCTTGGTATAGAGTCAACAGATATATAAACACACACACACACACACACACACACACACAATGGATATATGAAATCTAAGAATCTAGTAAAAAATTGATTTCATTGCTTGGAACACCACTAAAAGTAATCAGTGAAATCTTTGACCTCCTTAACTCCTTTCTGGATTGAAATGAAAAATTAATAAATTAACACATAGAGTGTGCCATATTCCAAGAGGATCTAGTAACAGAAGCTTCAGGAAAGTAAGATTTATGAAATATTCCCACATATCTGCTAATTCACATTCATATAATTCTCCCCCCAATTTTTTGCAAAGTGCTATAGAAAGGAGAAGGCTAAGTAAGAAAATGGCAATGAATTTTAATAAAAGCATTAAAATTAAGTCAACGCTAAGATAGCTGGAAGCTGTTCACTATTCCGTTTGGTTGAACTAGTTTCTTGGAAAATAATAAAATGAGTCAACATGAGTACATACACACAAATGATCTATTAGATGGATGAACCATATTGGTAGCATCTGTGCTTACGTAAGACGACTCTGTATTTTGGTCTTTAAAATATATTCTTCTCATTTTTGACCACTGCTAAAAGCAAACAAACAAAATGGTAAATAAAATGTGACTTCAAAATGCCTGTCTCTTTACAAAAATGATCCAAAGAGGAAATGAAAGTTTTGAGCTCTTTGGGTCCTTGGGTTTATTCTTCTGTCTATAAAGGGGTTGGACAAGATCAGAAGTTTCTGAACTAAACCAATCACCAGGGAACCCTGGAGATAATAGCTGCACATTCCCAAGCTCCTACCTAGGCTAATTAAGTTAGAATCCCCAGAAATAGAGCTCTGGAATCTGAGGTTTCAAAAAGCTTTTCTACTTTAATCTATGATAGATATATAAATCTTCTTACAGTCAAAACATCTAGGATTTTATAGGGGAAAGATGGCTGGGCTTTTTCTTCCATTTAAAAATGTATTGTAATGATAGCACTAACACAAATTATTGAAAGGGAAAAAAGGTCATCTTTATTAGTTCCATTTAATATGTTGTTTTAATTCTTCCATGATGGCTAAAGACTTTTAGGAATTCCAACAACAAAAAGTAAATATTAGGAACTGATTTTATTTCAGTGTTTGATAAGATTTAGAATATTTTCATTGTTGCAGACTCAGACTTATTCAAGTCCCTGCCCTACCCCAAGGAAACTTCCATAGGCTCCCTGTCTTTCAGCATCAGGCCCACCCTACTCCCTGTAAGGGAAGGCTGTGCTCACTTCCCTCTGGGGTACAGCATTCATTTGGCAACTCTGACCCTGCTTCAACATCTCTGCAAAGTCTGATTCTTCAGTTAGAAACCACCCCGCTCTGTATGAGTTCATCTCTGTAGGAATTGATTGAAAGTGGGGTACGGAATTGATTGAAAGTTGCATATTGGCCGGGCGCAGTGGCTCACGTCTGTAATCCCAGCGCTTTGGGAGGCCGAGGCGGGCGGATCACGAGGTCAGGAGATCGAGACCATCCTGGCTAACACGGTGAAACCCCGTCTCTACTAAAAATACAAAGAATTAGCCAGGCGTGGTGGTGGGCGCCTGTAGTCCCAGCTACTCAGGAGGCTAAGGCAGGAGAATGGCATGAACCCGGGAGGTGGAGCTTGCAGTAAGCCAAGATTGCACCACTGCACTCCAGCCTGGGCGAAAGAGCGAGACTCCGTCTCAAAAAAAAAGAAAGTTGCATATTGAAAGTTGGTACCAATGGAATTCACATCTTATATTTATTTCTATTGCATGTCCTCAGAGTGCCTGGCTTAGGGTGCTAAGCCATGCTGTGAAGTAAAACACAAGAAAAGGAGCACAAAAGAAGGCCACGTTTGGTCTGCCAGGGCCAGCAGCCCAGGATTGAGCCTCTGCACACAGCCCATGGAGCTCTCAAGGCTATTATTTTGAAACTCTGGTGTTCAAGGTCTCTTAAACATCCTTACTTCACTTAAAAACTTCTGATTAGCATAGATATAGTCTCTCTAAAATTACCTGAATCCTCCTTGAGTTTATTCATACTTTTAACTTTTCCTACCTTCATGCTGGATGTTCCAAAGATGTCCTGTGACTCACCTTGTAAAGCCCTGTATCCTTTTGTTGGATTAGAAGCAATATTTTTTCTTTTTTTAATTTTACTTTAAGTTCTGGGATACATGTGCAGTGCAGGACATGCAGGTTTGTTACATAGGTATACATGTGCCATGGTAGTTTGAGAAGCAATATTTTTTCAAGTTTTATGTATTGACATTCCAGAGTTTAAGTCATTCTTTATCCTTTTTATCTGAGGGCACTAAGAACACATAAGGAAGAGAACAAAGTCCTCACTTCAGTGGAGCTTATTAATGCGGGAAGGAGACAGAACATTAAAAATCAAATAAATACATAATACAGTGGCTAGGCAAAGTTTACATGGAGTGGCCAGGAGGGCTTTTCAAGGGCTTAGGCCCTGTGCAGTTATAGAGGGCCCCAAACTCAGAAGGGCCCACACCTGGGGCTTAATGCCCTGTGGTTATTGTCCTGATAGTCATAATCTCATCTTTGCATCTGGGTTTTGTAAGTGAAATCTTATGTGACAATGGGGCATGGAGTGGAGACTTGGAGCCTCAGCCCCATCATGCCTCCTGCCACCTCCCAGGACAAGTTCCCAGACACCTGCTCCCGACCTTCTGGCACTCCAGGCCCCATGGGGCCACCCCATTCATGCATCCACCCCTTGATCGCTGCCACCCTGTGGCCACAGCTGGGACATAAACAAAAGCATGGGAAGGGTCAGGATTGGGCACATACGCTCTGTGCCATCCCAGATGGGGTGTGGCCAGGGCTGTCTTCATCCCAGAGTTTGTAGCACCGCAGTGCATTCAGTGGGTGACTCAATGAGGGCAAGCCTCTCTCCCACCCTGATCTAGGTACCTAGGGCATCGTGGTGCTCACCTGCAACTTGGTGCCTTGTGCAGCTCTCTGGCTGCCAGGTTCCCCTTCCCACTGATTGCCAGATGACTGATGTGCCATGGCCAGGAAGTTGGGCCAGGCATCTTTCCTTCCTCCAGGCCCACCACAGTGGATGGGCACCCCATGTTCTTCTGAAGGTCTACTCTCAGTCTACAAGCATCCTGCGTTTTAGAGCATAGCATTAAATGGCAAGTTAAAAAACAAGTTGAGAAAGAGGTCATGAAGAAAAGAAAAAAGTTTCCTATTTTAGTACTTTTAACAGCATTTTTCCCCTGCTTTTTGAACCTCATATTTTATTTTGTACTGGGTCCTTCAGAATATGTAGCTGATCTGGGGGTCATGGGAGAGAGAGCAATGGGTGAAGAAGCTCTGGTTTATTCAGGGTGGTCAGGGACAGAGGGCCTTTCTGATACGATGTTGTTTGGACAAAGTCTAGAAGGAGGTGACAGTGAGCCGTGTGAATATCTAGGTGAGAGGGTTTCAGGTAGTGTGAAGAGCCAGTGCAAAGGCCCTATGGCAGGAGTGTGCCAGTGTGTCTTAGGAGGTGCTGGGAAACCATTGTAACTTAAGCAAAAGGAACATGGGTGGAAAGGTAGAAAATGAGGTTGCAGCAATTGTGGGGTGGGAGCCTATTAGGTAGGACATGGCAGTCTATTGTAAGGACATTGGATTTTACTTTAAAATGAAAAATCACTAGAGATATTTTAATATGTTAAATCACTGAGGGACCTACTAAAGAATGGCTTGGTATGGTTTATATTTTAGAGGAACTGTCCACGGAGTCTCACTCTGCATTTGCATATAACAGTTCTGTTCCTCTCCCATCCAACATCCTTCCCTATCCCTTTGTCCTGTGCACTCCTCCTTCATAGAGCACTTATCATCACCCTGCATATTACATGTGCCTTTATTTATCTGTCCCCTCAGACTAGAATATAAACTTCACGAGAGCAGTGACTTGTTCACCAGTGTCTCTGAAGCCTAGACCATTGTCTGAGGCTTACTGAGTGCTCAATAATCATGTGCTGGTTGAAGAAATGAATAGATCCATTAGGACACTGCATAGCATCTTGAGGTTGGATAATCTAGTGCTCCCTCACCTCCACGGCCTCTGCAGATCCTCCTCCAGAGTCTCCCAGGTGCTCCCTCACCTCCATGGCCTCTGCAGATCCTCTCTCAGAACCTCCTAGGTGCTCCCTCACCTCCATGGCCTCTGCAGATCCCCACCCAGTATATCCAAGGTGCTCCCTCACCTCCATGGCCTCTGCAGCTCCTCCCCCAGAGTCTCACAGGTGTTCCCTCACCTCCACAGCCTCTGCAGATCCTCCCCCAGAATCTCCCGGGTGCTCCCTCACCTCTGTGGCCTCTGCAGATCCTCCCCCAGAGCCTCCCAGGTGCTTCCTCACCTCCACGGCCTCTGCAGATCCTCACCCAGAGATCCCAGGTGTTTCCTCACCTCCACAGCCTCTGCAGATCCTCATCCAGAGCCATCAAGGCCACCCACTCCACTCATGGAAATATGTCACCATTAGACAGTTCTTCCAGATACAGACCTAAATCTAACTGCATTAACCTCCATCCATGGTCCTTCCTCTGCCTCTTTGTCTTTCTGTTTGTTTTCATTTTTAAATGTTTTCCCTGGATATCCAAGTAATGTTTTTGCTTATTACAGAACATGTGGAAAGAACAGGGGCTAATAAAGTGTGCTGGTCAAGAGCACGGGCTCTACAGCCTCACAGAGCTGGATTCAAACCCTACTTCCTTCACCTACTAGCTGTATGACCTCGGAAAAGACAATTACCCTCCCTGGCCCTCAGTTTTCCCATCAATAATATAGGTACATACTATTTTCTCACCAGATTGTTCTAGGAAATAAGAGAGGCAACATTTGTGAGGTGCTTGAAATAGCGCTTAGTGGTAGTTCATGCAGTCTAAATAGGGTAGATTTTTTTTTAATTAAAGAAAAAGAACAAAACAAAACTATTTTATAATCCCCCCACCCAGATAGAATCAAAAGCAGTTTATGACAACTTTCCTTATATTTGAAGATGGTTTCGTATTCCCCACAAGGCTTCATACCTCTAAGTTAACTCTCTCCAGATCCCTGAGCCAGCACTACATAGAGCAATAGCAACTGAGTTGAACCAGGTACTGGGCCATCTTAGTCATCTTCCTGAATCCTTTCCACATTATCAATGGCCTCCTTTTTACATATGTCTCCCAGAACCGGTACAACATGGGACTATCACCTCGACCTAGATTTAGACTTTTAAGAACACAGCCTGGGTTGCTGTGACTCATTTCCCCCAGGATTTTTTCTCAACTTTCATCCTATCTTATATAATGTCTTCATCTTCAGTAATGTATTGTACATTTATCTGGCTGAATGACATTTCATTAGTTGAATCCATAAATCTAGCCCGTAGGTTTCATTTTGAATCTTGATTTTATCATCCAGTATATGAGCTGCACACTCCACAAGTATGTTTTCTATGTTTATAACTATGTTCTTAATGAAAGTGTTAACCTAGACATGCTACCAATGACCTTTCTCATGTTCGACAATTACCTATTAATCTACACCCATCTAAATTTACCATTTTCTAGGATATGTATTCAACTGATCTATAGTGATATCATAAAAATATTCTTGTCAGATGCCATGTTAAAAGCAAGAGTCATCATCTCTATGGACTGAATTGTGCCCCCCACCCCACCTGGAGTTCATATGATGAAACACTAACCCCCAGTGTGACTGTATTTGGAGATGGGCCCTTCAGCAAGCAATTAAGGTTAAATAAGGTCATAAAGGTGGGATCCTAATCCAACAGGATCGGTGACCTTCTCCTACCCCCTCTTTCCACACTCAGGCATCAAGGAAAGGCCATGTAAGCACACCATGAGAATGCAGTCATCTGCAAGCCAGGAAGAGAGACCTCACCAGGAAATGACCATGCTGGCACATTGCTGTCAGACTTACAGCCTCCAGAACTGTGAGAAAATAAATTGTTGAATCTAGCCAGTCTGTAGTATTTTGTTGTTGCAGCCCAGTAGAATTTGAATATTTGTCCCCACCAAATCTCGTTGAATTGTAATTCCCACTGTTGGAGGTGGGGCTTGGTGGGAAGGGTTTGGTTCGTGGGGGTGGGTCCCTCATGTCTTGGTGCTGTCCTTGAGATAGTAAGTGAGCTCTCACTAGATCTGGTTGTTTAAATATGTGGTGCCTCCCCCCACCCCACTCCGCCTCTGTTGCTCCTGCTCTCATCGTGTGAGCAATAGGCCTGCTCCTGCTTTGCCTTTTGCCATGAATAAGAGCTTCCTGATACGTCTTCAGAAGCTGAGCAGATGTTGGTGCCATGCTTGTACAGCCTGTGGAACCGTGAGCCAAATAAGCCTCTTTTCTTTATAAATTACCCAGCCTCAGGTATTTCTTTATAGCAATGCAAGAACAGCCTAATACACAGCCCAAGCAAACTAAAGCAACCATCTTTGTAACATTTTCCATAGCTTGCAGAATAATAATCCCACTCAAAAAGGGGATAAATTAAGTTTAGTGAAATTTTCTCTTAGTGAACCAATCCTGACTTCCAGGAATGATTTCTTCTTTTCTAAGTGGTCACAAAACCTTTGTTAAATGATGATTTCTAGGCTTTTTCCTGGTATCAACATTAAATATACAAATTTCTAGTTTCAAGAAGTCATATTATTTTCCTTTTGAAAAGTCCAAACTTTTGATCATGTCTTATCTTCTGGCATTATTCCAGACCACCACTATTTTTCAGAGATTGCTCTTGGTAGAGATACATGATATCACCCCTGCCATTTCTCTTAGCAGCCTGTAACTTGGTAAATGTGTAATGATATGAGTCAAAACATTTGTAAGTTTCCATTTCCCCATGTCTCATTTTTGTATCTCCTGGGCCCAGCACAGTGCCTGGTCTGTGGTAGGAGCTCAATAACTTTTTACTCAGATGAAACCAAACTTACTGAAGAGTGAATTGGGGTATCCAGTGCCAAAAACGCAGAGTTGTTAAAAGGTTTAAGGGATAATGAATGTGACTGTGGGCATGCCTAGTAAACTCTACAGCACAATATAAAAAGTCTCAAATTCTAATCATACCTAAGGGAGTCTACCAGGAAACATAACTGGGTAATACCTTAGGGGTATAAGAGATAATAGGGAATGGATCTTGCCATACTAGAGGTTGCATGAACCCGGCTACAGAGCATATTGAGTAGCGTCTGCTAACTGTTGTGTCTGATGAATGCCAACATACAAAACAGCTCAAACATCACAGACGATTATTTCTTGCTCACCCAATCTTGTTTTGGGTTGGTGCAGGGAAAGAGGAGGAAAGAGTGGGAAAGGAGACTCTCCTCCACACTGTCATTCAGGGAAACAAAAGGGCAAAGAGCTGGGAGGGCTGCTCATGGTCGGTTTGCATGGGCCAGACCTGTAGGAAGCGCCCATCGCTTTCATTCACATTTCACATGGTGCGGTGGAGGCTGAGAAATGCAATCTAGCTGTGTGCCTGGGGGATGAAGTGAAGCAGTTTGGTGAATAGCCAGGCTATTTCTAATTTTAAATCTGGGTAACTACTAAAAATTTTTACAAACACTATCTGGCCAATGCTGTGTGGGCCAAACAAAACATATTTGGAGACTGAATGCAGCCCAGGGGCCTCCCATTTGCAACTCTGCACTGTATAAATGTTAAGTACCATATTATTACCTAGGATGTAATTCTTGGGGGTATTGAGATCCGAGCTCATTTAAAGTGGTGGGTTTAGAATGTGGTGGGGTTTTTTTTAAAAAACTTTTCATTCTTCTCATATGGAAACCTCTCTAGCTCTTTTATTATTTTATACACTGTTTTCTTGACTCCCGTTGTTTAAAAGCAGCATGTAAGAAAGTATTTTACCTGCACCTCATTTTCCTCCGAACTTTTTAATAGTAATCGCCAGTCGCCTTCTCTCACTTTTGCCCCAGATGATTTTCTTATTGGAACAGCCACCCTTGCCAAGTCTTTTCTAACAAACTGACCAGACTGGTTTCACTTTTGTCTGGTAGGGGACAGTGGAGCCAAATGGGAGCCCTCCTAAGCCTGCCTGGCAGCCTCTCAGACCTCCTCTCATCCCCTCTCTATCCTTCCTCTCTTTACCCACAATGCAGCACTCAGGTACTCCAGATCTATTATACCAACAGGGAAATACCAGCAGGGAGAAAAAGGAGTTATATTTGAGATAAAAGTAAATTCTAAAAATAAATTTTAATTTCCAATCACTTGAAACCATCTCCCTCCCCAACAACCCTTTAATGAACAAATACGTGACTTTGCTTAAGGCCTTGATCTACTTTAATGTTGCAAATAATTGCTGAGGAAAGATATGTATTTGCTCCAGATGCAGGGAAATGTATCACTGATTAGTGGAAACTACCAAAATGAATGAAGGTTGTTTTTCTCAAGAAGCCTGTAGTCTAGAGGAAATAAAAAGACATACATTAAAGAGCCTGTGTTAGTAGGAATATATTGATAGGTTTAAAAAAGAGATGAAAAAAATAAATCTTGACAAAGTTGTGCAGAAATTGACCAAAGCCTAGTGTTTATTTAGTAATGGTGTCTAAATACTTGGTGATGTCTTGGTCCATTCAGGCTACTATAACAAAATACCATAAACCGAGTGGTTTATAAACAACAGAAATGTATTCCTTACAGTCCTGGAGGCTGGAAAATCCAAGATCCAAAGTGCCAGCCAATTTGGTGTCTGGTGAGGGTCTGTTTCCTGGCTCATAGATGGCGACTTCTCACTGTGTCTTCACATGGTGAAAGAGGAAAACAGACTCCCTTGGAACTATTTTATAAGGGCATCAATCCCATTCATGAGGGCAGAGTCCTTGTGATTTAATCACACCCCAAAAGCCCTACCTGCTAATAACATCACACTGGTAGTTAGGTTTCGACATATGAATTTTAGGGGGATACAAACATTCAGACTACATCAGAGAGAGTAGTAGTTGTTACAACCAACCAGGAGAGCAATTTATCAGGATGCATAAAAATCTTGATGTACATTTCCTTTGTAAAGCAATTTTACTTCTAAATGCTTATCTTAAAGAAATAATAAGATAGGTATAGTAACATATATCTTTATGTAATTGATTTAATTATAGCATGGTATATAATGGAAAAACTTGGAAACACTTGAGTATACATTTGTAAGAGACTGCTTAAATAAATTATTTCTATACACATATAGAAAGAAGCACCACATAATCATTTTAAAAGATGAGGCACATCTCTACAGGTTGAAATTTAAAGACATCTACTATTTACAGGAAGCAATAAAAGGAGATTAATTAAACACAGTATAATCCCAATTAGGGAACATTGTTTTTATAGTAGCATTAGAATATCTAAAAGGACATTCACTAAATTATGTATAATAGTAAGTAGAGGGGATCCTAGAAAATGTCAGAATGATAATTTTATCACTGTCTCTGCTCATCATCATCACCATTATCACCTTCATCATCATTTGGGAGGAACATACTACGTATCAGACAATAAATTAGGCCATATACAAATACGACCTCATTAAATCCCTGTGACAACTCTGTTAGGTATTGCTCTGCAGAATTTAAATATGTAAAAAGTAAGGTACAGAAAGGTAACTTGGCCAAGTTCTCACAGTTAATGAGTTGCTGAGCTGGACTCAAACAGCTCTATCTGACTTAAAAGTTCACACTAACCCCAAAACACCATAACTGTAAGCTATCTTACCCAGCCTCAAAAAAGTGTATAAATCTAATGTGGGGGGAATATACAACCGAAAATGACAGTGGCAACAATAATAATAATAATAACTAAAGCTTATTTAGTGCTTACTGTTTACCAAACTCTATTCTAAGTGTTTTGTATTTAATAATGTGTTTAAATTTCATGGCAACTGTGTGATAGGTACTATTAATAGCCCACTTCACAGAAAGGAAAACTGAGGCCCAAAGAAGGTCCAAAACTTCTTCAAGATCACAGTTTCAGGATCTTAATATTTAGTTACTGTACTTACACTACCTCTAAAATTAGCACAAGAAAGGAATCAATGGATTTTTATGAGTGATCAAGGGACAAGATTACTTCCCAATAGAGATTTGCAAATCTTCTGAGGCTGAGGACCTTTTCTGCCTCTTCTCTCTGTGTTTCCAGGGCCTAGAAAAGAGGCTGATGAATAAGACCTGAAATAAATGTTTGTTGAATGAATGAACGAGCATCCTGGAGGAGGCGTTTCAGCAGGACCTTGCAGAACCGTTAGATTTGGGCTGTACATAGGTATGTCAGGTGAGCAGGTTCACTTCAGACAGAAGATACGACGTGAGTTAATGCACTGAGGCTGTGAAGCGTGGGTCCTATAGAGGCAACATAAAGAATGAGTATTTGGCTGAACGTTAAAGTTCAGGAAAGGGGAAATGAAAGATCAGTCTGAAAAAATAGGCTAGAATCAAGTCATAAAGAGCTTTAAATGTCAGGCAAAGGAGTTTGGGTTCTAATTCATAAACAAAGAGGGATTTGTTTCAAAATTTTTTTAGCAAAAGTTTAACAGATTTTTAAAGCTGGCCATTAGGTAACTATGAATAAGATGAAATAAAGAAGACAGAAACTAGAACAGGGGATCAATTAAGAGTATTCACTAACAGTACAAATGAAAAATTGTGAGAATCCAAGCTAATGACGTTATACTAAGGATAGAGAGGAGAAGGATGCAAAAGATATTGAGAACATAGATGTGTAAAATGTCTACTTGGAATTGATCCAAGTAGGGCATTGAGGTTTTTTAAAAATGGCTGCAGATTTTTTTACATCCCTCCCACTGGGCAATGGGGTTTACGTTCCCTCTTCTTGAACATAGCAGGCTGTGGCTGCTTCAATCAATAGAATGAGGTGGAAGAGACACTAGGTGACTTCCAAGGCTTGGTCATAGAAGTCATGCAGCTTCCACCAGGCCAGCCACCTCATTAGAGGGTCATCTAATTACCCTGAGATGTCCACTGTGGAGAGGCCACATGGAGGTACTCCAGTCAACTATCCCAGATGAACCCTGTCTCCCAGCTATCCCCAGCAAAGTTCCAGAGTTTATGAGTGGACCATCTTGAACCCTCCAGATCAGCCCATCTGCCAGTTTAGTGCCTCCAAGTGACCGCATTCAAGGCCAGTAGAGCTAAAAGAATTGCCCAGCTGAGCCCTGCATGAATTCCTGACCCATAATATTGTGAGCTATGTTAAAAAAATTTATTTTAAGCCATTAAGCATTGAAGATTATTTGTTACAAAGCAATAGATAACTGGAACATGGAGCAATTATGTAATTTATCACAAAATCCAGGGCATCTGGGGGGGTGCAAGTGAGTGTTAACAATTTTGCCAAAACAGATAGATATGGTTTGTAGAGACGGTTTTCCTATCTATAAGCTTCTTGAGATCCTGTTCATTATTACATCACCAACCCCCAGCCTTGTGCATTAGTAAACCTTTATTGATGAAATAAATCAGTTTGTTTTTCTTTCTTATTAATGTATACCTTACATAAAGTTGACAAATGTTAAACTAGATGAAGATTTAAATATAGATTGACCCATGTAACCACTACCCAGATCAAGATCTAGAACACATTTCCATCTCTCCTGATGTCTCCTTTGTGCCCCCTCCTAGTCTATAACCCACCCAAAAATAATCATTATACTATTGTTTTAATCTCTAACACCACGAATCAGTTTTTTCTGTGGATGAACTTCATAAAAATGAAATCAAAAAGTATAGTCTTGCTAAAATTGTGACTGTGAAAGTCAACCCTGTTATTATATGCAGCAACAATTTGTTCTTTCTCATTGCTGTGTAAGATTCCATTGTATGGATATAGCATGCAACTTTTGATAGAGATTTTGGGTAACAACTCTTGGACTATTATGAATGATGCTGCTATAAACATTTTTTATGTCTTTTGATCCATCAGCTGACAATTCAATAAGACCTTTTGAAACAAAGTTTTAGAAATCACTGGCTCATTGGATTTATTTACTTAATCAATTTCTGGGAAGAATACTTTTTAAATTTTACCACTTTAGCAAGTGATTATTAATTTACCTGCTACTTTTTCACTTAGAACCACCTTTTTAAACCCAGTATACTCAGAAGGGGAGAGGAGAATGGTGATAGTGTTATCTGAATACACCTTTGTGAATTATATTGTCGCAAGTTAACTATTTTATTTATTTGTTTATTGAGACAGGATCTCATTCTGTCACCCAGGCTGGAAAGTTGTAGTGCAATCACGGCTCACTGCAACCTCAGGTAATGCTCCTGCCTCAGCCTCTCAAGTAGCTAGGACTGCAGGAATGTGCCACCACATCCGGCTAGTTTCTTTCGTAAACATAGGGTCTCCCTAGGTTGCCCAGGCTGATCTCGAACTCCTGGGCTCAAGTGATCCTTTCACATTGGCCTCCCAAAGTGTTGGGATTAGAAGTGTGAGCCACTGTGACTGGCCCCAAGTTAATGATTCATAGAGCCTACTTTCACTCTCAAGAATGCCCTTGTTCGATTGTAGGTTTTATGGTCACCTGAGTTTCTACACTCCAGGCAACACACCATAGTGAGAACCAGGCTGGGTGAGAGACGTGGCTTTCTTTTGTAAAGTGTAAGAAACATGATAATGACAGTGGAGGTGGTTTACCTGTGTGTTCTCAGTGAATAAATTTTAGAAAAGAGTATATGTGGAAACTGAAGATCTGAATGTTGATTTCCTTTAAGTGTTTTTGTCTGTGAATCACCTGAAAAATCTTTGTCTATCCCCAGAAATACTTATGCCCCAGTTTGAAGACAGCACTGGCTTATTTTACCTAAAGTGGAACTCCTAACAAGAATAGACAATTGAATTTACTAATTAAAAAAAAAATTAAACCAACTGATTATTCAGGAACTTTAATTAATTATGGTAAAGGAGTCCTAACACAAGAGCTTTTGTTCAATTGTGATAGTTTCCAAAAATTCACTCATTAATTTATTCAACAAATATTTCTGGAGCTCCAAATATGGACCAAGCATGGTTCTATGCCCTGAGAAGGCATCAGTGAATACAGCAGACATATCCCCATGTTTGTAAACTGGGAATTTACAGTGAATGGAAAATGGCAGTGATGTAAATAAGGAGGACTGACGGAGCCAAAGAGTCCCACAAAAGGAACCATGGAAAGAGACTTTGTGATAAATCTCAATGCATGTTTTCATTGCTTTTACAGTTTGAAGGAACTTGTTCCCAACTTCTAACTGTACTGCAGGGCTATAGTAACCAAAACAGCATAGTACTGGTACAAAAACAGGCACATAGACCAATGGAACAGAATAGAGAGCCCAGAAATAAGGCCGCACGCCTACAACCATCTGATCTCCAACAAAGCTGACAAAAACAAGCAATGGGGAAAAGGCTTCCTATTCAGTGAATGGTGATGGGACAACTGGCTAGCCATATGCAGAAGATTAAAGCTGGACCCTTTCCTTACACCATATACAAAAACCAACTCAATATGGATTAAAGACTTAAATGTAAAAGCCAAAACTATAAAAAGCCTAGAAGAAAACATAGTTAATACCATCCTGGACATAAGAACAGGCAAAGATTTCAGGACAGAGACACTGAAACAATCCAACAAAAGCAAAAATTGACAAACGGGATCTAATTAAACTTAAGAGCTTCTGCACAGCAAAAGAAACTATCAACAGAGTAAACAGACAACCTACAGAATGGAAGAAAATATTTGAAAACTATGCGTCTGACAAAGGTCTAACATCCAGCATCTGTAAGGAACTAAAATTTACAAGATAAAAACAAACAACCCCATTAAAAAGTGACAAAGGACATAAGCAGACACTTTTCAAAAGAAGACATACATGCAGCCAACAAACATATGAAAAAAAGTTCAATATCATTGATCATTAGAGAAGTGCAAATCAAAACCACAATGAGATACCATCTCACACAAGTCAGAATGGCTATTATAGAAAAGTCAAAAAATGACAGATGCTGGCAAGATTGCAAAGAGAAGGGAACACTTATACACCGCTGGTGAATTATTAGTTCAATAATTGTGGAAAGCAGTATTCCTCAAAGAGCTAAACGCAGAACTACCATTCAATCCAGTAATCCCATTAGTGGGTATATACCCAGAGGAATATAAATCATTTTACCATAAAGTAATATTCATGCAAATGTTCATTGCATCTGTGTTCACAATAGCAAAGACATGGAATCAATTTAAATGCCCATCAATGACAGATTGGATAAAGAAAATGTGGTACATATACATTATGGAATACTACACAGTCATATAAAAAGAACAAGATGATGTCTTTTGCAGGAACATGGATGGAGCTGGAGGCTATTTTCCTTAGCAAACTAACACAGGAACAGTAAATCAAATACTGTGTATTCTCACCTGTAAGCAGGACCTAAATGATGAGAACACTTTAACACAAAGAAGGAAACAATAGACACCGGAGTCTACTTGAGGGTGGAGGATGGACGGAGGGGAGGAGCAGAAAGGATAACTATTGGGTACTGAACCTAATACCTTGGTGATGAAATAATCTGTACAACAAACCCTCATGACATGAGTTTACCTGTGTAACAAACGTTCACCTGTACCCTAGAACCTATAATAAAATTTCTTTTTAAAAAAAAGAAACTTGTCATATTCAAGTGTTTATATGAACATATGTTTAAATGCACATTGCTAATTAAAGTCATTAGCCCTATGAGAGACCGAGAGTACAACGGACGAATAATGTGAACCTCAGATCCTGCAATGCTATTGTTTAGAGGCCTGTTTGCATTTCTACTGGACTCTCTAATTGCATTGCCTGTCAGTGAACTTGATAGACAAGTTTGAATTTTGCACTTACTTTTTAAGTTAGGAATAGACTAAGTCAATATTTCACATATTAACACTTAAAAGGAAAGTCATGGTGTTTTATTTAAATTTACACATTATGATCCTTCACAGAGCTATAAACAGAACTCTGGTTCATTAAATTGGTAATGACTCTTCCCTGCTGAGAACATTTATTTCTATTTAGTTGTAAGCCACAGGTTCATTTCTACTCATAAGTAAAGGCGATTTGGATGAGCTGTTGCACAAGGTTTGCCAAAAGGTTTGTCCCTAAATAACTGCTCCCTTTAGACTGTGGAGATCTCTGAAGTAACCAACATTGCAATCAGTGTGTTTCCAAGAGACAATGATTCTAAACTCACCTAACACATGTCTGTCACATAAATGTTTATAAAATCTGAATGGGGGAAGAAAGATCCTTTAATATTACAAACTTACTAGTAAGAAGACCAACATGTTAAGTAAGCTCTTATCAATTTAAATGAGCTCGTATTTTCATTTTAACTGTCCAGTTACCTAAGAAGGACCCAAGAAAAGGAGACAGAACAGCCCTTTTCCTAAAATCTCTCTTTCTTAATGCCACAACCCTGATTTGAAAATTTAAGAGCAAACTGGGACTGTTCAGGGGTATTGAAAAAAAACACCCATAATAAATGTTCTACAAACACAGAGCTGCACCTTGAATTCCCCTCCTACAGCCCCCAAGTGCTAGAGAACTACAGAAAGTTTTGTTCTCACGGAGAGTTTTTGTGATGGCTGCTCCCTGGGCTATGACAGAATGGATCCTGACCATATCTGGGCTTGGCAGGTGCTGTGATCCTCTAGGACTGCCTGTCATAGGCATAGGGAGGAGGAGAGAGAAGACAGATGGATGCATTTGCCGTTTCTGTGCCCTGCCATGACAATAACTGATAATGACGTGTCTGGCAATGAAACTTTGAGTTGGGTGAATTTCAAAGCTCAGGAAGTTAAAACCATCATGTCCCTAGCAATTGAGATTAGATCATCAAACAGATCATTCCACCATTCTCCCCTTTAGCTGAGTCATCCAAAAAAACTATTCATTGACTCTCACTGGACTGGTGTTTTGTTCCTTAAATAAGACTGCAAAGTATATTTTTAATGGGAAGAAATCTTAAAAGTTGATTTAAGTGTCTTATTGTCTTTTAATGAAAATCTGTCGGTCCAAAATAATATAGTTCCATGATTTAAAACATTTAATTAAACCATCAATTCATACAACATGAACAAAACTTAACAAGTTATTCAGTGAACTGGCTGGGTTCATTCACGCGCAGGTCTTTGGAGCTCCAACTCTGGAGCCAGCCTCCTGCTTCCTCCTGTTTCTCTTACTTCCTCCCCATGCAACTTTTGCCAAGTTGTTCAGTTCCTCTAAGCTGTGTCTCTCCTTATTGTAAGTGAGTAGTATAATAATATAATTCCCTCTTTGCAGATTGTTTTAAGAAAAAAACTGAGATATCCCTGTAAAGTGCATGTGGTCCACTATGTTTATTCAATACGTATTAGCTGTCATATCACAGTATAGAAACACCTGGCAGAATCATTTCTTACCATATTTGAAAGCCAAATGGAAATATAATTAAGTTGGATTTACAAATTATTTTACATTTGTACATCTCTCTTTCTTCCATGGTCACAAACAAGCGATTTCTCATTACGCCTTGAAAGTTTAAAATATATTTATGTTTAAGAAGGTCCTATCATATCCAAATAATTAGAGCCAAAATGAGGTAGGAATTAAATTATATTGTAATTTCTTTAATTCTTTTCTGTGTGCAAACATGACCTCAAATTCATGGGCTAACTTTTTCTTCACATTAGCGGAAACTATAATGTTCGGAAAGATTCCTCAGATATCTGGAATTTCTCATAGAAATTCTAAGATTCCAGGGGCGTTCACAGAGACACACAGAAAAACCAGAGACATGGCTATAAATACTCAAAAGCATACACTGTAGCTGTATTTAAATGGTGACTACTCACTTATCTGGTAGCTCCCACTGTGGCCATTCAGGGCCATTTTATAGTCCCCTCCCTACAACTGAGCTGGTTTGATGATGGATTGACCTATTTATCCTCTCTTTGTTCAGGCCCATTGATCACTGTCAACAATTACAATGTGGGAGGATTCCCCTAGATGAGGCATACAAATATTAATGTCTGCTCATGCCTGCTTTACAGAAAATAGGTTTACCTGAATTACAAACACAGCAAATTTTACAGAGCAGAAGTTTCTATTCATTTTGTAGCATAATTTTTATGTTAGCTTGGTTCTTGTGTGCATGGTTGTGTATGTATGTTTCTTAATCAGAAAAGGACTTCATTTGCCTATTCAGAGCTCTAACTTATTTCATTCTTCAAATGTAATGGCCTTCATCATTTCACTAAGCAACTTAAGCACAAGTTCACTCTTGTTTAGAAATTAGGGAATCTGCTTCCATTAATCTTGATAGTATCTTGATCTCTGTTCCAAACTGGGTTTTCCAAAATCCAAAACACTGAGATGGAGTTTGGGTACAAAATCTTTATTAGGAATCCACACCTGGGAAAAGGAAACAGGTGGAAGTAGCTTTGGGCAGATGAAGCAGAAGTGCAGTGCAGGCCCCCGTGAGATAGTCTAGAACAAGATCTGACCATCAGAGTGTCCCACATCAGGCTGAAAGGGCTGGGCTTTTATGACCCTGCTAACTCTCCATTACTAACACAGGCTGTCCTGTAAGGGCATCACTTCAGCAAGGGGGCTATCTGCAGGGGAGGTGGGTCCCAGAGTGTCTGACGGCTGGACCAACTGCTGGGCACACTCCCTTGGGCGGGCAGTGCATCCTTCCTTGGAGGGGGAGCTGGCAGGTGCATCTCTGTGTCTATCACCTTTGGCTTGTTAGCATGCCTTAAAAGTGATGGGTTACAGAGTGAGGTGATTAAAAATAACCCACTAGAGGAGGAAAAAATAGTAAGAATGAGCATTTATCTCTTACGTATTTTATTAAAAATTGTGGTAAAATATGTATTACATAAAATTTATCATCTCAACCACTTTTTTTTTTTTTTGAGATGGCATTTCACTCTGTTGCCTAGGCTGCAGTGCAGTGGCTCCATCTCGGCTCACTGCAACCTCCACCTCCCAGGTTCAAGCAATTCTCCTGGCTCAGCCTCCCAAGTAGCTAGGATTACAGATGCCCAGCACCACGCACAGCTAACTTTCTGTATTTTTTGTAGAGATGGGGTTTCACCATGTTGGCCATGCTGGCCTTGAACTCCTGACCTCAAATGATCTGCCTGCTTTGGCCTCCCAAAGGGTGGGATTACAGGCATGAGCCACAGCACCCAGCCAATTTTAACCACTTTTAAGCATACAGTTCAGTAATGTTAACTACATTCACATTTGTTGTATAACCACCACCACAACTCTTTTTATTTTGCAAAACTCTGTACCCAGTAAACAACAACCCCCATTTCTCCCATTCTCCATTCTTTGGCAACCACCATTCTACTTTCTGTCTCTATGAATTTGACCTAGGTACCTCAACTACCTCAAATAAGTGGAATCATACAGTATGTGTCTTTTTGTGTCTGGCTTATTTCATTTAGCATAAGCTCCTAAAGCCTCATCCACGTTGTAGCATATTCTGAACTTTCTTCCCTTTTAAGGCTGAATAATAATATTTCATTCTAAGTATATACCACATTTTCTTTATCCTTTTGTCTTTGACTGTCTGTGTTGCTATAACAAAATACCTGAGACTGAGTAATATATAGAGAACAGAAAGTTATTTCCTACAGTTCTGGAGGCTGGAAATCCAAGAACAAAACATCTGCAAGTCTGTTTCCAAGAAGGCACCTTGTTGCAGTGTCCCCTGGAGGGTATTAACACTCTGTCCTCACATGGCAGGAGAGACGGAGGGAAGGGCAAAAAGGACAAATGTGGTGTCCTCATAAGGTAGAAGACATGGAACAAAGTGGCAAATGCACTCCTCAAGCCCTTCCGTAAGGGCATTAATCCCATGTCTTAATCACCTCCTAAGGGCCCCATCTCTTCATTCCATCACTTTGGGAGATAAGTTCCAACTTATGAATTGTGGAGGGACACATTCATACCATAGTGCCATTCATCTGTTGATGAGCACTTGGGTTATTTCCACCTTTTGGCTATTGTGAATAATGCTGCTATGGACATGAGTTACAAATATCTTCTCAGGACCCTTCCTTCAATCCTTTTGGAGATACACCCAGAAGTGGAAATGCTAGATAATGTGGTAATTTTATTTTTAATTTTTTGAGGAACCTCCATACTGTTTCCCATAGCAGCTGCACCACCTCACATTCCTGCCAACAGTGCACAAGGGTTCCAATTTCTCCATGGCACACCAACACTCGTTATTTTCTGATTTTTTTAAATAGTAGCTATCCTCATGGGTATAAGGTGATATTTCATTGTGGCTACTTCATCTTTCTAATGTTTGCTGGTGATATATAATACAAACTCTCTGTTACTGCAGTGGCAGATGTATGAACTCGTTCACTCAGCAAGGGGCTCAGAGCAGAAGAAGGCTGAGAGCACGTTCAGCCTTGGGGGCCCTGAGAAGGCCATTTCAGCATAGAACTGTGAGATGGTAAGTCTGTAAACATGTACTGGAGTGGGGCTTAAATATTTTATAAATAAAAGTGTAAGATTAAAAGAGCTTACAAACTGTTTGAAGAGGACTTCTGTATTCCAAAAGTTAGAATCTAGAATCCTCAGACAGTGTCTATTTCCTAGTTCTCAGTCAAAAGCCCATACACAACTGTTATCATTTGACTTGTACCAAAAACAAACAAACAAACAAACAAACAAACCTAAAACCTAAACATTAAAACCAAAAATCAAAATGTGCAAAACTCGGGCTGGGCGCGGTGGCTCACACCTGTAATCCCAACACTTTGTAAGGCCAAGGTGGGAGGATCATCTGAAGTCAGGAGTTCGAGACCAGCCTGGCCAACGTGGTGAATCCCCGTATCTACTAAAAATACAAAAATTAGCTGGGCATGGGGGAGGGCACCTGTAGTCCCAGCTACTCGGGAGGCTGAGGCAGGAGAATCACTTTGAACCAGGAGGCAGAGGTTACAGTGAGCCGAGATCGCCCCAGCCTGGGTGACAGAGCAAGACCCTGTTACAAAAAATAAAATAAAATATGCAAAACTCATTTTGGGGGGAGGAGTAAAAGTTGAAATAAAGAGTAATAAAACTGAACGGAATCTAAAGATGTTAAAAGTAACATTTAGGAATAAAACCTGTAGATGAGAAAAGAGGCATCGCTCCTTAACACCATTCCTGGTTGTTCTCAAAGGCAAAAAGCTGAATTACCGCATGGAAAATGTCAGTGTTGAGGTGTTTAGGGCAACTTGAAGTGATTGGCACAGGATTATCCATGGTTTTTTTTGGGAGACTAGTGACTTACATAACTGTGTGCCAAAAACAGCACTGCAAGATGATAACAAAAAATAAATAGAATCAGACAGTCCTATTAGACACGGCTCTCTTCTGTGTAAGTTCACCTACTGAGTGAATGTCAAAATATACAAGAGCACAAATAAACTTTCCAAGGGCTCTCTAGTGGGTTTTGTACTAAAAGCCAAGTCTTCTTTTTCCATCCAATTCCTTTCAAACAATAGAGTGCCTGGGTAAGATGAAAACCAGAGATTTCTAAGAGATACTTAAAAAACTTAAATGTTAGATATCATAATGATGAGTTACTTATAAAGATGTGAAAGACTAATTTAGATGAATCAATGTCTACATTAAGTTCTACAGAGAAGTTACATTTATCCCACCACAAATCAAGAAAGTGACTTGAGACTTAGATGACTTGAGACTAACAGAAAGTATGCCAGCGATGTGTTCCAGAGGGAAGCCTTGAACTTCAATGGTGACCATCGCAAGCCCCAAAGATTTGGCCAATCTTTGAAAAGAGTGGCAATGATGAAATAAAGCACTAACACATTGGGAGGTCTAAGATTTGCATTTATTTTCCACATGCTTTTAGAAACCCAGCTAACTCAAATGATCTCTAACTTCAAAAAGTTGTATGAATAAAATGCTATCAGGGAGGTTTAAACCATTCATGAATATCCAGGTGTCTGAAAAGTGCCTGGAGTTATTGAAAACATTGTAATAATAAAGTAATCTGGATGTCTCCTAGGGTGCAGAGCCGGATTTGTTATTCTCCACACTACCAGATGCAAAGCCAAATGTTCCATGTTCATAAAAAATGCATCTAGAGTTGCCTATATTCATAAACAATATTTGCATGCATGAATTTTCCATTTCTTGTGATATTAGAGCTGGGATAAAGTAGCAAAACTACTCTCCTAGACCATAGTTAAAAGAAGATAAACCTTTACAATTAGAATCTGCCATTTCCTTGAGATAAAGGAGGGTTTCGTTTCTGTTGTGTTTTTGTTTTGTTTTGTTTGTTTTCTTCATTAAGTTGACACAGTGTGGGAAAAGCAAATGTAAGCCCAAAATCTGAGGTCAGCTCAGCTCCCCAAGGGTTAGCATATTGTGCGTAAAAAGATAGACTATTTAGCACTGAATATTTTGTGTTATAATCAAATTGTTCCAATCTGTTCTAAAATAGTAGAGAAAGTTACTTAATAAAAGTGAAGTCACAGATTGTCACAAAATAAAAGATTTTAAAACTAGCCTAAAAGCATTCTTACATAAATACCAAAAAGGATGGCCTAGACTTGTCATATAAAATTCAGCTAACTCGTGTGCTTTGGCCCCCAGCCAAGGGATATTAGCTACCAGAAGAACCACAGCGGACACGGCCTCGCACCAATGAGTTCTTAAGCCTGAATCCAAAGGCAGTGATGACCCCAGAGTACCGTTAGTTTCAATTTAGAGATGGAGTTTTGTTTACCAAAGGAGTCAAGATATTTTATATGGTTTATTAATGGTCACATTTAATATAATACCATTAATAATAATATCTTCATTTATTATGAGTTTTTTACTATGTGCTAAGCAATAAGGCAATATGCTAAGCACCTTTATACAGGGATTGTTTAATTCTAAAAAAAAAGACGTGTGAAGTACTGTTATTACTTCCATCTTACCAATGAAGAAACTGATGCTTAGAAAGGATAAGTAATTAGGAGTTAATGTTTGTTTTTTTTTTATCTTTCTATATTTATTTATCTTTTTTGATCATTTTAGATTTCTATTTTACAACTAGAAAAAAGAAAGAGAGAGAGAGAGACACCAGGATCTAAAACCCTGGGAGTTTTGTCAAAGCTCCAATTTCCAAAATGCTCCCTAGAGACCAATATATACATTACAAAACAAAAACAAAAACAAAAAGCACCTTGTCATGGGTAGAAGTTCCCTTCAGGAAGGACTGCTAGAACATTTCATGTCAATCTGGGTGATCTTTTCATTTTGAAGTCCCAATGACGATCACAATTTACTCTTTCTTTTTGCCACCAATATCTCCAATTTCTCATGTCCAAGACATCCTAAACTCTGTCTCCAAGGTATCAAAATATATTTAGCTATATGTCAAGCCCATGCCAATTTCCAAGAGCTCCGAATTCACAGCACACTGTGCCTGGGCTAGGACTTGGTGCCAGCTTGCAGAGGGCCATGGAAATCAGGCACAGTCAGCCAGAGAGCTGCCTCTGTCCCTCACATCCAGTCCTTAATGCCTTATAGGCTCTATCTTATTACAGAAATCAGAGTAATCAGAGATGTTCTTTCTGTTTGATCTGTTTGTCTGCATGCCACACCTTGAAACAAACTTCACTTAGATCCAGTGGAAAAATCCAGTAGATGAGAAGGTGAAGCTTTGGCTTAAGAAAAAGAAAACCTGGGTTTTCTTTCTGAACCTTTGGGTAAGCTGTCAAATGTTCTGGTATGACAGCAAGAATTCAAGGGGAATATTGAAAGTATAAGCCAATTTTTCAGATATTTTATCTACACACCACTATAGGCTTCCCTTGCTATGCTGAAACACCAGAAGGAGATACTGGAGGGAATCTGAACCCAAGGGTCTCAGAGCTGACCTGGAGAGGAAACTTCATGTCATTGTGAGTCACACCAGCTGCATTTGGGAACTAAGCCAAATGGGATTGCTAAACACATGGGATAATGATTCAGAAAGTCTGGATCCAAGTCTGTGCTCTGTCTTGATTTGGGGAAGATAATCTTTCAAATCCTCAGTTCTCTCATCCATAAAATGGGAATACAAGCATCTCATAGAATTTTTGTGACTAATAAAATAGATAGTGCATGAAAAAACTAACAGAAATCCTGGCATGTGGGAAGTACTTTAAAAACATTTCTTTTTCTTTGGGTTTTTTTTTTTTTTTTACTTTAGCTCTGTGATACAAGCTTTGGCCTATTTTCCCTCAGTCAATCAAATTGATTGAAGGCTTTGGCATCATTGTGGCACAGACTTTATCTTCCTTTTGCACGACTGTTAGTGTCTTGTACTTATGTTTAAAATAAAGGAGAGATCAGCTTTAAACGCATTTGTAATAATGTATCATTTCAATGGTAGTAATTACTTTGGTCCTTGACTGTTGAATAATTTCATATAGATCAAAGAAGATAAAAAAACAAATGTTTAGAATTTTTAAGAGGAGTCCTACCAGTTTTTGAAAATTCTATAGAAAAGATTTGCTTTTTTAAAATTGATAAGGCCCTGTAGGTTACTTTTAGCTTTTCAGAAATAGTACTGCATGCATAAAAGATGTTCGCTGAAACATTTTTGTCCTCAAGGGCAAAAAAGAGAAACCACCTCCTAGCTTCCCTCCCCGCTCCTCCAGGACCCAATGCCTGGTAGAGCAGTGGCCATTAGAGGGCACTCAGTTGTGTTCCTGACACACACTTGACTCATTCCCATGCCCCAAACACCCCCTACACCACCTTACATTTCCATTTCCCAAATCCTATTTACTTTCCCAGACACACTCTCAAATAAGCCTTCCCCTACTGCTGAACTCACCTTCTTCAACCCCTACGGTGTCTATAGTCTGCACTCTGCCTTGCGTGCTCTGTCTTCCACAGCTCTCAGCAATTTAGCTTTATCTTCCAGAAGTAGATTCTAAATTCCTCAGTGGCAAAGACTACGCCCTTCTTTTGCTTGCCACTGGTACAACAAAGCATAATTGTTAAGCACCTGTACCCTGAAACAAGACTGTCTGGGTTCAAACACCAACTTTCTACTTAGCAGCTGTGACCATAAGCAGATTTCTTGACCCCCTGTAACTCAGGAATCATAAAAGTCTCTACTTCATCGAGTTGTTGTGAATTAACACTATAAGATCTTAGAAAAGGGCTCAGCATATCATAAGTGCTAAGAAATTGTTCGTTTTTATTATAGTGCTGGGGCAAGTATATTAAGCCTCTGCATCAGTAAACATGAGAGGTGGTAGATGAGGCAAAAGTGTTGGATCAATAGATACAGGAGAAAAGTGGCCCCTAGCTGCCAAGAATTTACAGTTATCCTGTTGGTATGGAGTAAATAGAGAGTACCTCACAGGTCAGGACTGTTTAAGACTCATCTTTGTTTCCTGGGGCATGGTAAAGTCCATGACACATGGCAGGTATTCAACAAATGCCTGTTGATTTATGTGGGTTTTTTTTGTATATATATATATATATATATATATATATATATATATATATATATGTAATATACTATTACATATTATTGTATTATTATTTTATAATATAATTTTGTCTGTTTTTACTGTTGTTTTATGTTTTGTCATAATTAAGCAAATCATTGGACTGTAGAGTGAGGTCTGTGCAGTAGACACCTGTAAATACACATTGCTTCTACATGGTAGTCCAAAAACAGTTGTAAAATAAAAAATTTCATAGAACTGAAAAGTATGGTGGCATTTAAAGTGAACCATCAAATTTCTTATTTCACACGCTTTTGTGTGGCTCCATTTGTGTCCTTGGATTGGTTTCTGCTGGCTGACTGGCATGAATTTGACCGATGCTACAGCATCAGTCTGTTCCCCGTAATGGCGGAGATCATAGAGTAGCAGAGATCCCAGAGACGCACAGCTGGATCATAGCATTACCGTCTTCTCACTTTTCCAGTCCAGGCTTACCAGGCTTCCCCACCCATGAGACCTTTGATTAGAGACAGAGCTTGGATACACCCTCTTGGTTACATCGAAGAGAGCTGTGGATCCAGTTAATGAGGTTTCTGAATGATGAGTCTAAATTGTCACTCCTTGCCTTACCTGTTCTGAGAAGAAGGCTCTTGATTTTCAAGGTCAAATTCCCACACCTCTCTACCCCATGTACTCCACGCTTAGATAACAATACAGTGCCTCTCTTTCTTTACCTCTTTCCCCACAATTTCTTCCTTTTTCTTGAATCCCAGCCCATCCTTGAGGCCTGCCACCAATTGGAAGAATCTTCAGTTCCACCTCTTTCCTGGACACCTGACTGTATTGCCCATCATTGTCTATGCTCTGCCCACCGAGAAGATGCATCTGGATCCCTGGTGTCACTTATTGCTGAACTGTTTGAATACCACGTTATACCGACCTGAATCTCCCAAGTACCAACAGCAGCCTGGTGAGTGACTCTCAGGCCAGGCCCTGGTCACCTCTTCATTTTCCTGCCTCAAGACTGAATCTTAATATTGAACTAGAGCAGCTTCCTGCCTTTGCTAGAGCACCAGGTATGGAGTACTTCTGAAAGCCCAGAGCCAAAGCTTTAGTCAGATGCTACTGATTGTGCATTTCATTGCCGAAAATCTTATTGACCAGAACAGTTTGTCTATTCTTTTTTTAGCCATGCCATTTAATAAAAAGGAAATATTGCTGAGGCTGACATAGAAATTTTTTTTTCAAGCCTATGAATATACCATCACATATTTACATATAATCACACATGACTATTTTTATTGCTTCCAAAATATTGTTATTATAAGCTACTTTGTAATAAATACCTTGTACATACATATTTGCATACATGCCTGTTTATTTCCTCAAGATATACTATTTAAAGTGAAATTGCTGAGTCAAAATATATGATCATTTCTAGGGTCTTTGATATATTTGATATATATGGTCCTTCGGAAATGTTGTACCAGTGGAGAATTCCATCAGAGTATGTATGAGTCCTGGAATTCTAAAGATAACAGGAATGTAGAGAATCATCTGCCTAATCTTTTACTTTGAAGATGAGGATACTAAAACGAAAGATGGGAAGCCATTTACCCAAAGATGGAATGCAAAGTGTAATTTTTGGTGAATGCATTTTTCCTTGTGTTCATCTCTTTGTATTCTAGCACACTGCTATCATTAGAGATAAACTCTTGAATGGTAAATACAAGGATTTAAATGTGGGCAACAGTCTCTGTTCCTACCATCGTTCCTATTTCTGATTTTTCATATTCCATATCACATTATAAATGCATGAAATGGAGTTTCAATATCCAGGGACTATCTCAAGCTTCAAATTACCAAGAAGGAAATTCCAGTTAGAAAAATGCCTGTAGCTTACTCCGTGGTCCTGCCTTCTGGTCTCTTTCAAACCCATCTGTTTTCTTGATGGACAGGGCTGGGCTCAGAAACCAGATGTGTTTTTCTTCTAGATGCCATTCTTCTAGAGGACCGAATGTCTGACACATGACAAAAGGCAGGAATTTGCTTATTTATGTTAGTTGTTAAATGTGGAACAAATCAACAGTATGTCTCTTCTTAAAAATACTTTGGCAGGCTGCAGCTTTTCTTTCTGTTTACAAATCTTTGCTAACATAATTACAGGATTGCTTTCCTTAAATATCTTATCCTGAAGTTAGCTAGCCTGTGGCTCCCACAGCAGACCCCAGAATCTTGGTGTACCTGTGGAAATTGTCACAAATATAGCACTTACAGCAAACAACTATAGCTTCTCAATTTTGCTCTCAAATAATAGGCTCGAAGCCAGAAGGAATGACTGGATGTCCCAAGTACCTGATGGCCACATAAACATTTGAAGTATCAAGCATTAGAAGAAAGGTAAGCAGGTTGCTATCAAGTACTGTGCCAGACAATATGACTACAATACAATGGTGAGCAAAACAGATATGAGCAGAATTTACAGTGGTAGAGTTTTCTTGTTTGGGGTTTTTCCAATTATTTTGCTTAAGTCCAATTTATAAAGAACTTTATCAATTTAGCTCTAGTTTCTTTGTGGTGACAAATGTAACATCCTGAACCCTGAATAAATCCTCAGTGAGGTCCGTGGTGGACGCCTTGCCCTCTTGCAGCATAAAAGCTTGAAGGTATACTCTTTCACGAAAAAAGTATGCAGGGCTTTAAAAAGTCTTCTCCAGGGCAGTTCTATTTTCCCCCTGAGTATCTTCCAGTAAGACCAATAAGATTCCATTCAATGATGCCAGGCTTGATTTGCATAGAATGGAGAATCCCACTGTGCTAAGAAGGAAGGAATCTTAGAATGTAACGACTTAGCTTATTATACGCTGCCAAAAAATCTGTAATTTCAAAATATATTCAGTAGGTCTTGGTTGATTCACGCTTTTTTAAGTCCTAAGATTTCTTTTTCTAAATTGATACAAAATAATTGTACATATTTATGAGGTACATGTGATATGTTGGTATATGTCTATAATGTGTAATAAGTCCTAAAATTTATTGTAAGAGCTCTCTCTGTTTATTAATTCAATAACCTGTTTTGTTCCACATAATGGCCCTTTAAAGGTAGTTGCAGTCAGGCCAATTAGCAAATGTCATACAGGCTCAGACTTAAGTACTGTATAATCAGACCAAATTACTCCTTGACTTAAATTCAGACAATTTCATTTTGCTTTATCCTTTAAAAAATTTTAAAAAACACTTCCCCTATCCCCCCAAAAATCCATAAAAGCACTTGCAACAGGAAGGAGGCTAGGTCTGAAGAATTTCAGGAGTCTTCTGCCCCTGTTTCCTCTCTTTTAGCCAATCAAGATACCTGGAAATCCACGACTAAAGAGTCACTCTTGGGTGTTTTGTTTCTTTTAATGTCTTCTGGTGATTCACAACTGACAATAGGAAGAAAAAGTCCCCATTCATTCACTCATTCATTTTTCCATTTACTCTCTTATTCATTTATCCTTTTATTCAACAAGTATGGGGGGGGGCTTTTTTATATACCAGGCACTGTACTACCTTCCCTGGCACTCACCTTACTACCTGACATAGCACACAGGCTCAGATTGTCAATAAAGATGCCAGAGAACCTGAGATCCCACCCAGCATCAAGCTTTACTAGTAATTTCAGGAGTCATTGTGAGCCACAGGGGAAGCAGGGAGAGGTCTGCCACCCTCAGAGCAGCTCTCCAGGACCTTTCCTGCCATGGGTCATGTGTGACCTCTAAGGTCTGCATGCAGTTCACATCACTTGCACAGAAGAGGGCCACATCGGGCATGAAGATTTTCCATCTTATACTCACAGTCACATAGCATATATATGTGGTGTATTCTAGGAGGTCATGCTCCATCTATTTGTAGATTCCAAGTCTGGTTACCACAAACAATCCTACACAAACAGGTGCATCTTAAACACCATTTAGCTGTTTGCCAAGTCTACCATTAACCTGTTTATAGAAAGATTACAAAGAAGTCTCATAGGAAGAGAATGGATTGCAAAAAACCTGCTGTTTTATCAATTAACTTCCCTTTACCCAATCTGAGCAGGCTCTAAAAGGGAGAGGGTGGGCTACCAGAGAGCTATAGGCAGGACTTGATGATTTTTGTCCAACACTGACACTGACAAAATCAAATTGAAGCCACAGTGTACTTGCATGGAAGTAGAGGAAAATAAAAAAGAATGTGTAGTGTCACAATGGAAGGGTATTTTATCAAACATTTCCATAGCCAAACCCCCCAAATGTCAAACATTTCCTTCCATAACTTAGACAACTACCATGAATGCCACTGCTACTGCAACTTGCTACACTTTATTGAGCACTTACTATGTAGCAGGCACTGTGCTGGGCATTTATATATAAAATCTCATTTAATTGTCACTTTCCTATGAGATGGATACTATTAATCTTATACAATTTACGAGGAGCTGAGACTTAGCGAAGTTCAACACACCAGTTTAATGAGGAAGCTAGCATCCATTCCATCCAGCCAGTGCTGAATCAAAGTCTGGAATCTCTATTACCACCCTCTCCCTGTCAGGGTGCAGGGCGATTGAATGAGGTGGCTCAAAAGGTCAGGAGTCCTCTCCTAAAGACCCAGAAGCTATGGGACAGAACCTTCCACAAGGAGTGAGTTCCCTTTTTAGGCCATTCTCTGGGTGGAGCAGTGCCCCAATTCCAGTCCACTTTCCTGGAGAGAATGCAGGTTAAGGAGCTCAATAGCACATAATGTCTGTGAGGGCCCAGACCAGAGATGGCAAATTAAGGTTTTAGAGCAACATCGTGTGGTCTATTTCAATTAGGAAACTTTATTCACTTCAAAAAGGTCCCCAGAAATCTTTCATAACTTCCTTCGTTCAGGTGTCTCCTGAACTGTAAATTCATCAAGGGGCATCACAATTCTACAAACAGTGTTTGAGGGAACAGATTTCCTAAGGTGGCACCTAGCTGTACTGAGGATCTTCTGGAAAATATTTAGGGTGTGTTTTTGTCCTCTCATGGACACAAAGTGTGTGGTGGCCTCTTTGTACAAATGAGCAAAAATAGAAGCTCTTCTGTTATCTTTTGCTAAAGTGAGAGGAATTTCAGATCATCTCCTTGAATTTAGAACACTAGGTATTGAATTAACTCCTATTACCCTGCAAAAGTCCCTTCTGGAATTACTGTTAAGTTTCAACCAACAGTATAACTAAGAATTTTTTTGAAGTAAATGATAATACTTTTCCAGTGTTAATAAGAAAACAATTTTAATCATATAAATTATATCATTGTATTTGGATTTTTTTTCCTCCTGCAGCTATAGAGGCAATTTTTAAAAGCACCTTCAGAAGGAAAATGGATGTATGCAACCAAGACAAAGAACATTTTGAGGCAACACACATCTGTGGCTACTGAGTGCCTGTTTTGAATTACATTTAAATTGCCTGAAGAGCATTTGGCAAATGCAAAGTTTTAAGTTGGTTTAAGCTTTTCCATGGACAATTTAGGTTTTGTACTGTTATTGTTATATCTATGCTTTAGCATTCAAATCTTTTCAACCAGCATGGAAAAGAGAAAAACATTGTGTTAAAGGCTTTTTAATGACATAGTAACTCCTCTTGACAAACAGTGGATCTGTTCCATTATCTTATCTGCCAAAAAAGAAATATCTTCCAGGAAAATAATATGTGCTTAATCATGAAAGCCTTCAGCTCTGAAAGCTTCAAATGATAGAATCAGCAACAGAAACAAGTACTCCACATCCCCAAATTAGATATGTTTTTTTTATTATCTTGCAGTAACATCTGTGGTAATAATACTTTCTGGAAACCACTGCTGATATACTCAAATAGCTTTACCAAGCTTGCCTGGTTTGTCATGTCAAAAATCTAAGCATAGGATCGCCCCTCCCCTCATCATTTGCCCTTTGGCTTTGCCCCCCCAACCCCAGAAGCTCAGAGAGGCTCCTGTGAGCTATGACTTTGGAACACGACCATCCCCTAATTTCCGCACTCTCCTTAGAGCTGACCATCCTACCATGTGCAATGTGGCCAGTTAGCTCTAGGGAAGTCATCATTGCTTCACTGCCTTGAAAATTACAAAATTACAATCAAAAGATAATATAAATTTAGAGAACATACCTACTTCAAATGGATGTATGGTCCTGCCTATAGACAATTCTTAATAGGACTTCTCTTATCCCCAAGGCCAGACTACTTTGCAGGTGAGAACTCAGGTTAAAGAGTTCTAAGCTTATCTTACCTGCCTGGGTCCAAATTAGAGGTAGCACAAGTACATGTCTCTCTGGCAACCTCTGACTGTGAACAGGAAATCCTACTATTTGACCTCGTTAGGAAATAGAACCTACTCTTCCTCTGCATTTGTGGGGTTTTGTACTATATGTTGTGCATTTATTAAAACATTAATGTTATAATGGTAGAATATACAATCCACTTAGATCAGCCTCAGGCTTGGTGTGTTTGCAGAGGGCGGGTTGCTTATTTTGGGAGCAGGGGTGAGTTGAGAATCTGATGAGAATATTAAAATATCAAACATTTTGGAATCAAATGGGCTCTTGGTTGTCAAAATGCTGACAGATACTAAATTTCTGAGAGATATTGAGTTTGTAGGATACTAAAGAAGAGAATGCTAAGAATTTTTCATGTCACTACTTTAATACATTTTATTTTTTACCGTGTTTCACCTCTCCACAAGGGAGAGAACCTATGTTGCACAGCAGAACTAGAAAAAAAGCACTTATCCTTCCAGAACCACTAAGTAGTTTACTATATATGGTCCACATTGTCCCCAAGAGACAGAAAAAGCTGTCCTATATCTTAAATAAAATATTATTAGTGCTGGAACAGAATCACATAACTTTGTTCTCATAATGTGATACTGAAAGTCATATGAAAAGTATAGAAATAGAAATAGAAAAATAAAACCCTAAATAAATGATATAATCTGAAAATAAAATTTTATATACTTTTTCTCCTCCAAAAAAAAACATAATATTACCAAATTTAGTAATATGTATGAGAAGATAGCAGTATTCTCATGCATGCCTCATTGGTAAGATTAGCTACAGGCAGTTTTGCAGAAAGACAGAACTTTACTATGAACTCATTCTGATAGTATATTAGGTTTTTAAATAGCATACAAAATTTAGGTTTTAAGTATGTTCATATGTGTTAAAAATTTGATCACTTTACTGGAGAATTTTTTACTCCTGTGTAGTGCATAGTAAAGAGTTCAATGATGGCGATAGTGGTAGTGATGTTTTGAACAGCTATGGTACTATAATCATACACTGATTTTATTGGGCCTATGTTATAACCCAGATACAGAAGGATTCCACCCAAATTTGGGGGGGAAATGTAAAGCCATTAAAATGAACTGAAAGACTTTTTTTTGAAAAGGATATTAATGATGCCAATGGCTTTTATATCTGAATTTTGAAAAGTAGAATATAAATGAGACCCATTAGAGAACATTTGGGGAAATTTAGATGTTGAAAACCTGCCTTAATTGATTGCAAAACAAAGAGACAGCTAATGTACGACTTCAGTAAGCATTTATTTTAATGAAGAAAGAGCTAGCTGTCCTAATGATTTTGAAGGAATCCCTGCACATGAGCAGGGTTAGTATGGACAACTGCCAACATTTGTGCCTTTCACCAAATGGACATTTTTAGCAGCATGTTGCCACAATACTTTCAAGGCTCAACTGAATTTATGACAGTTTGGTTGTATTTTTCTTGGTTGCCATAGAAGCTGATGAAAGAATCCTCAAGTCACTAGCTAACGGTCAATTTGATAAGAACGCTAAAATTATCTGGGTAAACTGTATTGTGGCCAATTATTTTAATAATTGGAATTGGATGAATTATGTCTTAATATAAACAACTGTGCTCAACACAGTTGTGTGTAAACCCTCAAGACGATTGAGCTCAGGGGCTGTATAGACATGGACATGCTCATTCAGCAGATCACACTAAGCAATCAGGAGCCATGCTGAGCTGCACGTAGCTCATCAACTTCAAAGTTCTGACTCATATCAACTGCCTTTGCCCCAGATTCTCAATTTTTAGTAGTAAAATCAATGTAACATATTTCCTTGGTATTTTTTTCTGATTAAAGGTAGCTCTTCTCAATAAAACTAGTTTTCTGCTTACAGGAGAGCTACCTTAAAAAATGCCTTATGGCAGATTGTAACATTGTCTCCTGTCTTTCGAGCATTCCCCAGAACTAAAAAATTGGATTATTTTAAGGCTGTGTCAGATTACCCCACAAGTATTTACCACTATCACTGGAGATGGGGCAAAGGAAGGAGAGAATATTCACCACCACTCAGGATCTTTCTGGGGCAAGCTGAGCCTGTGCGGCAAATTCATTGTCATCTGAAGAAGGCCAAGGATAAACATGAACTGAAAAGTGAAACGCCAACAACCCTTCTTTCCTTGGCCCAGAAGGATTTTTAGATAGTAACTCAAGTGAATTCTTCTCCCACTGCTATTCAATTTTGTTGTCCACAATAAACTAGGACAACTGTGGATACGGAGTGTGATCTAGTTTATCCTCCTTGTTACATTACACTCACACGGGAAGCCATCAGAGTTGAAAGTGACATTCTATTCTGGCTCCAGAAGTCATAGTAAAAAGTGAACCTTGGAATTTGTGATAAAGAAGGAACATATCTTTAGAGGAGAAATCTAATAGCATCTTCCCTCCACGGGACAAGTAGTCAATCAAACAGTATCTAAACCCAGTATGGAGAGAGAGTAAGGAGGCATACTCTAAACTCACTCCATGTGATTGAATTCCACGAACTATCCTATTTTGTTAGATCGGCTCTTGGAGAAAGAATGAGTTAAACTTCAAGACACGTGCTGCACATTATATTATTTTTTGTACTTTCTTACATTATACATATACTACTATGAATTATATATTGATGTGTTTATTACAAATACACATTATATACACTAAGGAAAAATAGATATATGGTATATATATATTCTTTCATATTCTGTTTCATCTTTCATCTTACCTTTGTGAATGTGTGGTTTAGATAAAATTAAACATGTAAACTAGATGAGTCAGCTGTCTTTTATTCTTCCTTAATTATGCTATGATTAATCAATATGAAAGAGGATCAAGAAATTTATTTTCAGTGTTGAATAACTACAAAATTAAACAGAGTGAGAGGTGGCTGTCTAATCTGGTATAATAACCCTCCTAAGAACAGCCTTATAAGAGAGGCTTCACAATTGTCCTCAGGGAAATGTCTGAAACAGGTAACAATTCAGAAAGGGGAAGAAGCCCAATAACAAGGGAAGGCTTTCTCTTGAGACAGGTTACTGAGTAAGAGGGGGAGATTAACTAGTGTTTATTATCCCTAAGATATAGACGCTTATCTGAGTACTGAGATAACTCAATAATCAGCCAAAGAAGGAACATGCTCCCATGTCCTAGTTTCAAGTTCTTGTGCCTTACCAGTCATAGCAAAAAACACTTGAAAAGGATAAAGAGATAGAAAAAGTATTCTAAGAGTTTTTTTTCCAAGTGGACAAAGTTAGTGGCCATAACTGAGTCTCATCCCGCCCCTTCCCCTGGACATATGCTAGGTAAATCCTGGATGTTTGGCCCAAGGTATATCTAGCACAGAGGGAAGAAAGTCAGAATTTATCTCTGGGAGCAAAAGTTAGTTCTAAGGAAGAAATATTTACCTTCCAGGTGGGCAAATATCTAAGGGGGAGTCCTTATCTTGGCTCATATCTGATGTGGTCAGGGATATGAATACATGAAAGAGGCAACTGTACAACCGGACTCAAGGAAGGAGTTTCCTCTGATCAAAAGGAAACAGCTCCAAAATGGAAGTGTGTTTGCAGAAGCTGCCTGGTTATGGAAATCCAAGACTAATTTATTGCAAGTCAATGTTTAGAAGTTAAACTAATTGTTACCTTCTTTGGGAACTAAGCAAGATCTCACCACGGACTAGTAGTCTCTTGTACATGTTTAATACTATATTGTACTTATTATTTGTAGGTCTGTTCCCCATCCTGACTTTGAGCATGCTTCATGGAGAAACTGCCTCCCATAGACTATCTGGCTCGAGCTCCCCTGCCCTCCAGTGGATTTGGCCAATAGGAGGCATCAGCAAGAGGTGAGAGGGCAAGAGAGAAGAGAAGTGAGGATATTTCTCTCCCTTCTCCCCTCCCTGTATTGGTGCCCCATGCTGACAGGGGCTGTTTGCTTTGTTACTACATCTCCTGCCAGACTACCCCTCCCTGGCTCCAGCCTCATAAACTCTGCTGAAACTCAATCCTCCCTTTGCCCTTTCAGGCCTAGGGGTATGAACAGCTGTCTGTTCAGCTTGGCTCCCTTAACCATGCCCACACCTCTGTAAATGATCCCTTCATTAAACTATCTTCCCTTAAGTCCTTTTGTTTCTTGCTGTAACCTTAATGGATACACAAAGCTTCATTTGCAACCTCCTTGCCAACTTTCAGAGCTTCATATCCACCTGAGACCCTGTTCTTTTGTTCAAACACATATATTTGTTAGATGTTTGGTAGGGTTTACATGTGCAACAGTTAACAAGACAGTCTTTGCCTACAAAGAATTTACAGTCTTGTTCTGAATATGTGTAAGTAAAGAGTGCATCAAAACGGTGGATGAACCGTACATTAGGGCTGTGTGACTCTGTGCTGGGTATTTCTTCCCGGATATCACCCTGGCCTGAATCTTCACATCCAACATTTATCATTCTGAACTCACTCCCCCAAGCCCACTCTCTACTACCTTTGTTGATGACACCAACATACCATCTACCCATTTGTGCAGGTTAGAACCTGTGGAGTCATCCTACATGCCTCTGACTTTCTTTTATCAGTGTGATAAAAAATTTATAAATTTATAGCCTAAATTGCTTTCAGTCATATTCTCCTCACACTCAGCGTTCCTTCCCTAGTCCAGATATCCACAGCTTTTCTCTCCCAATCTCAAATCCTGCTCCCTTGAATTCATCCCTGACTCTGCCACCCTGTCAGTTACTGACAACATATAAAACCGATTGGAATTCTATTCTGGCCACAGCTTTTCTGGCCCCTTCACAAGTGAGTTTAAAATGTATACTCCTTTGTAAGTCTGACAAGGCCTTTTATGATCTGTCCCCTACCTGCCCATCTAGCCTTGTTTCACCCAAGCTGCTCAACTACCACCTGACCCCAGCAATGCTAAAGTTATTATGGTTCCCCAAACATTCCATACGCTCTCCTGTCAGGTCCACTGAGAACACTCTATTTATCTTTCTTTCTTTTGGAGTTTCGCTCTTGTTGCCCAGGCTGGAGTGCAATGGCACGATCTCGACTCACCAAAACCTCCGCCTCCAGGGTTCAAGCAATTCTCCTGCCTCAGCCTTCCTGAGTAGCTGGGATTACAGGCATACGCCACCATGCCCAGCTAATTTTGTATTTTTAGTAGAGATGCGGTTTCTCCATGTTGGTCAGGCTGGTTTCGAACTCCCGACCTCAGATGATCTGCCTGCCTCAGCCTCCCAAAGTGCTGGAATTACAGGCTTGAGCCATCGTGCATGGCCTTATCTTTTCCTCAAATGCTGCCGTTTCTGTGAAGCCTTTTCTGTGTTCTACAGGCACCTGTAATTCTCCTATTACATTTAGTAAACTTCTCCCATACCTGTGCTCTTATCATAATTATTTGTTCAGACATCCATCTCCTCCTAAGGCTACTAATTCCTTAACTACAGAAACTATGTATTTTCTTCCATGAATCTAAGACATGGGCATTCAGTAAATACCATTTGAGAAATGAATAAATGCTTCACAATTTTCACATCACATTGGTACCTTTTGTCTCACTGAACCCTCCCCAGAAGTGGCAGCTGTAACTGATTAATGAGGACTTACCTGGAGCCAAATTGTCAGTAAGCCTCAGCATACGAAGTGTAAGTTGACTTCACAACTCTGGTGCCCCTGTCTAAATTTATGGCTTTGCTGAAGTTACTAAATGTCCTTGAACCCTGGATTCTTGATATGTAAACTAATAGCGATAATAATAGTAACTATCTGAGAAGCTATTGTGAAATTTAATGAGAAAATGTATACTTAGCACAGTATCTGATACATGGTGAGTATCTGCAGATGTTACCTCTTTCTATCCTTTCTTTCACAACCCCACCACTGCTAAAAATATTCCTTGTAACAAAGGCCAGAATATGCAGAGACCCATAGTCATGTAGTTAATTTATGCAGCCAAACTATATTGCCTTGATTTCTCCTATTTTCATACATATGTAACTACTAGTGTCAGCAGTATTTCTAACCTGTCCTGAGCAAGAGTTCTGCCTCATTCATCTGGCATAAATCTGCTATATGGAGAGGGGAAAAAAAAGTGGTAGAAAGTTGAGAAGCAGATAGCATAAAAGAGAAAGGGAAAATCAGTTGCCAGTTCTCCTAATCTTCCTTTTAAATAAGAAAGGCTCAGTCAAGTAAGTAATGCATTTACCCTGCAGCTTAAAGGCATCTCTGCAATTCCTACTGTCAGAACAGGGAAATGTGGTTAGTTGGTAGAGCACCAGACTGGCCCACTGAATTCAGATTGTGCAGGCATGTGCACTCTCATTTTACGTAATTCACCTTTTTTTTTTCCAATTGTCAACATTTATTACAGCTATCTTTAGCACCTGTAGCAATTGCAGGAAAAACTCTTTGTTGAAGAAGCAAACATAATATGAAAAAATGAGGCTTTTTCTTGAACACTTGCATTAGGATAGTGTGCAATTAGAAACTTTATTACCACAGCTTTTGTATATCCTCCTCAAACATACTTTAAGAATTTATTTAAACTTTTAGAGCAACTTTCCATTTTTCTTTGTCAATATAAATGTCTCTATTACATTTATGGATAATGATCTTTAGGAGGTAGAGAAGGAGGTGATAGTAACATCTGACATTAGGTGATAGGTTTCCATTAAATGTGCTATTAGAGTGAGCTGAGATGGTTCAAAGGATGAGTAATAGGCCACAAAGCCTTTCACCTGTGTGTCGGTGGGTCCAGCATCTCAGTTAGCAAGGCCTGATCGCTTGACTATTTTTCAGTAATGCAAAAGCATAATTCCTGTAGGGTTTCCTGCACAATAGACCATTCTTCAAATGGTCACTAAGAGGACAGAGCACTAGATTAGGAATTATAAGACCTGAATTCTAATCTCAATAATTACTACCTTATTTCCATATCATTTAACTTCTCAAGGGCCTCAATTTCCTCATCTGCCAAAAGAATGCACAATAAAACAAAAAAATCTTTCATGGTTTTGATGTTCCTCAGACTTTTGAGTAGATCCAAATTTTTATCTGGTATTATATTTGTTCTACCTGAAAGATTTTCTTTAACATTTGTTACTGTGTGTCACAGAAGCCCTACACATCTCACGAAAGCAAGTGCTTTAAAAAGTATTAATTGCTATACAAATTCTAATCCTGTTATCCCACAGCAAAATGATCCTGATCTGCTCCACTAGTCCTTAAGGTCTTTGAGCACCTGAGCTGTGTCTCACAGGTTGTGTCAGCCACCTTCCTGAATGCATACCTGGAACCCACTTTGGCTAGTTTATGCAAAGATAATTGAGTAAGGAGTATATCTGGCTCAAAAAATTGTTGGGAGGGCTGAAAACAGACATCAGGCTGAGCTTCTGAGAATAATTTACCTACCTGTGGCACCAAGGTGACTGCTGCCTCTCCTACAGTCCAGTAGAGATGGGAGCATCGGGGTCTGGGTACATGTCACCTCAGCCGCATTCACATGCATAGCTCAAATGCCCCACATTCTGCTTCTCCTCACTGGGACTCCTCTTTCTAAATTTTAGATTGACAAACAACAATTATATATATTTATAGGGTTCAGTGTAATGTTATGTTTTATGTATGCATTGTGGAATGATTAAATCAAGCTTATTAACATGTATATCAACTCATATACTCATCATTTTTTGTAGTGAGAACGTCAGGCCTGTAATCCCAGCACTTTGGGAGGCAGGTGGATCGCTTGAACTCAGGAGTTGGAAACCAGCCTGGGGAAAATGGTGAAATCCCATCTCTACAAAAATTACAGAAATTAGCCGGGCATGGTGGTCCATACCTGTAGTCCCAGCTACTTGGGGGTCTGAGGCAGCAGGATCCCTCCTTGAGCCCAGGAGGTCGAGGCTGTGGTGAGCCGAGATCACGCCACTGCACTCCAGCCTGGGTGACAGCGTGAGACCCTGTCTCAAAAAACAAACAAACAAAAACGCAAACAAAAAACAACAACAAACCTCTATTCTTTCAGGAATTTTGAAATATACAATACATTATTATTAACTAGAGTCACCTTGATGTGCAATAGATCTAAAACTGATTCCTCCTGTCTAACTGAAACTTCGCATCCTCTGACCAACATTTCTCAGACCATAATCCCTGGTAGCCGCCATTGTACTCTCTACTTCTACAAGTTTGACATTCTTAGCATCTACATATAAATGATGCCATGCAATATTTTTCTTTCTGTGCCTGACTTATTTCACTTAGCATAACGTTCTTCAAGTTCATCCAGGTTATCAAAAAATTACAGGATTTCCTTCTTTTCTACGGCTGAAAGGCTGAATATTATTCTATTGCGTATACGTGCCGCATTTTCTTCATCCATTCATCTGCTGATGGACACTTAGGTTGCTGCCTTATCTTGGCTGTGGTGAACAGTGCTGCAATGAAAATATCTCACTGATGTACTGAGCTCAATTTCTTTGGATACATACCCAAAAATGGGATTGCTAGACTATATGGTAATTTTATTTTTAGTTTTTGAGTAAGCTCCACACTGTTTTCCATAATGGCTGTACTAATTTCTATTTCCACCAAGAGTGTACTTTTCTTCCACATCCTTGCCAACACTTGTTATATTTCATCGTTTTGATAATGAGCATCCTAACAGGTATAAGCTGGTATCTCATTGTGGTTTTAATTTGCATTTACCTGATAATTAGTGATGTTGATGACTCTTTTTGTATATCTCTTGGCCATTTGTATGTCTTCTTTTGAGAAATGTCTATTTAGGTCTTTTGTTCACTTTTTTATTTTTATTATTATTATTATTTTTTTGTGAGCAACATGGCTGTTTATTTCACCTGGGTGCAGGCGGGCTGAGTCCGAAAAGAGTTAGCGAAGGGAGATAGGGGTGGGGCCGTTTTATAGGATTTGGGAAGGTAATGGAAAATTACAGTCAAAGGGGGTTGTTCTCTGGTGGGCAGGGGTGGATCTCACAAAGTACATTCTCAAGAGTGGGGAGAATTACAAAGAACCTTCTTAAGGGTGGGGGAGACTACAAAGTACCTTCTTAAGGGTGGGGGAGATTACAAAGTACATTGATCAGTTAGGGTGGGGCAGGAACAAATCACAATGGTGGAATGTCATCAGTTAAGGCTGTTTTTACTTCTTTTGTGGATCTGCAGTTACTTCAGGCCATCTGGATGTATACGTGCAAGTCACAGGGGAATGCGATGGCCTGGCCTGGGCTCAGAGGCCTGACATTCCTGCCTTCTTATATTAATAAGACAAATAAAACAAAATAGTGTTGAAGTGTTGGAGCGGCGAAAATTTTTGGGGGGTGGTATGGAGAGAGAATGGGCGATGTTTCTCAGGGCTGCTTCAAGTGGGATTAGGGGCGGCGTGGGAACCTAGAGTGGGAGAGATTAAGCTGAAGGGAGGTCTTGTGGTAAGGGGTGATATTGTGGGGATGTTAGAAGAAACATTTGTTGTATGGAATGATTGGTGATGGCCTGGATATGGTTTTCGATGAATTGAGAAGCTAAACGGAAGATACAAGGTCCGAATAAAAGGAGGAGAAAAATGGGTATTAAAGGACTAAGAATTGGGAGGACCCAGGACATCCAATTAGAGAGTGCCCAAGGGGGTTCAGGGTAATTACTTTCTTGGTTGGCAAGTTTTTGGGCTCTATCCTTGAGTTTTTTTATGTTGTCATACACCAGGCCAGATTGATTTAGGTAAAAACAACATTCCTCATTTAAGAATATGCAGAGTCCTCCTTTTTCAGCAGTAAGTAAGTCAAGGCCTCGGCGGCTTTGGAGGACAACTGCAGCTAAAGAGTCAACTTGGGCCTGGAGGACTGATAAAGTTTGTGATTTTGAGGGCCTCTAAAAATATTAAAGCAGCAGCAGCCGCTGCACACAGACATGAGGGCTAGGCTAAAACAGTAAGGTCAAGTTGTTTGGACAGAAAGGCTACAGGGTGTGGTCCTGGCTCTTGTGTAAGAATTCCGACCATGCTAACCATGCCTAGAAAGGAAAGGAGTTATTGTTTTGTAGAAGGTGCTGGGGTTTGAGAGATCAGTCGGACATGATTGGCAGGGAAAGCACGTGTGTTTTTATGAGAATTATGCCAAGATAGGTAACAGATGAGGAAGAAATTTGGGCTTGATTGAAGTAATGGGGGCTGTCTGTGAAGCTTTGCAGCAGTACAGCCTCGGTAATTTGCTGAGCCTAATGGGTGTCAGGGTCAGTCTAAGTGAAAGCAAAGAGAGGCTGGGACGAGGGGTGCAGGGGAATAGTGAAAAAAGCATCTTTAAGATGGAGAACAGAATAGTGAGTTGTGGAGGAACGTATTGAGGACAAAAGAGTGTACGGGTTGGGCACCACAGGGTGGATAGGCAAAACAATTTGGTTGATAAGACGCAGATCCTGAACTAATCTGTAAGACTTATCCGGTTTTTGGACAGGTAAAATGGGGGAATTGTAAGGAGAGTTTATAGGTTTTAGAAGCCCATGCTATAGCAGGTGAGTGATAACAGGTTTTAATCCTTTTAAAGCATGCTGTGGGATGGGATATTGGCGTTGAGCGGGGTAAGGGTGATTAGGTTTTAACGGGATGGTAATGGGCATGTGATCAGTTGCCAGGGAAGGAGTAGAGATGTCCCATACTTGTGGGTTAAGGTGGGGGGATACGAGAGGAAGATGCGTAGGAAGCTTTGGGTTGGGGAGAAGGGCGGCAATGAGATGTGGCTGTAGTCCAGGAATAGTCAGGGAAGCAGATAATTTGGTTAAAATATCTCGGCCTAATAAGGGAACTGGGCAGGTGGGGATAACTAAAAAAGAGTGCATAAAAGAGTGTTGTTCAAGTTGGCACCAGAGTGGGGGAGTTTTCAGGGGTTTTGAAGCTTGGCCGTCAATACCCACAACAGTTATGGAGGCAAGGGAAACAGGCCCTTGAAAAGAAGGTAATGTGGAGTGGGTAGCCTCCATATTGATTAAGAAGGGGACGGATTTACCTTCCACTGTGAGAGTTACCCAAAGCTCGGCGTCCGTGATGGTCTACCGGGCTTCCGAGGCGATCGGGCAGTGTCAGTCTTCAGCCGCTAAGCCGAGAAGATCTGGGAAGGAGTCAGAGAGCCTTGGGCCAGAGTTCCAGGGGCTCTGGGAGTGGCTGCCAGGTGAGTTGAACAGTCCAATTTTCAGTGGGGTCCCACACAGATGGGACACGGCTTAGGAGAAATCCCGGGCAGCGGGCATTCCTTGGCCCAGTGGCCAGATTTCCGGCATGTGTAGCAAGCTCCTGGGGGAGGAGGTTCTGGAGGAACACCTGGCCGCTGCGGATCAGGCGTTTGGAAGTTCTTGTGTGCTGGAGATGTGGCTGGGGTTTGTCTCACAGTGGAGGCAAGGAATTGCAACTTTTTTCTATTATTGTACACCTTGAAGGCGAGGTTAATTAAATCCTGTTGTGGGGTTTGAGGGCCGGAATTTAATTTTTGGAGTTTTATTTAATGTCGGGAGCAGATTGGGTAATAAAATATATTTTGAGAATAAGACGGCCTTTTGACCTTTTAGGGTCTAGGGCTGTAAAGTGTCTCAGGGTTGCTGCCAAACAAGTCATGAACTGGGCTGGATTTTTATATTTGATGAAAAAGAGCCTAAACGCTATCTGATTTGTGATAAAGAAAAAGGAGCATTAACCTCGACTATGCCTTTGGCTCCAGCCACCTTTTTAAGAGTAAATTGCTGGGCAGGTGGGGGAGGACTAGTCACAGAACGAAACTGTAAGCCAGACCAGGTGTGAGGAGGGGAGGCGATAAAAAGATTACAGGGTGCAGGAGCGGAGGCTGATGAAGAATTGGGACCTAGCTTGGGCTGGCGAGGAGGGGAGAGGTCAGGTGGGTCTGTAGAAAAGGAAGATTAGAAAGACTCAGCAACGCTTGGGGTTGGGACTGAGGGGACAGGCAGGAGGGAAAGAAGGAAGATTTGGGACGAGTTGCACTGGGCACAGAGACTAGGAAGGGACTGATGTGTAAAAGAATGCCTGGACTTCAGGCACCTCAGACCATTTGCCCATTTTATGACAAGAATTATTTAGATCTTGTAGGATGGAAAAATTGAAAGTGCTGTTTTCCGGCTATTTGGAGCTATTGTCGAGCTTGTATTGGAGTCAAGCGGCATTGCAGAAGAAAATAAGGCATTTAGGTTTTAGGTCAGGTGTGAGTTGAAGAGGTTTTAAGTTTTTGAGAACACAGGCTAAAGGAGAAGAAGGAGGAATGTAAGGTGGAAGCTTACCCATAGTGAAGGAGGCAAGCCCAGAAAAAAAAGTAGAGACACGGAGAAGGGGTGGGGGGTTCTTGCCCTCCAGAAAAGCAGAGAAGGGGTTGGGGCATGGAAATAAGGGATTGGGGCACAGAGATAAGAGGTCAGGGTGTGGAAATAAGGGATTGGGGCACAGAGATAAGAGGTTGGGGTGCGAAAATAAGCGATTGGGGGTTTCTTGCCCCCTAGGAAAGTGGGACTTGCCGCTGAGGGTGAAGGAGAAGGGGTTGAGGGGTACTTGCCCCTGCCCCAGGAAAGCGGGACTTGCCACTAAGGGTGAAGGACCAAGGCAGGCGTCCCTGTGTGGTCTGACACCCTTGAAACGTGAGTGTATAATCAGAGAGGTGTCCCTGCAATGATTAAACACCAAGGGAAGGCTGCCTTCCCAGTCCGTGACTGGCACCGGAGTTTTGGGTTCATGGATAAAACAGGTCTCTTTTGTCTCTACCAGAAAATGAAAGGAATTGAAATTAAGAGAAGGGAGAGATTGAAGTGTGGCGCCAAGATTGAAAGGAGAAAGAGGTTGAGGGATGGTGAGGGAGGTTGGAGAAGAGAGTAAAAAGAGGCCACTTACCGGATTCGAAATTGGTGGGATGCTTCCTGGGCTGGTCGGACTGAGGACCTGAGGTCGTAGGTGGATCTTTCTCATGGAGCAAAGAGCAGGAGGACAGGGGATTGATCTCCCAAGGGAGGTCCCCCGATCCGAGTAACGGCACCAAATTTCATGCGCGTCTGTGTGAAGAGACCACCAAACAGGCTTTGTGTGAGCAACATGGCGGTTTATTTCACCTGGGTGCAGGCAGGCTGAGTCCGAAAAGAGAGTCAGCCTTTTGTTCACTTTTAAATCTGGTTTAAATATTTTCTTGCTATTGAGTTTTTTGAGTTCCTTATGTATTTTGGATATTAGCTCCTTATCAGATGTATGGTTTGCAAACTTTCCTCCTGTTTTTTACAGTTTCAGTTAAGCAAATTGATAAATGTGATTCACCATATTAATAGAAGAAAGGACAAACAACATATGATCATTTCAATAGATGCAGAAAAAGCGTTTGACAAAATTTAACATCCTTTCATGATAAAACCTCAGTATATTAGATAAGAAGGAATGTTCCTCAACATGATAGAGGCCATATATGACAAGTTCATAGCTAACATCATACTCAATGGTGAAAAGTTAATACCTTTTTCTTTAAGACCAGGAAGAAGACAAGGATTCCCACTTTCATCACTGCTATTCAGCATAGTACTGGAAGTCCTAGCCAGAAAAACTATGCAAGCAAAAAAAATAAAAAGCATCCATATAGGAAAAGAAACAGTGAAATCATCTCTATTTGCTGACAACATAATCTTACATATAGAAAACTCTAAGATTCCCAAGTCAGAACTGTTAGAAACTAATAAATGAATTCAGTAAAGTTGCAGGATATAAAATCAGCATACAAAAATTAGTAGCATTTCTATGCACTAACAATGAACTATCTAAAAAAGAAATTAAGAAGACAACTCCATTTATGATAGCATCAAGGAAAGACAATATAGAGGAATAATGTTAACCAAGGAAGTGAAAGATCTGATCCTGAAACCTACAGGAAATTGATGAAAGAAATTGAAGACAACACATATAAATGAAAAGATATCCAGTATTAAAGGACTGACAGAATTAATATTGTTTAAATATCCATATCACCCAAAGTGATCTACAGATTCAATGCTATCCCTATCAAAATTCCAACGTCTTTCTTCACAGATTTAGAAAGTAATCCTAAAATTTGTATAGAACTACAAAAGACCCAAATAGCCAGAGCAATTTTGAGCAAAAAGAACAAAAAGCATCACACTTCTTGATTTCTAAATATGTTACAAAGCTATAGTAATTAAAACAGCATGGTGGCTGTGCCCAGTGGCTCACACTTGTAATCCCAGCACTTTGGGAGGCTGAGGCAGGTGGATCATGAGGTCAGGAGCTTGAGACCAGCCTGGCCAAGATGGTGAAACCCCATCTCTACTAAAAATACAAAAATTATCTGGGCACGGTGGCGAGCGCCTGTAATCCCAGCTACTCAGGAGGCTGAGGCAGGAGAATCACTTGAACCCGGGAGGCAGAGGTTGCAATGAGCAAAGATGGCACCACTGTACTCCAGCCTGGATGACAGAGTGAGACTCCTTCTCAAAACAAAATAAAACAAAACAGTATGGTACTGGCATAAACACAGACACATCAACCAATGGAACAAGATAGACAGCCCGGAAATAAACCTACACGTTTACAGTTGATTTATTTTTGGCAAAGGAGTCAAGAACACAAAATGGGACATGGATAGTGTCTTCAATAAATGGTGTTTGGAAACTGGATATCCACATATAGAAGAATAAAACTGTAACCTTATCTCACCCCATACACTTTTCAAGCCAAAGTCCTGTGTATTGCATGTGATTGTTGGAAAATAAATCATAACCTTTGTCTTAGTTCATGCTGCTGTAACAAGAATATCATAGACTTAACAGCTTAAACAACAAACATTAATTTCTCACAGTTCTAGAGGCTAGAAGTCTGAGATCAGGGTGCCGGCAGAGTCAGGTTCTGGTAAGGACGCTCATCCTGATTTTCTCACATGCCAGGAAGGAGAGAGAGATAGAGGGATAGAAACAGCAATCTCTCTTATGTCTCAAGTCTCTCTCTCTTTTTTAAAAAAAATTTTAGAGACAGGAATCTCTGTCACCCAGGCTGGTCTGCAGTGGCACGATCACAGCATACTGCAACTTCGACCTCCTGGGTTCAATTGATCCTCCCACCACAGCCTCCTTAGTAGCTGGGACTACAGATGCATGTCACCATGCCTAGATAATTTTTTAAAAAATTTTTATAGAGATGGGGTCTTGTCATGTTGCTCAGGCTGGTCTCAAACTCCTGGCTTCAAGCAATCCTCCCGCCTCTGCCTCCCAAAGTGCTAGGATTACAAGTGGGAGCTACCACGCCTGGCCACATGACTTTTTTTATAATGGTACCAATTTCCTCATGGGGATTCCAGCTTCATGACCTTATTACCTGTCAAATGCCCCATCTTCAAATATCATCACATTGGGAATAAGGGTTTCAACATATGAATTTTGAAGGGACACAAACATTTAGTCCATAGCAAGCCTCTTAATAGAGTCTGAAAAATGTTTTAATTTTTAGCACTTTAGAAGGGAGTTGGGGTTTTGATGGATATCCGTACAGATTCTGCCACTTATACCTGTAAAATCCCTGTAATATCATGGACACTCAAGAATATTTCTTGGACTCAATTTAACATAATTAAAAACATAAATGTGATCAGGCAACAGATAGTGATTGGATATCTACTATGTGCAATCAACATCCTACCCATGTGAGAAACGCTTGTCCTATCTCAAACCTTCCATATTGCTCTGTGTTTCTAAGCTTTTGCACAAGCTCTTCCTTGGAGTGGCCTGCTCCCATTCTTCCACCCATCAACTCCCACAGGTGAATATCTTTGGCCCTTTAAAGCACGAACTAATCTTCACTACTTTGGGAAACCTTCTGTATCCGTTAGAATCTTTTAAGTGCATGTAACAGAATAATGGAAAGTGTCTTAAACAAGAAATGTGTGTTATCTTATATAACAATAAACAGCAAAAGATACAGAGACAGAAAAGAAGGTCCCAGGTTTGTACTTTAGGAATGCTATGATATCAACAAGGACCCAACAGCTTGCCCTATTTCTGCTCTCCCATCCTCACTCTGTTAGGGTTCATCCTCGGGCATGTCCTTTCATGATCACAGCGTGGATACTATACATGTTTTCACACAATTGTAGTCAAAGCCAGGAAAGGAGGTGTCTCCTTGCTTGTCTCCTTCTATCCAGAGATAAACCTTTACTGAGTTCTGTCTAAAGAATGACTTTTAAGTCTCCTTTCCCAGGACTGTGTTACAGGCCCACACCTAAACCAATCAGTGACCAGGAGAAGGGAAGCACTTTGATTGGCTTAGACTTGTGAACACTCATTTTCTGGCCCTGGAAGAGAAGAGTGAATACCAACACTAAGTCAAGGTGGCTCTTCCAGCAAGAAAGGAGAGAGGAGTAGGTAACCCCTGGCATCAGCTATACCCCCTCAATCACAGCCATCACATCCTCCTGAGCTGTGGGAGGTGGCCCACCTCAGTGCTCTCATAGCAACCCATAATTAGGGTAATTGCAGCACTTAGCATATTGTCAACTCACCTCTCAGCTCTGCCTCTCTGTGAGCTCCTCTAGGGCAGAGGCTGTTTGTTATTCATCTACCTCTCTAGGCTTAACTCAGTGTTCACCACATTGAATGCACCCAGCAAATATTGGTTGAACTCGAATAAGTTGAATTACATGGATCATGATTCTATCCATGCAAATAGGTATTAGCTATTTAGAAGAGTTATTATTGTACTATCTAACTAGATCACATTTAGAAATGTTATGTGAAAATATTTTTGGACAATTAAATGTAGTTATTTCAAAGTGCCAGGGAAGAAACTGGTAGGGTGGACAGGCACGAGCAAACTTACAACGGTCTTGCTATCCTGATCCTGTTCAGTAGCTCATCTTTGTAGTTAACTATTTCATTTTCACTCCTTTCATTTATATTGTCTCTTCTTAAATGCAAACATAAGTGCGGTAACTTGACTGAATGAAAACAATTTTGAATTAAGTTCAGAAACATGTAAACAGTCATACTAAGTTTGTGTTCCATTATGTGGGGCAACATGAAAGGTAGAACAGGGCTGGGCACGGTGGTGCATGCCTGTAATCCCAACACTTTGGGAGGCAGAGGCGGGTGGATCACGAGGTCAGGAGTTTGAGACCAGTCTGACCAACATGGTGAAACCCTGTCTGTACTAAAAATACAAAAAGTAGTCAGGCATGGTAGCATGTGCCTACAATCCCAGCTACTCAGGAGGCTGAGGCAGAAGAATCACTTGAACCCAGGAGGCAGAGGTTGCAGTGAGCCAAGATCATGCCATTGCACTCCAGCCTGGGTGACAGAGAAAGAGTCCATCTCAAAAAAAAGAAAAGAAAAAAAAAGGTAGAACAAACATTTTATTGACATTTATTCAACACATTTTAGACTTACACTTACTGCTAAAATAGAGAAACCAGGACTGGCCTTATCCTCCACCTGAAAAAGCCAAAAACAACAACAAAATGATATAATGACTCACAAGACACTAGGTGGACAACAAAGGCCACAGGTATTCAGATGGGTACAGATTGGGGCACACAAATAAGTAAACCACCAAAGGCTGGAGGAAAAAACACACAAAACATTAGAGGTAATGGTGCCCAGGGTTTCCACCAGCCAGAATGGAAAGCCTCATGATTCAAGGAACATCGGGTAGAGTACCCAGAAGAGTCTTGCCTCGGCATTAGGGAAAAATGTCCCTAAGCTTAGCATAGCTCCAGTCTTGCTCAATAACATTGAGATCAAGACCTGAAAGAATCAAACTGTTTCCAAGTAACTTAACTGTGTCCTAGAAAAAAAAAAAATCAAGAACATTGATGGGAGTAGAAAAAAACCTAGCACCCCAAAAGATAAGTTTCATAATGTTATGCATCTAATAAAAAAAGTACCAGGCACACAAAGAAGCAGGAAAATACGACTTTCAGTAAGAAGATAAATCAACCAATTGAAATTGACCCAGGATTGGCACAAATATTAGAATTAGCAGGCATGATGTTAAAGAATCATTGTAAATGCATTCTGTATGCTCAAAAATTTAGAGAATGCTATATTTTTTTTATTATGCTTTAAGTTCTAGGGTACATGTGCACAACGTGCAGGTTTATTACATATGTATACATGTGCCATGTTGGTGTGCTGCGCCCATTAACTCATCATTTAGCATTAGGTATATCTCCTAATGCTATCCCTCCCCCCTCCCCCCACCCCACAACAAGCCCCGGTGTGTGATATTCCCCTTCCTGTGTCCATGTATTCTCATTGTTCAATTCCCACCTATGAGTGAGAACATGTGGTGTTTGGTTTTTTGTCCTTGCGATAGTTTGCTGAGAATGATGGTTTCCAGCTTCATCCATGTCCCTACAAAGGACATGAACTCATCATTTTTTATGGCTGCATAGTATTCCATGGTGTATATGTGCCACATTTTCTTAATCCACTCTATCATTGATGGACATTTGGGTTGGTTCCAAGTCTTTGCTATTGTGAATAGTGCCGCAATGAACATACGTGTGCTGTGTCTTTATAGCAGCATGATTTATAATCCTTTGGGTATATACCCAGTAATGGAATGGCTGGGTCAAATGGTATTTCTAGTTCTAGATCCTTGAGGAATCGCCACACTGTCTTCCACAATGGTTGAACTAGTTTACAGTCCCACCAACAGTGTAAAAGTGTTCCTGTTTCTCCACATCCTCTCCAGCACCTGTTATTTCCTGACTTTTTAATGATCGCCATTCTAACTGGTGTGAGATGGTATCTCATTGTGGTTTTGATTTGCATTTCTCTGATGGCCAGTGATGATGTGCATTTTTTCATGTGTCTGTTGGCTGCATAAATTTCTTTTGAGAAGTGTCTGTTCATATCCTTTACCCACTTTTTGATGGGGCTGTTTGTTTTTTTCTTGTAAATTTGTTTAAGTTCTTTGTAGATTCTGTATATTAGCACTTTGTCAGATGAGTAAATTGCAAAAGTTTTTTCCCATTCTGTAGGTTGCCTGTTCACTCTGATGGTAGTTTCTTTTGCTGTGCAGAAGCTCTTTAGTTTAATTAGATCCCATTTGTCAATTTTGGCTTTTGTTGCCATTGCTTTTGGTGTTTTAGACATGAAGTCCTTGCCCATGCCTATGTCCTGAATGGTATTGCCTAGGTTTTCTTCTAGGGTTTTTATGGTTTTAGGTCTAACATTTAATTCTTTAATCCATCTCGAATTAATTTTTGTATAAGGTGTAAGGAAGGGATCCAGCTTCAGCTTTCTACATATGGCTAGCCAGTTTTTCCAGCACCATTTATTAAATAGGGAATCCTTTCCCCGTTTCTTGTTTTTGTCAGGTTTGTCAAAGATCAGATGGTTGTAGATGTGTAGTATTATTTCTGAGGGCTCTGTTCTGTTCCATTGGTCTATATCTCTGTTTTGGTACCAGTACCATGCTGTTTTGGTTACTGTAATCTTGTAGTATAGTTTGAAGTCAAGTAGCATGATGCCTCTGGCTTTGTTCTTTTGGCTTAGGACTGACTTGGCAATGTGGGCTCTTTTTTGGTTCCATATGAACTTTAAAGTAGTTTTTTCCAATTCTGCGAAGAAAGTCATTGGTAGCTTGATGAGGATGGCATTGAATCTATAAATTACCTTGGGCAGTGTGGCCATTTTCATGATATTGATTATTCCTATCCATAAGCATGGAATGTTCTATTTGTTTGTGTCCTCTCTATTTTGTTGAGCAGTGGTTTGTAGTTCTCCTTGAAGAGGTCCTTCACATCCCTTGTAAGTTGGATTCCTAGGTATTTTATTCTCTTTGAACCAATTGTGAATGGGAGTTCACTTATGATTTGGCTCTCTGTTTGTCTGTTATTGGTGTATAAGAATGCTTGTGATTTTTGCACATTGATTTTGTATCCTGAGACTTTGCTGAAGTTGCTTATCAGCTTAAGGAGATTTTGGGCTGAGACGATGGGGTTTTCTAGCTATACAATCATGTCATCTGCAAACAGGGGCAATTTGACTTCCTCTTTTCCTAATTGAATACCCTCTATTTCTTTCTCCTGCCTGATTTCCCTGGCCAGAACTTCCAACACTATGTTGAACAGGAGTGATGAGAGAGGGCATCTCTGTCTTGTGCCAGTTTTCAAATGGAATGCTTCCAGTTTTTGCCCATTCAGTATGATATTGGCTGTGGGTTTGTCATAAATAGCTCTTATTATTTTGAGATACGTCCCATCAATACCTAATTTATTGAGAGCTTTTAGCATGAAGGGCTGCTGAATTTTGTCAAAGGCCTTTTCTGCATCTATTGAGATAATCATGTGGTTTTTGTCTTTGGTTCTGTTTATATGCTGGATTATGTTTGTTGATTTGCATATGTTGAACCAGCCTTGCATCCCAGGGATGAAGCCCACTTGATTATGGAGGATAAGCTTTTTGATGTGCTGCTGGATTCGGTTTGCCAGTATTTTATTGAGGATTTTTGCATTGATGTTAATCAGGGATATTGGCCTAAAATTCTCTTTTTTTGTTGTGTCTCTGCCAGGCTTTGGTATCAGGAAGATGCTGGCCTCATAAAATGAGTTAGGGAGGATTCCCTCTTTTTCTATTGATTGGAGTAGTTTCAGAAGGAATGGTACCAGTTCCTCCTTGTACCTCTGGTAGAATTCAGCTGTGAATCCAACTGCTCCTGGACTTCTTTTCGTTGGTAAGCTATTAATTATTGCCTCAATTTCAGAGCCTGTTATTGGAATCTCCGAACCCTGTTCAGAGATTCAACTTCTTCCTGGTTTAGTCTTGGGAGGGTGTATGTGTCCAGGAATTTATCCATTTCTTCTAGATTTTCTAGTTTATTTGTGTAGAGGTGCTTATAGTATTCTCTGATGGTAGTTTGTATTTCTGTGGGATTGGTGGTGATATCCCCTTTATCATTTTTTATTGTGTCTATTTGATTCTTCTCTCTTTCCTTCTTTATTAGTCTTGCTAGCAGTCTATCAATTTTGTTGATCTTTTCAAAAAACCAGCTCCTGGATTCATTGATTTTTTGAAGGGTTTTTTGTGTCTCTATCTCCTTCAGTTCTGCTCTGATCTTAGTTATTTCTTGCCTTCTGCTAGCATTTGAACGTGTTTGCTCTTGCCTCTCTAGTTCTTTTAATTGTGATGTTAGGGTGTCAATTTTAGACCTTTCCTGCTTTCTCTTGTGGGCATTTAGTGCTATAAATTTCCCTCTACACACTGCTTTGAATGTGTCCCAGAGATTCTGGTATGTGGCCTGCCTTGCTAGGTTGGGGAAGTTCTCCTGGATAATATCCTGCAGAGTGTTTTCCAAATTGGTTCCATTCTCCCCATCACTTTCAGTACACCAATCAGATGTAGATTTGGTCTTTTCACATAGTCCCATATTTCCTGGAGGCTTTGTTCCTTTGTTTTTACTCTTTTTTCTCTAAACTTCTCTACTTGCTTCATTTCATTCATTTGATCTTCAATCACTGATACCCTTTCTTCTAGTCGATCAAATCGGCTACTGAAGCTTGTGCCTTCATCACGTAGTTCTTGTGCCATGGTTTTCATCTCCATCAGGTCATTTAAGGACTTCTCTACACTGATTATTCTAGTTAGCCATTCTTCTAATCTTTTCTCAAGGTTTTTAGCTTGTTTGCGGTGGGTTCAAACTTCCTCCTTTAGCTCGGAGACGTTTGATCATCTGAAGCCTTCTTCTCTCAACTCGTCAGTCATTCTCCATCCAGCTTTGTTCCATTGCTGGCAAGGAGCTGCATTCCTTTGGAGAGAGAGAGGCACTCTGATTTTTAGAATTTTCAGCTTTTCTGCTCTGTTTTTTCCCTATCTTTGTGGTTTTGTCTACCTTTGGTCTTTGATGATGGTGACATACAGATGGGGTTTTGGTGTGGATGTCCTTTCTGTTTGTTAGTTTTCCTTCTAACAGTCAGGACCCTCAGCTGCAGGTCTGTTGGAGTTTGCTGGAGGTCCACTCCAGACCCTGTTTGCCTGGGTATCAGCAGCAGAGGCTGCAGAACAGTGAATATTGCTGAATAGCAAATGTTGCTGGCTGATCATTCTTCTGGAAGTTTCATCTCAGAGGAGTACCCGGCCGTGTGAGGTGTCAGTCTGCCCCTACTGGGGGGTGCCTCCCAGTTAGGCTACTTGAGGGTCAAGGACCCACTTAAGGAGGCAGTCTGTCCCTTCTCAAATCTCAAACTCCATGCTGGGAGAACCACTACTCTCTTCAAAGCTGTCAGACAGGGACATTTAAGTCTGCAGAGGTTTCTGCTGCCTTTTGTTTGGCTATGCCCTGCCCCCAGAGGTGGAGTCTACAGAGGCAGGCAGGCCTCCTTGAGCTGTGGTGGGCTCCACCCAGTTCGAGCTTCCCGCCGCTTTGTTTACCTACTCAAGCCTCAGCAATGGCAGGCGCCCCTCCCCCAGCCTTGCTGCCACCTTGCAGTTTGATCTCAGACTGCTGTGCTAGCAATGAGTGAGGCTCCATGGGCGTGGGACCCTCCAAGCCAGGTGAGATATAATATCCTGGTGTGCTGTTTGCTAAGACCATTGGAAAAGCACAGTATTAGGGTGGGAGTGACTCGATTTTCCAGGTGCCATCTGTCACAGTTTCACTTGGCTAGGAAAGGGAATTCTCTGACCCCTTCAGAATGCTATATATTTTTGAAAGACCCATATCAAACTTGGAGAGATAAAAAGTATAATGTCTGAGGCAAAAATTACACTGGATATGATTAAAAGCAGATTAGACATTGCAGAAGAAAATATTGTAAACTTGAAAACAGGAGTTAAAAACTATCCAAAATGAAGCAAGGAAAGAAAACATAATTTTTTAAATGATCGAGAACATCAGTGAGCTGTGGGACTACTTCAAGTGGCCTAATGTAGTTGGTGTCACTAAAGGGTGAAGGGGATAAGGACAGAGAAAAATATTTCAATAAATGGTGGCTCAAATTTTTTCCACATTTGATGAAAACTATGAACTCTCAGATCTAAGAATCTCAAAGATCATTAAGCACAGGAAACATGAGGAAACTCAGTAAGTCACATCAATAATTAATTTGCTCCAGGCCAGATGTGGTGGTTCATGTCTGTAATCCCAGCACTTGGGAGGCCGAGGCAGGCAGATCGTTTGAGGTCAGGAGTTTGAGACCAGCCTGACCAATGTGGTGAAATCCCATCTCTACTAAAAACACAAAAATTAGCTGGACGTGGTGGCAGGCACCTGTAATCCCAGCTGCTCAGGAGGCTGAGGCAAGAGAATCACTTGAACCTGGGAGGTGGAGGTTACAGTGAGCCGAGATGGTGCCATTGCACTCCAGCCTGGATGACAGAGCAAGACTCCATCTCAAAAAAAAAATAATAATAACAATTTTCTCCAAACCAATGACAAAGAGAACATCCTAAAAGCAGCCAGAGGACACATACAAAGATAGGTTATATAAAGGGCAACAAGGACAACAGCTGATTTCTCATCAGAAACAATGCCAGCAACCAGACTATAGAGGAAGCACTTTAAAATACTGGAAAGAAAACCTGTAATTCTGTTTCTTTCCATTTTCTTTCAAAAATGAAATTTAGAAAAGATATTTCAGATACACAAAAGCTGAGAGAATTGTGACCAGCAGAACCACACTGTAAGAAATGTTAAAGGAAATCCTTTTAGGCAGAACCAAAAGAATACCAGCTGGAAATCTGGATCCATACAAAAGACTGAAGAACATGAAAAAATATGCAAGATTTTTTTCATGACTTAAATCTCTTTTAAGAATAATTGACTGTTTATATAACTGTATTAACAATTTAATATGAGGTTTATGATATATAAAAAAGGAAAATGTATGAATAAATACCACAAAAATGGAGAAGGGAGAAATGAAAGTATACCATGGTATTAGTCCATTTTCATGCTGCTGATAAAGACATGTGCAAGACTGGGTAATTTATAAAGAAAAAGAGGTTTAATGGACTCAGTTTCATGTGGCTGGGGAGGCCTCACAATCATGGCAGAAGGGGAAAGGCATGTCTTACATGGCAGCAGGCAAGAGATAGAATGAGGACCCAGCAAAAGGGGTTTCCCCATATAAAACCATCAGATCTCATGAGACTTATTCACTACCACGAGAACAGTATGGGGGAAACCCCACCCCCATGATTCAATTATTTCCCACCAGGTCCTTCCCACAACACATGGGAATTATGGGAGCTATAATTCAAGATAAGATTTCAATGGGGAAACAGCAAAATCATATCAAGTATCATGAAGCTGTTTAACTAGATGTAGGGTGACTAACTGCCCCTGTTTTCCTTGGACTAAGGAGTTTCGTATGAAATCAGACTCTCAGTATTAAATTAAGACAAACCCAGGAAAACTGAGGTCATTAGTCACCTTAACACATCAAGTGGTGTGCTATCACTTGAGGGTACACTGCAATAGCTAAACTGACATTGGCAAAGCCACTTAACTGCTCTCTGCCTTGGTTTACTCATCTGTAAACATTGGAACAATAATACTTCCTTATTAGTGTTACGGCAAGAACTTAATAATATGATGTATGTAATGTGTATAGTACATACTAGGGATTAATAAATAGCAGCTTTATCATGATCTAAGTTCACTTTGGGGAAAAAAATCAGTTACCTGTAGAGAATGAATAAAAGAAAACATGACTGAAAGTAAAGAGACAATTTAGTTGGCAAGTACAGTAAATAGAGCAGAGATTATGTGCTCCAGCACTGTGCTGGGAACTGAAGACACACATCCAGATCAGGGCACTATCCTCTACACTAAATCTGTGTTTAGAACATATTCCACATTTCCATTTTGACCCAGAAATTCCAGAAATTGACTCAGCCAATGAGCAACTTTTCTCCCCTGTGCATTGAAACTTTTTTTTAATGTAGAGAGAAAGAAGGAACATTTTGACTCAAAATATGAAAATATTTTGCTCTTTAAACCTGGTCAGAAAGACCCGTATGAAGCAATAGTTCTTAGCAATTCTTCTCTTTATTTATCTAGTAAAGTTGTTTTCGATTTTAGATATTCATAAAAGCATACAACGGCACTATTTGATTTTGTCTGTGAAGACAGTTTTCTATATCAGGAGAGACTACCATTAAATGGAAGATTTTGATTCATAGCTTTTAAATTGTATTTTGTTAAATTTCAAGAAATCCACATTGTGATCCTCTCCTATTGTTCTGATATTTCATAAAATTTGTCTGGGCTGCATGAAATACAAATTTGGCTTATGGAACTCTTCCTGGCTGAATTAAGGTTAAAATGAATATTCCTTCTGTGCAGGATATTTCTTTTGGCATTTTGACAAATGGCTGATGATTCAAGAAATATAAAGATGAGTCCTACATTAAAAAAAAGATGCGATTTTATGTGGGGTTTTTCTTTAGCCTCGTTGGGTTTTGCTTTCTTTTGTTTTTTTTTTTTAATATTTTTAAAAAGTTCAACAGATCTGTCTACTTTTAAATTTCTATTACTGGAATACAACTATGTTTTGCTTCTTATGGGTAATATTTAAAAATTAATAGACAACTAAAATTGCTTAAGACTGGCAAATAATGCTGAAGGAATTCTCACTTAAACTTTTTTTGTTTTTGAGAGAAATAAATGCAATCTGAAGTATTTTGGACAAAACTACTGGTCCTTCACAGCAAAAGAGGAAGGAAGTGGTAAGGAAAGCACAGAGTAGTGCTTTATTCGACAAAATAAAGCATACAGATTTAAAACCATGTGCACAGTTTATTTCATTTTCTATCAAATTTTCTATCTTAAAGAAAATTTATTTATGGACATACAAGAAAATCAAATCTTCACAAAAGGAAGAAAATATAAAATCAGGTCTCAAATTGAATAGAATGACGAATTAGTCATCATATTTATGTTTATTGTATATTCACCTCCCTAAGCCATTGAGTTTTCTTCTGAAAAGAATACAGATGAAAATAAGACATAGCCCTTGCCCTCAAAAAGCCTCCTCTCTCCCTAAGGAAACAGAGCCTGCTATGTGCAGAGGGTACTTACAGGCAAAAGGACCCTGAAAGTCCTCACATAGAAGAAAGCCCTTGCAGAATTTTTAAAAAAGAATTTTGGTGATTGCAAACCAGGAAAAGGGCCTGTTAAGATTAATCTAAGAAGAGAAATTCATGCAGATTTCTTTGATGATCATTACTGGTATTTCATGCAGCAGTAACAAGTTTGTCTACAGTTTTGCAATTCCAAATAAATTCTGACACACTCAAAGAAAGATTATTTCACTCAGAGAACGTGTAGGCCAATTCCTTCTTTGTAGCTATATGTAATTTCAAATTAGAAGTGAAGACTTTATTGAATGTACCCCATTTTCAGTAAATGCATCCTTAAAAAAACAGTAGCTTCTCATATTTCTTCTACCAATTCCCTTCACCTGCCAAGAATTAGTTCCCATTGCTTACAGCTAAAGAGTCATAGCAAAGAAACCTTATTTCTCTTTAAGATCTGAGCGAAGATGCTCCTTCAAAAAGGCAACCAGCATCCTTCCTTAAACTGCAGAACCCACGCCAGCTTAATTGAATTCTTGCTGCCAGTGTGCAAAGCCTCTGCCGCTTCCTAGATCTGCTATGAAGGGCACCAACCACAGCCAAAACTTCTCCATCTCTTTGTCCTCACAAAAGAATTCAATTTCAAATCTTGTGATTCACATATATTTATCAAGCCTCTAATATCTTAGGCCAAAATGATTTCTTTCCCTAGGGTTCATAATTGGAGATGTAGAAGAAGCAAGAGGCAAGAAGACATGAAAAGCTCAGTTTGTCTGCCCTAAAGAGTTTTAATGTATCTTTTCATAATTTAAAAAAAGCTTTAATTTTTTAAGAATTTTTAATCCCTTTTCCCCTGCTGCACATCTCCAAAGTGCTAAGCCAAAAAAGACCTTTAGAATTCACAAGGTCTAAAATCATGAAAACACATTAATGCACCAGACTTCCGTGGAGGATTAGCCCGTATTCTATGTTAGTTTAGTGCCATCTAGTGGTCCGGTTGAAGAAGTAACATTTCTGAATGTTTTTATTACTGTCTAACTTGTAGGCATTAGGTCCTCTTTCATGCCTGAAGGCATTTACTGAGAATGAAGTAAATTTTTAAAAAGCCTGACTTTTAGTTTCATATTCCATATGTTTATAATAAAAGAAATTGGTCCACATTTTCTGCAAAATTTGATAAAACAGATTGGGACTGTCAACAAATTTTATTAAAAGTCTGTCTACAACATTTACAGTAAAAAATGACTGCATCAAAGTTTAACAAAATTTCAATATTCATGATTGTAAAAATTACTTAGGCACACTACACCCTTCATTAAATATTCTGTGGAGCTAGGAAATTATGATTTGTCAAAAAAAGTCTGAATAGATATCATATTCTTTCTTTTTGCATAAATTTAAAATTAATTAGTTATTATGAAATAAACAGTCGTATTACCACTACCTAAGTTAGAAACTAGAACATTCTCAAGACACCTGCTTGCCCCTTCGTTTTCGTTTATAATTTAGCCTCAGATTAAGTATCCCCTAAATAAAATGTTCTAGTTTTGTCTAATTAGAATCACAGAATATGTGGTGTGTGTATGTGTGTGTGTATACCTTGCTCCTTCCACTAAGCCATAGGTATTTAAGACTCATCTACATTGAAGAATGTAGCTTTTGTGAGCTCATTTTTTTGGTATGTAATAAGCCATTGCAAGAGTTATTAATTTGTTCTGTTGTAGGTGTATACCTGGGTGCTTCCACTCTTAAGATATTATTGATAATGCTGCTGTGAACATGTTCATACATGTATTTTGGTGCTTCTTACCTTACAATTCTGAAGGGTAGATACATCTTGGGGATGCATATCTTCAATTTTACTAGTTAGAATTTTTCTAGTAATCTCTAATTCTAGAAATTTATATTTTTTTCTACATACACTATCATATTATTGGCAAATGGTGATAGATTAATTACTACTTTTTTATCCCCTTTTATTTCTTGCTTTGGTAAACTAGCTTGACTCTCCAATACAATGTGCTGTGTATGTGCTATGAATAACAGCAGCGATGATGGACATCTTTCTCTCCTTCTTGAACCTAAAGAGATTTTATAACATTTAATCATTAGGTATAATGACTGCTGTAGTTTACTTTATGAGATACCATTTATGAGATTTAAATAAGTTCCCTTATATTTCTAGTTTCTTAGGAGTTTTTCTTTAATTATGACTAGATGTTGAATTTTATCAAGCACTTTGGGCATGTAATACATTGTTTATATATTTTTTTCCCTTACGTGGTTAAAATAATACATTTTAAAAATTGATAGTCTAATGTTAAACCAATTATTCATTCCCAGAAAAAATTCAAACTGGCTATGATATATCATCATTTTTTACATGGATACATATGGATTTATTTTTCTAAACTTTTTACAAAATTTTTGTAGATATATCTAATTGGCATGTATTTTCTTTCTTTCCTTATACTTTTGTTATGGGGTTTTGGCGTCAAAGTTATGGCAGTCTCCTGGGTTGGAGAGCACATCTTCTTTCGCTATACTCAGGAAGAGTTTGCTTTAGAATTATTTCTAACATAAATGTTTGCCAGAATTCACTGTCAAGATCTGTTCTTTTCTTTGTGGAAACATATTTAATTCAATATTTCACTTATTTATTTTTTATTTTATGTATGTATGTATTTATTTTTAGGGATGGGGTCTGGCTCTGTCACCCAGGCTGGAGTGCAGTGGTGTGATCACGGCTCACTGAAGCCTTGACCTCCTGGGCTCAAGCAATCCTCCTACCTTGGCCCCCAAAGCAGCTAGGACTACAGGTGTGTGTCACCATGACCAGCTAATTTTTGAAATCATTAATATTTTGTAGATACAGGGTCTTGCTATGTTGCCCAGGCTGGCCTCAAACCCCTGGCCTCAAGCAATCCTTCCACCTCAGCTTCCCAAAGTTCTGGGATTACATGTGTGAGCCACCTCATCCTTCTGAAATATTGTTAAGTTGTATTTTTCTCAGAACATGGCCATTTCCTCTAAAATTTTCAAATATATGGGTTTACTATTATTCATAATAGCTTCTAATTATCCTTAATGTTTTTAGAATTGGCTGAGAGATCATCTTTTTCTGTATTCTGAATAACAGCTATTTGTCTATTCTCTTTTTTCTTTCTTATCAGTAGTGTCAGGAGTTTGTCAATTTTATTAATCTTTTAAAAGATCTAATTACCAGCTCTGTTGATGCGCTTCCTATTCTATTTGTTTTCTAAATGATTAATGTCTGCTTTTATCTGTATTATTTTCTTATTTCTATGTTCTTTGTATACATTGTGCTATTCTTTCACCAACTTCTTAAATGAATGTTTAGCTTCGTTCTTTTGTTCCTCTAGGGAAAAGTACTGTAAGTACTGATTTTGCTATGTAAGTTTTGATGTATAGTGTTTTTATAATTCCATTTAAAATATTTTCTAGTTTATATTCTGAATTCTTCTTTTATTCATGAATTCTTTAAAATAATATTTTAAATGTATAAACCTCTGAGGGTTTTTTTTTTGTCTTTCATTGTTTATTTCTAGCATTACTGCATTGTAGTAGAAGAACACACTTTGTATTATTTCAATCCTTTGGTATTTTTGGGGTTTGCCTGATAGTCATTCTATTATCACTATTTGTAAACATTTCTTATGCTTAAAAGATTTCAGTGTTCTGCAGATGTTAGGTGCAGTGTCCTGTATTTGTTAACTGTGTAGTTCAAGTAGTTCTGGATCTCCACAGTTTTTTGTTTTGTTTTTGTTTTTTAATTAATCTAGAAGCTACAGAGAGAGGTAAGTTAAAATCTCCTGTTATGATTCTTAAATTATCTATTCCTCCCTCTAGTTTGTTATTCTTCCCTTATAAATTTTGAAAGCATACAAATGTATGCCTTTCTGGTGAAGTGAATATTTAGCATCATGAAGTAATTCCATGTACCCCTAGTAATGCTTCTAACCTTAAAAATCTATCGATTTTTTTATTACTATTTATTACTAGCTTTCTTTTATTACTATTTGAGTTGCATGCAGTTTTTCATCCTTTTACATTCAAACTTTCTATATGTTTAAGTTTTAGATATATTTCTTGTAAAGACTACATAGTTGGATTTTATTTATTATCCAGCATAACATTTTAATTCTATATTTTGAACTAACTTTAGACTTACAGAAAAGTTATAAAAATTGCACAGTTCCTTATATCCTTAATTCTGCTTCTAATGCTAACATCATAGGTAATCATAGCATAATTGTCAAGAACAGGAATCTAACCTTGGCACAGTGTTATTTACTAAACTACAGACTTCAGAGAGAATGTCACCAATTTTTCCACTATTGTCATTTTTCTGTGCCAGGATCCTGTCCAAGTTCCAGCTCTGCACTTGCTTTTTATTCATCCTTGGTCTCCTCTATCCTGTAACAGTTCCTCTGACTTCCCATGTCTTTTATGATCCTGACACTTTTGAAGAGTGCTGGTCAATTGCTTTGTAGAATGTCCTTCAATTTGGGTTTGTCTCATTTTTTTCATTATTGGAATGAGGTTGGGCATTTTGGGCCAAAACACTACTAAAAATTATGTTGTGTCCTTCTTAGTGTATCATATCAAGTGTGTCATGATGCCAGTATGTCTCATTACTGGTTATGTTTACCTTGATCACTTAATTAAGTTTGTGTTTTCTGGGTTTCTCTACTGCAGAGCTACTCTCTCTAAAGTAGACACATGTCTTGGAAGAGATAACTTGAGAACAGGCAAAGCCTACTTTTTCTTAAACTTTTGCCTACCAAATTTAGCCTCTGTAAGTGGATATTGTCTGCAACATTTATTACTACAGTATTTGCCTAATAGTGATTTTCCATTTCCCACTTTTCTTTTTAAGTTTTTTGTTGGAATTCTCTTTGGAGGAAGACCTTCCTCTTATCCCTGATTTGTTTATTTATTCAATTGTTTATTTATATCAAGAGTCACTCTACTATATTTCATTTATTAGAAATGAGTTATTAGCACTATCCCATACTCTAGAGGAGGGAATTATAGAATGGCCTAGTTACCAAGAAGTGTGGTCAGTGAGACCATCTTAAACAGCCTACGATGCCTGATATTCCTAACATACTTGTCCTATTTTACATTTAATTTTATCATTAATGCCATCTGAGATTACAATTTTGAAGAGATCTACAGTAGCTACTTCTCAGTACAGTCCTATTATAAGGGATCCATTTTACAAATGAGGCACAAAATGAATGACTTTTTTTCCAAATAACACAGCCAAACTATACACAACTAGGTTAGTAACATCAGTCATTTAGTCTAACACAGTGGTCAAGTGTCTGGGCTCTGGAGTCAAACATAAGTGAATTAAAATCCAGGTTTTGCTGCTCACTAGTTGTGTGATCATGTACAAATTAGTACATCATAAATCAAATTTGACATCATAAGTCAAATGGGGATAATATTAGGATCTTCCCTACGGGTTGTAATATTGGACCTTTGTCTTTTGGAGTATGTCCAATATCTACCTGGTTCCTAGTTGAAGGAATCTAAATGTTTGGAGTCTTATATTTATTCTAGAGAATTAGAACTCTTAACGTCCTAAAGCATTGTCTTGCCCCGTTTTAACACTTACACACTGTGATTTAATTTAATTTCTGTATTCATCTTCCTCATTATATTTATGTCTTCCATGGGATAGGGTGATGGGGTTTGGCTTTATGTCCTCTACTCTTACAACAATCCCTGGTTTATAACTGGAGGGCCATATGTATTTGTTGAAGAAGTGAATGAGTGAATGGACAGAATGAAATAGAGCTCATAGATTCACTTTTAGTGTTATCTTTCAATATCATAAACAAACTTGGAGTTGAAAACCAGCCTTAAATATTTGGCTATCAGTTTCAATAAAGTTCAAATATATGCAGAAAAGAATTTTGTACATATCAGAATTGAAACTATTAAACCAATATTTTTAACCTCAACAATTTTATTAATATATATATGATACATACATACATATATATATATATATATAATTTTTTTTTTTTTTTAGACAGAGTTTCACTCTTGTCACCCAGGCTGGAGTGCAATGGTACCATCTTGGCTCACTGCAACCTCCGCCTCCCAGGTTCAAGTGATTCTCCTGCCTCAGCCTCCTGAAGTAGCTGAGATTACAGGCGCCCACCACCATGCCCAGCTATTTTTTTGTTGTTGTTGTATTTTTAGTTGAGACAGGGTTTCACCATGTTGGCCAGGCTGGTCTTGAACTCCTGATCTCAGGTGATCCACCCGCCCCGGCCTCCCAAAGTGCTGGGATTACAGGCGTGAGTCACCTCGCCCGGCCTAAAATATATTTTTAATGTTAAAATTTATATTTTTAGTGGTATTTGGGAGTGAAAATAGAGTGTTCTGTTGCCCATCTTGTCATGTTCAATTGTGCTTAAAACTAGCTTCTACAGGTGTTAGTAAAAAATCCATACAGTATCACATTTTCACAGTGTGATGTGTGTGAGGAAACCTACAGGTTTCCTCCAGGGTGAGCAATAAAGGGAAAATCTATGAACATGGAGAGGGGCAACTGGACACAATCACAATAATTTCTGACCCTCCTGTTCCTTCAGACTTTTTGCTAACTTTACCCTGTTACCACTGTATTTGCTCTCGCCTTTTCTCACTCCAGCCTCAGTATGAACGCAGACACGTTCCTTAATCTCCCATAGCAGAGCTGAGACTAGACTGAAATAGTAGATCAGTTCTGATTAAGGTCCTGAGACTAACAGAAGAAAGGCAGTGACAAGTTAGAGTGCAACGTGCAACGACCCACAGGATGTGGCTGCTCTCTGCACCCACCAGCACAATACCCCAGTCCTGGGGCCCCCAGCATGACTGCACCTATGCTGCTGCATCTGCTCTTTGCCTCCATGAGGCAGGAGCCCCTGTTTCTCAGGAATGCCCTTGATGACAGCCAGATGCCCAGAGTCCATGTCTGAAAGAGATGCCCAAAGAGAAGAATGTGACTTTCCCGTCTACAGTCTACCTCCAAGGCTTCACTTTCTGTCCAGGATATTCTAATTCCTACGATAGTTGTCAATTACTCTTTCTTTTCCCTTCAAGAGACACGACAGCATAACCACAGGGGTGTGACCTTATTTTACAGATTCATCAGGACAATTTTCTCATCTCTCATCAACATAATAAGAGCTAAAAAGTATTTAGTAGTGCAAAGACTTTATGTATAGTAATTACATTTGCTCTTCAGAACAACTTTATGAGGTCAATAATACTGCTACCCTATCTCCAGAGGAGGAACCTGGAGTACACCTAAGTGACTTGCCCAAGATTACACATGTAGTAAGTACCACAAACCCATATCGGACTCCAGCATTCAAGTTCTTAACTAAATGTTCAACATTAGCGTAAGCGCTATACCTATAAATCAGCCAGGGCTACAGTGTTAGCAGAAAGATATCCTTTTATTCTTTTGGGTATTATAGAAAAACCTTAGATTTGGGAAATGGATACTCCTGGTTCAAACCTGACTCTGTCACTTACTAGGTATTTGGTGACATTAAACAACGTTAAACCACGTGTAAACTCTCTGAGCCTTAGTTTCCTACTTCATTAGCTTATGGGTGAATTAAAAAAGATAGTGCCGGCCAGGCACGGTGGCTCACGCCTGTAATCCCACCACTTTGGGAGGCTGAGGCAGGTGTATGACCTGAGGTCAGGAGTTCAAGACCAGCCTGGCCAAAATGGTGAAACTCATCTCTACTAAAAATACAAAAATTAGCCAGGTGTGGTGGTACACACCTGTAATCCCAGCTACTCGGGAGGCTGAGGCAGGAGAATCGCTTGAACCCGGGAAGCCAAGGTTTCAGTGAGCCAAGATCGTGTCACTGCACTCCAGCCTGAACCATAGAGCAACACTCCGTCTCAAAAAAAAAAAAAAGATAGTGCCTGCAATGTTCCTAATAGTGCCTGGTACTTGGTAGGTGTCTGATAAATGCTGGGTAATATAATATGATTGATTTGCTTCCTGATTTTTGTTTTCTGTATGCCCGTTAGCATTTCTGCCTGTTTGAAAAGTTCACATTCAGTATACTTACAGAGAAATAGCTCAAATAACTTGAAATCCATACAAAATATAGTATTTCATTTGTGACACTAACCAATATCCTTACACATAGGATGACTGTCTTAGTCCATTCAGGCCCCTATAAAAAAATACTGTAAACTGGGCAACTTATAAATAGCAAAAGTTTATTTCTCACAGTTCTGGAAGACAGAAAGTCCAAGACCAACGTGCCAGAAGATTCAGTGTCTAGTGAGGGCCAATTTTCTCGTTCATAGGCGGCATCTTTTTGCTGTATCTTTACATGGTAGAAGGAGCAAGGCAGCTTTCTGGGGCCTCTTTTATAAAGGCAGTAATCTCATTCATTAGGACTCTGCCCTCATGGCCTAATTACCTCCCAAAGGCCCCACCTTCTAATATCATCACAGTGATGGTTAGGTTTCAGCCTATGAATTTGGGGGAGGACACAAACAGATCAATTATCTTATAAATGGAAGCACTTGAAGTAAAAGGAAGAAATGTTATATGATTAAAAAATAAAACACTTTCAGTTTCAGACTCTAAATATGTTCCTGTGATTGGAATAAGTAGTAAAAAAAATTTGATGACATGACTGGTAATTTCAAGAAACCTAGACATATTCCAGTATAATATATCTGTATATGAATGAAATGATGTTTAAGAGATTTGTAAATAGATCTAATATATACAGACACAGATATCAGGATACACAGTATTTTTTTTTTCTCCTTTGCATGTCCTTTGAAGGTTTAATGGCATTTTTGGATGAACTAATGTATTCCTTTCTCCACTCTATCACCTAACACTCTCACTTAGAAAAGATAAAAGATACACAAATATAATAAATACACAATAGCAAAAAGATTTTACTGTCTCAATCTAGGTGTGACGGTTTTTTAAAAAATCTAATTGTTATTAAAAACAAAGCATTTAGCTAAACTATTTCAAAGTCAATGTTGTGCTATTTCAAAGTCAATATTTTGCTTTTCATAAATATTACTTAACATTGAATGACTTTAATCTTACTGTGTCCTGTTCTGTAATTACCCTGTCCATTTACCAGAGTATACGTTTCCCAGCCTGTTAATCTTGGAAGGCATGCTCAAAGATAAGGATTTTATGACTCTTTTACTGGAATTTTTTTTTTTTTTTTTTTTGAGGTGGAGTCTCACTCTGTCACCCAGGCTGGAGTGCAGTGGCATGATCTCGGCTCACTGCAACCTCTGTCTCCTCGGTTCAAAGGATTGTCCTGCCTCAGCCTCCTGAGTAGCTGGGATTACAGGCATGCACCACCATGCCCAAGTAATTTTTGTATTTTTAGTAGAGACGAGGTTTCACCACGTTGCCCAGGCTGGTCCTGAACCCCTGACCTCAGGTGATCCGCCTCCATCGGCCTCCCAAAGTGCTGGGATTGTAGGGTTGAGCCACCACACCCAGCCTGGAATTATTTCTTTATGAAAGGGTACATGCTTGTTTAAAATTTCTTAAAGAATTTTTCAAGATACAGTGCTGCAGCCACATTCTTTGGGATTTTGATTGTGTTATAGGAGGTACAAAATAATTTTTAAATATTTTTCACAGTATTGAGTAGATTAGTTCACTAGAGACAATATAAATATGCAGAAAGAGAAAAATTAAAATATCCAAAATATCACCAACAAAGATAACCTTTGTTTTTGCTGTTCGTTTTTGTTGTATTTTAGGGGGCTTTCTTTTGAGACAGAATCTCACTCTGTCCCATAGGTTGTGTAGTGGCACAACCATAGCTCACTGCAGCCACAACCTCCCAGGTTCAAGCGAGCCTCCCACCTCAGCCTCCTAAGTAGCGTGGACAACAGACATGTGCCACCACGCTTGACTAATGTTCTTTTATTAATTTCAATTTTTTATTTTTAGTAGAAACAGGATCTCACTATGTTCCCCAGGCTGGTCTTGACCTCCTGGGCCCAAGTGATCCCCCCACCACTGCTTCCCAAAGTGCTGGGATTACAGGCATGAGCCACCGCACCTGACCAATCACCACTTTTAACAACTATCCTTACATATATTTTTCTATATACAGGTGGTCCTCAACTTACAATCGTTCCATTTATAAGTTTTAAACTTTACAATGGTGTGAAAGAGACATGCCTTCACTAGACACTGTACTTTGAGTACCCATACAACCATTCTGTTTTCACTTTGAGCACAGTATTCAAAAAATTACATGAGATATTCAATACTTTATTATAAAATAGGCTTCGTGTTAGATTATTTTGCCCAACTGTAGGCTAATGTAAGTATTCTGAGCACATTTAAGGTAAGACAGGCTAAGCCATGATATTTGGTAGATTAGGTGTATTAAATACATTTCTGACTTAGGATATTTTCAATTTATGATAGGTTTATCAGGACATAACCCCATCATAAGTTGTGGAGCATCTGTATAGAAATATCTTTTTGCAAAAATAGAAACATACATATGGTTTTATAGATCATTTTGCTTAACAAGATATTATAAACATAATCCAGTATAAATAAATATTCATCTACAACAATTATTTTTACTAACGAAACAGTAATTCATACTGTGTCATAATGGACTACTTCTGATTTCAGCTTCTACGTATAAAAAGCAGGGACGTCATGACTCTCATCCTTTGCTTAACAGCCTTTTTGAGATATAGTTCACGTACTTTGCAATTAATCTATTTAAAGTGCACACTTGAATGATTTTTAGTATATTTACAGATATATGCAAGCATCACCACAGTCAATTCTAGAATATTTTTATCACACCAAAAACAAATCCCATACACTTCAGCTATTATCCCCCAGGTGCGTATCCTCCCTCTCCCCACCAGCCCTAGGCAATCATGAATCTGCTTTCTGTCCCATAGATTTCCCTTTTCTAGACATTTCTTATGAATGGAATCACATAATATATGGTCTTTTGTGGAGGGCTTCTTTCAGTTTTCAGGGTTCATGTATGTTGTAGCATGTATACATACTTCATTTTTCATGAACGAATAACATTCTATTGCATGCACATTGTGTTTATTCATTCATCAGCTGATGGACATTTGGGTTATTTCCACCTTGGGCTATTATAAATAATGCTGCTATAAGGATTTGTATATAAGCTTCAGTATGGACATATGTCTTCATTTATCTTAGGTATATACCTGGGAATGGATTTCTATATCATATAATAGCTATACATTTAATAATTTGAGAAATCCCCAGACTGTTTCCAAAGTGACTACATCATGTTACATTCCCACCAGTAGTGTGTGGAGGATTCCAATTTCACCACATCCTCACCAATACTTGTTATTAGCTGGCTTTTTTTTTTTTTTTTTTTTTTGGCAGAGTCTCGCTCTGTCGCCCAGGCTGGAGTGCAGTGGCGCGATCTCGGCTCACTGCAAGCTCCACCTCCCGGGATCACGCCATTCTCCTGCCTCAGCCTCCCGAATAGCTGGGACTACAGGCGCCCACCACCACGCCTGGCTTTTTTTTTTTTTTTTTTTTTTTTTTTTTTAGTAGAAACGGGGTTTCACCGTATTAGCCAGGATGGTCTCCATCTCCTGACCTCGTGATTCGTCCGCCTCGGCCTCCCAAAGTGCTGGGATTACAGGAGCGAGCCACTGCGCCCGGCCATTAGCTGGCTTTTTAATTCTAGCTGTTCTGTTAAGTGTAAGGTGGGCTTGTGTGTTTGATTTGCACTTCCCTGATTAATGATATTGTGCATCTTTTCATGTGATTATTGGCCATTATCTTTCTTAGAGAAATCTCTGTTAATTTCCTTTGCCCATTTTTTTTTTTATTTGGGTTATCTTTTTATCATTGAGTTGCAAAAGTTCTTTTTATATCCTGGATACTAGGCCCTTATTCTATTACAAGGACCCTTGTGATTGTATTTAGGAATGTAATTCACTTGGAATGTCCAGAATAATTTCCCCATCTCAAGACCCTTTACTTAAGCACATCTGTAAAGACTTTGGCATGTAACATAATATTCACAGGTTCCAAGGATTAGGACATGATATATTGGTGGGAGGACCACGATTCTGCCTGCCACAGTGGCCCCCAATAATCCCTGTCTCCTCGTGTTCACAACCTTGTGTAGTTCCTTGCTATATTAAATTCAGGTTGATTTATGTGACCAACAGCCTATGACACAGTGATGTTATATATTTCTGAGATTAGATTATAAAAGACTAAAGCTTCTGTTTCAGTTATCTCTCTCTCTCTCTTTCCTTCCACCCTTCCTCCACCTCCCCCTGCTCTCTCTGGAAAGATCTAGTACCATGTCTTGAGAACAATAAGATAGCCTCATGAAGAGGTCCATGTAATGAGGAAATAAGACTTCCATCCAACAGCCAAAGAGAAACTGAAGACTCCAGCCAATAGCAATGTGAGTGGGCCTTTTTGAAAATAGACCCTCTGGGCCCAGTTGAGCTTTCAAACAACACAAAAAAAACCCCACGGCACCTCAAGCTAACAGATTGACTGCAGCATTATGACAGACCCTGAGCTAGGAGCACACAGTAAACCTTTTGCCACATTCTTGAACTTCAGAAATAGTGAGAGAAAATGTTGTTTAAAACCATTAAATTTTGAGAGTAATTTTTCATGTAGTAATAGAAAACTACTACCAAAGGAAAATATTAGTGTGCAACTAAAAATTAATGGAAGTCTGTTAATATTATGAGGGGCCTCACAATTATCAGTACAGTCTGTATTATTGTCCAACAATTTTATGAAAGATAGGTAGAAGAGTTATAACAGGAAACTTGTCATGATAACAAAGGATTTCAAGCAACTAAAAGGACAACTGCCAATATATGACGCTAGGACCACACTGACACAGGGATTATGCTATAATGACTTTGCGTTGTCCAAATTAAATCTGTGTTACTGTATTTTGGAAGTGTCCCTTGTATGAGTGCACATATAATCTAAGAAATGCACATTTTAGCAAAAATAAGCTCAAGACAAATTAATACTTGATCTTGACAGGATGCATTTCTGATACAAATGTAAACCGGAACATTATTTCTTTGAGATGACTTAGTGATATATTTTGAAAGCCTAAAAATATGCTTAATCAGTAATTATACTTTTATATATATATTTTTAAAATCTCAATAATTAATTAAGATTCACCTTGTTTAATGTAGCATTGCTGCATGCTGGAAATAATTTTAAAAATAAAAAATTGAAATATCTAAACATAAGGGCTTGATTACATACATGTGACATATTGTATTTAATGCCATAAATTTATCTTTAAGTTCTACTTTCATTGCATCCCACAAATTTTTCATTTTGGTTTAGTTCAAAATATTTAAAGACTTCTGAAACTTTTCTTCTTTGTCCAATGTTATGTAGAAGTGTGCTGTTTATTCAGGGATGTTTTACTATCTTTCTGTTAATGACATCCAACTTAATTATATTATGGTCTGAGAATATACTTTGTATGATTTCTATTATTTTAAATTTGTTAAGGTGTAGTTTATGTTCTCTATCTTGATGAATGCCCTATGTGAACTTGAGAAGAATGTGTGTTCTGTAGTTTGTTGGATGAATTAACCTATAAATGTCAGATCATCTTGATTGATAGAGCTTTTTAGTTCATCTGTGTCATTACTGATTTCCTGCCTGCTTGATTTATCAAGTACTGACAGAGGACTGTTGAAGTATTCAACTATAATAATGGCTTTGTCTATTTCTCCTTTCACTGTTATTAGTTTTTGACTTATGTATTTTGATGCTTTTTTGTTAGGTACATACATGTTTAGAATTACTATGACTTCTTGGAGAATAGATCCCTGTAGCATTATGTAATGCCCCTTTACATTCATGATAATTTTCCTTGATCTGAAGTTTGCATTTGCTCTTTGTTTCTGTTTTGCCTTTCTTTCCTTTTCAAATTTTGAGTATTTTATATAACCTCATTTTGTCTTCTTCTTTAGTGTATAAATGATATTTCTTTCAGAAATTTTGTTAATGGTTCTCCAAGAGTTTAAAGTATACATTTTAAATTAATCTAAGTCCACTTTCAAATGACACTATTCTACTTCATGTGTATTACAGACATCATATGACAGAATATTCCCAATTCCCATCTGATATGGTTAGGCTTTGTGTCCCCACCCAAATCTCATCTTGAATTGTAATCCCCAGGTGTTGAGAGAGAGACCTGGTCGGATGTGACTGGATCGTGGGGGTGGTTTCCCCCAGCTATTCTTATGATAGTGAGTGAGTTCTCTATAAAACAGGACCTGATGGTTTTAGAAGTGTCTGGCATTTCTCCTGCTTGCCCTTCTCTCTGCTGCCACCATGTGAAGAAGGTCCTTGCTTCTCCTTCACTTTCTGCTATGACTGTAAGTTTCCTGAGGCTTCCCCAACCATGCAGAACTGTGAGTCAATTAAACCTCTTTTCTTTATAAATTACCCAGTCTTGAGAAGTTCTTTATAGCAGTGTGAGAACAGACTAATGCACCATCCCATCCATTTTGACATTGCTAGCATTTATTTCACTTTATTCATATGGTATCTTCACCCAGTCAGTTTATCATTACTTTGATTAAACAATTAACTTTTAGGTCAATTGAGAATAAGAGATGTTTTTAAATTTTACCTTTATTTATTCCTTCCCTAGCACTCTTCTTTTTTATTAATTCAAATACTTGTACATATTTTTGGGGTATATGTGATATTTTGTTACATGCATAGACTTTGTAATGATCAAGTCAGGGCATTTGAGATGTCCATCACTTCAGATATTTATCATTTCTATGTGTTGGGAACACCTCAAGTCCTCTTTTATAGGTGTTTTGAAATACACAATACATTGCTGTTAACAATAGTTACTCTACTCTGCTATTAAACATTATAAATTATTCCTTCTTGGCCATATGTGGTGGCTTACACCTGTAATCCCAGCACTTGAGGAGGCTACAGTGGGAGGATAGCTTGAGCCCAGGAATTTGAGACAAGCCTGGATGACATAGCCAGAATCCATATCTACAAAAAAATTCCTCTCATAAACTGTATATTTGTATACATCAATCAACCTCTCTTTATCCCCTCACCACCTTTACACTGAAGTATATCATTCTACTCTCTACATCCATGAGACCAAGTTTTTAGCTTCCACATATGAGTGAGAACATGAGATATTTGTCTGATGGTGCCTGGTTTATTTCACTTAGCATAATGACCTCCAGTTCCATCCATATTGCAGCAAATGACATGATTTAATTCTTTGTTATGACCAAACAGTATTCAAATAGGTATATATACCACATTTTTTTATCCATTCATCTATTGATGGACACTTAGCTTAATTCCATATCTTGAATATTATGAATAGTGCTGCAATAAAAATGGGAGTGTAGGTATCCCTTTGACATATACTAATTTATTTGCCTTTGAATAAATACACAGTAGAGGGATTGCTGGATTATATGGTAGTTTTATTTTTGGTGTTTTGTAAATCTCCATACTGTTTATCATAGTGGCTGTACTAATTTACATTTCCGCTGACGGTGTATAAGAGTTCCCTTTTCTCCATATTGTCACCAACAGCTGTTAATTTTTCTCTTTTTAATCTAGCCATTCTGAGGTAAGATGTTATCTCACTGTAGTTTTGATTTGCATTTTTCTGATGATTAGTAATTAGTAATGTTCAGCATTTTTTCATAAACCTATTGGCCATTTGTATCTTTTTTGAGAAACATATATTCATGCTATTTGCCCACTTTTTAATGAAATATTTGTGTTTTTAAAATTTTTTTTTTTTTTTTTACTGTTAGGTTGTTTGAGTTCCTTATATATTTTAGGTATCAGTCCCCTGTTGAATGAAAATTTTGCAAATATTTTCTCCCATGCTGCAAGTTGTCTTTTCAATCTTTTAATTGTTTCTTTTGCTGTGAAGAAGCTTTTTAGTTTAATATAGTCTCATTTGCCCATTTTTATTTTCATTGTCTGTTCTTTTGATGTCTTAGTTATAAAATTTTTGCCAAGACCAAGCTGACATCTTTGTAGAAATTAACAGGCTAAGCCAGCTGTGGTGGCTCACACCTATAATCCCAGCACTTTGGACGACGAAGGCAGGAGGATCGTTTGAGCCCAGGAATTTGAGACCAGCCTGGACAATGTAAGGAGACACCATCTCTACTAAAAATAAAAAATAGACAGGTGTGGTGGTGGGCGCTTGTGGTCCCAGCTACTTAAGAAGCTGAGGTGGGAGGATCACTTGAGCCCAGTAGGTTGAGACCGCAGTTCGCCATGATTGCACCACTGAATTCCAGCCTGGGAGACAGAGCAAGACCCCTTCTCAAAAAAAATGAAATTAACTGGCGAATTCTAAAATTCACATAGAATTGCAAGGAACCCAGAATAGCCAAATAATCTTTAAAAAAAGAATGAAGTATGATAACTCACATTCTCTATTTTAAAACTTACTATTGTATAAAACTATGGTAACCAAGAGAGTGTAGTACCAGCTCAAAAACAGACATATAAATCAATGGAACAGTATTGCTGTCCCCAAAATCAACCAATACATATATGGTTAACTGATTTGTGCCAACCATCCAATGGGAAAAAACCAACTTTTTAAACAAATGATGCTGGGATAGCACAACTTGCAGAAGAATGTAATTGGACACCCACTTCATGCCATATGAAAAAGTTAACTCAAAATAGACCAAAGACCTAAATGTAAGAGCTAAAATTATACAGTGCTTAGCAAAAAACACAAAGGGAAACTTCCATGACCTTGAGTTTGGCAAAACATTTTTGATCTGACATCAAAAATATAAGCAAAAAAACCAAAAACTAGATAAATCGGACTTCATTAAAATTAAAAACTTCTGTGTTTCAAATGAGTGAAACTACTGTCGCTGATGAGTGAGTTTAGAGGGTGGAGAGGACTAGATTGTTGGCTGCATCAAAGCTGTTATCACTATTTGATACTTTACCGTACGGATGTATTATGCTGATTGATCTTTTAAAATATTAATCAAAAGTCATTGAAAAAAAGCTATGTTTGTGGAATATTGCCTAAAGAATAGGCAATCTGGCCAGGCGCGGTGGCTCATGCCTGTAATCCCAGCACTTTGGGAGGCCGAGGCAGGTGGATCACGAGGTCAGTAGATCGAGACCATTCCTGGCTAACACAGTGAAACCCCGTCTCTATTAAAAATACAAAAAATTAGCTGGGCATGGTGGCGGGCGCCTGTAGTCCCAGCTTCTCAGGAGGTTGAGGCAGGAGAATCGCTTGAACCCGGAAGACGGAGGTTGCAGTGAGCCGAGATCGCGCCACTGCACTCCAGCCTGGGCAACAGAGTGAGACTCCATCTCAAAAAGAAAAGAAAATAATAGGTAATCTAACACTCTCTCTATACATATATATTCTTGGACTAATGCTAGTGCTAGGTACATGGGCTGTGTTGCTTAGATTCTCCTCATAGAAGTTGCTTTTGTTGAATTGTGGTTAAGCATTATAGCATGAATCTCTACTGAGCAATGGTGTAAGACTCAGCACTGAGAAACTCATTGTGTTTACTGCATGGGAATTTTTAAAGGCACTGTTTAGTCCACTGCTCCTTCCCTACTCATGAGAACCCTCAGAAAAAGATTTCCTCTAGACTTAATGCCAGAAATAAATATGCTTCTTCTAAGAACTGATTAGCACTTATCTTATGATCACTGACTCAGCTTATACTTCACGTTTCCTTCTCTGTGTTGATCAGAGTCCTATAGGTGGGCCACTTCTAGACCCTCAAAGCATACATGGCTTCATTTCAATCTCTCTACCCTTATTCTCTTTTTGCTCAAATTAACTCACTTAGTTATCTTTACTTTTGCCTTGTCTTATCTAATGCACTTCTGTAAACTGCCTTAAATCCTTTTTGTAAAGAGATGGAGAGAAATGAGGCAGGGAGGGGAAGAGGGAGGAAATTTAGTATATAAATTGCATAGGGTTTTTAAGAAGACCTTAACACATTCAGGAAATTATTTACAAAGAGAGAATAAAAAATGTTCTTTAAAACTTGTACAGGGTATTAATTTAACTTTACCAATTATGACGTTATAATTCTAATACATAAAAAATAAACTTTTATAGTTGAAAAAACAAAGTCTCAGAAAAAAAATAACAGGAATAGGTAATGTAGGACCTATGAATGGCGTTCAAAAAACTCTCTAAAACTACAAACAAAATTTTGAGAGCACACACATTTCCCTGGTAAAAGAGTTCACAATTTTTATTAAAATTTCAAGAGATTAAAATAATAGATCAAATACCACAAAAAGTCTAACCTCACTGTACGTTTTTATTCAGTAAAAAGTTAAGAATAATTTTTCTTCTTAATATAAACATTTTCAAGAAATCATCCATAGCTAAAAAATTACTGATTGTAGCTCTTCAAGTGAAGTGAAATTGTAGCTCTTCAACTGAAAAGTTAAGTTCTAATATGGGAAACTTTCTCCTTCTTTCTCCTTCTTTCCTTCCTGCTTTCTTCTCTTTCCCCTTTCTTTCTTTCTTCTTTCTTTCTTTTTTCTCTTTCTTTCTTTTTCTCTTTCTTTCTTTTTCTCTTTCTTTCTCTTTCTCTCCTTCTTTCTTTCTTTCGGATCTCCCTCTGTTACCCAGGCTGAAGTTCAATGTTGTGATCACAGCTCACTGCAGCCTCAAACTCCTGGGCTCAAGTGATCCTCCCACCTCAGCCTCCCAAGTGACTTGTAAAACTTCTTTAAAGAAACTGCAAATTGTGAACTCAGCAATTAGTTCTTTTAAGAGTCATTTTATAAATAACACATTTTTCTGATTATCAATAAGTATATGTTTATTGTTTTAAGAAGAAAACAAAATCATGCTACCATTTGACTGTTAACATTTTTGTAGAAATATTTTTCTATTTTTTTCCCATCCATTAATTGTTTTAGTGTTACAAGATTTATAGGTTGATGATAAGAGGTATCTGTTTTCTTTATAAAACAAAAAAATCTTAAGTTATATCTCAAAAAATATCCTCAGAAGAGCTATTGACTGAAGGGTTGTGGTGGAGCCGAACATGGGTTTTGATGTCTAGGCCCAGATTTAATGCTCCCATATCAAATGCTATACCATCTTCAATGAGTCACTTTACTTTCCCAAGTCTCTATTTTCTCATCTACATGTTGGGGGCAGGAATAGTTTATAATAATATTTATTTCATCTATTCTTCCAGCTTGTAATGGTAATCAGATGAGAAAATATAAGTTGAAATGCTTTGTAACCTCTAATTGGATTGCAGATATTTTTTCCTTTATTCCAAAAATGCTGCTATTTCTCAAGATATTTTTTAATTTTCTCTTTTGGAATTCCCAGGAAAATTCATTTACATGTTATATAGGAAAAGACATTAATTAACAGTGTAGTTTTATTTTGTACCTAACTGTATATTACTCAGTGTATCTATTTTATTAATCACATTTCCTCAAATCTGCTTTAGAAGATGATTTTGCTACACAACTAATATACCTAACATTCTATATGCTCACAAGGCAAAGTCACTGTTTTAGATAAAATCTTTCTAGTAAGTGTTCAACTTGCCAATATTGTGACTTTGAAAAGGAAAACACTCATTTTGATACGTATCTAATTTTGTTGTTGCTATTGTTGGTAAGTTATTCATGTGGTTTTCTGGTCATATTTCCTAATTTAGAGCAATTTATCACTGTAATCCTTAATATGTTTTATTTCATTTCAATGTCTGTATTGTCTTAGCCTACTCAGGATTCTATAACCATGGACTGGGTACCTTATAAACAACAATAATTTATTCCTTACAATTCTGGAGGCTGGGAAGTCCAAGATCAAGGTGCTGGGAAATTCCATGTCTGGTGAGGGCCTGCTTCCTGATTCGTAGAAGCCTATTCTCTGTATCCTCACGTGGTGGAAGAAGCAAGAGAGTTCTCTGGGACCTCTTTTACAAGGGCCCTAATCCCATTCATGAAGTCTCCATCTTCATGATCTAATCATCTCCTAATACCATCACCTTCCAGGTTAGGATTTCAACATGTGAATTTTGAGAGGACACAAAGCTTTAGACTATAGCAAGTGCTTATGTTTTACTTTATAAATGTCATGATGCACAAACAGAAGGGCATGATTGAGCAGATATTTTAAAAATGTGAAGTCAGAAAGGCACAGATATTAAATATAAACTTCAAAATAGTTAAGATGGTAAATTTTATGCTATGTGCTTTTTATCACCATATATTGAGAAGGCACAGAAAGCTAGATCATGAGGTGAATGGCAATGGTGAACTCAGGTCACTGAGCTCTTTCTACCAATGTTTCACCACCAAGTAATAAAAAGTCTTTACAGGAGGCTGGACACAGTGGCTTGCGCCTGTAATCCCAGCACTTTGGGAGGCTGAGGGGAGCAGATCACTTGAGGTCAGGAGTTCGAGACCAGCCTGGCCAATATAGTGAAACCCCGTCTCTAGCAAAAATATAAAAAATTGACTGGGTGTGGTGGTGGGCGCCTGTAGTCCCAACTACTTGGGAGGCTGAGGCAGAGGAATAGCTTGAACATAGGAGGCAGAGGTTGCAGTCAGCCAAGACCATGCCACTACACTCCAGCCTGGGTGACAGAGCCACACTCCATCTCAAAAATAAGTAAATAAAAGTCTTGACAGGATCTAATAATTAGTCCTATCACCCCACACTCATACACCTGTTCTCAAAAATGATATTAATATGAGCAAAAATATAACACAAAAACCAAAGCTCCTTCTTCATTTCTGTACCAAAAATTGGCCAAATTCAGCCAACAATAGGAATATTAAATGCATCCTTTAGAATATGTTACATGCAGAAGAATGTCCATTTACTACAGTGGTTGTAACCTACCTCCCAAAAACTCTCCTGTCCTTTTTCTGACAGCCACAAATCAAGTAATTATGCTAAATTTGTAAATCTGAACATTATTCTGCTGCATGGTATTGCAAACATAATTTCTATTATTTTGTTGGATGAACAGGTCCTGGCCATCGCTGTGAGACTGAATGGATACATACAGATGCTACAGATGGACGTGTCATAATAGCTTTAAGCCACCAGAAGGAGCTCTAAAACAGACTACAGGGAAGTATTAGACGTTCTGGCAAAGAGGAGGAAAATAATATATTGTCTACAGATGGAGAGTTTAAACCACATTAAAACTTAATAAAGAATTACAGAGTGGCTGAGGGAATTATAACACTAAAAATTCTTCAGAAGACAAAATACAAGTGCCCAAAGGCATTATGCTAGTACTGTGGTTTTGTTATTTCTTTTTTAAGGGGAAAAAATACACGAGAAATATTGATTCAATTAGTGAAGCCAAACAAGGCATGAGATCGTAAATGAGAATAAATTTACACAGAGCTTCTCAACCCCTCCATCTGCCAAAATATTCCTTTCAGTGGAGTCAGCCTTATAGATGAACATTGGAAGATGATTCAAAAGATGCTGACAGCTTCCCTTCATCAGAAATTTCTCTTCTGATTAACCTCTAGTGCCTGAAATTCTTAAGACTTGCGCTCCACCTTAAGAACTTTAATTATGTCTTAACATTCTTGCTGTCTGTAATTGAGTTAAGGCTTCACCTCAACTTGGATGCGTAACATTGACTATTAGCAGGATTTAGCTTAAATGGCTTAATCTTTTACTAGACATCATCATATACTAGGAAGGCAAGACTTTGAGGATTAAAGTGATAACAATTTCTAACTGTGGGAGGAGTCCAGGTGTGGGAAACACAATCTATAGCCAAGGAATATTGTATTGGGGAAGCTGCCAGGGCCATGGGCACCTGTAGAAGAACAGTATCAACCACAAAGTCATAGTGAAGAAGCAAAAAAATGATAATAAACTCCCTCTTAGTCTGCTGTGGTTGCCGTAAAAAGTATCACATACTGAGTGACTTAAACAACAGAAATTTATGTTCTCATAGCTCTGGAGGCTGGAAGTCCAAAATCATGGTGTTGGCAGGGTTGGTTCCTTCTGAGACCTCTCACCTTGCCTGTAGGTGACCATCTTCTCCTTGTGTCTCCACATGGTCTTCCCTCTTGTTCATATTTGTCCAAGTCTCAATGTCCTCTTCTTGCAAGGACACCAGTTATGTTGGATTAGGGCTGACCCATGTGACTTCATTTTACCTTAATCATCTCTGTAAAGACCCTATCTCTAAATACAGTCTCATTCTGAGGCATAGGGGGTTGGGATTTGAACATATGAATTTTGGGGGGGCTGGGGGCTGACACAATTCAGTCCAAAGCACTCCCTTCTTTCCTTCCTTCCCAGGATTGTTCAGATGTCTTCAAATCCACCACGCAGTGAAGTGGCTATGAGGTAGCGGAGAGGGCCTGAGTGTTGTGACCTTTGCCTAGCAGTGTGACCTGGGGATGTTCTTTAGCCTCTTAGCCTTGGTTTTCCCATTTGTAAAATAAAGCTAGAAATACCTTCCTCACCAGGGAGTGGTGAGATCAAAGGAGTGATTAACAGGAATAAAGGAGGTGATAAAAGGGAACAAACAGGCACAGTATTCCTCAGGTATGGACTGAAGCCCCGCTAAGGCTCCTACCGCCCTGGAGAAATGAATCAGAATCCTTCACACAGCCAACAAGACCCTGTGTGACCTCATGCCCATCTAGCCCTGGCAGAGCTCCTCTGAGGTGAGAGGGGCCTGAGCCACATGGAATTTCTGATACCTCTGACAGGAAACAACAACAAAGAGATAAACATAAAAATGCCAAAACAGAGAATCAAAAACTGTTATATATTTTAAAATATTTATTTAATAAATTAATGCTTTAAAAATTAAACAGGCAATGACTGTATATACAACCTCAACTGGAGATCAGTCAAGAGTTTAAGTAAGTCTGGGTGCAGTGGCTGACATCTGTAATCCCAGCACTTTAGGAGACCAAAGTAAGAGGATCACTTCAGGCCAGGAGTTGTAGACCAGTCTGGGCAACATAGCAACACCCCGTTTCTACTAAAACTTAAAAATTAGTCAGGCATGATGGTGCATGCCTGTAGTCCCAGCTACTCAGGAAGCAGAGGCAGGAAGATCACTCAAACCCAGGAGGTCGAGGTTGCAGCTAGCCGTGATCATGCCACTGCGCTCCAGCCTGGGTGACAGAGCAAGACAGTGTCTCTAAAAAAATAAATAAATAAAAATAAATGTTAAAAGATCTAAATTTGAGGCTCTGGCAAACATGAGGCCAGGGCCCTCCGCCATACCTCTAAGCCCCTTCCAGTGAGTCTGCACTCCGGAGGCCCCAGACTCTCCACTTCATTTTACCAGGCTCCTTCCTGCCTCAGGCTCTTCCTTCATCATGCTTGACAATTAGTTAATCTTTTAGGTCTCAATTGCAACTGCATTTCCTTAGAGAATAATTTCTTCACCAATCCAATCATTTCATTTCCCCAGTGAAGGAGCATCTGAGTGTTTCACACATGCACTATCTCAGTCACATTACATAATCTCGTGGTGCTCTGGACTTCGTCTTCATAGCAGTGACAACAAGTGTAATTAAATAATTCACTATGTAACTTGTGTTTCTCTCTGCCTCTTCTCTAGAATATAGGCTGCCTGTCAATAAAAAGCAAGTCTATCTTTCTCAACTCTGTACCCTAAGTCTGACAAGGACCTCACACTCAGCGTGTACTCAATAACTATACAATGAATGAGTTTAAAGTGAATGTCACTATTCAAAACTCCTTCCTCCATATATAGACTTCTTGTGCCCTTTTCTGTAAATGTCAAGGTATATCTACTTCCATTTACTAAAAATTTATCCCTGCAAAACCCTAAAGTTTGAAATATTCATATTATATGTATTTATCCACATATATCATTTACTGTAAAAACAGGTTGTTATGATAAATGGGGTAAGGGATGAAATATACCACCAATACAGTTGGTGTGACTTTTTAGTCACTAATGATAAAGCTTTCTGAAAATGATATCGTTCAGTCAAAGTCATCTTCTAGCATCTGTCGAATGATGTGCAAACAAAAAAACATTTTCCAGACACTGTGCTCTTTCAGTGGTTTCGTTTTTATAGTGATAAACTTGACCAACAGGCATATATATCTTATTTGGCCATTTTTCATGAAAAATCCATTTATGAATGTAGCAGGATGAGCCACAGACAAAACTCCTCAGACACCGAGTTAAAGAAGGAAGGGGCTTATTCGGCCAGGAGCATCGGCAAGACTCCTGTCTCAAGAGCCGAGCTACCCAAGTGAGCAATTCCTGTCCCTTTAAAGGGCTAACAACTCTAAGGGGGTGCACGTCAGAGGGTCGTGATCGACTGAGCAAGCAGGGGGTATGTGACTGGGGGCTGCATGCACCGGTAATTAGATCAAAACAAAACAGGATAGGGATTTTCACAGTGCTTTTCTATACAATGTCTGTAATCTATAGATAACATAACCAATTAGGTCAGGGTCGATCTTTAACTACCAGGCCCAGGGTATGGTGCACGGCTGTCTGCTTGTGGATTTCATTTCTGCCTTTTAGTTTTTACTTTTTCTTTTTTTGGAGGCAGAAATTAGGCATAAGACAATATGAGGGGTGGTCTCCTCCCTTATTCCCCCCCTTTGAGACTCTCACTCAATAGTGCGAGTTCTCACTTTCATTCTTACTACCTATGTCTTCTTGCAAGACAGATCGATAGTGATTCATATAGTACACTTATGCTGAAGCATTTTGGTGAACTAAGGTAGTGATGAAGCTTTTTATCATTTGAAGAAGTACAGGTAGCAAACAAGGGAGCAGTAAGCGGTTCCTATTACTATTATAACTGTTATTATAAGAGTTTTAAATTCTCCTAGTGCTGGGAACCATTTTCTAAACATGGCCCCAGGATCAAATCCATGCCACACTTGCACAGGCACATGTGCCACTTTTGTCATATCTCTAACTATGTCCTCAACTACTTGCCCTTGATTATCTATATGTAGGCAGCAATTAGGTTAAATTTCCTACAGGCCTCTCCTTCAGCTGCTAGCAAGTAGTCTAGAGCTAATCTATTTTGATAGATAGCATTTCTCATCTGAATTTCTTGCCAGGCCAGAATAGTCAAGGCTCTGCAGGTTTTATTAGTGATTATTTTTAAGACAGCTTGTAACCGTATGATTTGGTTGATCATGTAAATGGGGGTCTGGTATCCCCATGAGCCATCTTGTGCCTAAGTAGCAGGTCCATAATATTGTATGATTTTCTCAGGGGGCCATTTATCATTTTTTAAAATTTCCTATAGCTATGCTTCTCTTTTCGCAGGAAGCATAGACAGGGGAGCCCAGGAGTTCGCCTGTTTTTATGGGCAGTAGGAAGAAAGATGGTTTAATAGTGCCAATAACACAACTACCTGCCTATCGGTCAGGTAATTTGGCGTAAGCTCTATGCCTATATATCCAGTACAATCCAGTGGGGGCTGTCCAGTCCCGGTGGGACTCCGGGTGGGTCCACACGGTTTGCAACTTTGGGAATCGACTGAATGGATTTCTCTCTGTGTGATTTGAACTCCACCAAGTGACTGCTTTTGTGGTACCATTATACACTTTCTGTCCCAGACAACTAAGTCTTCCTACGGGGTGAGCGAATTATTTTCCTTCTCTAGCTATGCAGTATTGTCCAATAATTGAGGCTTTTAGGACCCAGAAATTATCAGGGTGATTCTTTTGAGCTGGGAATTCATCAGGAACTGGGTCTGTAGGTACTAACTCTCGGGCTTCTCATGGCCATTGATCTCCTATTACAGTTACTCCACGTACATAACATGAAGTGACATTGAGAGACTGGGCTACATGCTCAGCTAATTGCAAAAACGAATTTCTTGTTTTTCCTAGAATTTCTGGTACTGGCACATTTAGTTCATCATAGGAAGTTTGAAATACTGGCTCAGGAGAGCGTTTGTAAACTTCTCCTCAAACTAAGATATTTACTCGAGGATCCAGTCCAGCCCCGTGGATTCCTAAGGTCACAAGCTCCTCTTTTTTCCAGCGAGGGTCAAGGGTATTGGTTATTACTAGCTGTAAGGGGTTACACTGTCCCTTAGTAAAGGAAAGGCCATTTTTTTCCCTTCTGAAGGTGGGCTGGATCCTTTTCATTTTTTTTTAATCCAAGTGGCCTAAATGACACAAGACCAGTACTTACATTTATTTCCACACACTCCTAATTTATGACAGATGTACTTATTTTCTGCCATATAGCCTCTTTTCTAATTAAGAGAACCACACCTTATTCCTAACTTATTAGTATTAATGACAGCACAGGCATCAAATTTTAACTTGACTTGTTTGGGCACCCCTTTTTCTTCTGTTTTTGCTAACACTTTACTCGTATCGTTTATGAGCCCCCATCAGTCCTCAGTCCTTAATCTTATTTTAAAACTGTGGTCATGGGAGGCTCAGATGGATCATAACACACATCAGGTTGGTCATTTCCTGGGCTACATACCTTTTATAGAATAACATTATACAAACAAGTTATTTTTAGAGTTCCAGTACACTTATAATAACCATAAAATAATAGGACCATAGCAACCTTTTGTCGTACCTCAGTGACTTGATGTGTACACTGGGAACAGTCCTCAGTCTGAGGAAGGTCAGTTGAAGGCTTTACTGTAACAGTCCAAATTTTAAGGAAAATGAGTTCCGCGATGAGTTTTCTCATGCTTTGGCTGTGCGTGGACCAGTCAGCTTCTGGGTGTGACTGGAGCATGGCTTGTCGTCTTCTTCAGAGTCACTTTGCAGGGGTTGGCGAAGCTGCTCCCGTCCATGTACCGCTCACAGTCTACTGATGATTAAGGATGGTCTTGGAGGTTGGGCCTGCTAGAATAAACTGAGTCCAACACCTCTACACAGTTGTGTTTAACTGGGCTCTCTGATACCAGGAGCAAGGTGGCGGGGTTTAGGGTGTTGCAAACTTCAGTGGTTATGTGCGGATTTTCACATAGCAAGCTTTGGTACTTGGTTAATCTAGCATTTGTTAACCAATGATGTCCTTTGGTAGTCATTAAAGTTACCACAGCATGGGGGGCCTTCATATTCAGGTTTTGCCTAAGCGTTAGTTTATCTGCTTCTTGTGCTAACAGGGCCATTGCTGCTAGGGCCCTTAGACCTGGGGGCCAGCCTTTGGAAACCCTGTCTAGTTGTTTTGAATATAACAAGGCTGTCTCCCAACACTAAGTTCACTTCGTGTCTCTCACGGCAGGGAGGAAACTTAGCGTTCCTTGGAGACCTGAAAGGTTGCAGTGAGCTTAAGAATTTTCAAGAGCTTATCAATCAGTCGGCCCTTGTTCATCCCTGAGCGGATGTGTGGTGGTGGTGTGGTGGACCTTTACTGGGCACTCTGCTGAATAAGTGGAGGGGCACTTGTACTTTAGTCCTGTTGGCTATCCCTTTCACCCTGGCATTTCATCAACCAGAAGGAAAAAAAAATAAGATATCATAAAGCAAGAGAAGCCCCTTATGGGTCTTTCTACTCTCATGTCTATTTAGACGCAATTGGAGTCCCACAAGGAACACCAGATCAATTTAAAGCTTGAAATCAAATAGCTGCAGGATTTGAGTCAATATTTTGGTGGGTGACAGTTAATGAAAATGAAGATTAGATAAACTACATCTATTACAACCAACAGCAACGAGCTTTCATGAGTTAAAAGAAAAACTCATGTCGGCCCCAGCCCTGAGGCTACCTGACCTGACTAAACTCTTTACACTCTATGCATCAGAAAGAGAAAAAAAGGCAGTTGGAGTTTTAACCCAGACTGTGGGGCCGGCCAATGCCAGTGGCCTATCTCTCAAAACAGGGTATAACAAGGCAAGCATTAAATGCAATAGTTTGAGGCAAAACTGACTTGGTTATGGTAGTAACTATATGGTCAGCAATAGAATGAGGAAAGAAGGAAGAGTAATAGAATAGATGAAAAGAGTTAAATTTTTCTTAGCTTTAGTTTGGTAGGGTTTTCTGCTGGGACTATGGCCCACGACTCTGGAGGGGGTGGCGCTTTCTTGACTCGCATGTGATCATGTGATGAGTCCATTCTTTTTTTTTTTTTTTTTTTTTTTTTTTTGCTGTACGAACAGCAGTCTTGGTGGTTAGCAGCACAAGGTAGGGTCCTTCCCAGGCTGGCTCAAGTTTTTCTTTCTTCCACCCTTTGATGAGAATGTGATCTTCAGGCTGGTGCTGGTTTACCGGAAATTCTAGGGGTGGTACATGTACTAAAAGACTTTTAGTTTTTGAGAGAAAGGAAAGTGGAAGATAAACCAAGTATATGATTTTTAAGAAATTGACCTTTTGTTTTAAATGTGGGGACCTTGGTAGTGGACTTTATAGTCCTTAGTGCCTTTTTACTGAGAAATTTCCTTTAGCACATATTTTTATTAGTTTTTAAACCAAAGAAAGCCAAATACCATTTTACATTTAGCAACGCTTCTCATATGATTTTTATACCAGATAAGCTAAATTTTATCTTTATATTATTGTTATTAATGTTAAATCTAATTTTAATAAAACCTTGTAGACATATGTATCTAATTTTTAATGTTTGACCATAAGGTAAGATTTTATAGACTCTTTTTAACCTTTTATAATTTTTGCTAAAGAGCAGGTTGGTGCTTTAAGAAAAACCTGTTATGCTTTTACTTTAATGTCCACTTCACAGAAAAACTGGGTGATACTTCTTTAACTTTAGCTAATATGTTTACACACAGAATTTTCTTTACAATTAACGTTTTAAAACTCTCTTAAACCTTCAAAACAATAATTTTTTTAACTTTTTAATGTAGGTGAAAATGTACATTCTTATGCCACCTTATAATCCTCTTACCAAACATATATTTTACTTTTCTTATACACCTTGTACATAAACTGTTTTTTTTTTTTCAATAGTTTTACACTCAGGAGGCCTAGTTACTTTTAAATTATACCACATTTTTTGCATAAACTCTTTTTTATAATATTTTTTTCTTTCATGACTTTCGCAGACAATTCTTCGACATGCCTCAACTTTTTGACTTATTACAAATATTTCTTTCTTTAAACAACCAGTTATTTCAGGACAAGAATTTATCACATAATACTCTTTTTATATAAATTCTGCCCCTCCTTTTTTTTCCTTTTTTTTTTTCTTTAGGATACTTCTGAACTGGTGGGGTGTGCTCACAATGAGGTTTCCTCTATAAATTATTTTTTTACCTTTTTTTTTTTTTTTTTTTTTTTTTTTGGTTAGCAAAGCAGTTGCCGCTACAGATTAAATGCATTTGGGCCATCCGCGGGTTACTGAGTTAAGGATTTTTGATACGAAGGCCTCAGTGCTTTCAGGATATGCCCTTGTTTACACTGAAAACAAAGTGGTATTGGAGTATTATAGGGTTATGGAGAATACCTTCAATTATCAATTATAGGTTTTAAATTTACCTTGGTTTTTAAAGGAATAGGGTACACTTTTTTTTAACTACTTGTATATCTCTCTCTTTCTTTCTCTCTTTGACTTTGTCTCTCTCTCTTTGACTTTCCTTTTGCCTCTGTCTCTTCTTCTCTCTCTACCTCTCTCTTTTTTCTCTCTCTCTCTCCTTGACTCCCTGTTTGTCTGTCTCTTCTCTGTCTCTTCCTCTCTCTCTTTGCCTCTTTTTCTCTCTGTCTCTTTCCTTTCTCTTTCTCTCTGCTGGTCTCTCCTTGCCTCTGCCAGCCGCTTACGCTGCTGTTCTCTCAACCACTGTGTGTTGGGGGCGGGGGGTTTAAAACCAGCTGTAACCAAATGTCTATGTACGGGAACTGGTCTGGGCTCCCTGGCTTACAGGCTACCTTGTGCCATGCCTTTGAAACAAGGGACCTGTCCAGGCTTCCTTCTAATGGCCAACCTACCTCTAATGCTGGCCGGTCTATCTTACACAAAGTTTTCAGTTTTCCTAGTGTCATAGTACTCCATAGTCTCCTTTAAATTCTTTTTTGAAATTTTTCAACATAGTTCCTAGTAGGGTGGGCTTATTTGTGCCTGACCTATGCTTCTTTGAGACAAAATACCACGCCCATACCACACGCAAACCACAAAACAAAGAACGGGTAAAAAGGGCACACACACAGTTTTGCAGTTTGCACCAAACCAAAATCAAAACCAAAATCAGAGTATCCAGAAATCCAAGCCAGGTCAAAACCAAAACCAAAGTATCAAGGAATCCAAGTCAAGTCAAAAACAAAAACCAAAGGGCTGGTACAGGCACGCCATGGGTGATGAGGCCATGCTTCCACTCAAATGGAGTAGGCAAGTTCCCAAGACCAGCCCTGTCAAGCAATTCAAACCAAGTCAAAACCAAAACCAAAACCAAAACCAAAGTGCCGATAAAGGCATGCCGTGGGTGATCGGGCCACGCTTCCACTCAAATGGAGTGGGCAAGTTTCAAAGACTAGTCTTACCAAGTTTTAGATGTCCAGACTCCAAGTGCCCATTCCTTCCCGGTGTTCAGCCACTGCGTTGATCCTCCACGGGGGCCTGCCACACACTGCTCTGGCGAGGCATCCCACAGGGGCAATTGCCTACCGGGGAGCGCTCTCAGGATCCGCGTCACTCCGGCTGATCAGAGTCCCCCACAGGGATGTTCCACAGGGCAGGCTTAAGCCACCTGAAGAGCTGCCTCAACCTTCCACCAATCATCTCGCTTCCCAGTCAGGGAACCAAGAAATGTAGCAGGATGAGCTGCAGACAAAACTCCTCAGACACCGAGTTAAAGAAAGAAGGGGCTTATTCGGCTGGGGGCATCGGCAAGACTCCTGTCTCAAGAGCCGAGCTACCCGAGTGAGCAATTCCTGTCCCTTTTAAGGGCTCACAACTCTAAGGGGGTCCTGTGAGAGGGTCGTGATTGATTGAGCAAGCAGGGGGTACGTGACTGGGGGCTGCATGCACCGGTATTTAGATCAAAACAAAACAGGATAGGGATTTTCACAGTGCTTTTCTATACAATGTCTGTAATCTATAGATAACATAACCAATTAAGTCAGGGGTCCATCTTTAACTACCAGGCTCAGGGTGTGGCGTGGGGCTGTCTGCTTGTGGATTTCATTTCTGCCTTTTAGTTTTCACTTTTTCTTTTTTTGGAGGCAGAAATTGGGCATAAGACAATATGAGTGGTGGTCTCCTTCCCTATGAGTACAGAAACCAAGACCAAGCTGCTGGGGACACTATTGCCACAAAACAGCTTTTTATTCTGGTTTCTGGTACCCACCATACACTCTGTGGACAGAATGTATCCTCACACTATTATTAGCTCTTTGAGCCAGATAGCTCACATGGATGAACCGGGAGCCCCCAAGGGCCCGAGTAACTGCCCACTCTATTCTGCATCAGTTGCTGTGTTAACGAGTATCAATTAAAAACCATAATGGAAGCAAAATGAAGTTAATTACATAATTCTCAATGGCTCAAGTTGAAGTCTACTAAAATTTAAAATCAAGAGCCTGGGACACCACCAACATAAGAAAAATAGACAGTCTGCCTCGTGAGGCCTATGTGATTAGAATTATCTGTAGCTAACCAAAGAAAAGAGGGTAAGATTCAAGACCTTGGCAACATATCCGTTCATCAAATATCTGCTCAGGGCCTACAACATGCTACCTTAGGTACAAGAGTGAAAATATGGCCCAATGATCCACGCACCACATCAGAGATGGGCAACCATGACACCAGAGCAGTCTCAAGGCTCTCTCTCTCTCCTAGCTGCCACCCACGACACTCGGGGCAGGCTGACCCGCTATTTTCCTCTGCTTGCATTCCAGGTGTCTCAGAAGTTCCCAGTGGCTAGGATATTTTCCCACCCTAAACAGAATCATGATTTCCTTCTCCCAAATGTGCACGTTATCCTGTGTTTCTTGCCTTCTTTAGTGGCGTCACCAGTAATGTATCTACTCGAGTATTCCCAGCTAGATATTTGGTGGTGATTTTGTCTCCTTTCTGTCTAGCCTTCATTTGCCGTAAGTTATCTTTTTACAATATAGGATTGATCATACACTTGGCCCTCTTTTCCAGTCCGAAATTGTGTCCAAGCTCATATTAAAATTACATCCTCTGGGTGCAGTGGCTCATACCTGTAATCCCAGCACTATGGGAGGCTGAGGTGGGAGGAGTGCTTGAGCTTAGGAATTCAAGACCAGCCTGGGCAACACAGCAAGACTCTATCTCTACAGAAAGTGTACCTGTAGTCCCAGCTACTTGAGAGGCTGAAGTAGGAGGATCACTTGAGCCCAGATAGTTGAGGCTGCAGTAAGCCGAGATTGCACCACTGCACTCCAAGCTGGGCGACAGAGAGTGACCTTGTCTTGAACTAAATAAATAAATAAATAAAATTATCCCCAGGGGATTTTAATTTACGGAGGTGACTGAGTGCCATCATAGAGGGGTCAATGACATTGAAAGAAGCTTATTATTTAACATTTTGCAAGAGAAGTAGACTCACCAAGCCACACAGGACTGCAGAAGCACCAAGTTTGGGTGAGAGGAAAAGGAGGGGTGAGGGAGAAGCTGAGGCCAGAGATGTTATCAGGGTTTCTGTGAGAAAGGCAAGGTAGGATGGAGTAAACAATTTAGGATTGGTTAGTTTGAATAAGTGTGGCGGGCTTTGGAGCAGAGAGGGTGCCTCTAGTTGCCTCCTTCCTGGCCCTTGGTTGATTTAAAGCAGGGAAAATATTGGCTTAGTGTGTGAGTTAGATAAGGAGGCAGGTAGGGGCCCAGCCTTGGATCAACCAGTTTGCCCATGGAAGGTGAGCTCCAGGCAAGCCATCCACCACCCCCAGGAATCATCCAGGCCTCAGGGGGCAGCCTTTCTCTGGATCTGCAAGTCTCTTGAGAGATGTCAACATAAGATAAGATATAGATATAGAAAATACCTACTCAAGTATTCCCAGCTAGATAGCTGGTGGTGTTTTTGTCTCCTTTCTGTCCAGCCTCCATTTGCCGTAAGTTATCTTTTTACAATATAGGATTGATCATACACTTGGCCCTCTTTTCCAATCCGAAACTGTGTTCAAGCTTGTATTAAAATTATACCCACATTAAAATTATAGAAAATATCTATATCTTAAGATGTAGAAAATTTAAAAGTTGTAACTAATAGAAGGTTCTCCCCAGCCAATTGCATAAACGCAAAACTGATCATCACTCCTGCATCCATGCCCACAGATGCCCCGTCACCCTCTCTCCTTGTGTATTCTGCATTAAACCAGTGTGAGCCTCTTGTTCTTCCCCCAAACAGGCCACAGGTCTGTTGTGAACCTGTGTTAATCTCCCTATGTTCGTGCTGCCTGAGTTACCTTCCTGTCCCTGTCCAGCTGGAGAAATCCCAATTATTTTGGGTCCAACTCCTTGAACTACTTGGCAGAAGGAAATTGCTGCTGCTGCTTCTGGGCTTGCACGGTCCTTTGCTCATATCTTTATTGTACTACTTATCACATGGGTTATATTTAATTGTTTGTGTGTGCATGACTATTTACTACATTATAAGTCCTTTGAAGACAAGCAACCATTTTAGTCTTATCTCCATATTTCCAATGTCTGGCATAGGGCACAAAGTAAGTATTCTTCCCGTGATTGTAGAATTAATTCCTTCGTTTCACTGGATGCTTGAAGTCTTGAAGGAACTTTGGGGTATTCATGCAATCACTCTCTTACACACAGCTAAGGCTAATGTTCTTTGTGTAGCATACAATTACAAAGCCTTTCAGCAAGTTTAAATACAATGACACATATATGGACACTTGTTTACATTGGGGTTCTCTGGTTACAAGCCAAAAACCAGATGTTGGGGTTCTGGCTAACTTAAGCAAAACCGAAGTTATCTGGAAAGCTCTTAGGAGTACACAGAATCAATCAGCAGGCTGGACAAGTGGGGTTTGAAGGGGCAGGAACCCAGGTATCTCAAGGGACTAGTAAACAAGAACAGGAATGGTGTGGTAGCAAGAACAGTTCTTCCTGGGCAGTACTGCTAAAATAAATCAACTTGGCCCTTCTTAGTCTCTGCCACTCCACTAAAGATTTAAATCATGTGGATGGTACATCAGTTGGCATAGCTTGGGTTATGTGCCCAACCATCAGCTTGCTGAAGCAAAAATGTCTGACTAACAAACAGTTCCAGCAGACTAAATCCAATGAGACATGACAGTCCTCAAAAGGAAATTGGTGTTCTATGAGAAAGACACATTAGACTCTGCTTGTCATAACCGCACAAGCCTCCTCTATACTTGCATCCTAAAGTCAAATTTAACTCGACGTTGTAACAATTGTTACAATGCAATCACTATTAAGTCATATCATTTTTAATCTACAGTCACTCACTTGGAGAGAATAGACGCTTAATCCAATAAAAGGGCTTTGTTATTTTTCAAAATTACTAATTTATGAGACACTAGGCTGAAAGAACATAGTGAATGAGTAGTAAAACAAATAGCCAGTGATACAACAGCATCAGAAAGCTCAAGCCATCACCACCCATCTGGATCACCACAGACCGTGATCGTTGTGATGGCACAGTGTGTAGCAGTGGAGAAAGTGACATGCCTCTCGGGCCAGAGCTGCGTTTCAGCCCACAGAGCTCCTGCATGTAGCTGCTGCAGCTGCAGTGTTGAGGGAGTCGTGGCTCAATTAATGAGCATTAAAATACCGTTCCTATAGAATTGTAGCCAGGGAACATGATCATTTACTCAGGAAAATATCTGAAACATTTTCCCTGCTGGATAGAGAGAGAAAATTAAATGATATAAAATAAACTCCTAGTTCTCCATATGTGAGCTCTCCACATTACGGATTGTCAGATCAAGAGCTATTATTTGTCACCATGGCCCTGAGCATGACCCAGCTGGTCTAGATGTGACAGTTGAAAAATTATATGGATGAAAAATTATATGGATAAAAATACGTTTCTCTGCTTATTTACATTGTGTGCTCCACAAAAGCTACAGGAATAAAGAATGTTTCTTAAACTTGAGGCTCTATTTTAGTTAGCACATTACTTTTCTTGTTCCAAATATATCCCTTCAGCCAAGTTAGAAATCCGTCTTTTCTTTTCACGGTCTGTTATTGTGTTCATCACCAAGTTTCTTAGTGGCTATTTTCTCCAGGATGGTCCCAAAACTTTTACCTTCTCATAACAATCTCCATTCATTTTTCTTTTCTCTTTTTTTAATAAGGTATCATTTTCTCTTGTAGCAAAGGGCCAAAATGTCTTTCCTACTTTTGCACCATTTATTACTTACAGTTAGCAAAATCTCTTTTATATTGAAGTGATACATTTAAGACTCAGGTTATCAAAACAGTCAGAAATCCGGCCAGTCATGTGGATAATTAGAATTGTTTTCAGGACTGTGATATTTTTACCCTTTCCTGAAATGACAGGTATGTCAAATAAGACATGTATTTCTCAAAAGCTCTGTTGGAAGCTTCTGGATTCTAGAATGTACTCATAGTTTTGTTTATTTAGCAGTTCTCAAACCCTTTGATCTCTCAAACCCATTACATTACCAAAATGCAGTGAGAACTTTTGTTTATGTAGGTTACATCCATTAATATTTATCATATTAGAAATAGTGAAGAATTTTTAATGCATTTAAAGTCTTTTTTAAAGTGACAATGAACTCATTACTTTTTAACATAATCGAATTTAAAAATGTTTTTCGTTTTCTTTTTTTGGGGTGTGGGGGTGGGGGTGTGGACAGGGTCTTACTCTGTCACCCAGGCTGGAGTACAGTGGTATGATCTTGGCTCACTGAAATGTCCACCTCCCAGGCTCAAGCAATCCCCCAACCTTGGCCACCCCAATAGCTGGGACTATAGGTGCGCACCCCCATGCCTGGCTAAATTTTTGTTTGTTTGTTTGTTTGAGGCAGGGTTTTTTTTGCCATGTTGCCCAGGATGGTCTTGAATTCCTGGGCTGAAGCCATCCTTCAGCCTCGGCCTTCCAAAGTGCTGGGATTATAGGCATGAGCCACTCACCGTGCCTGGCCAAAAACATATTTCTAAAATAAAATGAATTAGGAGACTGGCATGCATTGTTTTACGTTTTGGTTGTTTCTTAGTGTCTGGCTTAGGAGGAGAAGGCTAGATTCTAACAATCTGCTTCTGATCTATGTCATTTTGGTTGAAATATATGAAGAAAATCCAGACTTACATGAATATGTGGTTAGAAAGGTGAAGAGTATGTAATAGCCTTCTCAGATAACTGGATAATCTTCTTGGGTATGACACTGAAATTCACCTAGTGTTAACTTCTCAAACAACAGCTGCAATGGGACAACCAAAACTGAGTCATTGAACTTTCCTTCCTCTGTTACATCGAAGCCCACCTGTCTACCTCAGTCATTAAATGGCTCTTTCACCCATGTTTGATTTTGTAACTTGCAAATGTTGACAAATTTTATTATAACAATGTCAAAAAATCACACTTGTTAATATCTCCATTGATCTCAACATTCTTTTAAGTACAGGGAGACTGTGAAGCTCATAATGGTATACACAGATTTTTGAAAATTCTGATTTTTGCTTAAAGCTATCTGTGTGTGCGCGCGCGCACACACACACACACGCATGTTCAGAGGTTGCTACTTTAGAATCTTAGGAAGAGAATTTCTTTTTTTTTTTTTTTTTTTTGAGACAGAGTTTCGCTCTTGTTGCCCAGGCTGGAGTGCAGTGGCACAACTTTGGCTCACCACAACCTCCACTTCCCGGGTTCAAGCAATTCTCCTGCCTCAGCCTCCCAAGTAGCTGGGATTATAGGCATGAGCCACCACACCTGGCTAATTTTTGCGTTTTTAGTAGAGAAGAGGTTTCACCGTGTTAGCCAGGCTGGTCTTGAACTCCTGACCTTGTGATCCACCCACCTCGGCCTCCCAAAATGCTGGGATTACAGGCATGAGCCACCGCACCCGGCCCTAGAAAGAGAATTTCTTAGTGATTGGAAAACATGATCATAGGTCATGATTCCTAGTATAAATGACCAGGAATCATGATCAGATCTTTCTGCAGGTAAATCATTTCTTCTGCCCACTTTCATTTTCTTGTTAAATATTTTATTATCAAAGTAATATAAGTTCACTAAAGACAAATCATAAAAATAAACAAATAAACCATAATCCTACTAACAAAGGTAACATTGTTAACCTTTTTCAGTACATGGTACTCTTTTTATTTATTTATTTTTTATTTTTTATTTATTTATTTATTTATTTATTTTAGACGTGGTCTCACTCTGTTCCCCAGGCTGGAGTGCAGTAGTGTGATCACAGCTCACTGCAGACTAGATCTCCCAGGCTCAAGCGATTCTCCTGCCTCAGCCTCCCTAGTAGCTGTGACTACAGGTGTGTGTCGCCATGCCTGGCTAATTTTGTTGTTGTTTGTAGAGATGGAGTCTTGCTATGTTGCCCAGGCTGGATCTACTTTGTCTTAAGTACTCATTAGACCTATCTAGGAAGAGAATAATAAAAAGTAGTGCATGTGCTAAATTCACTTTCACATTGCCCATTTCAATTACAACTCTTAGCCTGGTTTTTAATTTTTCTTTCTCAAAAACAATCCCATTACCACTTCCATACTATCCTGTAATAGTTATGGTTGCTGTATCAAATTACTATAAATATAATTACTTAACACAGCACAATTTATTATTTTACCATTGTGTAGGGTCTCACTGAGCTACAAACAAGGTGTTGGCAGGGCTGTGTTCCTCTCTAGAGGATCTAGGAGAAAATCTGTTTCTTTGGTTTTTCCAACTGGAAGATGCCTGCACACCTCAGCTCAAGACTTCCTTCCTCTGTCTTCAACGTCAGCACAGCTGGATTTACTCTTCACACTGCCACCTTTCTGGTTCTCTCTCCATAGTCATGTCTCTCTCTGACCATAGTAGGAAAACATCCGTGTGATTTGATTGAGCACACCCAGATATTCCAGATTAATCTCCTCATCTCAAATTCCTTAACCATATTTGCTAAGTCTCTTTTCCCCATGTGAATCAAAATTCTTGGAAAATAAATTTAAAAAGGACTTTATTCCAATGAACAGTTTGCAAACCAGGGAGACACAGTCTTTGGTGTAAACGAAGGTGTGTTCTAGAGAACAAAGAGAAAGTTTGTCTTTTATTGAGATAGTTCTTACTTAGGTTCCCACTCAAGTCTACTTATGCAAATAAAGAATTCAAACTTGCTTACTTTTGATTGGTTGGCATTTGCTGAGTTCTGATTGGTCAAACCAGGTCACAGCCTATTGATTGGTTCATGGGGATGTAAACAGGAACAGCCAACTATGAAGTTCCCAAAGTTAAGCAGATGTGTGGGTTTTCTGGGAGTTCAAAGTACATGTGTGACCTCTAGTCAGCAAATGGCTGCTTGGCTTTAATTTGAATTTAAGCACGGTTAGCCACTCAGGATTCATTCTGAGGGATTGAACCATTCAGGGTTCACACCATGTAAGGTAAGTATTCACAGGATTTGAGAATTCAGGTGTGGACATCTTTGGAGATCTACCGTTCTGCCTTCTTCGTTTGTTGGCAGCATTCTGAGGAAGTTTCATTATTCTCAAAAGTAATTTATGTAATTTTAAAAGTAATATGCTATAACTTCAACGTCTTCACTGGATATCTTATTCATCAGTCAGTGCTCAAGCAGAGATGTATGTCTCATTTTGTCCTAAATATATTATTTTAAGGCTTCTGTTCTAATTTCCACACTCTTTATGTATCTAGAGACAGATAGTACATACATCCCTTACTTTTATTTTGTACCTTTCGTTTGCCAATACCCTTTAAATAAACACATTATTTATGACCATCTTCAATGATCCAAAAAAGGTCTTCTTTATTTTGCAACTAAAATCTCTTAAATGTTAAGGCCACATGTGGTAAAATACATGTCACATTAAAATTACCATTTCAACCATTTTTAAATATACAGTTCAGTGACATTAAGTGCATTCACATTGTTGTACAACCACTGCCACTATCCATCTCCAGAACTCTTCCATCTGATAAAACTGAAACTCTGTACCCATTAAACAATAACTCCCCACTATTCTCTCCTCTTAGCCTCTGGCAACATCCATTCTATTTTCCAGCTTTATGATTTTGATGACACTAAGTACCTTATTTAAGTAGAATTATACAGTTATTTTTTTTTGACAGGCTTATTTCATTTAGTACAATGACCTCAAGTTTCACCCATATTGTAGCATGTATCCGAATTTTCTTCTTTTTTAAAGCTGAATAATATTCCATTGTATGTAATACCATACCACATTTTGTTTATTCAAAGTGAATACTTTCAGTGAACCCTTGTATTGCTTTCATATTTTAGCTGTTGTGAATAATACTGCTGTGAATGTGGGTGTATAAATATCTCTTCGAGGTTCTGCTTTCAGTTCTTTGCAGTATATATCCAGAAGTGAAATTGCTGAATTATATTGTAATTATATTTTTAATTTTTGAGGAACCACCATTCTATTTTCCACTGCAGCTGTACCATTTTACATTCCCACCAACAGTGCACGGTGGTTCCAATTTATCCACCTCCTTGCCAACGCTAATTTTCTGGGTTTTTTTCATTCAAAATCTTTTTTTGTTTGTTTTTTTGAGACAGAGTCTCTCTCTGTCGCCCAGGCTGGAGTGCAGTGGCACAGTCATGGCTCACTGCAGCCTTGACCTCCTGAGCTGAAACGTTCCTCCTACCTGAGCCTCCCAAGTAGCTGGGACCACAGGTGCATGCCACTATGCCCAATTAATTTTTAAAATTTTTTGTAGAGACGAGGTTTCACTATGTTGCCCAGGTTTGTCTCGAACTCCTAGGCTCAAGCTGTTCTCTCATCTCAGCCTCCCAAAGCAAAGGGCTGGGATAAGAGGCATGAGCTACCACTCCCTGCCTGTTTTTTTTTTTTGAGACGGAGTTTCACTCTGTCGCCTAGGCTGGAGTGCAGTGGCATGATCTTGGCTCATTGCAACCTCCTCCTCCTGGGTTCAAGTGATTCTCCTGCCTCAGCCTCCCGAGTAGGTGGGACTACAGGTGCCCGCCACCACCCCTGGCTAATTTTTGTATTTTTAGTAGAGGCGGGTTTTCACCATGTTGGCCAGGCTGGTCTTAAACTCCTGACCTCAAGTGATCTGTCCACCTTGGCCTCCCAAAGTGCTGGGATTACAGGTGTGAGCCACCACTCCCGGCCCTTTTTTTTTTTTTAAATAATACCTGTCTTAATACATGTGAGGTATCTCATTGTGGTTTTAATTTGAATTTCTCTACTGATTAATGATATTGAACACCTTTTCATGTGGTTATTGGCCGTTTGTATATCATCTTTAGGGAATTGTCTGTTAAAGTTCTTTGCAGCTGGGCGCGGTGGCTCACGCCTGTAATCCCAGCACTTTGGAGGGCTGAGGCAGGCAGATCACCTGAGGTCGGGAGTTTGAGACCAGCCTGACCAACATGGAGAAACTCCCTCTCTACTAAAAATACAAAATTAGCCCGCCGTGGTTGGTACATTCCTGTAATCCCAGCTACTCGGAAGGCTGAGGCAGGAGAATTGCTGAACCCAGGAGGTGGTGGTTGCGGTGAGCTGAGATCACGCCACTGCACTCCAGCATGGTCGACAAGAAAGAAACTCCATTTCAAAAAAAAAAAAAAAAAAATCCTTTTTGCATATTTTGAAATCAGATTGTTTGGGTTTTTTTGATGTCTTGTTGACTTTTAGGAGTTGTCTATATATTTTGAATATTAATATCTTATTAGACTTACAATTTGCAAATCTTTCTTCCAAACTGTGGGTTTTTTATTCTGCTGATAGTGTCTTTTGATACATAAAATTTTTCAATTTTTATGAAGTCCAATTTGTCTATTTTTTCTTTTGTTGTCTATGCCTTTCATGTCATATCCAAGATATTACTGCTGAACACAATGTCATAAAGTTTTTGCTCTATGTTTTCTTTCAAGAAGTGTTATGTCTCACATTGATGCTTCTCATCCATTTGAGTGATTTGTTTGTATATGGTGTTAGTTAAGGGTCCAACCTGATTCTTTTGCATGTGGATATCCCATTTTCCTGGCATTATTTATTGAAAAGACTATCTTTTCCCTCCCTATTGAATGGTCTTGTCACCCTTGTCAAAAATCATTTGACCATGTACATAAGGGCTTATTTCTGGGCTCTCCATTTTATTCCATTGGTCCATCTGTCTTTCTTTATACCAATATATGCTGTTTTAATTACTGTAGATTTGTAGTAAGTTTTGAAATCAGGAAGTGTGAGTCTGTCCGCTTTGTTCTTCTTTTTCAAGATTGTCTTGGCTATTTAAAGTTCTTTGATATCCTATATAAATTTTAGGGTAGAGTCTTCTATTTCTGGAAAAAAACATCACTGGGATTGTGATAGGGATTGCATGAAATTTGCAGATTGCTTTGGGTATAATGGCATCTTAATACTAATTCTTCAAATTCATGAACATGGGATGTGTTTCTATTATTTATGTCTTCTTTAATTTTTTTCAGCAATGTTTTAAAGTTTTTCATTTAAAGATTTAATACAAATCTTTCACCTCCTTGGTTATATTAATCCCTAAGTATTTTATTCTTCTTGATGCTGTTGTAAATGTAATCATTTTCTTAATTTTGCTTCTGGATTGTTTATTGTTAGACAAACATCGCCTTTTAAGCAATGAAACAAAGGGAGTCTATATTGTCTGGAGAAGGGCAACTGAAGTGGCTGAAACAATGGGAAGAAAAACTTCACTGACAAAACAAGCCACAAAGTAGGGCCTCTTCAGTTTGTCAGTGTGTGGATTGGAAAGTCACGTATCAACAGAGCACACATAATTCAAAATCACCTGAATAAGATAAAATGGATTTGTCAGCCAATCTCAAAATGCTAGTTTTAGGAGCAGTCTCTGAAACTTGAACAAGGTCAGTACAATAAATAAGAGGAAGTCCAACCTCACAAAGTAGGTAATAGACTAATAAAGTTGTAATTTTCACTCTTTCAACCAGTACTTACTGATGAAATACACACGAGACAGACACTCTGCCAGTTGCTAGGAATAACAATTAAGATAACCTCTGTGCTTAAATAGCTCTTATTAGAGTAAGGTAAACAAACATATAAATAAGAAATTACATTATAGTATGATCTAAAACTAGTTCATGAGCAGGAAACTATGAGAATGCTGGAGGTTCAATACCTACTTTGTTCTGTTTAAGGTGTGAGTATGTAAAAAATGGTGATTGGAAATGGCTCAAAGAGAAGGTGAATTTTGACTTGAATAATGAATGATCAGTTGGTTGGAGGGGAATTACCAAATTCAAAATAGCTTGGCAAAGTCTTAGGTGTGTGAGTGTGCACAGGAGATTCAGTGCAGCTCATGCCCCCAGTAAAGGCATCCCTACCAGCCTTCTGCATCTTGGAGAGATGCAGAAAGTGAGCAGTAACCATAGCCATTGAGCCATAGATTCAGGACCAAAGATTACATATTTTTTTTGCCAACTTTCTCCCCATGCCTCATCTCTCTATTTACCTCTGCCATCGTTAGCAGTCCAAGCTTTTCAGGCCATTGGCTGACTCAGGACACTCATTCCCAGTCTGGTCCCATCTCTCATACTTCCCCATCCTGCCCCAACTCTTAGTCCTTTGTCCCGTGTAACCCTGAGTTCTCACACCTCAAGTAACTTAGTACAAAGAGATAACTGTCTTCCTTGCTTTGCTGCATCCAACCATTTTTTTCCTTCCTCCTTTAAAAACTAGAATTCCTTAGAAGTTAATGGCACCAGGCTATACCATTTGATATCCAAGTTAGTTGTTATAATCTACTGGCATCTTGGGAAACCCACCTGATTCACGAAAGGCTTTGGCTCTGGACTCAGTGAGTTTCCCTCCTCCTTATTTCATCCCTATTCTTGATGACATTCACACCCAATGGCTGACCCATCTAATATTTTAGCTTATTGGCTCTTTCATCTTGTCACCTCCAATTGTGTGTCTTATTCTTCTTGGACTGCCATAACCAAATACCATAGATTGGGTGGCTTAAACAACAGAAATGTATTTTCTCATGGTTCTGGAGTTTGGGAAGTCCAAGTCAAGGTGCCAGTTGATTCATTGTCTGGTGAGGGCCCTCTTCCTAGCTTGCAGACAGTGCCTTCTTGCTGTGTCCTCACATGGCAGACAGAAATAACAAGATTTCTCTTTATTCCTCTTCAGTACTATCAGATCAAGGCCTGATCCTTATGACCTAATTCAGTCTTAATTACCTTCTAAAAACTCTATCTCTAGATACAATCACACTGGTGTTTAGGACTTCAATATGTGAATTTTTGGAGGCGGGACAACACAATTCAGTCCATAGCACTGTGTTTTCCTCTACCTTCTGGTGCCATCTTGGTTGCCAGTTATTTTCTTTGTAGCATTCATCATGATCTGCAATTATTTTATATTGCTGTTTGTTTATAGTCAGTTTTACCTAGTAGACGTTCTGTAAGAACTGAAACCATATCTGCCTTATCCATGCTTATCCCCAGCCCTTGACATTGTTCAGGTGCACAAATGTTGAATTAATAAATGAATGGACTAAAATTTCATGCAGGAAAAATATTTAGAAACAAAGTACAAAAGGTAATCAGAGAAAGGTTCTTAAAAGACATCATGTGCCTCTCTACGGAGCTAAATTTTCCCTTGGGACTTTTGTGAGCATCCAGGAGATGGCCCCAAGAGATGGGAGAAAACATGCATTCTGATAAAGACTTGTATTCAAATGTTGATAGGAGCTTTACCCATAATAGCTAAAAATACTGAACACAACTCAGATATTCATAAACTGTTGAAGAGATAAATTGTGGTATCTCTATACTGAATTACTGCTCAGTGATAAAAATGAATAAACTACTGGTCCACATAGCAATGCCAATAAATCTCAAAGCACCATGCTAAGTGAAGGAAGTCAGATATGAATTACTACACACTGTATAATTCCATTTGTGTGAAATTCTAGAAAACGTAAGCCTATAGTGACAGAAGGCAGATCAATGGTTGCCAGGGACCAGGAATGGAGGCAGGGACCCCTTACAACATGACACAAGGAAACACTGTAGGATGGTGAAATATTCTATATCATATTCATGGTGGGGGTTACATGACTGCACACATTTGTCAAAACTCATCCAACTGCACACTTAAAATTGATCAATTTCATTGTATATAAATTATACCTCAATAAACCCAATTGAAAATGGATTTACAAATGTATAAACATTATAAATGGCTACTAACAGAAAATAAGGAAAGCAAACCTTAGGATTGATGTCAGAAACATCAAACTTGTCCTCTACCCTCTTACCCTCTTCCTTTTGAGGCCACTATTTCCTAGGAGGACTTTTGAGATAAGAACTGTGAGATAAGATTGTTCTGGAGCAGCTCTTCTCCCTTGGGTATGGACAAGAGTGTAATAATTTATTTTCTTCCCATGAGGTCCCTTAGAGCTTTACTTCAAGTAATGAGAATTTCTGATTCTTATCAGTTTCTTTGAAAGACCTTAGAATTGCCACTGGAAACATAATTACAAAGAAAGTAGACTCTGAGTCAGGCAGCCATGGGATCAAATCATGTCACTTTTACTTACTAATTGAGTGGATTGCTTATGTTATTAAACTGCACAAAGCCCAGCTTGTCCTCTTCTGAAGATTGGATATAATAGAACAATCTCACCAAGTGATCTTAAAGATTTGCTAAGAAGTCAAGCAGTTCCTGAGGAGCAGCAGGGGACAACTGTTAGTCTGGCTTCCAAATATCCTTGAATTTAACTGGTAAGGACACAATGAACCCAAATTAGACAGTTTATTACTCACGACAGGGCAGACATTGTGAGCTTCATCCAAGCACCAGCTTCCCTTGCCTGTCAGGTACATGGGGGTGATAAAGGCACCCAGGTGGGTGTTGCACACACAGCGGTTTGGAGCACTCCTGAAGAATGCCAAGCTTAGGACCCTCCTGGCATTATATGGGGGCTGGCAAACCTGTCCCTCCTGCCCTTTAGAAACAGAGATTATATTTGTTATTCTGGGATGTTAGCAAATCTTCCCTGGGAGGGGAGGGTGAGGTTTTTATCTTTACTACCCAGGAATGGAAAGAGAGAGAGGACAGATAGACAGAGGCGCTGTCTATCTTTACTAAACTGGAATGTAAATAAATCTGCACAAATTGACTATTGATGCTTAGACATGGAAAAATGTAGATTCATGGAGAATTTTCTCCCAACAAGATTGAAGGAGAAAAATGAATGCAAATTACAGAGCTCAGTGTATGCTACAGAGTAATCACATAATAAATTCAGACGGTAATAATATTGACAATTATGAAGATGAGGTAACAGCGGCAAAAATAGCATATTTCTTTAAACCTGGCACCACCATTCCTCTTAGGAAATGAATTATATTTGTTGGAAAAATGTGTTAATAAGTGTTTGCAATAAAATGTGAACCAAAGAGAAGCAGATGGAACTGCTGTCTTGGAGACCTGGGAAGAAATGTGTTGTTCTAAAGTAGTATTTCTTAAAGAGTGGTCTCAAGATCAGCATCGGCAATACCTGGGAGCTTAGCAGAAATGCAGATTCTTTCTGGGGACAGTCAGGGGTGCTTATAGTCCCATCCACTCTAGAGACTGAGGTGGGAGGATCACTTGAGCCCAGGAATAGTGCCATAGTGAGCTATGATTGTGCCTGCAAATAGCTGCTCTACTCCAGCCTGGGCAATATAATAAGACTTTGTCTCTAAAACACTTTTAAAAATTGAAAACATGCAGATTCTCAGTTCCTACTTCAGTCCCACTCAATCACAAACTATGGGTGGGCTGAGAAATCTTGTTTTAAACAAGCTGGGTGATTCTGGTGCACACTGAAGTTTGAGAACTGTTGCTCTAGAGAGGGAAAGACAGGGAGGTAAGAAAAGAGGAGAAAGGAGAGAGGGAGAAAATGGGAAGATGTGAGACTGGACTCTTTATGGATGAGCAGCATGAGGAATCATCAGTGGTAGACTTAACATCCTAAGTAGTAGGCAGAGAGAAGAATTCATGTGGAATTTTTTACAAAGCAGTTTGTACAGACGTTACTCCTCCCTGGACTCACGGCTATCCAGTAAACACTAATACCGTGGGGCTGGGAGGGAGGTCGGCCAGGAAAGGGGCCTCACATGGTGAAAACAAAGACCAGAGTAAAGAACCAGACCTTGGGAGACAGAGGAAGCCATGAAGATAGAAACCCTGAGAGAAATGAGGCCCATTTTGGAAAGGACTTTGAATTCCATGAGCCTTAGAGCCAACTTTGTCTACAAGACAATGCACTAGAGCAGAGGGCCCCAACTCACACGTGAACCACAATAATATTATGATGATGAGCCCAACAGATGTCTTGAGTATTGCAAGAAAATACCAAGAGAGGATTACTCTTTCATACGACTAAAGCCTAACGAACGTGGTAATACCCTGTTTAAAAATGATCAAAGATACATTTTCCACTTGACCTACAGGGGTTTGGTTGTTCTATTGGCTCAGCTTATTCATATTTTTATGTTGTAAGGAAGGACTATAAGAAATAAAAGCAGCCATATGGCCTTCATTAAAGGTAGGATCAGATGAGGAATGAGAAAAGGATTTTATAGTTCTTTTTTTTTTGAGACGAAGTCTCGCTCTGTCACCCAGGCTGGAGTGCAGTGGCACAATCTCGGCTCACTGTAAGCTCCCCCTCCTGGGTTCACGCTATTTTCCTGCCTCAGCCTCATGAGTAGCTGGGACGACAGGCGCCCACCACTACGCCCGGCTAATTTTTTTGTATTTTCAGTAGAGACGGGGTTTCACCATGTTAGCCAGGATGGTCTCGATCTCCTGACCTCGTGATCCGCCCACCTCAGCCTCCCAAAGTGCTGGGATTACAGGCGTGAGCCACCGCGCCCGGCCAAGGATTTTATAGTTCTTATCCCCAAGAAGATGAAAGCAGAAAGTGAATGCCCATTCAGCTTCATTTGTCATTTTTAGAAGTGTTGGCCTAAAGAAAGAAATTGAGCCAAAATTACTATAGGTAGAGAGTTTATTTGGCCTAAAGGACTGCAGCCCAGAAAATACTTCTAAGTTACCTTGGGAAGTGCTCTGGAGAACAAAGGAGAAATTGGAGCTGCTAAAGTTAAAAAAATGATGAATCGGGAGAGGGAGTGATGATGAAAGTATAAAAGTGGTTTGTCAGGAATCCTCATTAGCTTACAAAAATGACATTGTTAGTAATTGGCTATACATTGTTGAGCTATTAGGTATGAATTATGGTGTCCAGCATATGGCATTATTAGGCTAATTTATAGCTACTGGAGGCATCAGCCAGTCTAGAGGCCACATGACAAGCAACTTCAAAATGATTACTTAGCTCAAGGGGGTGAGAGGATGGGTGGAATATGACTGCAGTCTCATTCCAACACCCCGCTGGGTCCGTTTTTTTTTGTTTTGTTTTGTTTTTTTTTTTGAGACAGGGTCTTACTCTGTCACCCAGGCTGGAGTGCAGTTGTGTGATCACTGCTCACTTAAGCCTCAATGTCCTAGTTGTGGGGAAAAGAAAGAGAGATCAGATTGTTACTGTGTCTGTGTAGAAAGAAGTAGACATAAGAGACTCCATTTTGTTCTATACTGAGAAAAATTCTGCTTTGAGATGCTGTTAATCTGTAACCCTACGCCCAACCCTGTGCTCCCTGAAACATGTGCTGTGTCAACTCAGGGTTAAATGGATTAAGGGCTGCGCAGGATGCTTTGTTAAACAAATGCTTGAAGGCAGCAGTCTTGTTAAGAGTCATCACCACTCCCTAATCTCAAGTATCCAGAGACACAATACACTGCGGAAGGCCGTAGGGACCTCTGCCTAGGAAAGCCAGGTATTGTACAAGGTTTCTCCCCATGTGATAGTCTGAAATATTGCCTCGTGGGAAGGGAAAGACCTGACCGTCCCCCAGCCCGACACCCGTAAAGGGTCTGTGCTGAGGAGGATTAGTAAAAGAGGAAGGAACGCCTCTTGGCAGTTGAGATAAGAGGAAGGCATCTGTCTCCTGCTCTTCCCTGGGCAATGGAATATCTCCGTGTAAAGCCCAGTTGTATATTCCATCTACTGAGATAGGGGAAAACCGCCTTAGGGCTGGAGGTGAGACTTGCTGGCAGCAATACTGCTCTTTAAGGCATTGAGATGTTTATGTATATGCACATCAAAAGCACAGCACTTTTTTCTTTACCTTGTTTATGATGCAGAGACATTTGTTCACATGTTTTCCTGCTGACCTTCTCTCCACTATTACCCTATTGTCCTGCCACATCCCCCTCTCCGGGAAACGCCCGATAATGATCAATAAATACTAAGGGAACTCAGGCCGGTGCGGAGCGGGTCCTCCGTATGCTGAACGCTGGTCCCCTGGGCCCATTTTTCTTTGTCTATACTTTGTCTCTGTGTCTCTTTCTTTTCCAAGTCTCTCATTCCACCTGATGAGAAATGCCCACAGGTATGGAGGGGCAACGCACCCCTTCACTAGGCTCAAGTTTTCCTCCCACCTTACCTCCTGGTGAGCTGGGACCACGGGTGTCCTCCACCACGCCTAGGTATTTTTTTACTATTTTGTAGAGACGAGCTCTCACTATGCTTGTTGTCCAGGCTGGTCTCAAACTCCTGTGTTCAGGAGACCCTCCCACCTCGGCCTCCCAAAATGCTAGCATTACAGGCATGAGCCACCGTGCCCTGCCTGGGTCTGGTCGTTTAAAGGAGGCTTCCATTCCTCACATTAAAAGTTTCTTTTCTTTCTCTCGAGGCAATGTGATCTAGTAGTTACGTGACTGAGCTTTGGGTCTAAACTGAGAGATTCCAATCCCAGCTCCTCGACTTTCCAGATGTGTGATCTCATGCTTCAGTTTCCTCATATACAAAACGGGGATGATTGTGCCTGCGTCATAGAATGGTTATGATGACTAAACAAGTTAACATACAAAAAATACTTAAAAGTAGTACTTAGCAAATGATAACCAGTGGTACTGGTGGCATTAGCAGTAGTGTTCCAGGACGAGTACTGTGGGAAAACAGCCCTTGAAAGAAAAAAGGCAATATCAATGTGTTTGGGGGAAAATAAGTGAAGAAAAGAGCTGAAAGCTTTGTTTTCTGGAGTGGCCAAGCTTAAAGAAAAACAAATCCCAACGGGTAGAGAGTGTGCTGAGAGTCACAAAGGAAACCAAACCAAGCTGAGTTCTCAAGACCATAGCAAAAGAGAAATTGGAGAGGCAGGAGGCAGGCCTGGGCTGGGGAAATGATCCTGGGCCAACGGTGGCTCCTTGACAGTGGTTTCTTGCAAATCATGAAGTAGAAAATTTAAAGGAACACACATTCAGTGTTCTCCTAGTCCAGAAATTGACCAGAGAAAAATGGAAAAAGAGAATCCTTTAGGATGTACCCTCCAAAAATGCTGTTTATACACCAATTTTTGCATAAGAAAATGGGTAATAAATGTGATTTGGTTTTCAATTACGAAAGTAATACAGTCCACCCTTAGAGACACGGTTGATTGAATCCATGGATGAAGAACCCACAGATACAGAGGCCAACTATAAAGGACTTGAGCATCTGAGAATTTGGTATTTGCACAGAGAGTATAGGCAAGTCCTGGAATATCCCCAAAACACTGAGGGAAAACTTATACAGAAGTCTCCCCATATGTGTGAGGAATACCTTCTGAGGTCCCCAGTGGCTGCCAGAAACCTCAGATAGTACCAAACCCTATACACACTATGTTTTTCCATCTGATAACTGAGGTGGCTACTAAGTGTCTAAAGGGCAGGGAACATCTGTGGCATGGAGATGCTGGACAAAGGGAGGACTCACATCCTCGGTGGGACAGAGCCAGACAGCAACAGAGAGCATGCAATTTCATCATGCTACTCAGAACACCTAGCAATTTAAAATGCATGAATTGTTTATTTCTGAAATTTTCCATTTAATATTTTTGGCCTGCTGTTGACTGCAGGTAACTGAAACTGCAGAAAGTGAAACTGTGAATAAGGGGGCACTTCTATATTCTTTGGGAAATACGTAGGAGTATAAAGAAGAAAACAAAAATCATAATCTCTGTATTCAGAAATAACTGCTATAAACACTTGCTAAATTTTTAGTACACTTAAGATATATTGAGATAATATAAAATATATCATTTCCAAATATTTCACAAATTCATTGTAGTCATTTCCCTAGGTAATTAAATCTTCTTTAGAAACAGGATTTTAAATGACCACATATCATTTTACTGAATAGATAACAATTTACTTAACCATTGACCTCTTAGTAGAAACTGGATTACTGTTGGTTGTTTGTTTTTGTTTTTTTAACCGAGACTAGGTAACAGGTATCTAGAGGTTCCCTTGATCGTCTCTCTTAGTTCACATGACTTCCCCAAATCCAAGACTGATGAGGGAAATGAAACGTTCTGTCGCCCAGGCTGGAGTGCAGTGACACGATTTTGGCTTACTGCAACCTCTGCCTCCCAGGTTAAAGCAATTCTCCTGCCTCAACCTCCTGAGAAGCTGGGATTACGGGCACACACCAACACACCCAGCAAATTTTTGTATTCTTAGTAGAGACAGGGTTTCATCATGTTGGCCAGGCTGGTTTCGAACTCTTGACCTAGTGATCTGACCCCCTCGGCCTCCCAAAGTGGTATGAATACAGGCATAAGCCACCGCGCCCAGCCCTACTGTTGGTTTTTAACTGATTAAACATAAAACTGGGACAGACACTGTGGCTCACGCCTGTAATCTCAGCACTTTGACAGGCCAAGGCAGGAGGATCACTTGAGCCCAGGAATCCTAGAGACCAGCCTGGGCAATGTAGAAAGACTCTGTCTGTACAAGTTTTTTTTTGTTTTTTTTTTTTTTTTTAGCTGGGTGTGGTGGTGCTTACCTGTACTCCCAGCTACCCAGAAGGCTGAGGTCAAAGAATTGCTTCAGCCCAGGAGGCAGAGGTTGCAATGAGTTGAGATCATGCCACTGCACTCTAGCCTGGGCAACAGAGAGAGACCTTGTGTCAAAAAACAAAAACAAAAACAAAAACAAATTTTGTTGAATCCTGTGATATATTTAAATTGCCTTCCAGAAGAGCCAGTTCACATGTATACATCTCTTCCCAGCTCTGCATTCAGTGATTTCACATTGGTAACATGAAATTGGCCATAGTGGGGGTATTTTACACGACAGAAATTGGCAAACACTCCAAATCAGCCTGTTTTCTTCCAACTTGCTGGTTACTAAACATTTACCAGTTTACACTAGAGAAATTTACCAATTTTACTTCCATCAATAGTGTTTAAGCACTTCAGCACTGGACACGACCATTGACAGTACTGATATTTGTCACATCGATATCTGAAAATAGTATCTCATTTTGTTGTAATTTTCACTTACTTTTTATGAAGTTGACATTTCTGTATTTTAGGGCATACAATGTATGTATATCTTAAAATTATGGTTTTATTTATAATTTCCTGTTTATCTTCTAACCTAATCTATACTAATCTCCGATTAGCAACATGCAGAGTAAAAACATTGCTGGATTTATAAAGTACAAGGGAGAAGATCTTAAATGAGGGATGACTTCAGCAATTACCCTAATCTTTACCCAAGCAAGGAAGATAAACTGTGCAGGTGACAGATAACAGATGCCCTCTGGAAGCTGTATAGAACCCATGGAGGAAAAATTGATGCCAATATGGGCATATACAGCTCCTATTTAATTTTTTCCCACTGGACATAAAAAACAGAACCTCAGAAACAGTATTAACTGCATGGGAAAAATCATCTAAAAAATCCTCTTAAAAAAATGTGAGGTCTTATTCCTCCATTAATTTCAACACTAACTCACATGCCCAGATAACTATGAAAGGGAGAAGAGGAGGCTTGCACCGGCATTGCCAAAATGAGAAAACATAAGTGTTTACACGCAATGTCTGCTGTGACTTAAATGTCTCAAATCTCATTACTGCCCCAGGACCTGCTCCTACTCACACACGCATTTTCATTTGTCTTTCCACCCCTTTCTTACTTAACTCATGTACTTTGGGGAATGCTAACTTCTACCTCCAATTCTAGAGATGGCCCAGAGTCTCAGAGAATGTTTCATTTCCCTCATCAGTCTTGGATTTGGGGAAGTCATGTGAACTAATAGGGACAATCAAGGGAGTCTCTAGATACTTGCTAGCCAGCCTGGGCTGGATGAGGTCTCTCACCCTGAGGGAGAAAGTAGGCAGCTGGCCAAATACCAGAAGCTACCTATTACCAGCCATAGGGGAAGGGAACCAGACTTAGAAGGCAGCTAACTATGCGGAAGGCCTAACAGAAAGATGATGAAAAACTGTGTCTCTGAGGAACTTATTGAGCCACTGGATTAACAAACATTGATGTATATGATACTTCGGATTTCCAGGTACCTGAGCTACAAATTCCTGTGATGGCTGATTTTGTGTGTCAACTTGACTGGTCCATGGGGTCAGATGTTTGGTTAAACATTATTGTGGGTATGTCTGTGGGGGAGGTTCCTTTTGAGTTGGTGGACTGAGTAAGGCATACAGCCCTCCCAATGTAGAGAGGCCTCAAACAATCTATTGGAGGCCTGAATAGGACACAAAAGTGGAGTAAGAGAGAATAATCTCTCTTTGCCTGACTGTCTTTGAGCTGGGGCATTGTTCTTCTGCCTCTGGGCTTGGGATGAGACTGGAGATTATACAACGGGCTCTCCTGGTTTTCAGGTTCTTGGGCTCAGACTTGGATATATACATTCCAGACTCCTATATATAAACTCCTATTAGTTCTGTTTCTCTGGAGAACCCAGACTCATACAATTCCCTTTGTTATTTAAGCAAAATGTGCAAGAGGAAAGAGCTGATCACAGTTCTATCTAAATTTTCCTGCTGTCCATGTAAGTTTTGAGCTTCTTTCAGGCTTGTAACGCAGTGGTCAAACTTCAAAATGTAAAACATATCATGTCATTTTCCTGCTCTTACCCCTCCAGTGGCCTGTGTCACACATTAATAAAAATAATAATAAAAAATCCAGTGCTCACCTTTGTCCTGTGGTCTGGGCCCTGCTGCCTCTATCTCTCACCATTAGTGTGCTCTAGACACTAAAGTGCTGGCTCAGGCTGTTGACCTTGCTATTCCTTCTACCTGGAATGCCTTTTCTCAGGATCTGCACATTCAAGTTTCTTAATTCATTTAGTTGCCAGCTGAAATATCAGTGATCAGAGGAGACTTCTCTGACCCCCTATCTAAAGAAGTTCTCACCCTCTTCATGCTCTATTCCTTACTGTGGTCCAGTTTTTCTTGTGATACTTATCCTTACCTAAATTTACATTATTCACTTTTTAAATAGTCACTCTTACCAGAAGGTAAGTTCCAAAAGGGCAAGGACTTCATATCATTTATGGCTGAGTCTCTAGTACCTAGAACATTTCCTGGCATACAATAAATAGTCAATACCTTTTAATGAAGACGATGTAAAGAAAAAAATAATAGTCTCAGGTGTCATCTTCCTTAAGAATAAGTATCAATATGTATTCCTGGCTAGTTTTCATTTTAGTAATGGGGTACACGTTGCAGATTGACTGACCCGGGAGCCATTCCCAACCTGCTTCTGCCTGGCGGCTTGGCAATATTGAGGCTGTAAGAGTGAAGCACTTGTTTGCTCAGTCTCCACTGCTGCTATGTAAGAATTCTGGCCTGGAAGATTGGTGTGCATTTCTGGGAGTGCTTTTGGTTTACTAATAAAAGAAACACACAAGGCTGGCCCTGCCCTTCCTCCTTATTTCTCCTCGGAAGCTGAGTACAATCATGGTGATGGAACGTGATCTTGTGATCAAAAGGCTACAAGTCTAAGAGAAAAGTCAGGCTTCTATTAATCATCTGTGCCATCCATGCCAATGATGAGGAAATGTACTCCAACTATTGACTGAGTTTTCTTTTATTTACAGTACAACAAATCAAAATAGATACAAATGCTGACATAAGAAAGCACAATATTCAATTCAACAAACATTTACTGGGCAACTGCTAAGTGCAAGACACTGTATTTAGTGGTAATGTGGATATAAAGACCAACAAGTCACTGTTTCTGTTCCCAAGGAGATTCTAACCCAAAGAGGGAGATAGGCCTTATAAGGTAAAATGGGGTCACTGTTCACATCCCTATCCAACCATAGTCTCAAAGGCACCTACCCACTAATGCCCAGTTGAATGCGTGACATACACTGATGTGAAATAAATATGTACTGAGTAAGTGAATGTGAGATAAATTCCACTTGGGTGCATTAAAAAGACTTCAAATAAGTTTTGAATGGGAATTTAAAGGACAGGTAGGATTTTCACAGGAAGAAATGGTGGTAGAAAGGTAGGAAGGCATTTTAGACAGAGAGAACAGGAAGCTTAAAAGCATGAAGGCAGTCATAACATGTGTAAGGGAATGGCGATTGCCCATTTTCTTCAGGTAAGAAAAGAATGTGCTACTACAGGTTGAGTATCCCTTATCTGAAATGCTTGGGACCAGAAATATTCTAAGTTTCAGAATTTTGTTTTGGATGTTGAAATACTTGCAGAATACATACTGGTTGAACATCTCTAATCCAAAAATCTGAAATCCAAAATGCTCCAAGGAGCCTTTCTATTGAGCATCATGTCAGCACCCAAAAAGTTTTGGATTTTGGAGTATTTTGGATTTGGAATTTTTTGATTTGGGAAGCTCAAACTGTATCAGAAATTTTTTTCTCAACAGTCCTCTGTCATGGCACCAGTTGAAATCACCTGGAGACTGAGTACAGAGAATCAACATTAAGAAATTAGTCAGGAGAGAAACCAACTAAGGAGACTGACAAGAAGAAAGAATCAAGGTAGGAGAAAAGCAAAGAAACTGTGGGCTCTTGGAGGTAATGGGAGCAAAGCCCTCCAGTGAGGAGATACATTAAATGCTATGTTATACTACATTTGAGTCTGCTGGTAGCTCAGAAAGATGAAGCTAGAAAAGTGATCAATTAATGTAGTGATTTGACAAGAACCATTACAGTGGAGTGGTGGAAATAGAAGTCCAATTATTATTACTTTTGGAGGCAGGGTCTTGCTGTGTTACCCAAGGTGGAATGCAGTGGTGTAGTTAGAGTTCACTGCAGCCTCAAACTCCTGGACTCAACCTATCCTCTCACCTCAGCCTTCCAAGTAGCTGGGACTACAGGCACACACCACCACGCCTGGCTAATTTTTTAAAATTTTTTTGTAGAGATGAAGTCTCACTATGTTGCCCAGGCTGGTCTTGAACTCCTGCCTCAAGCCATCCTCCTGCCTTAAGCCATCTTCCTGCCTTAGCTTCCCAAAATGCTGGGATTATAGGTGTGAGCCACCACATCTAGCCTGGATGTCCAATTGGAATGGACTCCAGAAAACACAAGGTGAGGCCAGGCACGGTGGCTCACGTCTGTAATCCCAGCACTTTGGGAGGCCAAGGTGGGCAGATCACGAGGTCAGGAGATCGAGACCATCCTGGCTAACACAGTGAAACCCTGTCTCTACTAAAAATACAAACAATTAGCCGGGCGTGGTGGCGGGCACCTGTAGTCCCAGCTACTCAGGAGGCTGAGGCAGGAGAATGGCGTGAACCCGGGAGGCAGAGGTTGCAGTGAGCTGAGATTGTGCCACTGCACTCCAGCCTGGGCGACAGAGCGAGACGCCAACTCAAAAAAAAAAAAAAAAAAAAAAAGAAAAAACCACAAGGTAAGAAAATGGAGCAGCATGTATAGGCAGATGTTTCAAGAAGTTTCTCTGTGAATGGGGAGTTGGAGGGAGATGTAGGATAAAGGGAAAGTTTTTTGAAAACTACATTTATATTCAAATAGAAATGATCCAACAGTGAGAGAGAAATAGAGAAAGCAAGAGAGAAAAAGAAAGAAGAAAGGGTCATCGCAAAGGCTAAATTGTTGGGAAGAAAGGAGAAGTTGGCCTTTGATAGGAGCAAATATACCTTAAAATAGCAGAAATGAAGACAAAGCATAAGAGGGCAGATGCTAGTAGGGTGGATGCTTTGGTGAGGGGAGGATGAGGGAGCTCCAGTCTCAGTTCTCTCAATTCTCCACAAACACAAACTGTTAAAGAGGAAGCATGTCTCTTCTGAGTTATTGTTCAAGACAATCCCTTTGATTGTGTTTCTTCCCTTCTTTCTGCCAAAGATAGACAAAATCAGACACTAGTTCAAATGGTAAGGACAGATTTTAATCAGTAATACATTATTGCAATAGGGGTCAGGAGTCAGCACGAATTCAACTTTGATTTGTGTAAAGGTGGATGGACATTTTTGAAGTGAAAATGAGGGAGTAGGGAGGGGGAAATCAGGGGCTGAATAGAGTAAGGGAATTAAAAATCTAGAAAGGATTGGTCTGTGTAAATGTGATTAGGTCAGCTGTGTCTGCTAGCTGGTCATTATTGAAGTTGAGATTCTATTTTCTCACAGAGCCTGTAAGACAAGGTCCTATATTTCCTAATGATTACATTTCAAAGGAATAGATTTCAGGTCCTTGAGAAAGACACTGTGAGTTGTAGGAGACACATATACATCTTAAAGGGACAGAGGAGTGATTCACAATTGTAAGCCCTTTTTGGTAAATGTTCTAAGAAAGGGTGGTCAGAGTACACCCTTTACTATGTCAGATGTTGGCTTTACTATATCAGATGGGGCCTGTGTCAGATGTTGGCTGGAATGAATAGTAAATTCTTTTTTTTTTTTTTGAGATGGAGTCTTCCTCTGTCACCCAGGCTGGAGTACAATGGTGCTATCTCGGCTCACTGCAACCTCCACCTCCCGGGTTCAAGCGATTCTCCTGCCTCAGCCTCCCAAGTAGCTGGGATTACAGGCGCCCGCCACCACGCCCGGCTACTTTTTTGTATTTTTAGTACAGATGGTGTTTCACCACATTGGCCAGGCTGGTCTCAAACTTCTGACCCCAGGTGATCCGCCCACCTTGGCCTCCCAAAGTGCAGGGATTACAGGCGTGAACCACCCGTGCCGGGCATAAGTAGTAAATTCTTTTAATTGCTTTGAGCTTTCTCAGACAGGTACATTAAGTGGGGCTGGGTTATGCTAGGGATGTGGCCTCAAGCTGTTAGAAATTATGTTTGTTTGTTTAAGTCTTTTAATGTGGGGGATGGGGACTGGACTAAATTATTTGTGCTGGGAGTCTGGTTTTTATAGGCCAAGGTTGAGGCCTAGTTGAGAAGTGGGCTCAGAGGAATTTGGCTAGAGTTGGGTTAAGGAGAGATTCTTTAACAGTCTCTGCCTATTTGATCACATCTAATCTTCCTCTAATGTTTAACTTCAAGAAGATAACTTACATTCTGGGTTTTTGTTGTTGTTTTTTCCTTATTCCAGCCAAATTAATCTCTCCTCTGAACTCACAGAACCTTTTGTAGTACTTCTCATAAAGAAATTTATCATGTACCTTTTGACAAATTTTATTATCTTATTTCATTGTGTACCTGCTCGTGTATTTATTTCTTGGCTACCAGACAGCGTCACAATTTCCTCCAGGAATGTTGACCTAATGTGTTACAGGTTCTGCATCGCACTTGGATACATGGAAGGGACTCAGTCACAGTCAAAGGGTACTCAGGCACCTTCATTCATTCCCAAAATTTTTAATGGGTGTGCTCACTATACATAGCATTTTGTCCAGTGCTGCTAGGGGTCAAATTCAAAAGACCCAGCCACAATTTTTACTCTTGGTTTCCCTACCTTCTCTTCACAGTCCTGCAACTTACTAGAGAAAGCTGAGATGTACATTTACCTTGAAGCTTCTAAAAATGTAACCCTGCAAAACCTGATCCTTAAGACAGTATGAGATATGTTTCCACAAGCATACAATTTAGAGGTTTGGATCCTTTTGTAGTTCATAAGTGTGATGATTGGGTGTTCATATGCAGCTGTGAGATGTGCCGCCCTTGAACCTTGTTATTAGTTTGGCACATTACCTGTTTAACGTGAAAAAGAAACTTAGAGGCGTGTTATTCAAGAATCCCTCAAAGGTAAACAATCAGAGGCTCATTCTCAGCATATATTAAGAAGTTATAACCACATTGAGATACCACTCATACCCACTAGAATAGCTCTAAACATAAGTCAGGTAATAACAAATACTGGTGAAGATGTAGAGAAACTGGAACCCTTCTACGCTGCTGGTGGGCATGTTAAATCGTACAGCCACTTTGGAAAACGGTCTGGCAGTCTCTCAAACATTTAGACATGGAGTTACCATATGACCCAGTTCCATGGTGGGCAGGCCTATACAGATCTATCTCAAAGTCCTGGGATGCTGGGAGGTGGAAGAAAGAGGCTGACAAATAAAGTTCCTTGGGAAGAAACATTTAATAGCGACTAAGGAACAGAAGCCATGTCCATATCTGTGTCTTGGGCAGCAAGATGAGATGGTGGATTGCTGTGCTATTAACCCCCAGACTCAACGTTTTTTTTTTTTTTTTTTCTTTTGAGACAAGGTCTCTCTCTCTCTGTATTGCCTAGGTTGGGGTGCAGTGGTACGATCATGGCTCACAGAAGCCTCAAACTCCTGGACTCAAGTGATCCTCCTGCCTCAGCCTCTCCAGTAGCTGGGACTATAGGTGTGTGCCACTGCACCCAGGTAATTTTTATTTTTTATTTTTTGTAGAGACAGGGTCTTGCTTTGTTGCCCAGGCTGGTCTCGAACTCCTGGCTTCAAGCAATCCTCCTGCCTCAGCCTCTCCAGTAGCTGGGACTATAGGTGTGTGCCACTGTACCCAGGTAATTTTTATTTTTTATTTTTTGTAGAGACAGGGTCTTGCTTTGTTGCCCAGGCTGGTCTCGAACTCCTGGCTTCAAGGAATCCTCCAGCTTCAACCTCCAAAAGCATTGGGATTACCGGCATGAGCCATCACTCCAGCCCCTTAGGGCTTATATACCATAGGGGAGGGGTGGTTCAGAAGGGATGTGTAGGACAATTGAAGTATAATAACATCAAGTTGTTTGAATTAAGGACAGAACATACTGGGTAGATACCTGCTCATACACAAGGAACAATAGATAAAGTAGAAATCTTAGAGGCCTTCCCAGAACAGGGGTCAATCAGAAGTCAACGCGGAGGATTAGCTTCCAAGATGGAGCTGCTTTCGCCTCCACATCCAGCAATTCCACTCTTAGATTCCAATTCCACTCAATAGAAATGGAAACATAGGTCCATAAAAAAACTGTACATGACTGTGTACAGCAGCCTTATTCACAATAGCCAAAATGTGGAAACAACTGAAATGTCCATCAACTGATGAATGGATAAACAAAATGCAACAGAATATGCTCCAGCAATCTAAAGGAACGAAGTACTGTACAGATACATGCTACAACATAGATGAACCTTGAAAGCATTACGCTAAATGAAAGAAGCCAGACACAAAAGGCCACATATTGTATGGCTCCATTTATATGAAATATCCAGAATAGGCAAAGCCATAGAGACAGGAAATTGATTATTGTTTGCTAGGGCTGGGGTTTGGAGGGTAGAGTTAGGAAGAGTGATAGCTAGAGGGTATGGGTTTCTTTTACATGTGATGAAAATGTTCTCAAATTGTGGTGATTGTTGAACATATCTGGAAATATACTAAAAATCGCTGAATGGTATACTTTAAATGGTTGACTTGTTTGGTATGTGAGTTATATCCCAATAAAGCTGTTATATAAAAAAAAATCATGCGACCAATTATCTCAACAATCAAGAGACTGTGTTAAAGATTCTTTGCTTGGCCAAACTTCAGTTAGGCTTCTGAATCTTCTCCCAGGTCCTTGTGTGCACTTCCTTGTAAATGCAGTGTTAGGAAGTAACACTGCTACGGCAGTTTATCAAGAATCCCCCACCCTCCATATGTGATCAAAATTCTTTACTCCTACCCTTAGTATCTGACCCCCTGGCCTGCCTTCACTGGGACTCCTGTTAGGTTGGTTCAGCCAGAATTTCCCCCAGAATTGATGTTTCCTCTTAGCAGTTTTCCGAACACCTGCTCCTTGTTCCTTGGCTATAAATCTCCACTTATTCCTGGTGTATTTGGAATAGTTACGATTGAGTTGCCTTCACCCCTTTAACTTCCGTCTTTTTTTTTTTTTTTTCACAATGGAGGACACAAAACGTTGTTATTTCAAGTCTTTGTGGCCAACAGATTGGTGGTTTATGGGCCAGCATCCCTTTTTATGCGTAAAATATTTAAAACGCAGCCTGCAATGGTTGGTAAAGTGGTGAAACGTTTAGTGTGTGAGGTCGGATCCTAGTCTGGCCGCTGGTCCTGGCGATCCTCTGAGGCGGCCTGAGTTTGGGGCGCCTCGTGTGACCGCGCGCCCCTCCTCCGGGCCTGAGTCACGGTGCCGCCGGAGTCCCCACGCGAGGATGCTGCGGTGAGCGCGGCCGGGACGCCGCGTCGGGCTCTCGGCCGCCCAGCGGCGCCGCAGGGGAAGCCAGGCCGGCAGCCGCGCGCTCCCCAGCCGGCCACCAATCCCGCCCTCCCCGGCTCCTCCGGACCTCCTCGGCGGGCGGCGGCGGGGCCTGCCTGTGCGCTCTGCGCCCGCCCGCGCCTACCCTCCATGGCGTTTATCCGGAAGAAGCAGCAGGAGCAGCAGCTGCAGCTCTACTCCAAGGAGAGGTGCGCGCCCAGCTGAAGAAGGGCCCAGCCGGGGGCCTAGTCGGGGCCGGTCGTGGGGACGCCGGCCGGAGATCTGAGGGACGGGAGGCGGCGTGGGGGCCGGGCACGGAGGCAGGGGCCGGACGCGTGTCCAGGGCCTGGGCTGGGGGCTGTGGCGGAAACCTGAGGTCGGGGTGAGAGGCCGGGGGCCTGGTCTGGGCCGGAGCCTGCCGGGGACAGGAACTGGATGACGGGCCAGGCCAGATTCCACCGCGGAGCCGAGGCATGCCGAGCTAGCCGGCAGTGCAGGTCCCGGCGGCCGCGGGCAGCTCACCCGGAAGGCCGCGCGGGGTCCGGGCGTGGATCCCGGCACGCGAGCCCGGGCGTTCGCAGGGGAGGGTGAGTACGCTGCCCGGCGGGCACCCCCTTTCTAATCCTTTCCCTTAATCGGGTCCAGACACTCGGCGCCGGCGCCGCAGAGTTGGTCGCCGGGCGGCACCGAGCAGGCCGGCGACCACCCACTCGCATTGCCGCGCCTTTTTCCTGCCGACTCCTTTAGACACAGGACTAGCTCCATGCCCTGGAAGGGTGGGAGGGGGGCCGCCAGAAAGGCCTGATTCTGAGGAAAGCCAAGGTCCTGCCTCCCAAACACTTGCTCCCCGCGCAGTGGACCTTGTGTTGGAAAGCTTTGCAGTCGAAATCGCGGTGCGGCAGCGGAGCACTCATTCTCACCAGCATCCCAGTAAGGATTTGGGATCCCTTGAGCTAAAATGGTCTCACAGCAGTTCCCTTTCAGATATGCTGGACCTGCCCCCAAGGGAAGTCTCATAAGAAAGCTCACTTCGGCTCTATGTATAGTTCCCAGAGCATTTTTGGTGACAGAAACAACTTGCTCGGTCTGCAGCTCAGATGCCAAAAGGAAAGGGGGGCTGAATCATTTTACAAACACACTGTTTTGATTGTGAGAGCTACAGATCTTCCAGTGCTGCTAGCCTGTCACGTTGTCTCATCAGTGAATACCAGCAAAGCAGGTTACACGTGGGAATACAAGTGCAGACTTCAAGATTTGTCTACACTTGTTTTATAAGGGTTGACTCGACCCCTTTGATCCAGACATTCATCCTTCTCTAATCTGTAATGTTGGTCTAACCAGTGTGTCCACAGTACGAAATGTCATTTTTCTACTGTAGAGAAGAAGATAGGATACACAGAAAACGTATCTCAGATATGGCTTTCAAAAATGTTTTTGGTGATGTGATTAGGTTTTAGTCACAGAAAAGGTTGTTTATTAAATAACTGAGCCCTAACTATGTAACTCACACTTGGGGATGCCCTTCTGACTGAATTTGTAATGCATTTTTCTTGTGGAAAGAGCTTGAGTGGAGTTTCTTTGTTTAGTACCAACAATATTAAGACTTGTTGGTGCTCTGTATTGAGTGGGTGAACATTCATATTTAAACTGTGAGAACTTTGACACACTTGAATTGGCATCATGTTGTATGATATGAGTCATTCGTGCCAATACTCATATTGGCCTCTTTGATATACAGGGAGACGTTTTTTCCTTGGTTCTGGCTGTTATTTCGATGAAGTAATTTGTGTTCAATTTGGCTAGCTCATACAGCTCCGTGGTGTCACACAAACCTTGAAACCTGTACTTGCATTTCCATGTATATGCTGCTTTGTTAGAATTCATTGATTAGACAACAACGTGACAGGCTGGCAGTGTTCAGAGAGAACTCTAGCTCTTGGCAACCAAAACATTTATCTATCCAGTCAGGAGGCATCAACTGTTCCTGAGCATCAGTCATCTGAAAAAGTTGGCGCCATGTGTTTTATATTTATTTGAATTATAACTTGCTGAGTGCCCAAATTGTTTAGTGCTCTGCCCCATGGCTTTGCAACCTGGGCTGATGGGCATACTCCATTCAATGCATAGAATACGCATTTGAATGACAGGAATCTGTCTCACATCAGGTATGCACTAGAATCAAGGAGTCTCTATAAATCTTAGAATTCATTCTGAAACAGAGGAATATTTTAAGGCAACTTTATTAAGCCCCAAATTTACCATTTCTGCCCAGATTTTTCCGGGTTTATCCCCTTGCGTCAATAAACACAAATTAGCAAATGGATTGGATTGGTCATTGGCTCCAGCATACCCAGGAAAATTGTTACTTTTCTTGGAAAACTTGAAGAGGGGTTGTTTCAGAGGTTACCCATGAGAGGCCTCAACCTGTTCATTGTAAGTTCACTGGCGGCTCTCATGCTAATTAAGGGATTTTAGATTTCCAGAGCTACCAAATATTGACCCCAGAAAAGAAACTTGAAATGAGCATTTATTTCTCTTATTGTTAGGTTGATGTACTTTGATATTCCTGCAAAAGCAGAAGCATAGAGACTGACTAGGAGATTCTTGCATTGGTGGTTTAAACCAAGGTGGTGGCAGAATAAATGCAGGAAAGTGGATGGATTCTAGATGTTTTTAGGACGTGTGATTGACAAGTCTTGGTGTGGTGTATTGTATGTGAGAGGTGATAAAGGAAGAATTCCAGCTAGGATTATCTGATAAAATACAGCACACCCAGTTAAGTTCGAATTTCAGATAAACAAGGAATAATTTTTTAGTATAAGTAATTGCGATAGTATATGCAATATTTGGTATATACTTATACTAATTTTTTTTTTTTTTGAGACAGAGTCTCGCTCTGTTGCCCAGGCTGGAGTGCAGTGGCGCGATCTCAGCTCACTGCAAGCTCCGCCTCCTGGGTTCACGCCATTCTCCTGCCTCAGCCTCCCGAGTAGCTGGGACTACAGGCGCCTGCCACCACGCCCGGCTAATTTTTTGTATTTTTAGTAGAGACAGGGTTTCACTGTGTTAGCCAGGATGGTCTCGATCTCCTGACCTCGTGATCCACCCGCCTTGGCCTCCCAAAGTGCTGGGATTACAGGCGTGAGCCACCGTGCCGGGCCCTTATACTAAAATTTTTTAAAGTATATTATTTATCTGAAATTCAAATGTAACTGGGCATATGATATTTTTATTTGCTAAACATGGAAATTCTACTCTCAGACTTCTGGTTTGAGTAACTATAAAGTGGTGCCATTTATTGGTGATGTTTATAAATAAATGTTTTGGTAATTTTAAGGATTAGAAAACAGAGACTTGGCCATTCGAAATAAGTATACTTATATCCTGGTTAAGATTTAGGTGGCAGGCCAGACACAGGGCTCACGCCTGTAATCCCAAAACTTTGGGAGGCCAAGGCAGGCAGATCACGAGGTGAGGAGTTCGAGACCAGCCTGGCCAATCTCTAATAAAAATACAAAAATTCACCAGGCATGGTGGCGTGCGCCTGTGGTCCCAGCTACTTGGGAGACTGAGGCAGGAGAATTGCTTGAACCTGGGAGGCGGAGGTTGTAGTGAGCCGAGACGGTGCCATTGCACTCCAGCCTGGGCGACAGAGCGAGACTCCATCTCAAAAAAAAAAAAAAAAAGATTTAGATGGCAGGAACCATATTGATTTTATTGTTTTTTAAAAATGTCCTGTGCAGGTGTTGGTAAGGGTAAATTGAAAACATTTTTTATTTTTATTTTTATTATTATTTTTTATTGAGACGGAGTCTCACTCTCGCCCAGGCTGGAGTGCAGTGGCGCGATCTCGGCTCACTGCAAGTTCCGCCTCCTGGGTTCACGCCATTCTCCTGCCTCAGCCTCCCGAGTAGCTGGGACTACAGGCGGCCACCAAAGCGCCCGGCTAATTTTTTGTATTTTTAGTAGAGACGGGGTTTCACCGTGTTAGCCAGGATGGTCTCGATCTCCTGTCCTCGTGATCCGCCCGCCTCGGCCTCCCAAAGTGCTGGGATTACAGGTGTTAAAGGCAATTCACATGTCTTCCTTGGATTTGTCAGGGATGGCAGGTGTATACATTGGGTTAGTAGATGAGGATATTATACAAACTTTCTATTTAAGACATTTCTATTTTAATATGAAATATATTAAAAGGTGGGAAGATCACTCGAGCCCAGGAGTCCAAGGTTACAGTGAGCTATGGTCATACCACTGCACCCCAGCCTGGGTGACACAGTGAGACCCTATCGCAAAGAAAAAAAAAAAAAAAATTTCTATTTTATGATTTAGAAGTAGACTAAAGTAGGCGAATTGTTAAATTTTTTTGCTTTACTATCCACCGTGGAGTGTTGGGATGATAGCTATTTCTTGGGTAATGTAGAAGTTTAGATACTTGCCTAGGTGCCATGGCTTACACTTGTAATCCCAGCACTTTGGGAGGCCAAGGCACAAAGATCATTTGAACTCAGAAGTTTGAGACCAGCCTGGGCAACATAGGGAGACCTTTTCTCTATTTAAAAAATAAATAGGCCAGGTGCGGTGCCTCATGCCTGTAGCCCCAGCACTTTGGGAGGCCAAGGTGGGTGGATCACTTGAGGTCAGGAGTTCGAGACCAGCCTGGTCAACATGGTGAAACCCTGTCTCTACTAAAAATAAAAAAAAAACTAGCCGGGTATGGTGGCACACACCTGTAATCCCAGCTACTCAGGAGACTGAGACAAGAGAATCGCTTGAACTTGGGAGGCAGAGGTTGCAGTGAGCTGAGATTGTGCCATTGCACTCCAGCCTGGTCAACAGAGCGAGACTTTGTTTCAAAAATAAATAAATACATAATAAAAAAGAAATTTAGATAGTTGAGATATGTTTCCTTCTGAGGAAGAGTCATAGTTTTATCTCTGTAATATCATAGAATAAATTCTTAATTGTGCTTTGTAAATTCCACAGATTTCCACTCAAGGATGGAAATTAGTGATCTTGAATTCTGTATTTGGTGCCTGCATATTACATTAATAGTTTAACAGGCACTTTGAGGTTTCAACTTTGTTTCAGACATTCCATGAGTGTATAATATTCTTGATTATGCTAATATTAACTTTCTTTCTTTTTTTTTTTTTTTTTTTTTTGAGACGGAGTTTCCCTTTTGTTGCCCAGGGTGGAGTGCAATGGCATGATCTTGGCTCACCGCAAACTCCGCCTCCTGGGTTCAAGCGATTCTCCTGCCTCAGCCTCCCGAGTAGCTGGGATTACAGGCATGCGCCACCACGCCTGGCTGATTTTGTGTTTTTAGTAGAGATGGGGTTTCTCCATGTTGGTCAGGCTGGTCTCGAACTCCCGATCTCAGGTGAGCCACCACGCCCGGCCTAACTTTCTTTTACTCAGTATGTTTGTTTAATCAATTGTGTCTATATTTATTTTATAAAAAGCACTTGGCGAGAGGGCAAAGTGATTGTGGTACTTTGGTTTAATCTTTCATTTCTAAGGCTTATCATCCCAGTCTTTTCAGATCTGTTTGTGGGATATACCAGGTGTTGAAACTGGAGATCAGTGGAGATAAAGTCAGGACTTAATTTGTCAGGAATGCCGATAGGTCCCAAGAAATCTATCCGACTGTGACTTAAAGAAATAGGGGTTTTTTTTCTCACATGAAAGACAGCAGGAGAGGAAATAAATGTTGCAAATTTCTTGGTTAATTTAGACTCTATATTGACTTTACCCAAAATGTATTACTAGCCTACCCACTTACTTTCCTTTTATCTCAAATTAACCTCTTCCAAAGTGGCTACCATTGAGAAGTCACAGGAATCTATCCATAAATGGATTTTGAGTATGTAAGCTATATAATTTTCATTAAAAATTTTTTTAATGTGATATAAAATAGGAATGGTCATTTAAGGAATTCGGTGCTATTTTTCTTCTAAATACCATTGTCATTTCATCTTTTAACCATCAGATATTTAGAATTGTCTTAAAATGTCCAACTCATAGATTTTGAAAATTATCTTTTTGTTATTTTTTTTAGCTTGTATTCAGTAAGTAACTTAGAATTGTTATCTTCTTGGTGAGTTGAATTTTTTATCAATATATAATGACCTCTTTACTTCTAGTAATTTTTTTTCTATTTTGTCTGATATTAATATAGCTATATCAGTTTTCTTCTGGTTATTTGCTTTGTATGGGATTTTCCATTGTTTTACTTTTCACTATTCTGTGTCCTAAGGCTTTAGGTCTGTTTCTTATAAATAGCTTATACTTGGACTTTTTTTAAATGATTCATTTTGATAGTTTTTATCTTAATGAATTAGTTTTGTCTGTTTACATTTATTATTACAAATATATCTGAATTCACTTTTATTTTTTAGTTTTGTTCTTTTATTTTGCCTTCCTTCCCTTCTTCCTTTGGATTAAATAAGGCCCCCTTGCTCCCTTTCATTTTTCCCCAAAGAGTATGGAAGTTATATATTTTATTTGTTTTTCTAATGCTTATCCTTAAAACATAAGCATATTAAATTTAAGATCTGAAGCTAATCATTATCTTTACTCTCCTCTCTACCAGTGTAAGAACCTTGGAACACTTAACTCCTGTGCCCCCATCCTCAGTTATAGTCTGTTATTGTCCGGTATTTTTTATCTCTATTTTAAACCTACAGATTGTACATTACTAATTGCCTGGTTAATGCTTCTGTAGTTTTACATGCATATTTACCATTGTTTTTATTCAATATTCCTTCTTACATGTCATATCCTCGTTACGGAATTATTTTCTCTTTCCTGAAGAATATCCTTTAGAAGTTCCTCTGATCAGGGTTGGATGATGATAAACCACCTCTGTTTTTGTCTGTCTGAACATATCCTTATTTTGCTTTTGCTTTGAAAATCCGTTTTGCTAGATGTTTAATTCTCTTAGCATTTTGAAGATTATCCAAACAAAGGCAAAGGGCCAGGGAATATGCACCAGACTTGCTGGAGTGCTCTGGGGTGTTGGGGGGGTACCTCACAGAGAAAGGTCAGTGATAGTTGGGCCTTGTCCCCCTGGGGCAACGTTCAGCTACCTGGCTGGGCCAACTTCAGACTCCAGGGAGTGACCAGGGGCCAGAGTACAGTAGGACCATACTGTGATGGAACCTTGGCTCACTCATCCCAGCTCAGCATTTGTGGCTGCAGGATATCCTTACCTCCTTGCTGGCTTGATTGGGGCTAAGTCTGTATAATGTGGCAGAGTTTGTTCTTGATTGGGGAAACACCAGCCTTTTTCCTGGCATGGTTAGGGGACCGGGTTCAAGCCTTGTGGTTGATGAGGTTTGATTGCCTTAAACACAATCATAGCAGTTTTCCCTGAAACTTTGCAGGAGGCCACCTTCTCTTCTGGGAGACCAGCCTGCAACAAACCAATATTGTTAAGTCTAATTGTTCTTTGTAGGTAATCTCTCTTTTCTCTGGCTGCTTTTAAGATCTCCTCCTGTAGTGTTTTGCTGTCTAGATATAGATTTTTTTTTTCTTCATCTATCCTGCTTGAGCTTCCTAAAGCTAAAAGTTTTGGAAAATTTGGAGCCAAGCTGACCTAAGGCTAGAACAAATGTTCTCTGATCTAAGTCCAACCTCTTTTCCACTGTACCATACTGCTTCTATTTTAAATACTAGGTTGTGGGCTACTGGCCAGTGCTTATTTTTATGGTATCCTTGAAGTTTAGACTGATTCAGGAATGAATGAAGCCTGTTTTATGTATATATCAGAATCTTGTTAGTCAAAGTGTGGTCCACAGGCCAGCAGCGCATGTGTGCCTGGAGCTTGTTAGAAATGCACATTCTCAGGCCTCACCCTGAAGCTGCTGCCTTGGAATGTGCATTTTAACAAGATCCCCAGTTGATTGTGTGCACACTAACCTTTGTGAAGCGCTGCTCTAGATAACAGTAATTCAGCATTCATCTTGATTTTTTATTTGTTTGTTCCTTCCAACTGAACTTCCTTCTTTAACTTCTTGATAGTACATATAAAAAGGCTGGGGGAAGCCTCCTGCCCTGCAGTATGACACTTGATGAGGAAACTGGAGGACTTTGAGAGCATAGATGACATTTTTACCATTTCTTCTCATAAATTGCTGGGACTTGAAAATAGAATTGACTGGCTTTATGGATGGTGTCGGTGAAAGGGATTTTGATATCTGAAACATCTTGGCTGGAAGTCACCGCATCTCACATAGTCAGGGAGAATGTAATTTTCTAGAGTCCAGCTGAGTGATAGAAAGCTTTAACCTAATTACTGAGGGGAAGGGCTAAAAAGGCCAGATGAAATAGTGAAGTTGTTTAAATTCATGAGAACTCTTTCTGGGAGGGAAGAAGGGCCAGTAATTTATAGGAGAAAACAACTGGTACAGGAACTAGAAATGATACTTAGTCCCTCAGATGTCTCTCTGCAAATGTGTAGAACATGGATCATAAAATGAGCCAGGTCTTTTAACAAAAAAAGGATTAATGTGTGTTTTAGGTGTCACTGGAGTTGGGTAAGATGAGACCCAAGATTGGAATCTAGTGTTGAAAAGCTGCAGACCTATTGAAAAGGAAAGACCTGCCAGGAGGTGAGGCAGTGGGCTCTGAATGTTAAGAAGGTATACATCTGAAGGGGAATCCATGAAACCCCAGGAAAAAATCCCAGAGAACACAATTGGAAAGAGGAACAAAGATAACATGATTGTGTTCTTTTGTTACAGGCCACATTAAGTGGGTGGAAGAAATGGTGGCTGTGTACCTGGTGTAAATGGGAAAACAGGAAGTGGCAATAGAGATACTGGCTGAAATGCTTAGTGAAATCTAAGTACAGTTTATTGACTTCCTTTGTTAAAGTTTTAATTTATCCTAAACTTGAGAACTTTACTTAATTCTGAATATTAAAGACGAATTATTAACCAAGTAGCAATGAAATGAACCATCATAAAAAGCAGTCATATCAAGTTGTTTATTGCTGGAGCTCAGGAGAGTTGAGAGAGATCCTGTCATACATAGAACCTAGATTTTTAAGAAAGCAGATATTGAAAGTTCCAAGGAACAAAAAAGATAGGTGCTGTTACTGGACAGTTTGGAAAGCATATTGACCCAGGAAGTTTGTGAAACTATCAAAAATACAATTAAGAACATCTAATCCAAATGATCTTTTGTGAGGAGTTACAGAAAATCAGGCAAGCTTGCATGTTGGAAGGAAGCTAAAAAAGAAAAAAAATCAGGCTAGCAAATAAAGAATGGTTGTACAGGTAGTATTTCTCTGAGTTTATAATTATTAGTTTTAATATAAAACAAGAAGGTTATACATAGTTAATTTCAAAAAGGTTAAAGCCCCAAATGAGTGGAACCTTTGAAAAATGGTACAGATTAAAAAAATAAAAACAAAAAAACTTCCAAAGTTGCCTTTGGAACTAGGAAGTACTGGGCTGCTGCCTAGGCCCAGCCTGGTACCAGGTGTAACATTGATTTATGACGGGGAAAGCTCTTATTTTGTACTCTATTAATAATACTAATCTTCAGACTGAAAGAGGATGAACTTTTGCAAGATGGGTGAAGATGCAAAGGGTACCCAAGTGCTCATGTCTCCTGGCGTAAAATCCTGGGAGAGTTTGAGTGTAGAACCACAGAATTATTTCAGTGATCTAGGAACTTTGAAAGGTGCTGAAAGAACATGTGTGCATAAATAGGTTTAATGCAAATTCTAGATCAGACAGATTATTTATAAACCACTAGAAGAGGAAGTTGTTGTCACCAGTCCCCAGCATGAGCGTCATGCTGCTAATTCAAGAGAGGTTTAATGGGCTCACAGTTTTGCAGGCTGTAACAGGAAAGAAGGATGGCGCTGGCATGTGCTTGGCTTCTGGTGAAGCCTCAGGGAGCTTTTACTCATGGTGGAAGGTGAAGTGGGAGCAGGTACATCACATGGCAAGAGAGGGAGCAAGAGAGAGGAGGAGGAGGCTGCGGACTCTTTTAAACAACCACAACTGGATCTCATGTGAACTAACTGAGCATGAACTCACTTATTACCAAGGGGATGGTGCTGAGGCATTCATGAGGGATCTGCCCCCATGATCAGGTCACCTCCCACTGGACCCTACTTTCAACATTGGTAATTCCATATTAACATGAGATTTGGAGGGGACAAACATCCGAACTATATCATTCTGCCCCTGGCCCCCTAAATCTCATGTTCTTCTTATATTGGAAAATACAATCATTTCTTCCCAATAGTCCCCCAAAGTCTTAACTTATTTCAACATCAAGTCCAAAGTCCTAAGTCTCATCTTACACCTATCTCTTTCCACCTATGAGCCTGTAAAATCAAAACAGTTGATCTACTTTCAAGATACAATGGTGGTACAGGCATTGGGTAAACATTCCCATTCAAAAGAGAGAAATCTGCCAAAAGAAAGGGGCAGTAGGCCTCATTGAAGTCTGAAACCCAGTAGGGCAGTCATTAAATCTTAAAACTCCAAAATAATCTCCTATGACTCCTTGTCCCACACCCAGGGCCAGCGGTGTAAGAAGTGGGCTCCTAAGGCCTTAGGCAGCTCTGCCTCTGTGGCTTTGCAGGGTGCAGCCCACTTGGCTGCTTTCACAGGTTGGAGTTGAGTGCCAGCAACTTTTCCATGCTGAGGTTGCAAGTTGCTGATGGCTCTACCATTGTTGAGTCTAGAGGGCAGGTGGCCCCCTTCTCATAACTCCACTTGGTGGGGACTATGTATGGGGGCTCCAGCCCACTTTTCCCCTTCACACTACTGTCGTAGACGTTTTCTGTATGGGCCCCATCCTTGTAGCAAGCTTCTGCCCGGGATCCCAGGCCTTTTCACACATCCTCTGAAATCTAGGGGTAAGCTGCCAAGGCTCCTTCATGCTTGCATTCTGTGCACCTGCACACGTAACACTACGTGGAAGCTTCCAAGGCTAATGTCTTGCACCCTTTGGAGCAGCAGCATGAGCTGTACTTGTGGGCCTTTGAGCCATGGCTGGAGGTGGAACAGTGGGTCTGCAGGAAGCAGCGTCCCTAGGCTGTATGGGGTAGTGGGAAGCTGGGCTTGGCCCCCTAAGCCCTTCTTTCCTCTCCTAGGCCCTCTGTGATGGGAGGGACATCCTGAAAACTTCTGAAATGACTTTGAGGCCTTTTCCCCATTGTTTTGGATATTAGCCCTTGGCAACCTTTTAGTCATGCTCATCTCTCTAGCATGCAATTATTCCATAGCTTACTCCATAGCTGGCTTGAATTCCTCTCCTGAAAATGCTTTTTCTTTCTCTGCCACATGGCCGGGCTACAAATTTCCCAGAGTTTTATGTTCTGCTTTCCTTTTAAGTGTAAGTTCCAACTTTAAGTCATTTATTTGTTCCTGTATCTGATTGTTGGCTTTTAGAAGCAGCCAGACCAGTTCTGAAACCCTTTGCTGCTTAGAAATTTCTTCCGCCACATACCCTACCTAAGTCCTTACTCTTAAGTTCAACCTTCCACAGATCCCTAGAACATGGACACAAATGCAGCCAAGTTCTTTGCTAGTTTGTAACAAGGGCGACCTTTGTTTCAGTTCCCATTCATTTCCTCATTTCCATCTGAGACCGTGTCAGCCTGACCTTCACTGTCCATATTCCTATCTGTATTTTGGTCACAACCATTTAACCAGTCTCTGAGAAGTTTCAAACTTTCCCTTGTCTTCCTGGTCTCTTCTGAGTCCCCCAAACTCTTCCAGCCTCTGCCTGTTACCCTGTTCCAAAGCTGCTTCCATGTCTTTACGTATATCCATAATAAAATGCCCTACTCCCTGGTGCCAATTTTATGTCTTAGTCTGTTTTTGTTTTGCTATAAAGAAATTCCTGAGGCTGGGTAATTTACAATGGAAAGAGGCTTAATTGGCTCATGGTTCTGCAGGCTGTACAGGAAGCAAGGCACCAGCATCTGCTTGGTTTCTGGTAAGCCTCAGGGAGCTTTTACTGTGGCAGAAAGTGAGTGGGAGCAGGTGTATCCCATGGCAAGAGACAGAGCAAGAGAGAGAAAGGGAAGTTCCCAGACCCTTTTAAACAACCAGAGCTTGAGTGAACAGATTGTGAACTCATTTATCACCAAGGGGATGGTGCTGAGTCATGAGGGATCTACCCCCATGATCCAATCACCTCCTACCAGGCCTCCCTCCACCTTCAACATTGGGAATCACATTTCAACATGACATATGGAGAGGACAGAACATCCAAACTATATCACTGTCCAGTGTATTACTAGGGGGATGTTTCCAATGGTGGGTAGTAGGACTGCGATCTTGCCTTGTCTATAACAGTTTTCTTAATTTCTTCTTTATTTCAGAAATCATTTTCAGAAGCTTCTTAAAAATGGTCCGTTTAATTAAATCAACTCTCTAGTAGGGGCACTGTAGTCTAGCTTCATTCAAGGCTGGTGTTGGGGTATTGAGAGTAGAGGTGGCAAATACACAGCACTCCTGTGCTTTCCTTTGCCTCTGCACACATCACGAAAGTGTCATGGCATCACAGCACTTCCTCCCAATGAGTTTGGGTTACACTTCTTATCACAGTGAAGCCTGTTAGAGAAAGCATTGACTAACAAAACCTTCTGGATCCACTGTAAATACTGTTCATCAGCTGAGTGTTGAATAATTGTTGAGTGGAATGCAAGGTTACCCCAGCTATTTTAAGTTCTGGTTAAGTGTTGTACAGTAGGCTTTAAAATTTAGGTGATGTAAGAATAGGAAAACATCTTTTTAGGAATGTTGAGTTGCTCAATGAGGAAACTTCTCTAAAGAGAATGAAACCACACCTCTGTAAAGGAGGATTAAACTAGGAATATGTAGGGGCAGGGCTAAGAGTCTTCTAAAGAAATCATTTACAGTCAGATACAATACCAAAGGATGAGACCATCCAATTACAAAACGGTGATTTTAATTTTTTTTTTTTTAAGCATGGGCTCTTTTACTCCGTAAAATGTAGTTTGAAAATCATTGTTCTAAAAATCATGCAACTTAATTATAATAAATTTTACATAGAAAAATTTTAAAGCGGGTATAACAACACTTTAGTAAAAAGAAAACATAGACTCAGAAAAGTTTCATAATCCTTTAACTTCAAACAATATGATTTGGTTATATCCCTTCACTATGTGTTTTACATTTCTTGCAAAATATGCATATTGATAAATTAAGGAGGCTATAATTAATTCACTTACCAAAATGACTTTAGTTCTAAAATAGCTGATATGATTATATTTTAATAATTATATGGAAGAATTGTCTCTGAAGGCTACTTGTGCTTCATAGAAATAAAATTATGCCATTGTCTTATTGAAGAATACTTACTCTATTCTTCCCTCTCTATAAGAGAAGGAGTGAGGAGATTAGGAAAGAGAAGGAAGGATGTGTAACTCCAATTCTGTCTTGTGACTATATTGAAATTCAGATTAAGTATTGATAGTGTGCATTTTGTTTTGCACTCTGGCAGTTTACCCTGTAATTGATTCTTGTTCATGGATTTAGATATGGAGAACAGGTCAATAAAAGTTACAGATTAGGATGGTAAAATTGGTTTCTGCTATCATTTTTAATTTTTTGAGTTACTTTTCTTTTGGTTCAGATGATGATGATGATGATGATGATGATGATGATGATGATGATGCTCTTGTTGCCCAGGCTGGAGTGCAGTGGCGCGATCTTGGCTCACTGCAACCTCTGCTTCCCAGGTTCAAGCAATTCTCCTGCCTCAGCCTCCTGAGTAGCTGGGATTATAGGCGCCCGCCACCACGCCTGGCTAATTTTTGTACTTTTAGTAGAGAGGTGGTTTCACCATGTTGACCAGGCTGGTCTCGAACTCCTGACCTCAGGCAAACCGCCCGCCTTGGCCTCCCGAAGTGCTGGGATTACAGGTGTGAGCCGCTGCGCCTGGCCTATTATTTTTTTTTGATGAGCATCTCTTCTGGTGTTATGAATATAACTTCTTCTTTGTAGGGATATTAATTATAGCCTTTTGACCTTTTCTTCTGTTCTCTGCATTGTGTTTAGTCCTTCAAGTTGCATTCTTCCTGCTTGCTTTGGCTTTGTTCTTTCATCCTAGAGGCTGTGATCTTGGGCTGTTCATTCATATTTAAATGTGAAGCATTTAATTCTGTGTCACTGGGAATGGGCTATTTCAGTTGAGTTTCACTGTGGGATGATGTTGTAGAGACCTGGCTTTTTCTCTGAGGCTATTTAGTTTTTTCCAAAACTAATGTACCAGACTCCTGCCTGGAGTGATATATGGATGAAGCTGGAAACCATAATTCTCAGCAAACTAGTGTTCATCTATTCCATGTTTTGCATAGTCATCCTCTCTTCACACTACAGTCCTGCTCTCCACTGTGCCTGATACCTAGTGTGCAGCCTCTTGTTCCACTTTTTTTTAAATAGAAAAACCACATGCCAGAGTGCAGTATGGTTAACCCATCAGGAAAAGAATTGGGGGCCACTGCCCTCATTCACTTTTAACCACCCTCATGCTTTACAAACCCTGTCCTCTTGGTACCTGATATTGCAATTTCTTTTTTTTTAATTATACTTTAAGTTCTGGGGTACATGTGCAGAACGTGCAGGTTTGTTACATAGGTATACACGTGCCATGGTGGTTTGCTGCACCCATCAACACATCATCTACATTAGGTATTTCTCCTAATGCTATCCCTCCCCTAGCTCCCCACCCCGCCAACAGGTCCCCGTGTGTGATGTTCCCCTCCCTGTGTCCATGTGTTCTCATTGTTCAGCTCCCACTTATGAGCGAGAACATGGCGGTGCTTGGTTTTCTGTTCTTGTGTTTGCTGAGAATGATGGTTTCCAGCTTCATCCATGTCGCTGCAAAGGACATGAATTCATCCTTTTTTACGGCTGCATAGTATTCCATGGTGTATATGTGCCACATTTTCTTTATCCAGTCTATCATTGATGGGCATTTGGGTTGGTTCCAAGTCTTTGCTATTGTGAACAGTGCCGCATTAAACATACGTGTGCATGTGTCTTTGTAGCAGAATGATTTATAATCCTTTGGGTATATACCCAGTAATGGGATGGCTTGGTCAAATGGTATTTCTAGTTCTAGATCCTTGAGGAATCGCCACACTGTCTTCCACAATGGTTGAACTAATTTACACTCCCACCAACAGTGTAAAAGCATTCCTATTTCTCCACATCCTCTCCAGCACTTGATCCTGCAATTTCTGAACTTTTTGGAAGTCCGGTGACTTGAACTGGTTTTCTCCTGAGTGGTGCCTTCTCTGGAGGCATCTGAAATTCTGATTTCTGAGCACTGCTTATTCCCCCGGTCTGCTTTCCATTTCTCACAGATTTGTTCATGTCTCTTCTCTGCTTTAATATCTCTCCAATTTGCTTTAGCCTGTGGGTTTTACCATTTAAAAATAGTTTTATTCACATTGTAGTGGTGTTTCAAGAGGCAGTGAAATAAACATATATGTGTAATCTGCCATGTTTAATGTAAATTTCTTCCTCCAACACACTGGAACTTAAGGCCCATCTCAAGTCCCACACTTTTCATGAAAGCTTTTGCCTGTAACTCATTGATGTTTCCTGGTCCTTATCACAAAACGAAACAAAAAAATGCCTGTTTTCACTTCTTTGTCATGTATTTGTTGCTGTAGCCATACAACAAAATTAATAATTTTTCTTAATGACTTCTCTTGTTTTTAAAAGTTTAAATGACTTTCAACTTTAAAAAGAACTATATTTCAATCCCATTCAGTTTGGTTTACTCATTTTACTTATTAAACACCCATTGTGTAGACAGCATGGGCTGGTTATCACAGGGGAATATCTAAAGATCTGTTGGCTGGGCCGGTGGCTCATGCTTGTAATCCCAGCACTTTGGGAGGCCGAGGTGGGTGGATTACGTGAGGTTGGGAGTTCGAGACCAGCCTTACCAGCATGGAGAAACCCTGTCTCTACTAAAAATACAAAATTAGCCAGGCATGGTGGTGCATGCCTGTAATCCCAGCTACTTGGGAGGCTGAGGCAGGAGAATTACTTGAACCCGGGAGGTGGAGGTTACTTGAGCTGAGATTGCGCCATTTTACTCCAGGCTGGGCAACAAGAGTGAAACTCCGTCCCCCCCCCAAAAAAAAAGATCTGTCCCTAGAGGCATGTGTTCTTGTGGGAGTAACTCAGATAACCATGAGACAGATGTTGGGGGCAGGGAGGTATGACAGGGAAGAGGTGGGGAAGCCTAGCATTGTTCAGTCAGGGGAAACAAATGCTCAAAATTCCCTAAGTAGGAAAGCGCTGAGCTTTGTTCAGATAAGGATAAGTTTAACTTCACAAAATTCAGGGTTTCTGTAAAAGAGTAGGACATCCACCTGGTGAGTGATTTTATTTTTGACGTAGTAGTTATTTGGACACAAGGCAGGCCCAGCTATGTACTTCCCGCCACTGGGTAGAGAGGACTGCCTGGCATGATATACATGCTTCATAAATGTTTGTTAAATTCATGAATGGAAAAGCTTTTTGGGATCAGACGTTTTAAATATATTGCCTTCTTATACTTACTAAAAAATAAACTGAAAGTTGTTTTTTCCCCCCAAATCCAGATTTTCCTTGCTGCTGCTTAACTTGGAGGAGTACTACTTTGAACAGCATAGAGCCAATCACATTTTGCACAAGGGCAGTCACCATGAAAGGTAAGGAAGCTTCGGTATCTCCTCGGACAAACAAACCTTTCTGATATCTGAACTTTTAAAGTTAAATGTGTGATCATATAGGTGTTAACTAAAGAAAAAATTAGGCTTTAAAAAAAATTAAGGTAAATTTTATTTAGACTTTTATTGAGGATTATAACCTAGGAGAGTCTTTTGGAGAGTTTTTGCTGTGTTTATTATTTTATCTCCCATGAAGTTTTTTTCATCTTTTATTAGGGAAATAATGAGAAGAGTGTATTTAAAAGTTGTAATTGTAACTTGAAACCTTTTTCAAAGCTAAAAAGCATTTGTTCCAATTCTGGGGTTGTAGATATCTTAAGCTTGATAGGACTCCAATCCATCCCATCATTTTTTTGTTGCATCCCTCTTGTAGTTATGCAGTATCCTCTGCTCTCAATTATTCGGGTGACAATGTTATAAAGTAATGATTATAAACCACAAGAGTGGTATAAAATCAGTACTTTCAAAATGAGTAATGCAATTTGAACTAGAAGCAAGATCTGATTTCTCAGTATCTTAATAACTATTACTCACTACTATAAAAACAGATTGTTTCTTTGACTTTACCTTTTGAAAGCTATGTACAGAAGCATGTAATGAAGCTTTTTGTTTGCTTAAAATGGCAACTTAGAATTAACTAAGATGAAAATTGTTCCACCAAAAAGGTGTCTGCTAATGATTTCCTTTTGGGAGGTTACTTAACAACTGTAAGCCATAACTTAGGAAATTCTTTGACAGTAGATAAATCCGTTTATTTTTATTATTCTTCAGGTTTATCCTTAACGGATCAAAAAGACGTGGTATTTGTTTAAATACAAGCTAAAGTAAAACTCACTTGGTTTTTTTGTTTAGTAGCTTATGACATATCTATTTTCTTGGCATTCAATCAAATTAGACAATTATTCATCCCTGAACCCAGCACCTTGCTTTCTTATCTCTGGAATTTTGCTCATATTCTTTGCCCTAATTCCATATCTTTTTTCCTTCCAACATTCTTCTATCGTATATCATCATAGTGCCTTGCTTAAAATTAAATGTACTTGTTTATTATTAAAATACAACTACAGGTAGCAAACTGAAACCTGTTTTTATAATTTTAAAGTAACTATTAGGGCAAAATGGTACAGCCCCATGCAGGTGTATTTGGTAATATCTGGTAAGATGACATGTGCATTAACCTATTGATCTAGCAATGCTACTTCTAGGATACAATTTCAAAGAGAACTGGCAATTATATAAATGGACATATGCACAAGGTTATTTATTATAGCACTACTTGTACTAGTAAAAGACTAGGAACAATCCTACAGGAGACTGACTGAACTGACTGATAAGGAATGGCCACATGATGGAGTACTACGCAGGTTCAACAAGGAATGAAGTTCTTTGTAATGCTGTGAAGTGATCTCTACATGTATTAAGTGTAAAAAGCAAGGGACAGGATACTGTGTGTCATAAGCTACTTTTGTCAGAAGGGGGCAGATTTATCACTATGTTTTTAAAAATCGGAGGCATAAACTATAAGCTAGTGGAGACAGTTATCTACACAGAAGAGGGGAAGGATCAGGAGAACAATATAGAGATGGAATGAAGACTTCTCCAAATGTACCTTATTTTGTAACTTTCGTTTTGGAACCATATAAACATTTTATAGATTTTTACTACACTTTATCTTAGCTAAGAGGCTGAGAGGTCATCTTTTGTAGATTTTTAATATAGAATTAAATTTAAAAAGAAACAGTAAGGCCAGGTGTGGTGGCTCATGCCTGTAATCCCAGTACTTTGGGAGGCCGAGGCTGGTGGATCACTTGAGGCTAGGAGTTTGAGACCAGCCTGGCCAACATGGTGAAACCTCGTCTCTGCTAAAAATACAAAAATTAGCCAGGTGTGGTGGTGCACCCTTGTAATCCCAGCTACTTGGGAGACTGAGGCAGGAGAATTGCTTGAACTTGGGAGGCGGAGGTTGCAGTGAGCCAGGATCATGCCACTGCACTCCAGCCTGGGTGACAAAGCAAGACTCTGTCTCAAAAATCAATCAATCAATCAATAAAAATAAAAAAGAAACAGTAAACCCTAAAAATCCAAGAGAAAATGAAACAGTTCAGGTGTGGTGGTTCACACTCGTAATCCCAGCACTTTAGTAAGCCAAGGCAGTACAGTACGATCTCTTGTGGCCAGTAGTTTGAGACCAGCCTGGTCAACATAGCGAAACTCTGTTTCTATTTATTACAATTATATATTAAAAAAAGAAAAGACAAGAAACAACTGAATTTAATTATAAAGTTGGAGTTAACCACAGAAAATTATTTTAATCAACTTTACAATATAATAATTTGACTGCGTATCTCTGGTAAGATGAAAAAGAATTGCAAAGAAGTTGAAAAAGAATGTAAAGTAATTGTAAACTTTCCAGTTGCAATATTGTTGTTATTAGTATACTATTAGTATTATTATTTTGAAACTATTTTATACATGCATGTATATGTATTTATATAATTGGATAAAACAATTGAATAAGTATGGCCAAGACTCAGATTTTCCAGTATAAAAGAAAAGAGACATACATGTAATATTAAAGAAATAAAGCCTTTTTCATGCACTTTCCTCCTTTTTTCCAGCTTTATTGAGATATAATTGATGAATAAAAATTGTAGATATTTAGGGTATACAATGTGATGTTTTGATATACATACACATTGTGAAATGCTGACCACAATCAAAGTAATTATCATATTCATCACCTCACAGTTACCTTCTTTTGTGTGTGTGGGAATAAGAACATATAAGATCTACTCTCTGAGCCAATTTCAAGTGTATGATGTGGTATGGACTGTAGTCAATAGCTCTACATTAAATCTGCAGAACTTATCCTGGATAATGGACAACTTGTGCACTTTGCCCAGCATCTCCCCATTTCTTCCACCCTCTTTAATTTCGTGAAGTTTAACTTACTCTTGCCTGAACAAAGCTCTGAGCTTTCCCACCTAAAAAATTTTCGTAAGTTCCATTCTTGTCTCTTCTTTGAATTAAACTCTTTTAGATTCTACATGAAATCATGTAGTATTTGTCCTTCTGTGGCTGGCTTATTTTACTTAGCATAATGTCCTCCAAGTCCATCCACATGGCCACAAGTAGCAGGATTTCCTTTTTTGAGGCTGAATAATATTCCATTGTGTGTATGTATGTATGTCTATTTTTATATGTTTTGTATTCATATATATATCATATTTTCTTTATTCATTCATCTATCAATGGACACTTAGATTGATCTCAAATCTTGGCTACTGTAAATAATACTGTAATGAACATGGGAGTACAGATACATCTTCAACATACTGGCTCCATTTGCTTTGGATGTATACCCAGAAGTGGGATTGCTGGATAGTATGGTAGTTCTATTTTTAGTTTTTTGAGAAACCTCTGTACTGTTTTCTTTAATGGCTAAACCAATTCATATTCCCACCAGCAGTATATAAGGGTTCTCTTTTCTCCACGCTCTTGCCAACAACTGTTATCTTTTGTTTTTTGATAATAGCCATCCTAACAGGTGTGAAGCAATAGCTTAATGTGGTTTTGATTTGCTTTTCTCTCATGATTAAGGCTGCTGAGGATCTTTTCATACGCTTGTTGGCCATTTGTCTGTCTTCTTCTTCTTCTTCTTCTTCTTCTTTTTTTTTTTTTATTGAGACGGAGTCTCACTCTGTCACCTAGGCTGAAGTGCAGTGGCGTGATCTCTGCTCACTGCAACCTCTGCCTTCCGGGTTCAAGCGATTCTCCTGCCTTAGTCTCCCAAGTAGCTGGGCGTACAGGCACGTGCCACCATTTCTGGCTAATTTTTTTGTATTTTTATTAGAGACGGGGTTTCACCATGTTAGCCAGGATGGTCTCGATCTCCTGATCTTGTGAACCACCCGCCTCGGCCTCCGAAAGTGCTGGGATTACAGGCGTGAGCCACCACACCCAGTCATTTGTATGTCTTCTTTTGAGATATGTCTATTCAGGTCCTCTGCCTGTCTTTTAATAGGCTATTTGTTTTCTTATTATACTATCAAGTTGTTCGAGTTTTTTATGTATTTTGGATATTAGCCCCTTATCAGAAGTATGGTTTTCAACTATTTTCTCCCATTCCGTAGGTTGTCTTTTGACTTTGTTAATTATTTTTCTTGCTGTACAGAAGCTTTTTGTTTTATGTAATCCTATTTGTCTATTTTTGCTTATATTGCCTGTGCTTTTGGAGTCATGCAAAATATTGCCCAGACCAATGCCGAGAAGCTTTTCCGTATTTTTTCTTTCAGCAGTTTTACAATTTCAGGACTTACATTTAAGTCTTCAGTTCAAGTAGATTTTTATGTATGGGATGAGGTAAGGGTTCACTTTTATTTTTTTCCACGGGGATATCTAGTTTTCCCAACACCATTTATTAAATAAACTATCCTTTCTTCATTGTGTGTTTTTGGCACCTTTGTGGATGATTAGTTGACTGCATATATGTGGATGTATTGTGTTCCATTGGTCTGTACAGCTGTATCATGCTGTTTTGATTAATGTAGCTTTGTAGTATATTTTGAAACCAGGTAGTTTGATGCCACCAGTTTTGTTCTTCTTGTTCAAGATTTCTCTGGACCAGGCATGGTGGCTTGCACCTGTAATGCCAGCTACTCAGGAGGCTGAGGAGGGAGGATCACTTGAGGCCAGGAGTTGGAGACCAGCCTGAGCAACCTAGCAAGACCCCATCTCTAAAAAAACTAAAAATTAGCTGGGCATGGTGGTGCACACCTGGAGTCACAGCTACTTGGAAAGCTGAAGCAGGAGGATTGATTGAGCCCATTTTGAGGCTGCAGTGAGCTATAATCATGCTACTGAACTCTAGCCTGGGTGACATAGTGAGATCCCATTTCTTAAAATGAAACAAAACAGATTGTTTTGGGTGTTTTGTTTATTTTGTGGTTCAATATCAATGTTAATTTCTTTTTTTCTGTTTCTGTTGAAAATGCCATTGGGATTTTAATAGGGTTTGCTTTTAATTTGTAGATTGCTTTGGAAAATATGGACATTTTAGCGGTATTAATTCTTCCAGTCTGTGAACACCAGATATCTTTCTATTTATTTGTGTCTACTTCAGTTTCTTTCATCAGTGTTTTGTAGTTTTCAGTGTACAGACTTTTTACCTCCTTCGTTAAATTTATTCCTAAGTGTTTTGTTTTTCCTTTGGTGCTTTTATAAATTGAATTGTTTCTGTAATTTCTTTTTTGGATAGATCATTGTTAGCATATAGAAATGCAACGCTGGTTTTTGTATATTGATTTTGTATTCTTCAGTTTTACTGAATTTGTTTATTGGTTTGAATAGTTTTTTTGGTAGAATCCTTAGGGTTTTTGTATACATATAAAATCATGTTATTTGCTAACAGAGACAGTTTAACTTTTCCAATTTGGATGCCTGTTCTTTCTTTTACTTGCCAAATTGCTCTGGCTAGGATTTCCAGTACTATGTTGAATAGTAGTGGTAAGAGTGGGCACCTTTGTGTTGCTTTTCTCTTTAAATGACAGTATTTCTTACCTCTATCTTTTGAAAAGGCCTAGAAATAACTCAGTTGCAATCAGCACCAAGAATCTGGTCTCTTAATACCACTTCCCACTGAAAGGGTGGGGGTTCTTTGGAGAAATTGCTGATTCTAAGTCAGAGGCAGGAAATCTGTGAGATGAACCTGGGACATCCTGTCATACTGGCAAGTAAGGAAGGTATCAAAGACTACTGTAAATGAATTAAAAGGATGCAGGGGCAAGTAGACGATGCTGACATTGGGCCAAAAATGCGACAATGTAAGCATCAAAAAAGAATAACTTCTGCAGTGGATTGAAATGTTTCATAAATGTTAAAATTCATGAGTATGTAATTTTATAAATATGTGTGTTTGTGTGTGTGTGTGTGTGTATAATCTTAATCAGTTATCCTCGAAGGATAGGAAGACAACAACTCATTTTTGTAACACTTGATAAATAAAGGTAAAGAATCAAGCATTTTTGTTATTTTCCTTGTACGAATTGTACTTCAGGGTAGCCAAATTGCTGATAAGTAAAGTTGTTTTTTGTTGCCAAATTCTAGCTCATAACGTAGAAGGAATGATAAAATTTCAATGCCTAATGGAAGAATGGATTCACAGCAAGGCTTGGCAAACTACAGCCCTTGGGCCATATCTGAGCTGCCACTTGTTCTTGTAAAGTTTTACTGGAACACAGCCATTCCCATTTGTGTACATACTGTGTGTGGCTGCTTTCCCTATAACAGCAAAGTTGAATGGTTGTGACTGAGACCATATGGCCCACAAAGCAAAGATATTTACTATCTGGCTCTTTACAGAAAGTTTACCAGCCCTTGATCTAGATAGTAATTTTCAATAGCTGCTAAAACCTTTAGGTGAGGGAAGCTGCTGGGAAATTTTGTAATGGCTATATGGAGATTGACATCACCTGATCCTCTGGGTGCCTCTGGATGTGAAGGCAGTACCCGTGTACTACCTCTGAAAGTATTCTTTGAACACTGGCTGTATACATGATGACATTAAGGAATTATTAATTTTTTAGAGTGTGTTCATGATTGGTCACTTATTAAGAGAGGCTGTCTTCAGAGATTTTTGCTAAAATATTTGTGGATAAAGTATATGATGTCAATAATTTTCTGTGTTATTCAGCAGGGTCCCAGGGGGTTATACACAAGAAAAGAGTGACCACATATTGACAATTGTAGAGCTAGGCCATTGGTACATGGGAGTTTTCTATTCTATTTGTATATGTTTAGAAATTTCATAGAAGTTTTTATGTTACTATTGGGTAATTTTGGGTATTAGAAAAGTAAATACAGTTAACAACTTGGAAAAATGATATGAAATGGTATAAAATTTCAAAAACCCTTTGAGAAAGAATTGCAAACTAAATCATAACCTTCAGTAGAATGGGCCTTCTCATCTATTCAGTACATGTATATTGAGCACTGAGAATAGGAAGCCAAAGTAAATATTTACTGCTCACAAAAGAACAGGCAGTGTTACTCTGGGGTGGGATGAGTGTAGGCGTTCTCAGTCTGTAAGACTATTTCTCAGTGTGATGTTTCTGGATTCATTAAGTTTCTAGCCAATAGATGCTGTAAACTATATGGAGATACACATATAAACCAAAGAAGTTTAATTAAAAACTTTCTAACATTTGAATTGTAAATGCCAATATGAACCACTATTCTGTGTTTTATTTTACCAGTTAATTTAAAAATAGAGACGTTCTCTTTATATGCATTATTGATCTTTTATTATATGACGCTTTAGTAACCTGCTTTCTAGTTAAAATGTACTATGATTGTCTTGTGATTTTTGTTATGCTCATCAAACAATCTGTTGTACTTGGATCCCTAGGAAAATCAGAGGCTCCTTAAAAATATGTTCAAAATCGGTGATTTTTGAACCAGATTCAATATCCCAGCCCATCATCAAGGTAAATACATTTTAAATATGAACAGAAACATTCCTATTTTTTGTGTATGTCTTACCTTTCCTGATTTTTATAATATTTCTCTCAATTTTATCCAGATTCCTTTGAGAGACTGTATAAAAATAGGAAAGCATGGAGAAAATGGAGCCAATAGACACTTCACAAAGTATGTCATTTTCACCACTGTTTAATTTTACTTCAACCAAAAAGCTGTATATATTTAATGACTTTTATCTGTATTTTAGGGCAAAATCTGGGGGTATTTCACTCATTTTCAGTCAGGTAAGCACATAATAAATATTTTTTCCTAATCTGAATGAACATGCTTATATATGTGCATGAATGAAATTACTTGTAGAGATATCAGATGAAGACCATGGAATAGAAATCAAATGTTTTTAGAATCCAGTCACTGAGAAATATAGGTTTAAAAAGATGTGATCCCTAATGAGCTTCTTCATGTTTATTAAGTGTGTGATATCTGTGGGCTTGCGGTTTTGTCCTTGGAGCTCTCATGATTTATGATTTACGAGGCTTGAAATGAAGGGATGCAGCTCTTCCTGTAGCTTCCTAGCTATTTAGAAGGTGAGAGTCCATTGCCATGCCACTTAAATGATCTCAGGGACTTAGGACAACCAAGGCAATGACTTGGGATTGGTGGTCTTGTATCATTATGACCCTTGTGGTAATAACCTTTTGTTCATTCCAGATTTATTCCCTTTATATTTATGCACCCACCACTGCACTCAATATAGGCACGACAGCATTGGCAATAAAAGGTCAATTAAAACATGCTTTTTCTCCTGTCATATTATTAATTAGTATGTAGATTTAAAAAATTGTAAATAAGAAGGGAGTACTTTCTTTTGACTCTGGGTTTCATCTGCTTCGTCTTTAAAGCGAAAGGGTTAGCAGATGTTGCCTTGACAGCTCTCGTTCCTTGGGGTGTTGAAGTGTTCAGAGAAGAATTGTTCTGCGATGAATAAGGGATAAGAAAAGCAGCGGGAACAAAGATGCACGGACTTTCTGACTTCAAAACTTGACTTAAATCCTCTCATGCAACAGAGCAGAGTGTCCCTAGGAGGCAGATGGGGAGGGGAAGAGCATGCTCCCAGCACTTTTTCTATCACTGAAGCCTTTTGTTCACAGAACACTTTTAACATGTGTTGAAAGTTATTTTATGAAAGCTGAGAGGTAGCAGATGATTTGATTTTCTACATCTACCTTCCATGATTCTATTAATTTTAAGGAAGAAAACATTTCACAGGCTTCCTCAACTTCATGTTGTTTTAACTGGTATATGTGAAGACAGTGACAACCATCTACTGCTCTGGGGACCAAACATCGTTATTAATAATTCTGGTCCACCTCCATACTCTCATGTCTGTCGTGTCATTTTACTTCATGACCTGGTTCCACAAAGCCCATATCTTGAAAGGAAGAGGTACTTTTTGACTTGGAGATAGTTTTCATTATAAAACTGTACATTTTAGTTATTTTAGTAAAAATTTAATAACTTTGAGCTTAGGAATAAAGCCCCCAAATTCCTCCACCTACTTTTTTAATAGTTTATAGAAGAGGTCTTGTATGAAACCAGCTCAAAACCAGCCCAACACAAGCTACTCTTTCAAGTATTATTTAAAGCTTCCTGTGTCAAGTATACAACCAGGCAACTTTTGGGTTTTTTGATTATATACTAGGTCACAAGATCTCAGAAATATAGTACGGTGCTTTATATTTAGAGAGCTTTGCTTCCAATTCTTTTGTTGCTGCTAAAGAAGGGTGTGTGCATGTTTATATGAATAACAGATTCAACTCATGGATTCAATAAGTATTATATTCAGGGCTCTGGCAATCTAGGGAAGAACAAGATATCTGAAGCCTTTTGCTCCATGGACTTTACTTTTCAGTGGGGGAGACAGACAATAAACAAATGTCTCCTCTAATGTCAGGTAGTAACAAATGCTATGAAGAAAATGAAAGCAAGACAGAAGGATAGAAAATGATAAGGAATGTTCTCATGCTGCTTTAGAAAGAGTAGTCAGGGATGCCTCACTGAGAAGAGGCCACTTACCAAGAGACTCAGAAGGCTTAAGGCATTGAGCTGTGCAATTATCACAAACACTGGTATTCCAGGTACAGAGAGTGGTGGGGGAGAAGCCTGAAGGTGGGCATGTCCTTGACAGGTGGGAGGCGCAGGAGTGTGAGTGCTCCTGGGGTGCGTGAGTCAAGGAGAACACTCAAGGGAGGCTGGAATAGGGGCAGGGACCGTGTCATGTGGGGCCTTGCGGGCCAAGGTAAGGACTTAGAATAAAGCACAGAGAGAAATGCCACTGGAGAGCTGAAAGAGAAGGGGCGTGTCTGATTTGTATGTAAGTCTCTCTGGGGGCTGGGTAGAGAACACGCTGTACAAACCAGGGCAAGAGTGGAAGCAAGGAGACCTATTGGGGTGTTCCAGAAATCCAAGTGTATTGAACCACGATGGTGAGAGGTGGTCATTGTCTAGGTATATTCTAAAGAAAACCCAACAGATGTGCTGACAGATTGGTCGCAGGGTATAAAAGGGAACAGTTAAGAATGACTCCAATGAGATAGACAGTAGTGCCCTTTATAGTGATAAAGAGAGTTGGGAAGGAGCAGGCTTCAAGTAGGATGTGAGATTTAAGATGGCCACGAGAACTCCAAGGGGGGACGTCCAGCAGGCATTTGGATGCATCCATCTGGGTTTCAGAGAGGAGGCAGAGGCTAGCAAGACATACTGGGGAGCTGAAAGTTTCTAGAGACTTTTTAAAGCCCTGTGGCTGGATAAAATTTCCTGGGGACTGAGAGTGGACAGAGTGGTGTGAGAACTAAGGCCCTGCACCTCTCTAATTTAAGAGATTGGGAAGAAAGCAAGGTCCAAAAGTAGACGGAAGGAGTAGCCAGTGAGGTTGGAGAGAAGCAGGAGCAGGTGTCCAGGAAGCCATGTGGAAAACTGCTTCAGGAAGAGCCATCAGCTCTGTCACATGCTCTGAGAAGGAGAGTCAAGGAAGACTTGAGAATTGATTGTATGGTGACGTGGAGATCTTATGCACTTCATGTGACCATCTAAAAGTGGTTTCAATAATATGGTAGGGATGAAAACCTGTCATGGGCCCAAGGGAAGGTACAGACAGCCCTTGCAATGAATTTTGCCACAAAAGGGAACAGAAATGGCAAAAGGAGGATGTGAGATTAAGGGGAAGTATGTGTGTGGGGGTGTGTGTGTGTAAAAGGGAGAGAGTGCAGTATATAATCCTAAGAGCAAAGCTTTTGAATATCTGACAGGTTTCGGGAGGTGTTCACATTCTGTGCCCTAGTAGAGGGGCTGGACTTTGAGAGCTCAGGCAACTTCCATTGTTGCAGGAGGAAAAGCAGTGATGAAAGTACAGGTACAAGGAGATTGATGGCTCTGGTAGATGGTGTCACTTATTCCACATAGTTATTAATATACTATGTGAGGACCAGTGGCCCAGTGCATGTGAAAACACCATGTGCCCAGATTACCTCTAAGTTTTCTTTATGTTAGTGAACATATTTCCTACCACAGTAACTTTGTTTTACCCGTTTCTTAAAAAATCAGCACTTGGATTAGCCTCCTTCCCTGTCTGCTTGGTTACTTGGTGCAAGTGATGGCATTCATAAAATGTCTTCTGTATTTATTTATCTTGTAATTGTTGCTATCTTGTTGCCTGGATGATTCTCTTTTTAATTTGATATTTGTTATTTTAACACCAGTACTTTAAAGCCATACTAGTACTAATACTAAAGCAAATACTTCTGGAAATAGAGATTATATAACAATGATTTAAAACTTTTGATTGATAATGTTCTGATTTGTAGTTACTCTTTACAATGAAACATTTTGGTTATTATTTTACAAGTATTGCTTTTTCTTGCTCAGGTATATTTCATTAAAGAACATAATGTTGTTGCACCATATAAAATAGAAAGGGTAAGTAAAGCTTTTCATGTATTTCCAGCAATTTATATAGTCATTTTGAACAATAAAATTTTGTGACTCTGTTAACATCTTTAATCAAATATAATAATGAGTATTTAAAAGCTTCTTACCTGGAAGTTATAACAAAATTACCCAAGGGAGCCACAGATTTTAGTTCAAGAGAATTCAATTAACTTTTTGACTTAAAAAAAAAAGTGACTAAAAAAAAAACACCCAAATGATTAGGTTAGAAATTAAAATCAGAATATGCATTATTTATAAGATTGTTTACTGGGTGTTACTGAGAATTTATTTACCAGTACGTTACTAAAAAATTTAGTTTTAAAAATATTCTGGAAATATTTACTGGTTATAACATTCTCTTATTTGAGAACTCAATAATAATTTGTAAGTACTCTTAATTAGGTAGAAACTATGAGTAGACTTGGATACAATGTCTGGTTCCCTGGGACTTTTCACTTAAGCATAGACATTTCATTTAACTATTCTGTAATTTAATTCTTTATGCTTCAGCTTAATACATAGTAGAGGGATAACTCCTACTAAAAGAGAGTTTTTACAGGACCTAAGGACAGGGCTAGTGCTCCTTATAATGACATCCGAGTGAATTAGGAAAAGCCACCATTTGTGGGCAAACATAGTCCCACAGGCTGAATCTGAATTTCAGTTTCAGGCCAGTCTGCAATCTCTTAGGCGGCACAAATTGTATACTCAGTGGCCTCTGGGTTTTACGGACAAGAAATACTTGCATGTGCTGATTAGTCAGAAAGTATAAATACTGAGATTTAATTATTCTCAAGTGGTGCTTTTGGCATTTTGGGCAGGATGGTTCTTTATTGTGTGGGGCTGTCACTTATATTACAGCTCTTTCCCCTAACAAATGCCTCTCGTACACTGCTCCCCTTGTTGTTGTTACAGCACCTCCACACATTGACAAAAGCCTCTGGGGGCAGTAGGAAACCCTACCCCCAAGTTGAGAACCACTCACCTGGGGTGCCCTCCCTCTAAAGGCTCTCGTGAGAGCCAGCTGAATTGCATACCTGCACATGGTTCATTGAAAGATTATGTGAAAGGAAATAAAAGTGAGGTTGTCTGAGTAAAGAAAAGCTCTTTTGTTCCAATGTGAATTATAATACCAAAGCATTCTCAGATTAAAAAAAAAAAAAGGGCGAGGTGGAATGACAGCAGCAAGATGGCAGAATAGGAAGTTCTAGCCCCTCCTTCCTCCTGTGAAGACACTGATTCAACAACACATGGACAAATTCCCTTTGTGAGAAATCTGGAAACCAGTTAAGAGGATCCTGCACCCCCGGTGAGCATGAAACTAACCACATCAAAGCCGGTATAAAAATTTGTGTCACTATCTGGCCATCCTCTGTCCCACACAGCACCACATGATTGGGAAGAAATTTCCCAGCCTCTAGCTTCTCCCTGGAGAGGGAAAGAGAAAATTGGACTATACATCCAGAGTTCTGACTTTTCAGGGGAGCTTCCCAAGGGACTGGCTTCTGTCTCTTCTGTCTCAGAGTACAGATGGAACCCTGCATACTCTAGATGCCTGGAGCCACTGATAACAAAAGAGAGCTGGGTAGCACGCTACTTCTTCAAAGGACCTGTGGTACAGCAGACATCTAGACATGAGAGACAGCAAAGGATTCCAAGCTTCTGAAAAAAATGAAACCAATAAATTTCTCTAATTAGGAATCTACATGCATAAGTCCAGAGAAGACACTTCCATAGAAAAGGTTTGAGAGGCCTCCAGCATCTCTAGCCAGGCTGATTAATGAAGGTCTCTTTCTCTGTATGAAGCCAGTCCTTAGAGACTGGAGAGGTAATTGTTTTTGTTGTTGTTGTTTTTAATGTGTGGATATTAGCACAAAATTAGAGGGAGCACAAAGAATCAGAGAAAAATAGTCCAATCAGAGGTACAAAATAAATTTTCAGAAACCAACCCTAAAGAAAAGGGGCTATATTAATTACCTGACAAGGAATTCAAAACTATTTTCATAAAGATGCTTAATGAGCTCAGGAAAATTATGCATGAAGAAAACGAGAATTTTAACAAACAGAATATTAACAAAGAGAAAATATAAAGAAGAACTGAACAGAAATTTTGGAGAAGAATTTAGTAACTTAACTAAAAAGTTCACTAGAGGAGTTCAGCACAGACTATAAATCAGAAGAAAAAATCAGCAAACTGGAACACAGGTCTTTTGAAATTATCCAGTCAGGGGAGCTAAGAGAAAAAAGAATGAAAAAGAGTTAAGAAAGCCTAAAGTACTAATGACACACCGTCAAGTGGACCAAATACATAATATGCGAGTCCAAGAAAGAGAAGAGAGAGAGAAAGAAACAGAAAGTGTATTTAAAGAGATAATGGCCCCAAACTTACCAAAACAGAGGAAGGAGATGGACATCCAGATTTAAGAAGTCTTCCACATAGGAGGACTTCAAAGATGTCCTTACCAACACACATGATAATCAGATTATCAGAAGTAAGAGTTAATTTTGAAAGCAGCAAGAGAAAAGTGTCTGGTCACAGAAGAAAGCCCCCACAAAATGATCAGATTTTTCACCAGATAGCTTGCAGGTCAGAAAATTGGATGATAAATTCAGAATGGTAAAAACAAAACCAAATAAAACAAACAAACAAAAACGCCTGCCAACAAAGAACACTGTATCTGGCAAATTGTCCTTGAAAAAAAAAGGAGAGATAAGGACTTTCCCAGATAAACAAAAGCTCAGAGTTTACCACCATTAGATCTGCTTTATAGGAAATGCTAAAGTGAGTCCTTCAATTTGAAACAAAAAGATACTAAACACCAACATGAAAGTGTAGGAATTATAAATCTTGCTGATAAAGGCAAATACAGAATACTGTAGTGCTGTAATGGTGGTGTGTAAATCAGTTTAATTCTGGTATACAAATTAAAAAACAAAAGTATAAAAACCCCATAACTAGAAATCTGTGTTAATGAATACACAATATAAATGGATGTAATTTGAGATATCGTTAACATAAAAGGAGACAGGTATCTGAAGGAATAGTTTTTGTATGTAACTGAAGTTAAGTTGTTAACAGATTAAAAGAGATCATTATCACTGTAAGATGTTTTATATAAGACCCATGATAACTACAGAGAAAATACCTATAGAAGATACACTAAAGAAGAGTTTTTCCAATATTATCATCTAGAATTTTTATGGTTTCAGGTTTTAGGTTTAAGTCTTTGATCCATCTTGTGTTGATTTTTGTATAAAGTAAGAGATAAGGATCCAGTTTCATTCTTCTACATGTAGCTTGCCAGTTTTCCTAGCACCATTTATTGAATAGGGTGTCCTTTCCCCACTGTATGTTTTTGTATGCTTTGTCAAAGATCAGTTGGCTATAAGTATTTGGCTTTATTTCTGGGTTGTCTGTTCTGTTCCATTGGTCTATGTACCTATTGTTATACTAGTCCTATGCTATTTTGGTAACTATAGCCTTGTAGTATATTTTGAAGTTGAATAATGTGATGCCCCCAGATTTGTTCTTTTTGCTTAGTACTGCTTTGGCTATTTGGGCTCTTTTTTGGTGCCATATGGATTTTAGGATTGTTTCTGATTGACAAAGGTATTTTGATGGGAGTTCTGTGAAGAGTGATGGTGGAATCTTGATAAGAACTGCATTGAATCTGTAGCTTGCTTTAGGCAGTATGGTCATTTTCACAATATTGATTCTACCCATCCATGAGCATGGGATATGTTTCCATTTGTTTGTGTCATCTATGATTTCTTTCAATAGTGTTTTATAGTTTTTCTTGTAGAGCTATTTTACTTCCTTGGTTAAGTATAACCCTAAGTATTTTATTTTATTTTTTTTTGCAGCTGTTATAAAAGGAATGGAATTGTTGATTTGATTCTCAGCTTGGCCGTTGTTGGTGTATAGCAGTGCTACTGATTTGTGTACATTGATTTTCTATCTGGAGAATTTACTGAATTCATTTATTAGATCTAAGAGCTTTTTGGATGAGTCTTTAGAGTTTTCTAGGTAAATGGTCATATCATTGGTGGACAGTGACAGTTTGACCTCCTTTTTTCCAATTTGGATGCCCTTTCTTTTCTGTCTGATTGCTGTGGCTAGGACTTCCATTACTATGTTGAATAGAAGTGGTGAAAGTGGGTAACCTTGTCTTGTTCCAGTTTTCAGGGGCGTAGGCAAAGAATTCATGACTAAGAACCCAAAAGCAAATGCAAGAAAAACAAAAATAAATAAATGGGACCTAATTAAACTAAAAAGCTTCTGCACAGCAAAAGAAATAACCAGCAGAGTAAACAGACAACCCACAGAGTGGGAGAAAATTTTCGCAAACCACACATCCGGCAAAGGACTAACATCCAGAATCTACGAGGAACCTCAAACAAATCAGCGAGCAAAAAACAAATAATCCCATCAAGAAGTAGGCAAAGAACATGAATAGACAATTCTCAAAAGAAGATATACAAACAACTAGCAAACATATGAAAAAATGCTCACCATTACTAATTATCAAGGACATGCAAATTAAAACCACAATGAGTTATCACCTTACTTAGTGAGAATGGCCATAATTAAAAAGTCAAAAAATAATAGACGTTGGCATGGATTTGGTGAAAAGGGAGCACTTTTACACTGCTGGTAGGAATGTAAACTAATACAACCACTGTAGAAACAGTATAGAGATTCCTTAAAGAATTAAAAGTAGAACTACCTTTCAATCCAGCAATCCCACTGTCAGGTATCTACCCAAAGAAAAAGAAGCCATGATGTGAACAAGACACATGCACACACATAGTTATAGTAACACAATTTGCAATTGCAAAAATATGAAACCAACATAAATGCCCATCAACCAACAAGTGGAAAAAGTCCTATATATATACACCATGGAATACTACTGAGCCATAAAACAAAATGAAATAATGGCCTTTGAGCAACTTGGATGGAGCTAAAGGCCATTATTCTAAGTTAAATAACTCAGGAATGGAAAACCAGATTATTGTATGTTCTCACTTATAAGTGGGAGCTAAGATATGAGAATGCAAAGACATAAGAATTATATAATGGGGCCGGGTGCAGTGGCTCATGCCTGTAATCCCAGCACTTTGGAAGGCCAAGGTGGGCAGATCACGAGGTCAGGAGATCGAGACCATCCTGGTTAACACTGTGAAACCCTGTCTCTACTAAAAATACAAAAAATTAGCCGGGCGAGGCAAGTGCCTGTAGTCCCAGCTACTTGGGAGGCTGAGACAGGAGAATGGTGTGAACCCAGCAGGCAGAGCTTGCAGAGAGCCAAGATCGCGCCACTGCACTCCATCCAGCCTGGGTGACAGACACAGTGAGACTCCGTCTCAAAAAAAAAAAAAAAGAATTATATAATGGACTTTGGGGGCTTAGGGGGAAGGATGGGGGTGGTGATGAGGGATAAAAAAAACTACATATTGGGTACGTACACTGCTTAGGTGACAGGTAAACCAAAACCTCAGAGAACTTATTTATGTAACCAAAAACCACCTGTACCACAAAAACTACCAAAATAAATTTTAAAAAAATGAGGAAGGAATCAAACTATGTCATGATAAAATGTCAACACAAAGGAAGATAGAGGACAAAAGAGGACAAATGAGCTACAAGACAGAAAACAGTTAAAATGGCAACAGTAATTCCTTCCCTATCAATAATTAAGTATATCAAACTCCCCAATCAAAAAATATGGAGTGTCTGAATGGATTAAAACAAATAAGATCTAAAACTATATGCCATCTGCAAGAGACTCATTTTCGGTTTAAGGACACAGATAGGCTGAAAGTGAAAGGATGGGAAAAAATATTCCATGCTTGGTAATCAAAGGAGAACAGAGCTGGCCATACTTATATCAGACAAATAGGCTTTAAATAAAAAACTTTCACAAGAGACAAAGAAGGATATTATGTAATGATAAAAGGGTCAATTTATCAGAGAGATAAATAATTACAAATGCATTAGTCAGGGTTCTCCAGAGAAACAGAACCAATAGGATGTGTGTACATACATACACACATATATATACATACATACATACATACGTATGCATATACATATATACAGACATATACACCCATCTAGGGGTATATTGCTGTATATATGTATATATACAGAGAGAGAAATTGATTTATTATAAGGTATTGAATCATGTGATTATAGAGGCCAAGAATTCCAGACCCAGGAGTGAGCCAATGGTATAGGGTTTAGTCTGAGTGTGAATGCAAGTCTGAAGGCAGGAGAAAACCAATATCCCAGCTTGAAGACAGGAAGAAACAGTGTTTTTCCCATTTAGACTTTTATTCGATTTAGGCCCTCAATGGATCCGATGAGGCCCACCCACATTGGGGAGGGCAATCTGTTTTACTCAGTCTCCTAATTCAAATGCTAATCTCATCCAGAAACATCCTCACAGATACACCCAGGGATAATGTTTAACTAAATATTTGGTCACTCTATGGCCCAGTCAAGCTGACATATAAAATTAATCATCACCATATGTATGTACCCAACCTCAGAACATCTAAATATATGAAGCGAACACTGATAGAACTGAAGGGAGAAATAGATAGCAACACAATAATGGTAGAGATTTCAATACCACACTTTCGACAATGGGTAGAACGTTCAGATAGGACATCAGTAAGGAAACAGAGGACTTGCACAACACTGTAGACCCAATGGACCTAACAGACATGCAGAGCTTTCCACCCAACAGCAGCAGAATACACTTTCCTCTCAAGCACATGGAATATTCTCCAGGACAGATCACATGTGAGGTCACAAAACAAGTCCTAACAAATTTAAGAGGATTAAAATAATATTGTGTATATTTTTCCAATCATAATGGAATGAAACTAGAAATCAACATCAGAAGGAAAACTGAGAATATGTGAAAATTAAACAACATTCTCTCAAAAAACCAATGGGTCAAATAAAAAAAAAAAAGAAATTTTAAAATCTTGAGATAAATGAAAACATGATATACCAAAACTTAGGCAATGCAGCAAAAGCAGTATAAACAGGGAAGTTTATAGAATTAAATGTCTACGTTAAAAAAGAAGAAATACCTCAAATAAAAATCCTAACTCTAGGCCAGGCGTGGTGGTTCACACCTGTAATCCCAGCACTGTGGGAGGCTGAAGCGGGTGGATCACCTGAGGTCAGGAGTTCGAGATCAGCCTGGCCAACATGGTGAAACCCCGCCCTGTCTCTACTAAAAATACAAAAATTAGCCGGGTGCGGTGGTGCACACCTCTAGCCCCAGCTACTCGGGAGGCTGAGGCAGGAGAATCACTTGAACCTGGGAGACGGAGGTTGCAGTGAGCCGAGATCGTGCTACTGCACGCCAGCCTGGGCGACAGAACAAGACTCTGTCTCAAAAAAAAAAAAACAAATCCTAACTCTATACCTTAAGGGTTTGGAACAAGAAGGGCAAACTAAACCCAAAGTTAGGAGAAGGAAGGAAATAATAAATAGAGCAGCAAATTATGTAGACTTGCTCCCCTAGAACTCTCATTCCAGTGGGGAAGTTACACTAGGTAAAACATGCAGATTTTATCATAGCAGGTTCTGTACACGTGTTCTTAAAGTAGCATAGTTTGGCACACTTCTTCTCTTCCTGTATTTTGATATCTTCCCCTTTTTGTTAGGGCAAAATGGAATATGTTTTTGAATTGGATGTTCCCGGGAAAGTGGAAGATGTTGTGGAGACGTTGCTTCAGGTAAGCACTTGCTGGGTAGAAAATTCAAAGCAAACTGAGGCAAAAACTGTTTTTATAAATTTCTTATTTATATACCTTACCCAAATCATCATCTGTTTTCTAAATATGTAGCAGATTGACTTAAAATGTTGAGTTTAAAAACTATATATTAGGAAGAAGCCATAGGTATATCAGAAGTAATCTTGACTGTTAACAGAATGATTGCTGTTTCTCATTGCTTCTAAAGAAATACTTCATATCATCTGAGAGAAAAAGTAAATTCATGTCTGTTTATGATACTGTAGCTTCACAGAGCATCCTGCCTTGACAAATTGGGTGACCAAACCGCCATGGTAAGTATTCTTAACAATGTCTGTCTTTGATTGTCAATGAACTTGTATTGATATTTTACTTATAAATACTTATATTCGTACTTTTTCTGGTTCTGTTTTAATAGATAACAGCTATTTTGCAGTCTCGTTTAGCTAGAACATCATTTGACAAAAACAGGTAAGTTTCTAATGATCTTTCCTAATTAGAAAAGTGGTGGACATTTTCATCTGTATGCCTCATTCAGCAAATCCAAGCCTGCTGTCATCATTGGTCTCACCCAAAACCTGCTTGTCTTAGAGAATGGCTCAGCCTCAGTGCAGGAGAACTCTCTAGGGCTTCCTCAACTCTTCTCCATCCTGATGTCTGTCAGTCAGAAAGGTCTGTTAGATGCTTCGGTTTCTGCTTCTGTGTTTTCACATTGTGTTGCCTCAGTTCAGGCCACCGTCACCTCCCACCCAGAACACTAGCACAGCTTTATTTCACCTACCTGACTCCATCTTCCTTTCTCCACTTTTCTTCTCTTCCCTCTACCTGACATTGTTTTAAAATATGTTCTTTCTAAGGGCCAGGTGCGGTGGCTCAGGCCTATAATCCCAGCACTTTAGGAAGCCAAGGTGGGAGAATCACTTGAGCTCAGAGTTTGAGACCAGCCTGGGCAACATAGTGAGATCCTGTCTCTGCAAAATTAAAAATTAAAAAATTAGGCTGGGCACGGTGGCTCATGCCTGTAATCCCAGCACTTTGGGAGGCTGAGGCGGGCAGATCACGAGGTCAGGTGTTCAAGACCAGCCTGGCCAAAATAGTGAAACCCTGTTTCTACTAAAAATATAAAAAGTTACCCAGGCATGGTGGCAGGCACCTGTAATCCTAGCTACTCAGGAGGCTAAGGCAGAAGAATCGCTTGAACCTGGGAAGTGGAGGTTGCAGTGAGCTAAGATCATGCCATTGCACTCCGGCTCGGGTGACAGTGCGAGACTCCATCTAAAAAAAAAAATTAGTTGGGCATGGTGGTACACACCCGAAGTTCCAGCTACTTGAGAGGCAAGGTGGGAGGATCCCTTGAGCCCAGGAGGTCGAGGCTGCAGTGAGCCATGATTATGCCTCTGTACTCCAGACAGAGTGAGACCCCATCTCAAAAAATAAAAATAATAAATTTTAAAATGTCCTTTCTAAACAACTTATTTGATCATATCACCTGCCCGTTTAAAATTCTTCAAGATTGAAACTAGACTCCTTCGTTACACCGTATACAAAAATTAACTCAAGATGGATTAAAGACTTAAATGTAAAACCTAAAACTATAAAAACTGTTGAAGAAAACCTAGGAAATACCATTCTGGACATAGGCCCCAGCAAAGATTTCATGACAAAGTCACAAAAGCAATTACAGCAAAAACAAAAATTGACAAATGAGACCTAATTAAACTAAAGAGCTTTTACACAGCAAAATAAACTATCAACAGAGTAAACAGCCCAGGGAATGAGAGAAAATATTTGCAAACTTTGCATCTGACAAAGGTCTAATATCCAGAATCTAGACGAAAGAAGCAAAAAATGAACAACCCCATTAAAAAGTAGGCCAAGGTCATGAACAGACACTTTTCAAAAAAAGACATACATGCAACCAAAAAACATCTGAAAAAATGCTCAATGCCACTAATCATTAGAAAAATGTAAATCAAAAGCACGATGAGATACCATCTTATACCAGTTAGAATGGCTATTATTTAAAAAATTTAGTAAATTTTGAATGGCTATTACTCAAAAAATAACGTGCTGGTGAGGTTGCAGAGAAAAGGGAATGCTTGTACCCTGTTGGTGGCAGTGTAAATTAGTTCAGCTACTGTGGAAAGCAGTTTGGTGATTTCTCAAAGAACTTAAAACAGAGCTACCATTTGACCCAGCAGTCCCATGATTGCATATATAACCAATGGAAAATAAATTGTTCTACCATAAAGATACATGCACACGTAGGCTTATCACAGCACTATTCAAAATATTAATAGCAAAGACATAGAATCAACCTAAATACCCATCAGTGGTAGACTGGATAAAAGAAAATGTGGTACCTATACACCGTGGAATACTTTGCAGCCATAAAAAAAGAGATCATGCCCTTTGCAGCAACATTGGATGGAGCTGGAGGCCACGGATGGCGCTGGAGCAAATTAATGTGGGAATAGAAAACTAACACCGCATGTTCTCACTTATAAGTAGGAACTGAACATTGAGTACAAATGGACACAAGGGAACAATAGACACTGAGCCGGCTTGAGGGTGGAGGATGGGAGGGAGGAGGGTGAGGATCGAAAAACTGCCTATCAGATACCAATTACCTGGGTGACAAAATAATCTGTACACCAAACCCCCAAGACATATATTTTATCTATGTAACAAACCTGCATATGTACCCTGAAACTAAAATAAAAGTTAAACGATAATAAAAAAAATTAAGTCTTTGAGAGTAGGAACTTGTCTGGCCTCTTGCATCCACAGAGTATGGTATATTACAGTGAATGAAATTAATGGATTCTCTCCATTTTACTGCCATTGCATTTTCCCAGACCCCCATTAGCTCTCCTCGGTCTAACTGGAATTATTTCTCCTCCAGCCTCTTCATATGGTCCACAAAGTTATCTTCCTAAAACAAACATGATTATTGCCCACCAACCAGCTCCTAGAACAGTAACAAGCAAAAGAGTTTTCAATAACAGTTAATTTAAATGCCTGTCTTTCATTGACAATATCAAAGGTTACTATACCAAGACACAAATAGTCTTTTACAGCCATACACCTTAAAATTCCCTGGATTATTTCATATTGCCAAGAGAAAGTGATACAATAAAAGGCCATTAAAAATATAAATAAAATAAAAATTTTCAAGACGCCCCCATCCCCAGTGCCTTCAGGATAAAGCCTAAACACCTTAACACGGCCCCAAGACTCTTAGGTGCTAGCTCTTATTTACTACTAGTCGTTGATGATGCATCTTGAATTCTGTGCCCTAGTTATTTGCATTGCCTGCAGTTTCTGTTGTGCCACATTGTCTCTTACCTCTGAGCCTTTGTTCTTGTTCCCTCTGCTTAGAAAACTCATCCTCCTTCTCTGCACCTGGCTGTTGCTTATTCTTCTTATTTCAGCTGTGCTCTCAGTTCTTCTAGAAGGTCTTTCCTGAGACTTCAAGTTGCAATAAGTACCTACCTATGGTGCTCTATAGGGTCCAAGAGAGTACACTTCTACTGTTCTAATGGTTTTTTCATTGACTTTCTTGGCTTTTCTTAAGTATACATTTTGTGCAAAGATGACATTTCTGTATTATCCCATTCTCTTACTTGTTTATTGCCTTATATCAAGGAGATTTAGGCGATTCGTCTGTATCTTTGTCTCTGGTACCACTAAGTTAATTATTATACCTTTATGGTAACTATTGATATCTGGTAGTGCAGGGCCCCAGACCTTATTTTCCTTTTTCACTTATGTCTTCAGTATTCTTGGTCTTAGGCACTGCCATCTGAATTTAGAATCAGCTTGTCAATTTCCATAAAAGCAATTGTGCTGGAATTTTGATTGTAATTGCAGTGAATCTATAGTCTTCTCTCTATTTATTTAGGTCCCCTTTAATATATTCCTTATGATTTTCTTCATAAAGGTCTTTCCTGTCTTATGTTATTTATTCCTAGTACTTCATATTTGTGATGGTATTATAAATGGTATGTTATTAAAATTTCATTTTCTGTTTATTGTTGATATATAGAATGCAATAGGTTTTAGTGTACTCATTTTGTTTTCAGCAACCCTATTAAACTCTATGACCAATTCCATTAACTGTATATTTAGATTCTTTATATTTACAAAATCTTATCTATGAATTATTTTCAGTCTCTATTCACTAGCTTTTTATTTTTGATTTTTACCTCTGTAATCATTCATCCTTAGGACAAAGCAGAAAGTATTGGTTAAATAGGTTCATTTATTTATGGATTATTATGTGCTACGCTTTTGCTAGAAGCTTATGTTTATAAATGAGAGTAATTTGTAATATTCTATTTTATTGCTACCTTTGTGAGATTCGGGAATCAGTCATCTTGACCCTTACCCTACATTTTAATGTGTTAAAGAACTTGCCAGTAAAGCCATCTGGCCAGTAATGTGTTTTTTGTGTTTATGTTTGTTTGATTCTTTCTCTGCTTCACTATATAGCATTAATTTTATTTCCGTTTTTATACTGGCAGGATATATTAGGTAAGTGAATTGCTTAGGGAAGAATAGTTTCCATTTTAGAAAGGAAAGGGAATAATAATAAGAAGAATTAGCTTCTTCTGACCTACTTAGAATGTGTCATTTTTCCAAGTAGCAATTTAGACTTCAATTCTGGGCTTCAGCATGACATTCATTTAAAAAATAGTTCACTGTGAACGTTTTAATGTATCCAGTTGCTGAAATGTTAGGCTAAAGAATTTGGGGGAAGGGATTTTTGCGATATGAAATGAAATATTACAGTGTTGTATACTTTCTCTAGAAGAAAAAAAGGTAAACTTCCGCTAAGATAAGCTTTCATCATATTTCTGAGGAGATAATTTTTTGTTACAGGAATATAAGGAAAACTATTTTTAATACTCTTTATTTTGAAAAATTTTAAACTGTCACAAGTTGAAACGCTAATACAATGAAGGCAGATCCCCTATGATTCACCAGATGTTAATTTAACATTTTGCCAAATTTTCTTTAAGTCATGCCTGCTCCTACTCACATTGTTGCTCTCTGTGTGTGTTATTTGTATGTATAAATGTGTATGTTTGTATTATATGTATAATATATGTGTATATATTTTTTCTGAACCATCTGAAACTAAATTCTGAGGTATCATAACACTTCTCCCATAAGTACTTCAGCAGGTACTTGTTAGAAGGATATCCTCCATTCCTTGATACCATTATCATATTCCATTAGCAATAATTCCATAATATCATCTAATATATCATATAATAAAATCATAATAAAATATAAAATCATTAAAAATATAAAATCATAATATCATCTTATAGCTTCATATTAAAATTTCCCCTTCTTTTAAAAAAATTATACTTTAAGTTCTAGGGTACGTGTGCAGAAGTGCAGGTTTGATACGTAGGTATACATGTGCCATGTTGGATTGCTGCACCTGTCAACTCGTCATTTACATTAGATATTTCTCCTAATGCTATCCCTCCCTCGGCTCCCCACCCCACGACAGGCCCCAGTGTGTGATGTTCCTCGCCCTGTGTCCAAGTGATCTCATTGTTCAGTTCCCACATGAGTGAAGACATGTGGTGTTTGGCTTTCTGTCCTTGCGATAGTTTGCTGAGAATGATGGTTTCCAGCTTCATCCATGTCCCTGCAAAGGACATGAACTCATCCCTTTTTATGGCTGCATAGTATCCCATGATGTATATGTGCCAGATTTTCTTAATCCAGTCTATCATTGATGGACATTTGGGTTCGTTCCAAGTCTTTGCTATTGTGAATAGTGCCACAAGAAACATACATGTGCATGTGTCTTTATAGTAGCATGATTTGTAATCCTTTGGGTATATACCCAGTAATGGGATTGCTGGGTGAAATGGTAATTCTAGTTCTAGATCCTTGAGGAATCGCCACACTGTCTTCCACAATGGTTGAACTAATTTACACTCCCACCAACAGTGTGAAAGTGTTCCTATTTCTCCACATCCTCTCCAGTATCTGTTGTTTCCTGACTTTTTAATGATTGCCATTCTAACTGGCATGAGATGGTATCTCGTTGTGGTTTTGATTTGCATTTCTCTGATGACCAGTGATGATGAGCATTTTTTCATGTGTCTGTTGGCTGCATAGATGTCTTCTTTTGAGAAGTGTCTGTTCATATCCTTTGCCCACTTTTTGATGGGTTTGTTTGTTTTTTTCTTGTAAATTTGTTTGAGTTCTTTGTAGATTCTGGATATTAGCCTTTTGTCAGATGGGTAGATTGCAGAAATTTTCTCCCATTCTGTAGGTTGCCTGTTCACTCTGATGGTAGTTTCTTTTGCTGTGCAGAAGTTCTTTAGTTTAATTAGATCCCATTTGTCTATTTTGGCTATTGTTGCCATTGCTTTTCGTGTTTTAGTCATGAAGTCCTTGCCCATGCCTATGTCCTGAATGATATTGCTTAGGTTTTCTTCTAGGGTTTTTATGGTTTTAGGTCTAACATTTAAGTCTTTAATCCATCCTGAATTAAAAATTTACCCTTTTCTACCCCAAGAGTCTTCCTTAAATTACTTTATTTTGTAATGATTGTAGATTTAAGAAGAACAGACCAAAAGATAGTACAGATTTCTCTTTCATGCCCCACTCAGAATCCCTGTTCTGTTTAGTATGTAGATGCTGCCATCTTTTGTTGGACATATTCCTAGATATTTGATTGTTTGATACTATTGAAAATTTATTTTCCAACTATTTGTTACTGGTACATAGAAATACAGTTCTTTTTTTAATTGGCCTTGTATACTATGAGTCTTCTAAATTCACTCATTAGTCTTAGAGTGTTTTTTGCTAGATTCCATGGAGTTTTCATGTACATAATCATTTAATCTGTGAATAATGACAGTTTCACAGAAATCCATATGGCTTTTATTTTCTATTTCTTGCCTCATTGCACAGTTTTATTAATAGATGTGGTGGAAATGAACATTATTGCCTCATTCTTGATCTTACAGGAAAAGGGCTTAAGGTTTCATCATTCAAAGATGATGTTAGCTGTAGGTTTTTCATAGCTGCCCTTTAACAGAATGAAAATATTCCTTTCTGTTCCTAGTTTACTGAGAGTTTTTTCAATAATGGGTATAGAATTTTGTCAAATATTTTTTCTGCATTCATTGACATGATCATATTTTTTTCTTTATTCTGTTAATGTTTTGAATTACATTGATTGATTTTTTTCAATGTTAAACCAACCTTGTATTCATGGGCTAAATCTAATTTGAGAACATGATATCTTATCTTTTTTACATATTACTGGATTTGCTTTGCTAGTATTTTTATATCTATATTGATGAGGGATATTGCTCTGTAATTCTCTTGTAAGGTATTTGTCAGGTATGGTACAGGTTATGCTGACCTCATAATAGTATGGAGGTTTTCTTTATCTCCGGTTTTCAGAAAAAGTTTGTGTAGGATTGTTGTTATTTCTTCCTTACATTTTTAATAGAATTTATTGATGAAGCCATCTAGGTCTAAAGTGTCCTTTGGGATTCCATTTATTTACTAGACATAGGACTGTTCCATTTGTCTGTTTCTTCTGTTCCTGTTTTGGTAACTTGTGTTTTTCAAATAAATTGTCCATTTCATCTAAATTGTCAGACGTATTGATATGAAGTTGCTAATGTCCTTTTAATGCCAGCAGCATCTGTAGTATCTACCCTTCTTTCATTCATTATGCTGATACTTTGTGTTTTCTCTCTTTAAAAAAAAAATCAGTATTGCCAGGGCTTACCAATTTTATTAATCTTTCAAATGACCACATTTTGACTTTGTTGATATTTTTCTGCTTTTTCACTTTACTTATAGTTGATGTCTACTTTTATGATTTCCTTCCTTCAGCTTGCTTTGGGTTTAAACTTATTCTTGTAACTTTCTAAGAAGAAAGTCTAGGTCACCAGTTTTATTCCTTCCTTTGTAATAGAAGTACTTAAACTTATAATTTTCTCTTTAAGCACTGCTTTTGCAACATTCTGCAGATTTTGATATGTTTTTTGTTCCCATTAATGTAAAAATATTTTGTAATTTTCTTCATCGTTTCTCCTTTGGCCCATAGGTAATTTAGAAGTATGTTTAACTTCCACATATTTGGACATTTTTAGTAGATATTTTATAGGTACTGATTTATAATTTAATATCTGATCAGAGAATATGTTCTATGTGATTTCAGTCTTTTGATATTTGTTCAGATTTGTTTTATGGCCCAGCATATGGCCTATCTTGGTGAACATTTCACATGCCGTTGAAAGGAATGTGAGCTCTGCAGCTGTTGAAGATAGTATTCCATAAGTGCCGTGTGGGTCCAACTGGTTGATGGTCATTTGGATCAAATATATTTCATTAATTTTTTTTGTTGACTTGTGCTATCAGTCACTGAGAGAAGGATGTTAAAATTGTCAGTGGTGATTTATTTCTTTTCTTATTTCTGTCAATTTATGCATTTTGTGTTGTGAAGCTCTGTTATTAGATTCATATACATTAAGATGCGTAATGTCTTCTTAATTGATTCTTTCATCATTAGGAAATGTCCCTCTTCATTTGTGATAGTCTTTTTCTTGAAGCCTGCTTTGTCTTCCTTTAAAGTAACCACATCAGTTTTCTTATGTGTTGTGATTGCATGATACATCTTTTTTTGCCCTTTTACTACTAACCTGTGTATTTATTCTGTTTTAAAAAATATGTATACTTTAAATATATAGTTGAGTCTTGCTTTTTATGCATTCTGACAATCTCTGCTTTTCAATAAGAATGTGTAGATAATTTATAATTATATAATTATACACTAGCTGGTTTTAAGCCTAGTATCTTAGGATAGTCATGCATCACTTAATGACAGGGATATGTGTTGTGGGATTCAGGAGGACGAGAGAGGGACCTTGGGTTAAAACAGGAGAATCTTTTATTGAATGCACCAGGCCCAGCTGACTCAGCGTCCAAATGACTGGGCCTGGAACAAAGACAGCACTTGACTTTTATACACACTTCACCAAAGGGGTGGACCAGCTTTTGAAGCAAGCTTACAGTGGTGTGAAAGCAGGGATACAGAGGCAGGACAAAGACCGATAATCAAATCGTAACAGGTTCATAACTCAGGATTGCACATAACCATTGCTATGCAACCCAGATGTCCATTATCCAGGTTTGCCTAAGCACAGGCTTATCCTATAACCTTCACTATGGCACCCAGGTGGCCATAACTCAGGCCTGCTCAGAGGCTCATGACCGTCACTCTACTGCTTAGATAAAACAATACTTGAAGTCACTAGTTACAGAGAAGAGGAATCTGTAAACTCATTCCATAAAACAAAGGAAAATTTGTTTTTCTTCTCCCTATGTTAAAGGAGTGCTGGGAGAGTCTTCAGAGCACATTAGATAATATTATCAAGACTTTTCCTAGGTCTGGGCTGTGCCTGTTGCTGCCTCTGAGACAAGTCAGCTTAATACAGGAAAACTTATTTCTCTTTCTTTTTAATTTTATTTTTCTTTAATTTCCCACCTCATATGTTGTGAGAAACGTGTCGTTAGGCAATGGTCATTGTGAGGACATCATAGGGTGCACTTATACAAACCTGAATGGTACAGCTTACTACACACTTAGACTATACAGTATAGCCTATTGCTCCTAGGTTACAAACCTGCACAGCATTTTGCTGTACCACTTGAGTGTCCCTAATTCAAACATTTTAAGTCCGAAATGCTCCAAAAGTCCGAAATGCACTCAAAAATTTTTGAGTGCCAACATGATGGTCAAAGGAAATGCTCATTGAAGCAGTTCAGATTTCAGATTTTGTGATTAGGGAGGCACACCGATATGATACAAACATTCAAAAATCCAAAATCCGAAACACTTTTGCTCCCAAGTGTTTTGAATAAGGAATACTCAACTTGTACTAAATGCTATAGGCAATTATAATATGATAGTATTTATGTATCTACTTATAGAAAAGGTAGAGTAAAAATATGGTATTATAATTTTATGAGACCACTATTATATACAGTGTCATTGACCAAAACATCATTATGTGGCACACATTGTGTCTGTATTTATTTCTTGGTGTCTCATTTTTTTTTTGTTCCTCTGCTCCTCCTTTTCTCCCTTCTTTTCGGTAATTCTAGTATTTTTCAGTACTCCATTTTATCTACTCTATTGACTTTTTAGCTGTAGCACTTTGTGTTATTTTTAGTGGTCATTCTAGAGATTACAATATGTACCTCGTGCCAGAGTGTACCTTCAGATAATATCATTTCATGCTACTTTACACCAATACAAGAACCTTACTCCAATGTATTTCCATTTAGCCTCTCCTGCCTGTTATGATCTGATCTTGTGGCTAATTTATGCATAATCCATAAAACCCACAATACAGTATTCTTATTTGTGCTTTAAAAATCAATAGCTTTTTAAAGAATTTAGATACATATATGTGTTTGCATAGAAATTAAAAATACTAAAAAATATTTTTAATACTTAGATATTTAGATGTTTACAATTTCTAGTCTTGTTTCCTTTCTGCAAATCTAGTATTTCATCTGGTATCATTTTTCCTTAGTCTAAAACACTTTTTGTGGTGTTCATTACAAGCTGATCCATTAGAGATTAATTCTCTCAGCTTTGTCTAAGAAGAAGATATTTATTTTACCTTCATTTTCGAAGGGTGTTTTTGGATATAGAATTCTAGGTTGACAGGTTTCTTACCCCTTTAAAGATTGTCATTCCATTGTTTCCGGTGAAGAGCCCCATGATTTGAATTGCTGTTCCCTATATACGATGTGGTTTTCTTGTGCTCATCCTGCTTGAGGGTTTCAGAGTGTATGATGGGGAAATTCCTACTATGCTGTCAACACAGAACACCTCAGTGATCAGCTGTGGGGCTTTTTCCTATACCAAAGGGTTCTCTGACACCAGTTGGGTATTCTACAATTTGATTCATTGTCTGCCTGGAGTTAGCACAGACCCCAGAGGTTAAGAGCTCAGTCCAACAAGGCTGCCCCCCTCACCTCCGATGCCAATCACAAATCCAAGTTGTCACCTGTGCTCTGACCAACTAGCTATAAATCAGAGATTCCCACAACACATTCCTTAGGTTTGATCACTAGAATGGCTCACAGAACTTGGAAATATTTACTTATGTTTACCAGTTTATTATGATAATAAAGGACATGATAAAGGGTACAGATGAACAGCCAGATGAGAAGATGCATAGGGTGATATCTGGAAGGAAGGATCCTGAGTGCAGGAGCTTCTGTCCCTGTGGAGTGAGGGTACATCACCCTCCTGGCACATAGATGTCTTCAGCAACCCAGAAGCTCTCCCAGCCTCATAGTTTAGGGGTATTTATGGAGGTTTCGTCACATAGGCATAGTCAAATATTAACTCAGTCTCCAGCCTCTCTACCTTATGCTGAAAAGGGCGAGTGTGGCCAAAAGCTCTAAGCCTCTCATCAGGGCTTGGTCATTCTGGTGACCAGCACCCATCCAGGATCCCATACACAGTTGCCTCATTAGAGCAAAAGATGCTTCTGTAACTCAGGAAATTCCAGGAGATTAGGAGGTCTATGTCAGGAATCACGACCAAAGACCAAATATTAGAACAAAAGATGGACCTAACACCTCTGTCACTCGGGAAATTACACAAGTTTCAGGAGCTCTGTGCCACGAACTGGGAGCAGAGACCAAATGATATATTTTTTTATTATGTCACATAGAGTTTCAGAATAACATGCATCTATGAACTGATATCTTTCATCAGTTCTCAGCCATTCTCTTCTCCATTTCCTCTGTCCTATTTTCTGTCTTTTCTTTTATAATCAGTTATACTTAAGTTAGTATGTTTAATATATTCCTTCAGATCTCAGATACACACTCCTATATATTTTTTTCATTCTTTTTTCTCCTTTGGTTTTGTTTTAGTTAGGACACTTTTTATTGACCTGTTTTCAGCCTTACTGGACCTTTCCTCCACTGCATCCAGTCTGTTGTTAAGATTGTTTAGTTAATTCTTTGTGATATCAACATTTTTATTCCTATATTTCCGTTTGGTTCTTTTTCATAGTTTCTATTTCTCTGCTGAAACTCTGTCTTTTCACATGTGTTGTCCATCTTTTGTTCTTGTTGACCCACTGCACCCAGGCTGGAGTGCAGTGGCATAATCATGGCTGACTGAAGCCCCATCCTCCCGGGCTCAAGTGATCCTCAGCGTCCTGAGTAGCTGGGACCACAGGCACATGCCACCATGCCTGGCTAATTTTTTATTTTTTGTAGAGATGGTATCTCAGTATGTTACCCAGCTGGTCTCAAACTCTTGGGCTTAAGTGATCCTCTTGCTTTGGCCTCTCAAAGTGCTGGGATTACAGGTGTGAGCCAACATGCCTAGACTGTTCTTGATCCTTTATCATATTTACTATAGTTATCTTAAAGTCTTCCTCTGATTGATCCAATGTCTGGCACACCTTCTATAGAGTCTTTTCTCTCTTGAGCATGAGTCATATTTTCTTGCTTCTTTGTTATGTATTATAATTTTATTGTATTGTAATTTTTTATTGAGCAGTTTGTTAAAAAGGAAGTGTTGAGACCGAACTAAATAATATTTACCTCCAGAAGTGGTCAAGCCACCTCTTATTCTGTCAGGCTACTTGTACAGGGAGGCTCTGTCAATCAAATCTGTCACTGAGCTGCATTAAGACTTTGTTGCACCTGTGGTTAAATTTAAGCCAACACTGCCTACAACTCTATTGAGGGAGTGATAAAGACTTTCTCTTCCATAGGACTTGGGATCTCAGCACTTGAAGGATTCTAGAGGTATCTTTGTGCTTTATAACTGAGCCATCGGGTTTCTGAACTGCGGGAGATTTCCCTTGTTTTGCACCTCAGTCGACAGCATTTTTGGATCTCTGGGGAGCTTTCTTTGCTCTCCAGTCTCAACTCTGGCTTTCCATTTCCCTGAAGATCTCTCTTCATTCTGCAGCCCTTACTCACTTCTATCATAGGTTGCTCCTCCTCCTGCCACTCACCTGTTGATCTCTTCTTTCCTTTTTGCAATCATGTTCATTTAGGTTGCTTTACATGCTCAACATTCCAGTCGGTTTTAAAAAGCTATGAAGATTGTTCAGTATATCCAGCTCATTTTGGTTGTTAGGGTGAAAGCTTCAACAGTCTCTTATAGCTTTCCCATCCTAACTTGAGGTGGAGATCTTCCTCTGTATCTTTTTGTCCTGTCACTTATAAAGAGATTTATTTTTAACCCAGTTATTTCAGTAATTGCCTTAAAATGTTGATGATTTGGTTGTTTTCCCTTATTTTTTCTTAAATCAGTTAAAGCAGAATGAGAAGGGACTTTGTTGATTAAATATTTTAGGAGTGGGTAGTGAAGAGATCATTTTTCAGAGGTTTTCTGCAGTAAATTCACAGAGGGATATACTCAAAAATATACAAAGGAATATACAATTACTCAAATGTATTATAATTCAAGTAATTATAATTATGTAGTCAGAGCCTTATAAAGTGTAGTGTGAAATAAATGCCACTTGCGTCAAAATAGTTTATAGGATGATAAAAATAATGACAGAAAAATAGGAAATAATTTAAATGTAAGAATAGTTTCAAGGCCTATTTATTTTGGGGGGAATGAGTTTAGCTAAGGGTTATTTGGTATTATTTATTTGTCTGTCATGGCTTCTGTGGTAGATAATCTCACCTATTTCTTTGAAAAATGAGTTTTTATCATGCCATTTCTAAACAGTCAGTTTTATCTAAGCAATCAATTTGTATTACCATTTTTCTTATATTAAATGTAGTGTTTAGACAAATGTCATAGAAAGTCACACTGTAGCTCCCTTAGATAAACCTAGAAAGTAGATCAATTTCTGATTTTTCTTACTTTTGCTGAAAAATCTATTTTCAGGTTCCAAAACATTTCTGAAAAGCTGCACATGGAATGCAAAGCAGAAATGGTGACGCCTCTGGTGACTAATCCTGGACACGTGTGCATCACGGACACAAACCTGTATTTTCAGCCCCTCAACGGCTACCCGGTGCGTAGATCGCAGGGTCAGGTGGGGAGCTGCCCATGTTTAAGCTGTTTCCGGACCATGGCCTCACAATGCCAGGGACCTCACTTTTTGATGAGGATCAAGTCATGTCCCTGCCCACCCCCTTCACAGGCAGCATCTGTGTATTTTACAAACACCGTGTGTAATCGTGATGTGTAGTCTCTGAAGTTTGAGTTCTTCTGATCTGTTTTCAGTCATGTCAGGGGCATTTGCTCTCAGTGTGGTGAAAAGAAACCCTGCTCCTCCCTATTTTAGTAAAGGGTCGCTAGAGATTTAGACCTTTCTTCTAGGAGGCATTTCCGAGAGACCAGTGAAATGTACTATGATTAATAAGAAATAGATTTTGAAATATATTTGCTATATATACACAGATGTTGGTATTTCTTGCTTCTTCTTAATGATGAACAACCTCAGTAGATCTGAATTTTTCCTGAAGGAGCACTATGAGCAGGTCCTCCCAGCTAGTGCAGAGGTGTGTGTGGAGATCCTGCCGTCTGGCAGTTACGGGCTCCTGCTAGGATGTTGGAAACAATCTTCTCTTTCACAATGACACAGACTTACAAGGCCAGAAAATAAATATAAACTTAGATATCCATGCTGAAACTTGTAAAGATTTGTTGCTTATCTAGATCTGGCCACTTTTTAGCATGATCCACTAAAAGAACAGAAATCCTAACACACCCCGGTAGTGCTGTGGGGCCATTTGGCAGGGCCCAAGAATTCTGCCAGAGAAAGTTCCACCTTGGAAATTCTCCAGTCTGGTCATTACAGGGCACGAAAACATCTCAAACTCTCCTGAGTGAAAGATTATGCTATAGTGATTGTGTCCACTAGGTGGTGGGGCTCACTTTCCTAGTTCTCCAGTAGACACTGCATGCTGCTAGCACAGCATTCTCAGGGAGTGTAAAAAATTGGCTTGGCTGCTACTATTGCTTGGGTCAGAAATTTTGAGAAAAAATGTCTGTGTACCCTAGCTTCACAATCCATGGTATGGGCCTTTACCCCTTCCCAATACTGGCCAGGATCTTTGACCAGTCATTGCCAAGACCTGACTCTGGGACTCCGGGGCAGTTTCCACTGTTGGACAGACTGACCTCTGCACACCCATCGTCCCTCCTACTTGGGAGGAGGACCACGGAAGCATAGCCATTAGCCAATCTCTGCCTTTTTAAACCTCCTTTTCTCTTACTAGTGTTTTAAAATTATAGAAAAGCAAGACAATTTTCTTCTTCATTAACAAAAAATTTAGAGCCCTTGCTTTATACTTTAGTAATTTGTGAGCCTTAATACACTGTAATTTTTAATGAGATAAAAGACAGGATTCTTTAAAAAAGATGTGTGTCAATACTAAGCAAACTATTTGTCTAAAAAAAGATAGCAAGATTCCTGAGAGGTTATTTATGCCAGTTGTTTATATTTCTTATCACCCCACAATCTAACCTGAAAGATATCACCTCACCCCAAACTAACCTGAAATATCCCTGAAAGATAGATGATTGCATTATCATTTGTGGGGTGCCACATGGCGGGGAGGAAGACTTGCCCAAGGTCATAAAGCTAGTGAAAGATGGCAGAGCAGAATGGGAAACCAGATATCACCTTGTTCCAAGATTTCTTTTTCCAATGGTTTATTAGGAAGGCAAGATTTGGTGATTTTTTTTTCCCCTTTCTGATACTACAGAACAACTTCTAATTGTGTCAGAACAATAATGTTTGAGATTGTCTTTCTACTTTTAAAGAAACCTGTGGTCCAGATAACACTCCAAGATGTCCGCCGCATCTACAAAAGGAGGCACGGCCTCATGCCTCTGGTGAGTCCTTGGGAGGCTGTGCTGGGGCATGATTGTCACACTTTCAGTTTAGCCAGCAGTTTATTGACGGTAAACACTTATGGGATGTCTGAAAGTACAAGTACATTGTCCTGTAAGAAAATAGACTCTGATTTTGCTGTTCTTTCTTTTGGAGAAGGTAGAAATTCATAAAGGAATAACTCTATCATGTAGAGAAGAGGTTCTATTATGAAGTATTTTTGGCTCCAAGAGCAAGAGGGCTAGAGTGCCCTTGAGTTTCTCATTCGTGCATTCTCAGTTTCTGGGCTCAGGCTAGAATGATCTGTGTAAAACCAACCCTGTGCTACACTTGCCTCCACCATTCATAGCAGCTAGGTCTCAAAGCAAAATCTGGAAGATATTACAAAATTACTTCTTTAGTGGAACTAGTATATTCACAGTTAACTTACATTAATTCAACCTTTGGGCTGAATGACAAAATAACCATTTAAAATCATATAGGCAGTTCTTTCCACCATTCCCTGAATAAGTTTATTTCTATACTTAGGTCCTATTTCTGACACATGTCTTACTTTAGTAACCAATCCCTACAGAAGGTATGATTCCAAGTGTTTTAATTCGACACCAATAGAAATTCATTTTTTCTCCTTTGAAGATTAACCAGTAACTTGGTGACATTACAAAAGCATTGTGGAATTTTAACTCTTATTTTTTTGCTTTTAATTTGTGAAATTCTACTGTTTTGCTGCCTATTTTACTTAAAAGGCCATTCCTCCATTTCCAGCACTAATAGCAGATCAGGGAAACAGATACTATTAAAAATCTCCTCCTTTGGGTATAGAGCTGCAGTCAGAAAAAGAGAAGAAATTAACATTGATTAAGTGCTTTCTATGTAACAGGCAATTTATATATAATGTTTCATTTATTTGCCATTATAAGCCTTGTGAAGTAGATAGTATTGTATTTTACAGGTGAAGAAATTGAGACTCCGGGGGTTAACTTCCTAAGCTCCCAGCTAATACATGGTGAAAGCCTGTGTTTGAACCAAGGGTAGCTCTGGGCTTTCATCCTGGCTTTGTGTGTTCCTTTGCTAGCTCAGCCTTACTAACACTATAGTCACAAAGCTCATAGGTTTTTATAAGATAATAATAATGTATTAATTGAATGGGTTATTCAATTATCAATTTGTTAGGTGTGCATAATTTTTATTTATTAGCTGGGCATGGTGCGCCTGTAGCCTTAGCTACTCGAGAGGCTGAGGTGGGAGGATCAATTGAGCCTGGGAGTTTGAGGCTACAGTGAGCCGTGATCACACCATTGCACTCTAGCCTGGGCAACAGAGCAGGACCTGGTCTCAAAATATATATATGTTATTTAACTTATGAAAGAAAGCTAAACATTTATGTTTGAAGAAGAGATGTGAAGACATGGATCAGCTATTTTTGAATTTCAAAATAACAAGTTCACAAAAGCTATTATTAATGAAAATATTCAACACCCAAGGTGATTTACAAAGTTTAGCTGAGATACTATCTTGTTCTCAAAACATTTATAAATACAACATATATATATATACACAAACGTATATGTGTATATATATCACTGAGTTAAATTTATAGATTGAAAATAGGAATATAAGTTATAAAAATAAACACAAATGTTTAACTGAATGTTTTTGTAATTATATACTTATATTGGGATTGCAAGATGAATACAATGCTATTTATTTTATTCTTTTCTTTTTGAATTTATAGGGCTTGGAAGTATTTTGCACAGAAGATGATCTGTGTTCCGACATCTACCTAAAGTTCTATGAACCTCAAGATAGAGATGATCTCTATTTTTACATTGCCACATACCTAGGTTTGGCGCTCACCCTTCATTGTTTCTTTCTTTTTTTTTTTTTTTTGGAGGCTGAGTCTCGCTCTGTCACCCAGGCTGGAGTGCAGTGGCACGATCTCGGCTCACTGCAACCTCCGCCTCCTGGGTTCAAGTGATTCTTGTGCCTCAGCCTCCCGAGTAGCTGGGACTACAGGTGCCCGCTACCATGCCAGGCTAATTTTTTTTGTATTTTTAGTAGAGACAGGGTTTCTTTTCATATGAAGGTAGTTCAACTCCTAAGGATCTGGGATAGGAAATAAGAGAAGAAAAATGCTATTTCTAGAATCGCTTCTTTGTGGTTCTAATTTCTTCTCATCAGTAACTATAATTGCCAAAATAATATTTTTAAAATTCTGGGAAATATAAATTCACTCTGATAATAGTTCATTCTGAATGTATGTTTTAAAAACTCTAGATAAATATATTTAAATGCTCTTATATTTTAACGTCCTCCAAATTGAATGGATTTTGAAGAATCCACTCAAATATTTTTATGTTCAGTCAGGTCTTATATTAGTTTATGAGAACCAAGACTCAGTTTTGTACTGCGAGGCAGTGAGTTATTCATATGTTTGTGATCATTGATTGTGGTCAGAACCACAAAGCTGAAAGACTGCAAAAGGAGCATGTTAACCTTCTATGCTCAATATACTGACTTTGGAGTGGAATTTGCTTTTAATTAATGATATTTCCTCAGTTTTTCATGGAAAATGTGAATTTTCCCACCTTTGCCAGAGAAAATACTTGTATTATGATGTTCAAGCCCAAAGTTTTTTTATTACATTGCAAGGCTAAATTAAATTATTCTAATTTACAAAGTTGCTAGATAACTGGAAAGGAATTATCTTTAAAAATGGATTTTGGGGCTAGGCATGGTGGCTCATGACTGTAATCCCAGCACCTTTGGAGGCCGAGGAGGGAGAATCTCTTGAGCCCAGGAGTTCGAGACCAGCCTGGGCAACATGGCTTGACCTCATCTCTACAAAAAAAATTAAAAATTAGCTGGGACTGGTGGCATGTGCCTGTAGTCCCAGCTACTCGAGAGGCTGAAGTGGGAGGATCGCTTGAGCCTGGGAGGTCAAGGCTGCAGTGGGCAGTGATCACACCACTGCAGTTCAGCCTGGGTGACAGAGTGAGACCCTGTCTCAAACAAACAAACAAACAAAAAAGGATATTGGGATTTTATTAATATCATCTTAATGTGTTTGTTATTTTAGTGTACCACAAAACTATTTGTGAAATTTGTAGTAAAGTACATCTTCCCTTAGAAATGAAATTTTACCTCAAGGAGGAATACTTGGCTTTCAGTAGGGAACATATTTTATTTTAAAGTAGGTTTATATATATACATTATATATATCTATGTAGTTATATATAGTATATATATAGTTATATATAGCTAGTATTTTGTTCATACATTAAGCTATTGAAGGTAACTTTAAGTATAGCTTTGTTACAAGTTTACTTTAATTTCCTGTCTCATGATCTAGGTTTTTAAATTTTATTTTTTTTAACTATAACAAGATTACAATAAAAAAATCAACTTTCATGGTGAGTCCTAAAATCTCAAGCCAAAAACTTTGCCATGATCTAAAATATCCATTTTCTAAGAAACTGTCAGTTCTCACTGAGTTTATTCCTAAGATTGTTCATACTTTTTCTGAGGGGTTTCAAAAGTAGAAAACAAGGGGGAAGTGTGTTTTGATTTTTGAAGCCCTTTCCTAGTAGCTGATTAAAGAAGAAACTTGGTAAAAGTAAATGAGAATAAATATTAAGAGTTAAGATGCTTAATGCATCAGGAAAGGTTGAAAGCAGAATTTTCTGAACAAAATGGAAAATCCACTTGTAGGACAGTTAATTTATTTTACACTCTGAAAGGGAAGTTCTCATTGCTGCATTTATCTAAGATCTCATTTTTCCTGAGGTATTTCAGGGGGCAGGTCTTGTTCTTTTAGTTTGAGAATTGGTCCTCCTGCCAAATGCCTGTTTTCTTCTTTAACAATTTCTTTTCTTTTCCTTAGTCTTCACATGCATAAATAATATGTAGTCATTGACAAATTAGCAGTAGTACATCTCTTCCAAGCCTAAAAGAAAACTAAAAGATTGCTTTAATTTCATAAATAATAAAAGAAATAAGCTTTCCCAGATGGCCATGGGTTTTTAAATGCGTGGAGACACAGCACATTTGGAGGGATTCTTTGTTACTGTATCAATATTACCTATTAACATGTAATATTTATATATTTGCTCTACACTTTTGTATTTGTTTAGGTTATGTCATATTGTGGAGGGTAGTGTAATAGCTCAGTGTATTTAATAATTTCCCCTCCTTGATCTTGGAACTGTTTATACATAGTTGAACAAATACTTTATGAAAACAAGTCAGCAGCCTACTTTTCTTTTTCTTACAATGCATTTTTCAAGAATGCACAGGAATGGTCTACACGTTAAGCCCCTAGCTTTTGCATACTAAGTTTGCGAAGTTAAGTGGCAGACCTCGTGGGTCCTCTTCCCCCAGAGCACCATGTGGCGGAGCACACTGCTGAGAGCTACATGCTGCAGTGGCAGCGTGGACACCTTTCCAACTATCAGTACCTCCTTCACCTCAACAACCTGGCCGACCGCAGCTGCAACGACCTCTCCCAGTACCCTGTGTTTCCATGGATAATACATGATTATTCCAGCTCAGAACTAGGTAACTGCCACACGTGGAATTCTGACCAAGTTGAGTGGGGAGTGGTCATCTGTATTGTTTTTAAAGGAGAGAATAAATTCTGTTTTATAATTGTGATGTGACATGTGAACAAATTACAACTCATTTCAGTTGTATTGCTAAGGACTGCCAATTTCCATTCCAAGATACTACATAAGTGTTACGTAAGTGTTTCATGTATGTTTTTTCCACCATACTTCTTGAAGGACACAGAGAGAAAAAATGGGCATGATTTTAATCCAGGGTTATCATTATTACCTATAAGTACCATGTTTTGAAATATTTGCTTCTCACTTTGAAAATTTCACTCACCTTATATTATTTTTAAAAATCACATTAAAAACTGTGATTATTTGTTATAGAACACTTGGAAAGTCCTGAAATAATCAAAGAAGAAAATAAAAATCATCCATAATTATATTACAGAGATAACCACTTTACCTTTGGGGTATATCTACTCTTCTCTTGCTACCACAGATTATTTTAAGAAAAATGTAATTGTATTGTAACTTTATTTTGTAATATTTAAAAATTATATATTGTGAACAGTTAGTTCCTCTTGACACATTATCTTGAACCTTTGTCCTTGAAAGAGATAATAGATTTTCTAGAAATATGATAATGTATTTCTCTGAAAATATTTAGCTCACTAGTTCTCAAATAGGCTAATATTGCAGAATAATAATATTCACTAGAATTCGAATGTAGAAAGTAAATCTTGGTAGAAGAATAATGGCTTTTAAAATTTTGTTGTTGTTGTTGTTTTACTTGGAATATATATATGTTCCTTAATCAGAAACTTTTTTAAAAAAATTAATGTTCAGGGCATTGTCAAATTAGAGATATTGCTATTAAGTGGTTGTGTCTAACTTAAAACTCAAAATTGCTAACCTTTTCTTTACATCTACATAAATAACTAACAAAAATAACTCTCATGGATTGCTCTCAATTTTTAAAAAAACTTTTGTGGAAGTAAATGTGTATATTTGAATTAATTCAGGAGGTTAATGGTACTAAGTATAAGCTGAAGTTATTTATTGATTTATGTTTATAGATTTGTCAAATCCAGGAACCTTCCGGGATCTCAGTAAGCCAGTGGGGGCCCTAAATAAGGAACGGCTGGAGAGACTACTGGTATGTGGACTTAGAGATTCTTGGTTTCTAAGCAAAACGAGAAGCCATGGCCTGTGTTTTTATGGAAGGAAATTCGTTTCTCCAAGGCTTAGGGGAATTATACCAGTGACTCTACGTAGAGTTTTTTCTTACTTTTCTCCTGACCGTGAATTAGCTGCTCACCATTTGCATTTCTTGTCTGCAGTTTAGGAAGGAGGAGGGCAACCTGTTTACAGGTTCACTGAATTATTTTCATGAAGGCATTCTGTGGTAAATCGCATAAGAGACACATAAAATCAGTTCTATTTAATATAGTGCCAATATTTTGTTACCATTAAGCCAGGGAAACCAAAATACTTGTCTCAGGAATGCTGTTTAGCCACAGATTTTCTTTCCCTCTTATCTTCTCCTTTTCTTATCTAACAGAGAAATTAAGGAATATGGTATATCTATGTTATGATTTCTTTCAGGCTTTTTCTACTTGTCAGTTATTATTTCATAGCCAACACTTAGCTCTATTTTTTTTTTTTTTTCTGTATTCTAGACACGCTACCAGGAAATGCCTGAACCAAAGTTCATGTATGGGAGTCACTACTCTTCCCCGGGTTATGTACTTTTTTATCTTGTTAGGATTGGTAAGATTCTTTATCATTACCCCCAATTAAATTTTATTTCACTGTATTCTTCAATGATTCTGTGACCTGACTTACCTCTGACTTTTTCCCCTCTAGCACCAGAGTATATGCTGTGCCTGCAGAATGGAAGATTTGATAATGCAGATAGAATGTTCAACAGGTTTGATACAAATGCCTTGCTTATCATTTTTAACACTTTCTGATTGTATATATACAACATACTTGTTTCAAAGCACTGGATATAATAAAAAAGTAAAGAAATGTAAAAAATCACTAATTGTTCTATCTATTCCTCTCAGGCTTTTTCTAGACATGTATATGTGTGTGTAAATGTGAGAACATATTTTATGTACAGCTTTTTGTCCTACCTTTTGTAGCCTAATATTAAATCTTAAAGTTTTTCCCATATTATTAGATATTCTTCAAAACAATGATTCTTTTTTAAAATTATTGTATCACATTCTAACATATGCCATATTTTATGTCAACTTCTTTTCTCCATTGTTGGGCATTTAGATTGTTTCCCACACTTTATTATTCTTGATAATTTTGCTGTGAATTGAATACAGCTCCCTGTGTGTATTTAGATGGCTTTACTTTTTAAATTATAAAAGTAATATTTTCTTGCCAAAAAAATCAGCAACTATAAAAAAGGAAATAAGTTTACTTGGTATCCCACCACACTGAGATAATAATTGTTGTAAATTTTTTGGTATGTCCTTTTCATTTTTTTTGAACTCTACACATATCTAATAATAATTCCTTTTGCAATGAGCCATTCAGATAGTGGTGCTAATCTTTTTTTTTTTTTTTTTTTTTGAGACAGAGTCTCGCTCTGTCGCCCAGGCTGGAGTACAGTGAGCGGAATCTCAGCTCACTGCAACCTCCGCCTCCCGGGTTCAAGCGATTCTCCTGCTTCAGTCTCCTGAGTAGCTGGGACTACAGGCACATGCCACGATGCCCAGCTAATTTTTGTATTTTTAGTAGAGACGAGGTTTCACCATGTTGGCCAGGATGGTCTTGATCTCCTGACTTCGTGATCCACCCGCCTTGGCCTCCCAAAGTACTGGGATTACAGGTGTGAGCCACCGCGCCCTACCAGTGGTGCTAATCTTTCAGTGTGGAGGCACCCTGCTCCATTTGGCCCTTGGATGAGGCAATGTGTATATGGTAGCTAATGGTGTGGACTCGGACTCTATGCCCACTCCCGCCATGTGACCCTGGAGAAGTTACATAAACTCTCTGGGCCCCAGTGTTCCCTTTTGTTAAAGTGGGACATTCAGAGAGATGGTTAGAACTATGTGGAAATGACAAACAGAAGTTAATACAGGTAAAGTGTAGAACAGCCCCCAAGTGCATAGGAAATGCTGCTATTGCTATTTCCTTAGCTGAAAATAGGTGAATTTTTTTTTCATATGTAGTATTGCAGAAACTTGGAAAAACTGTCTGGATGGTGCAACGGATTTTAAAGAGGTAAGCAGTTAATAAAGCTGATGAGTAACTGGACTTGGGGTTTCTAACTGCTTTAAAACATGTTTGTTGTTCTTTTTTATTTTTCCCCAAAACTTTCAGTTAATTCCAGAATTCTATGGTGATGATGTGAGCTTTCTAGTCAATAGCCTGAAGTTGGATTTGGGAAAGAGACAAGGAGGACAGATGGTTGACGATGTGGAGCTTCCCCCTTGGGCTTCCAGTGAGTCCCCCCTTGGAGGTGTTGTATTATAGACATGCTTTACCAAGTAGTGCAATTTCAGTAATTATTTTATTGCTTAGATTTTTAAAAATCACAATATAATTCTCTAAATAAGGATATATGAGCCCTATTCCATATCAGAAGTATTCTATGAGTCTATGATGTAAAAATATTAATATATATTTGAGAGACCTTAATGTGAAAATGATTCTTGCCACTTTTTTCCCTAAAAAACTTACATTTCATATGATAGAAAAAGAAAACTGCATTAAGAAATATGGACCTCTTGCCTGTCCTAGAAGCTTTATATACATATAGATAGACAAGATAAATGGGAGGAAAAAAATGAAGACTCCATGATTTTTCGATTGAGTCTAATCTAATAGGTCCCGAGGACTTTCTCCAGAAGAGCAAAGATGCATTGGAAAGCAATTATGTGTCTGAACACCTTCACGAGTGGATTGATCTAATATTTGGCTACAAACAAAAAGGGAGTGATGCAATTGGGGCCCATAATGGTATGTAATATTCATTGAAATTTTATTTAGCATTGGGTGAATATTTAGCATTATTCATTTTCATTGGAAAATGAAAGCAAACAATACCAACAAAAAAATGAGGCCAAAGCAATTAGTCTTATTTCTTCAGTGGAAGCATGTTCTGTCAGACTCCAGCGTCCACTGGCTGCATGACCCTGGATCAGATATTTTTTTGGTTTTCTTTTTGAGATGGAGTCTTGCTCTGTCACCAGGCTGGAGTGCAGTGACACAATCTTGGCTTACTGCAACCTCCGACTCCCTGGTTCGAGTGATTCTACTGCCTCAGCCTCCCGAGTAGCTGGGATTACAGGCACCTGCCATCATGCCCAGCTAATTTTTTTGTATTTTTTTTGGTCGTGACAGGGTTTCACCATGTTGGCCAGGTTGGTCTCAAACTCCTGACCTCAGGTGACCTGCCCACCTCGGCCTCCCAAAGTGCTGGGATTACAGGTGTGAGCCACTGCGCCCAGCCCCTGGATTAGATATTGACTAACTGATAAGGAGGGAGGACTTTTGCCCAAATAACACCAAATTCATCCTGGCCCCAAGAGGTCTTTTTATAAAGTCTTCTAATTTTAGCATATACTCTACATCCCACTGAATAATTTCAATTAAAACTCTATTACAGTGTGATAGAACAGTGGCCTCAATTCCTATGGAAGACCCAGAGTTTCTTTTCCTTTTCTTTTTCTTTTCTTTTTTGTTTCTTTTTTCTTTTTCTTTTTTTTTTTTTTGAGACAGAGTCTTACTCTGTCACCCAGGCTGGAGTGCAGTGGCGCAGTCTTGGCTCACTGCAACCTCTGGCTCCTGGGTTCAAGCAATCCTCCTGCCTCAGCCTCCCAAGTAGCTGCCAGAGTTTTTTTTTAATTTAACAGAAAATAGCAGCAATATACCTTCTCTTCAGTTTCAATGCTTATCTTCTTCCACATTTCTCATGTGTGTTTTCTTTTTTTAATAAATGAACTCACATATAATCCATATCGCCCATGTTCATAACAAGGAGCTGTAGCTGGAAATTCAGACCTAATTTTTTACATGGAAATTCCGTCTTATTAATTCTATAAGTCATGCTTCCTCTCAGGAGAAAACAATGCTGACTGAGATGACAGGTCCTCTACCTGACAAGTAGATTTTTGTTCATCTGAAGATAATATTCAAGTTGCTATTTACTGCAGTTGGATATTAGTCTGTTTTGCAAAGTGCATAGCAATTTCTTTGAACATGAGTTTTAAGTTGTTGCATTGTTTAGGTTCTAAACAGTGTATATTACATTGAAATAGCACATCTTTCAATAGTGTTTTGTATGTCTTTTTCAGTATTTCATCCCCTGACCTATGAAGGAGGTGTAGACTTGAACAGGTACTTATATGTCAATAAGGAGTTTCTACTTGAGTTATAAGATATGTCTTTATCTAAATTATTATTGTATTTATTTGAAGGTTGAGGTATGGAAATTTTAAAATGAATTCTATCTTGCTTTCACTGTTGTGTTACTGAGCATCAGAAAATATTCTGAAGGTCTGTAATGAGGTTTAGACTCCTGGTACATAGTTGCTGTCATTATTTGAGGGTTAGTCCCTCCTATTGATCAGTACTATTTGAAATGCGTGCTTTCAAGGAACTCGAACCTAGTGGTTCACTACATTATTTGTGTTCTGTCCCAAAGCATCCAGGATCCTGATGAGAAGGTAGCCATGCTTACGCAAATCTTGGAATTTGGGCAGACACCAAAACAACTATTTGTGACACCACATCCTCGAAGGATCACCCCGAAGTTTAAAAGTTTGTCCCAGACCTCCAGTTATAATGCTTCTATGGCAGATTCCCCAGGTAAATTTTGTAAAGAGAATAAACGTGAGCACCTTTTGTTTCTCTTCTGTGATGAAGATGTTTCTGAAGAGGAGATAAGACATATACTGTTGTGCTACTTAGAGATGATTGTGTTCTCCTGCCTTATTGCAGTTCTCCTGAAAACAAATACCTGTTTTTGCTGATGTTGTTTGTTTTCAGCTATAGACTGTAAGGGAAATCAAATCGCTTTTATTTTCTGGCAATTGAATATGAGTGAAAGTTGGCCATATATGTTTTGATGTGGTTCTCTTTCTCTTCTGTGGTTTTGAAGCTGGTGTTTGATCCTTAGCTATTCGCCTTTTCATTCTTACAGTCCTAGCTGTCCAGTCTGCCTTCCCAGTCACTGTCAGCCCTGCTGTCTTCCAGAAAGGACTTTCTCTGGCCCTAATTATGCTCTTCTATACCCACACACAGATCTTTTTTTTTTTTTTTTTGAGACGGAGTCCTGCTTTGTCCCCCACGCTGGAGTGCAGTGGCGCCATCTCGGCTCACTGCAAGCTCCGCCTCCCAGGTTCACGCCGCCATTCTCCTGCCTCAGCCTCCTGAGTAGCTGGGACTACAGGCGCCCGCCACCACGCCCGGCTAATTTTTGTATTTTTAGTAGAGACAGGGTTTCACTGTGTTAGCCAGGATGGTCTCGATCTCCTGACCTCGTGATCCACCCTCCTCGGCCTCCCAAAGTGCTGGGATTACAGGCCTGAGCCACCGCGCTCGGCCCCACATACATCTTGAATTCAAAGTGCTCTCTCTTCTTCATTGGATTTCACTTATTTAACATTTGACAAACATTTACAGGGTATCTGTTCTGCGCTGGGCATGTGCTAGGCACTAAATTGAACTTGACCCAGTTCTCACATCTAATATTTGGAAAAGTAGGAAAGAACACTCACCTTTCTCCAGTTACCCAGGTTTTAGATTTTACCTAAGACAACTTCAAACCTACAGGCTTCCAGAAGGAGGTTGACACTCTGTGGAGCTTTGGGAGCAAAATCACTTTTTATCTCCTATCCTCCTGTCTGTTCCAAGGACATCGAGACATTTTAGGCATACATAGCTGAGCATTCTCTCAAGCATGGAGAAATAGCTTCCTGGAGTTACATGACCCAGGGGTAGCTTCTTTAAGAGAGAATACTCTAGAGGGTTAAATCATGAATATCACAGGGTTATCTTGTGATGCTGTTTCAAACTGCACTCTGCTTAGTCACCAGGCTGTAACCACTGTCATGTGATTGTTTTAAGATGGTAATTGTTTCAGCCCTTCTTAAAGCAGAAGTAAAAGGATTACTCCTGCCAGAAGCCCTTGCGGTAATTGATTTCATCTCTGCTTTCCCCACCCCAAACCAAAACAAAATTGTTGCATTCTTAGGCAACTGTCAGGTTTTTGAAACAATGTTGACAAGGAAATGATGACTCAGTCTTGTATTTCCCCAAATTCATAAGTTAGAGGCCGAGTGAAAACTTTGCAAACATTGTTAAAGTATAAAAAGATTCCAGTATTATTCAAAGATACTTTTAATCTTTCTCTATACAATTTTTTTCCTTGACTAACATGGAACCATCTAACAGGTACATTTCAAAGCAGTTATATTGTGACAGGGTGTTTCATTTCTTAGTTGTTTGATATTAATAAAAAATATTGTTAATCTGATGCTGTTGTCTGTTGGTAACTTAGTTGACTTAGCGAGAATTTAATGTAGTCTCTCCAGGTGAAGAGTCTTTTGAAGACCTGACCGAAGAAAGCAAAACACTGGCCTGGAATAACATCACCAAACTGCAGTTACACGAGCACTATAAAATCCACAAAGAGTAAGAATATCTCTGCTTCTTCTCAGCAGCTGATAGTCCTGGCAAAAGTTAGGGTCTTGGCATGGGATTAAACTGTTTTAAGCTGAGTCAGAGGGAAAATTCCCTTTCAATGTTGTCTTTATTTTTAAAAATCTCCCCAAAATGTCTATAGTGATCTCCACCTGAGGTAGATGTAGTAGGGAAAGTTTGGCATGAAATGATTTGTGGTGGCTACCGTGCTGTCATTTCTGCAGTCTGTCACTTCACAGTACAAGATGTGGTCAGCAGAGAGCAGCCAGTTTTGTGCCTCTCAAATTGGAGTACACAGCTCCTTGAATCTTTGATGGGAGAAGTGTGATGTATACCCCACGAGTGTTGGATTTACACATAATGTAGGTGAAAAGGCACCTTTTAAAAAAATTAGCTCTCCCAGAGAACATTGCAAAGTTCACATGAATTTTAAAAACAATAATTATGCTTCTAAGAAATTGGGCTTGCTGTTGGACCCAGAGATGATATGTGTGTTCTCTGCCCTCTCTAATTAAGACCTTCATGTTCTCTGGTAGAAAGGCTTGAGAAGCACTGACCTAGCCTGTTCATCCTACTACAGAGAGGAAACCCAGGTCCAGAGACTAGGCCCCACCTTGCTCCATGACCACAGACAGCCCCTCCGGCATACAGGTCATGGGTGGAGCTGGGCATGCTGCTGTGCATTAGATGGATGGCTTCACATCACAGTCCAGCCTCCCGAAGAGAAACAAGGAGTTTTGGCTGATTCATGATGACAATGGCTGTCTTTTCTCAACTTCTCTAAATGGCACATAGGAAGGGACCTTGTAATCCAAGGTAGTGAAGACTGAATGATCCTTTAAGAGGACAGGCTGGAACCTATTTTCTCATCATTGAATAGTCACTGAGTAAATTAGCTTCAGTAATCAGCAAGTGAAGTGACTGTGAAGAAGAGTTTGTCCTTTTGGTGATGGTCAAACGAGGGGGAATAGAAGGAGAAGAGCTTTCCAATTGCCAGAAATTGTCAGGAATATGTAAAGCATTGCATGTGGAGCACAGGGAAGCAAAGAGTGGGGATGTTTTCTAGCCACAGGCATTGCCAGAACATTAGAAGGTGCCAAGCAGTGATTTGGTAATGGCAGGTTTATGCTAGGACAGATCCGGCAGACATGCTGTGAAGAAAAAAATTAAGGAAACTTGGTAAAATTAAATCAAGGACATGAAACAAAGAGGGTATCCTAACACATCATGAGTAGTAATTTGTGAAACTTTGTTTTTGAGCAGAGCAGTTACTGGAATCACGGTCTCTCGCAATGGATCTTCAGTATTCACAACATCCCAAGGTCAGTGTTCCTCCCCGAAAGGCGGCTTAACCAAAATCCTAGAATGTCTGAGTTCTTTATTATTTAGCTCGTGGTCAAGGACTGCACTTGCATGTGCTGCCTCCACATAAAGTAAACTTAGAGCAGTTCCTTTGTGGTACATTACATAGAGTTTCATGGTAATTTGCCAAAAATAATAATGAAACATCTTTCTGTTGCTGATGAGGTTTCCCAGAGTTGAGGACAGAGGACAGAAACAGCCTCCTTTCCACACCCTTTCTGGGTCAGGCCCTTCCTGCCTGCCATGAGAGGTGCCCTGTCCACTTGTTGGGGTTGGCTGTGAGTAGCAAGTGCTGTATCAGAAATTGATGTGTGCCTGTCGGCACGTGGAAATGCAGATTTGCTGTTACGGTTTGCAGTTTTGTCATTCAGTGTATATTTCTTCGGGATATTTGATTTAGCTCAAAATCAAATTCATGTATTATTTAATATGCTTGTACATTATCAAAATTATAAAAACCCTTGCCGTGTGTCATTGATATGACTTATAGCTGAAAAGCAGAAAGCATCCCTTACTATATACACCATTGTTCTCTCCCTGGTAGTCTGCATTATATATTATTTATTAAAGTATGTCTTGGCCTTGTCATGTTGAGAGCACTGTGTTGGCACTCTGGAAGACGCAGAGATGGAAGGGTAGTATCTTTGCTTCCTGCTTCCATGAGAAAACAACTTGTTCTGACAAAGTTTGTAACTTTATAAAGTAAGGCTACTCGTTCTTTAGTCTTTATCATAGGAGATTATATTTTTCATTCATTAAGACAAAGTGCTATCCAACTAAACACTTTCAGGAAAATCAGAATGACTACTCTCAGATTCTGTTATCATTGTTTATGATCTGTAGCATTTCATTCTGTTCTTTTTCAAATACTGTCTTGGATTGTATATAAAAAAATTTTCCACAAAGCGTAGAAGTGATTCTACACAGTAGATCAAAAGGAAGTTCACATGCAGTTCCCAAACTGGGCCACGCCAGGGTCACCGAGGCACTTCTCTGATAGAAGGAAGCAATCTGTATTTTGCCAGGATTTCTACCTGTGGAGTTTGCCAAAAATTATAGCCTCAGACAAAGTGCTTTATCTTTAAGCACAACCTGTGTTCTTAGCAGGATTTGTCTGGGATGGCTTGTTAAATCGTTCAGCACAGTTGTACTTGTATGACCTTGTTAACCATGAATTTGATGAGCATTGTGGCTTCAAACCACTGAGGCTTATTAAGCATTATGTCACTCCTCTGTGGATTTTCACAATAAAGGAGAGAGAGGTTTTTTTTTTTTTGAGACGGAGTCTTGCTCCGTCGCCCAGGCTGGAGGGCAATGGCACGATCTTGGCTCACTGCAACCTCCGCCTCCTGGGTTCAAGCGATTCTCCCGCCTCAGCCTCCTGAGTAGCTGGGATCACAGGCACCCACCATCGTGCCTGGCTAATTTTTGTATATTTGTAGAGATGGGGTTTTACCATGTTGGCCAGGTTGGTCTTGAACTCCTGACCTCAGGTGATCCGCCTGCCTCGGCCTCCCAACGTGCTGGGATTACAGGCATGGGCCACCACGCCCGGCCGAGAGAGTTTAAAAATAAAGTCAAAAGCTTTTGTTTTTTCTGTTTGTTTTTCTCATATTTAGATTTTCATAATTCATGTTACTGATTTATATGTATCCTGATGGTCACCCCAAAATTACATATCTTCTTCTAGTATACAGTATGTTTAGGTATGTGGGCAGGCACAGAACCCACCACTTATGAGCTTAGCTTTTACTGCAGTCTTTAACATGATGACCTCTAGTACAGGGGATCCTTGATTTCAAGAAAAACGTCTTTTTTTTTCTTTTATTATTTTCTTTTTCCATTTTTTTGGTTCCCTGACTGAGAAATGAACCCAGGCTGCTGCAGTGAGAGCACCAAATCCTAACCACTAGACATCAAGGAGAGAAAAACATCTTTATAGAACCGACTGGTTTCTGGTTTTTTTTTGTAGGATGTCTCAAATTAATCATCTTAAATAGATTTTGTGGTGAATGCTCAGAATTGCCTAAGAGAATCAAAAGCAAGGTTGGGAAGACTATCAGATCTAATTATACTGCTCAGGGGAAAGTTCAAGTGATACTGTGTTCATTCTTCTGTTTTCGTTTTCAAATTAATGCTGAAGAGTATCTTATTGAGGCTCATGTTTATAAATTGTCAGGAATTCTGTGTGTTGGGGTTGCAAAAATTGGGTTGAATTATTAAGTTATACTGTGCAGAAGAAATTATTTAAAGATCATTCCGACATCATGTTGTGTAAGTTAGAAAATAGATTGTTACATATCTCAGATATAGGATGTTTGAAGCATATTAGAGCCTTGTAATTTGTGAGTCTTGGGTTTTAAGAGGTTGTTTTGAGGCCGGACACAGTTACTCACGCCTGTAATCCCAGCATTGTGGGAGGCCGAAGGGGGCGGATCACTTGAAGCCAGGAGTTCGAGACCAACCTGGCCAACACTGTGAAACCCAGTCTCTTCTAAAAATACAAAACTCAGCCAGGCATGGTGTGCACGCCAAAAAATCCCAGCTATTCGGGAGGCTGAGGCACAAGAATTGCTTGAATCTAGGAGACGGAAGTTGCAGTGAGCCAAGATCACACCAATGCACTCCAGCCTGGGCAACAGAGTGATACTGTCTCAAAAAAAAAAAAAAAAAAAAAAAAAAAGAAAGGTTTCTGTTACACAAGAAAATTAAATGCTTGGATTTTTAATTTCTACTTTATTATTATTTAGAAAGTCAGTGGTTCCTTTCTATAACTAATGTTCATTGCAAGGGTATCACACTATAACTATAATTGGGCAGTTTTTTTAAAGAAAACATATTGCCAAGATCTTTTTGTCTTAGTTAGTATTAAAATTACTGTTTCAATGTTACCATTAAAATTGCTATTTTCCTCCCTGTAACTTTCTGCATATGCCAGCTACCACATTTCTGCCTGCAGTCATGCTGAAATGTCAACAGTATACCTACCATGTCTGTGCTGGATTTTTAAATTGATGTTTTTGTTATGGGGTTACAGGTCATAGAATCTTAATGTTGGATGAGGCCTTAGGTCATCTAGCTCTGTTTACATTCGGTTTTCCATAAGATTGTACTTTGGGGTATAAAGTGTACTGTTGGCCACCAGGAACAAGAAGAGCAGCTGTTCTTTGACGTCTGTAATGGTTAGGAAATCTTTCTTATATGTCTACTTCTCATTATTAAATTAGATTCCACCTTGAAGATGTTTTCTAAAGAATCAAAAATGCTACAAAGAAGTATATCATTTTCAAATATGGTGAGTTCATTTTAATAGTATTATAATAGAAATCCGTGTAGTAGTTTGTTTTATACACACCCATACAATAATACTTTATTTCTCCCAAAACAATTGAGTTTATTCCTGTGTAGTAAATCTACCAGATACCTTAGTTAGATTACTTCTAATTTCAACGTAAAATTTTTTTCAGGTTGCCACTTTCTCTTACTGTTGTGATTTCATTTTTAGCTTAAAATACTTGGAGAGCTACCCAGTAGAATTCTACTTAAATAAACCTCTCCCTTTTTTAGCTGTCAGACTAAATGTTATGTGCTACTTAATTTATGCATCTCTGAGTTGGTAGGATATCTAATATGACAAAACCAATTCTTCTGAAAGAACACATTTTATTTTTAATGTAAATCATGCAAAAGATCTGGAAATTCTCTGAAGAATTTTGGAAGGTTTTCTTACCCACACAAGTCTGTAGTCCAGAGCGGGTATTTTCTTTCTTGAGGATCATCCCCAGCCTGCCCCCAACTGGAGATTTACTCCAGAGTGTGAGTGGGCTTCTTCCAGCCCAGGGCAGGACCCTGGAGAGTCATCAGGCTAGGTCGTAAATACCCTTGACATACGTGGACATTCCTTCCTGCATTTGGGAAAAAACCCTACAGCTGGAATTAGCCAGTTGAGAAAATCTGCGTAAATAGGAGGAGAGCCACATAAAGACAATTTGAGCATTAATTTTTTGGAAACTTATAAGATAGCTTTACTGTGTTAGAGACTTACTAATTATTATAGATTGTTAATGTCAAATCATTTGTATTTCAGGCTTTATCATCTTGTTTACTTTTACCAGGAGATGCCACTGTCATAACTTCTTCATGGGATAATAATGTGTATGTATCTGTGCACCCTGCTCTGTGATTCCACGTGCAGAATAGCTGCCTCTGTGGACATTAGGTGTGAAAAGCCAGAAGCTTTCCCTGCCAGGACACAGCACTATTTTCTAAAGGGATCAGATATTAGAGATGAGGACAGTATGGTTAGATTTGAATATGATTACTTGGATTGAATAATTTCTCCAATTGGAGTCTGTTTTTCTCTAAGTTTTAAATTGAGGAGAAAACATAGATGAGCCAGACATGGAAATTTCTAATTTTAAATTCAAATTTTGAATATTTTGATTTAGTAATTTGAGAACAAGCAATTGGTAATTCTAGTGAGCCTAGTAAGTATAGAATGAAACAACATAATGTTTCTTTAATATATGTTTAGGAGCCTTAAAATTAAGCCAGACTACTGTTGTAATACTTCTCATTATCTTTTAGCTATTTTTATTCCATAGCATTTGGAAGACGCCAGGACACGTTAATGGGACATGATGATGCTGTTAGTAAGATCTGTTGGCATGACAACAGGCTATATTCTGCATCGTGGGACTCCACAGTGAAGGTTCATATATAATTTAAAAAGTTTTTTTAACTTGGTATGCTATATGGCATATATATAATTTTTAGCTTAAAATGTACATACAGATATTATAAGCCACTCAACTCCCTGTTGTTAATGTGTTCAGTCACTTCACTCTTTTTCACAAAGCGTGTGAGTGTAAGGATATTGAATGTTATTGCCTGTGTTTAAAAAATGTATATAAAATATATCTATAATATATATTTATATATTATTTATATTTAAAATATAATATCTGTTATATGTTACATATATTTATATATTTTTTATTTATATAATACATATTATATATTTTTTAAACACAGGCAATAACATTCAATATCCTTATGTATCACATGCTTTGTGATATGTACATTCTTTTTATTTTTTGTTTAAAAAAAACACTTCCTTATTTACTTATTATTTTAGAGACAGTGTCTTGCTCTGTTACCTAGGCTGGGGCTAGAGTGCAGTGGTGGGAATTATAGCCACTTCTTAATATAATAAGAAGTTTATCATGATTTCTGTACTGTGTATTCCATTGTGGGATGGATGGTCTAGCATTCATTCAATAGCAGAGTTAGAAAGAAATGTATAGTAGCAGCCCCTTTCATCTGCCATGATCAGAAATATTAGTTGATTATAGTTAATTAGAAAATGTCAAGTTAGCTCTCTCCGGTCCGTGCCTCCAAGATGACAAAGAAAAGAAGGAACAATGGTCGTGCCAAAAAGGGCCGCGGCCACGTGCAGCCTATTCGCTGCACTAACTGTGCCCGATGCGTGCCCAAGGACAAGGCCATTAAGAAATTCGTCATTCGAAACATAGTGGAGGCCGCAGCAGTCAGGGACATTTCTGAAGCGAGCATCTTCGATGCCTATATGCTTCCCAAGCTGTATGTGAAGCTACATTACTGTGTGAGTTGTGCAATTCACAGCAAAGTAGTCAGGAATTGATCTCGTGAAGCCCGCAAGGACCGAACACCCCCACCCCGATTTAGACCTGCGGGTGCTGCCCCACGTCCCCCACCAAAGCCCATGTAAGGAGCTGAGTTCTTAAAGACTGAAGACAGGCTATTCTCTGGAGAAAAATAAAATGGAAATTGTACTTAAAAAAAAAAAAAAAAAAGAAAATGTCAAGTTAAAGTGAGGAATCATTAAAAGACACATTTTATTTAAACTGAAAATATCTGACTGCTCATTCATTCACCCTTCTTTCGATGTAGGAATATGTTCGGTCTTTTCTTTGAAATCTTACATAAACCACGCCAGCTTTCATTATTTTCAGTTTCTATTTCATGTTGGTGTAAAAGAAAGCAAGAACCTAAAATTGTTAGAATTCCTCCAGGAGTTTTTCAGAATTTTTCTTCCATTCTTTTAGATAAGTTTATTTGCCTGTACCTATTTTTAGTTATTTTGGAGGTAACATCCTTTTTGGTCTTCTCAAAACATTAATAGTGTTCTCAAGACACTGTAATACTTCTACACTCATATTTCCTTAGTTCACATACTAAAGTCACACGATTACAGCAGCAAGTGCAGGTGATAGAAACACACAGGTACAAACAAGGGACAGTAAGCAAGCACATGCTGGTGGGAGAAAGTGCAGGCATAGGGAGGAGGAGCTGGAGCACTGTGCAGCTTAACTTTATTGGCAAGTCTGTTACATGGAAATTGAGCAGAGGAGTTTCTCTTGAATGCACTAGAAAATGACTTTTTGTTAAATGTTTGAAAATACCTTCTGCAATATGTTCCATCCTAGGTGTGGTCTGGTGTTCCTGCAGAGATGCCAGGCACCAAAAGACACCACTTTGACTTGCTGGCCGAGCTGGAACATGATGTCAGTGTGAGTACCAGCAATAAACTGTGCAGAAAACTGACCTTAAAAGTCTAGGGGTTCGGCTGGAAGAAGGTTTTTGGTTTTGTTGATGTCGTTTTGCTTTATTTGGTTAATGGAAGATTATAGGCTAAATCTCAGTTCTTTTCTTTGTGTTGACTCTTTAGGTTTCCAAGTCTACTTTGTTTTGTTTTATTTTTTCTCCAAGTTACTTCTTTGCACATTTCCCTGAGAATTAGCTACCATCCAACTAGAATTCCAAAATAGTAGTTTCTGAGCAGGACGTTGAATATTTGGTACCCTCAAACTCTTTGGGGCAACAAGATAGGGCCTATGATCATGTTTTCTGATCCAGAAGGTGGAAGGGAACCATCTGTCCAGGAGACACCCATCCAACAGTGGGGGAGAGTGACCAGCTGTCTGGGATGGTCAAGTGCATGCAGCCTGTTGGCAGAGCCAACAGGCACTCAGTTCTCACTTGCTCTGTTTTCTCCGGGTCACGCTGCTGCATCTTATGCTGTAGTTGACAGTACTGCCTTTTCTCTAAGGTTGTGAACTGATGCCTAATTTCCATGGTCTTCAGATTAGCTGAGTTTGAGAAATATTTAGTATGTAATTCATGATGATGTGCAAGTATAGCCTCGAGAGATTCCCCCACTCCCACAAATCCCTCAAATAATCATGGACTGGCTGTGCTTCAGGCACTTTGGCGGCTCACTATAATTTATTATTCATAGAGTTATCTTTCTGAGACTGTCAGTTTTAAGCTATTTTAAAACAGCATTACCTTTACTTTAGCAATACTTCATTTCTTCTTGTATTCACTAGCTTATAAAGAATTTAATTTCATTTTTAAAATAAGTTATTCCGTAGGATGATGTTGAAATACATCTGCATTAGCAACACCAGCATACTGCACAATAGAGTTTAATTTATATCATGATGACTACATATTTGAATCAGACTAGAGAAACATAGCTAATGACCATAAATCTAATGGAATATGTATCAATGTGTTTTCTTCCTTAGGTAGATACAATCAGTTTAAATGCTGCAAGCACACTGTTAGTTTCTGGCACCAAAGAAGGCACAGTGAATATTTGGGACCTCACAACGGCCACCTTAATGCACCAGATTCCATGCCATTCAGGGATTGTATGTGACACTGCTTTTAGCCCAGGTAGATATTATCCTTTTTAAAACAGATAATACTAGGTAAATTGGAATTTTGAAATAAACAATATTGTTAATTTTGAAATAAACAATAAAACTTACAAAGAAAAACACTATTTGCTGATAAAAGAGGTTTTGCCAGTGGCTAACACTGCTTTATGCCAGGGTACAGTATACTTGTGGCATTTGTATCAGGTAGAAAAGCAGGACTGGGTATTTTTAATTCCTCATTAGAGAAATTAATTTAAGATAAAAATGAACTCATAATCAAAGTGTCATCTCATCCTTACATCTTGGAAAGGGCTGGAACCATTTCAAGGAGAGGATAGTTGTTGCTTAAGTACAAGGATTTTGAGGAAAATGAATGTGGAGATTAGGCCACTGGACTCAGAAATAAAATCCAGAATAACGTAAACCACATTCTGAAGCTGTCACTCATATCTGAGTCTCACCTTGTGTTGCAGATAGTCGCCATGTCCTCAGCACAGGAGCAGATGGCTGTCTTAATGTCATTGATGTGCAGACAGGAATGCTCATCTCCTCCATGACATCAGATGAGCCCCAGAGGTATAGTTTGTGAGTTACTGGGGGCGAAGACATTTACAGACACGTTCATGATCACTTCATTTGGGCTTACATTGGCCAGTTCAACATAGTCCTTCCTTCATGATGAAGAAAGGACTATTTCTAAATCATTCTTGCAGGTGCTTTGTCTGGGATGGAAATTCTGTTTTATCTGGCAGTCAGTCTGGTGAACTGCTCGTTTGGGACCTCCTTGGAGCAAAAATCAGTGAGAGAATACAGGGCCACACAGGTAAGCAGCTACTGCAGTTGTCTTGATCTTTGTTCTCAAGATAATGAACTCAAGCCTGCCTTTTCCATCAGGGAACACACTCTTTTTGGGCAAAAAACACCCATGGTTTTTCCATGTCGTAAACATGTCCCTGGAGCCTCTTGATTGGCCAGGTGATCTGCATCTCGTAGGTTACTCAGGATTTAGATTTATGTTAACAGGCATTGGACTCCAAAAAGGAAGTCTTTAACTTTCATATGGAGAATTAAAAACCATCGTAAAGCTATTATTTTTCTTAAAGGTAATAGTATGATCTTAAATTTTTAGAATAGTAAAAAAAGAGAAAAAAAAAACAAAACCCAGAAACAATACAATAGGAACTACAGTGAAAATTAAGGCTTCTTTCTACTGCTGACTCCTACCTCCCAGTCCTCCTTACAGTACTTTACCTGTGTGTGTCCTGTGAATAAGAGAGGGTATATGTGTATTAAATTGTTTATGTGAAGTATAATAAACTGTTCTGCCCATGTTTTTCATTTGGTAATATTTCTTGGAGATTCACTAGATTGTTTGCTTACAAATTCTTGCTTGCTTTCTGATCATTTGGAGGACTTGGTTTTTAATTCTTCTAGTGTCTCTTGTTACCCCTTGAGTTCCCACTGTAAGCAGTAACTTCCTACCTTCATTCTCTTCCCTGTGTCACTCGACTTCATATGGTTCTTCTTAAATGTATACCTTAAAAAGGCTGGGCCAGGCTCAGTGGCTTAGGCCTGTAATGCCAGCACTTTGGGAAGCCGAAGTGGGAGGTCAAGAGTTTGAGACCAGCCTTGGCAACATAGTGAAACCTCATCTCTTACTAAAAATCAGAAATATTAGAAAAGTGTGGTGACACACGCCTGTGGTCCCAGCTACTTAAGAGGCTAAGATGGGAGGATAGCTTGAGCCCAGGAGACAGAGGCTACAGTGAGCTTCATCATGCCACTGTACTCCAGCCTGGGTAAGAGCAAGAGTGAGACTATTTCAAAAAAAATGAAATTCTTTGTGACTTTTGTTCTCAACTTAGTAACTTTAATGTGATTTGACCCCTTCCAGTGGAAAAGGAAATAAACCAATAACCTTACACCAATTCCCCACCTTTTCCTTCACATCTGTCTCCTAACTTTTGTCATGTTATACCTGTATTATACTTACTTCGCCAAGGTATTTATTTGCATTGTTCTATATCCATAATTCCCAGTTGTTTTAGCTTTAGATTTACACTTAAATGGTTTAGTATTCCTCACAAGATCTTTGTACCAAGCAATTATTTTTAATTTATTCAAGGGTTTTATTATAGGAAGCAGACAAGAAAAAATAGAACTTACTTGTTTACTAAATGAATAGCAAAGCAAGAGTAAGCATCAGAGTAAAGTTTATCTTTGGGTGCCTCCTGGTCAACTTCCTAACTAACCAAAATGTCTTTCTCTCAGGTGCTGTGACATGTATATGGATGAATGAACAGTGTAGCAGTATCATCACAGGAGGGGAAGACAGACAAATTATATTCTGGAAATTGCAGTATTAAGTGCCTTTTCCTCTCCTGAATATTAAATTGAACTCTATTTAATGCATTTTTAAACCAAACTTTTAAACGGACTGGTGAATGTGCAATGTTAGTAATTAGAAGTTTTACCACATGGAAAATTTGTGGTTTTAAACTTTCTAAATCATGGTGACTTCATTGAAAGCCATTAGTTGCCATTCTCTTAGGGCAGATAAAATGTGGCAGTGTTAGGAAAAACATGTTACACTGTAAGGCAGATGATCGTCCCCGTATGATGATTGTCAGAAGACAGGACTAAGTAGCAGAGAATAGCTAAGAGATAAATTGGGCTGGGAAACTTGTCAGAAAGCACTGAACAATTAAGAAATTTTCCAAGAAAATGTGCAGTATTCTCTGCTACTTCTGAATCTGTTTTGTCTTCCTAATCTATCACAATTGCCACCCATCGGGTTTTGGGTGTGTGTTTTCATAGCGTGGTTACTTTCTATAATGCTGTACCCAGATTCTAAGAACCTGGAGAAGGATTAGCAGTTCTTATAACAGTAAGTTTACTGTGTATAGGAACGGTTTGTATTTCATTACAGCTATTCATCTTTTCTACATTAAAAATATTTTTCTCTAAAGAAAGCTGTTTTCATTTTATTTAAGTCACTTAAAAGACTAGTGTTTTTAAGACCACAAGTCTAGAATCATCTTCTAGAAAACCATATTTAGTGATATGAATGTAATTCCATTATTTTGAAATTATCTTCAGACTCAGGTAGATAATCAAATATTTTTTTCTCTTCTAAATTTCAAACAAGGTAAGCTGTATAGCAGTAGCAGATTTCCTTTTATATTCAACCTCTGAACCATGGTAAGTGTGTGACTTATTATTTTTTCTATACTCTTTAAAAACATTGTTGTATCTTGCAGGTAGTATGACATAGGAGAAAAAACTTGAGTCAGACCACACTAATAGAATTTCCAAAGTCAGTTTCAAGTGTTATTAAATATTACCTGGTCTCAGGTATTGCTAGGGACAATCAGTAGCCTCAATGAGTTCCTGCTGCATGGCAGGTGTGAACCAGCTCTTTTGGCCCTGGTAATCTGGGGTTCCCAGCTGGAAGCAATTTTCCTGACACTCAGTCTCAGCACTGAGAGCTGTTCTTAGGGCCCCTGAATGTCAGCTTGTTCTGGGAGATGATGTCTCCCACAGCTGAAAGTGAATTTCACCTGCCTGTCTTCTAGATCATGCATAAGTTTGGTGAAAGCAAATGATGCAGTAATAGACAGACTAAAATGTAACTTTATTTATACATATTTAATTAGAATAGACATAAACCAAAAAGAAGAAAAAAATCAGGATAAAGTGTCAACTATCATTTTGTTTGCAAGGAGTCAGGAAAAGGAACAAGTTATCAGAAAAATATTCTAAGACCATCCCAAAGTAGCTAGGTTACATAATCTTAAGAGTCAAATGCCAAAATTAAGTATTATACCACTTAATCCACAAATGAACAAAAGGGGAGTCAAAAGTTTATCCTGTTTAGTGTAATAACTTTTACATCACATATAGTGATTCGCTTCTTAAAAGTGGCACTGGCAACTTTTAGAAGAAAGAAGTTTCCATTATGTGTTGACTAAAAAATCTCAAAAACAACTAAGCAGCTATGCTATAGCTCAGTAAGTACCATTAAACTGTTCTGGGCTAGTGTACATTTCAGGTTAATAGAGAACTACATTTTGGGTTTTAGAAAGGCAGCAATAATTATATTTTGGCTTTTAGTCTAGATGCTTAACATAGTTAAGGCGACAGTTCAAGCATATTAAGTGAAGGTAGTTAAAATTTAAGAATCATCACAATCTCTTGAAACCTACATACACTGTTTAATGCTTACATGGAATGAAACCAGTGTTCTTAATTGGCATTTTACACACACACACACACACACACACACACACACAGAATTTAAAAAAAAATCAAAGGCAATCATTCTAAATGTACTATGGTAGCATGTTAAAGATGCATGTATGCTATAGAACTAAAGTAATATGAACAGCACTACTCATTACCTAGGAGAAAGGTGACTGGTTTTCACACAAAGCTAAGCCTGTAACAGTCATCCTAATCACAATGGCTTATAAAAGCATCAGGTTTCCAGTAGAGAAACTATTCTAGGAAAGTCAGTAAATCTCTTGAAAGTTTCACATCTGTAAAACCAGGATAAGGCTACAACTATTTTGAAATCTGAACAAGGTATCAGATGAAAGAGTAAGATTCCCAGCCATAATGTAAGATAGAAAGGTCCTCATGCAGCATATGCTCGCTGGCTCCGGGAAGGCTTCACGTGCATAATACAGAAGTTGCCAAAGAAGGAAACTGGAGACGTTCAGCTACATTTCCATGGTGCCGTGAATTTTAAACCTCAGGAATGGTGTGGTCCATTAGGCTTTTCATAATGCTTGGTGCCATCCTACAAGAGAGGTACTTTTATTATATACCGAGATTCTGGTTTTTGTTTTTCAAAATGCTACATTAATCCAAGAAAATTCCCAATTCCAATTTAGCACCTGTTAGCATCAAATGTGAATGGAGAGAAGGGAAAGATCTTTTAAATGAGTCCAGAAGCATCTCTGGTAATCTAGTTGTTGACAGACACTCAGTGGGAAAGACTATCTGTATTTGGCTAGAGAAGTTAGGATACAAATGAATTCCTGTGCATTAAACATGGTGATTTTTAAAAAACAGAAAGAAAATGACAAGGCTGTGATGAGTTGGGGTAGAGGGATCCATCAGTGATTTAAGAAAAGAGAACCCTAGAAAAATTAGTCATGACAATAACTCCTTTTTACCCCCTCCAAGGGTAGCTAGGTGCATTCTACCCAGAAGCCAACAGAAAAATTTCATTACAATGGTTATGTTTATGAATCTTTTAAATCTCATTTTCACATGCATAATAGAGCTTCTGAAAGAAGGATTCCAAGCTGGCTTGACAAAAACAGCTATGGTAGATGCTAGGATATGAAAAGGTTCTATAGAAGGAACCTTGTTGCCTCTTTTCAGTTCTGATCACTTGGCTTTCTAATCCTCAGTTCCTGAGCACAGATAGCACCAACACACCACACTTGTCTATCTGCCTCTTGAGATTCTGGAGAGAAGGGAAACTTACTCTTAGCATTCCACCAGCAAGAATTCTCCATTACGAACCACCACAACTATATTTATACTGAGCAGAGGGGTGGTAGGCAGTGCAACTGCAGTCAATTGTACCGCAAATTGAAAGCTGAAAGCATGCCCACTTCTCCTTGCATACCTTTTTTCTACCAGGCATTATAAAAACTGAGGAAAGTATATGTGAATTTTATTCCGTACTTGGGAAGTTGTAAGAGCTCATCCTTACCAACCCTCTGATTTAAATAACTTACTTCAAATTTCTAGATAAAACACCAGTATCCATTCCTTGGGTAAAAGAACCAAAGGGCTGAGAATTAAAGTATAGTGCTTATATTAAGTCACATGACCATATGCATTAAGTTGAGGAATTGTTTACTTACCGCTTAATAATATGTTCAAAGATAAAAGCAGGCATGATTGTAATAGTAACTACAGTCCCAGATGTTGACAGTATGTCTGCAATTTGAGAGTCCTGATAAAAACACATATTAAAAATTAATTCCACAGAGGCTTTATTTAATAAATACAAAACTATGCCAGTCTTGGTAAAGAAATACAAAATATATGTCTTGGTATTTCTAATTTTTTCTAGTATTTCTTACCAAGTTTAATTGTACACTATTTTACAGCTAGTAACCAAATTGCTTAAGTAAACTGAGTTGAATATTTTAACCAAAAAAAACTTTTCCTTTCTGAATATTAAATAATTTTCCCCATATACAATATTACCATCTCCTCTTATTAACTGTGTATTCTAAATCAAATTCTATGAAATGAGGAGGTCATGCTTAAAACTTTTTGACCTTAAGACAGACTTATTTAGAATTTGTGGAGGAGAAAAACTATAAAAATAAAGTATTAATATGAACCAAAACTATTATTCATTTCCTTATATTCCTGGATTGAGAAATGCTGGGCCACTATTCATATTCTAAATCTTTGTTGCCCATATTTCCACAGAATTCTAGTGTGAGGTACTTCTGAGATCATTTATTCCAGCCCACTTGTTATAGGAACTGTAGTTCTAGATGACAGCCCAAATAATTCCGGTGACTGGCCAGACCAAGAGTTCAGGCCCCACGTTCCCCATCTCCCACCTAAGTCAATATGAAAACAGCGCCACCTAAATATAGTCAAAAGACAGACATTTTCTAAAACTGCAGCAGAACATGGCACAAAGTCTGTTCCTTACCTTCAATCCAATGACATTCTGTCCATTGATTTCACAGATGTTATGTTCCGTGAGAAGACCATTTCTGGCTGCAGAGCTATCTTTCACTATGGATGTTATTTTTCCATTTTTAAAGATAAAACCAACATGTCCAGTGCTATCCTTATGCATGGTAATCGTCCGTTCAAAGGGCCTACAAACATAATGGGTTCAATTAAAAACTTAATTCTAAGCTAAACATTTTAATGGATTTCATATACCATAAATGTTGCCATATTGGATACTTTTATGATAAACACTGTTTCTAATAAGAGCAACTTATGGCTCTGATTTTATACATTCACGGAACATCTTTGTGTAAAAGTTTTTTTTAAGTTTATTCATTATGGTTTGACTGATTTACTAATCAACATTTCCTTCTTTAAGTATCAAAGACAACTGCTTTATATGGTTTTATCAATATGTTTTTCTTTTATAATTAATCAGACTTTACAGCATTAAGAATGACATAGGCTTTTTAACTAAATCACAGTGGTAAAGATAATTTTTATTTTTTTATTAACTTTTGGTATTTTCTAGAGCCAAATCATTTTTAGGAACTATTTCTTTTATTTAAAACCTTTAAAATATTTCTCACATCTTGATTTTGAAAATTTTATACATTGCTATCTTTGAAAAGAAAATCTAGAGCAGCAGTAAGACTTAAGTTCCTCAAGCCCCTTTGGAAAGGGAGGCATGCAGCTATTGTTAAAAGGCATCCAGCTGTCCCTCTAGAGTTCTTATAGCAGTTACATTTGCTTGATTCTCTATAAACTCTGTTATCATGTTATCATAAGGGTTTTACGATACACTTGTGTTTACATTATTAAATTCAGAAGAGGCATTTCTTCCTGTTAGTACAACTTACTCTTTGAAACTCTGCTTAGATAGGAAGTAAAAAGGACATTCATCTGAAACATTTACGAAATACCTAAACTGAATGAGAAACTGGAAACACAAAGATAAAACAGAAGTTTCACTGAGAAGGAACAAAAACTCAAAGCTTACTGTAACAATGCAATATACGTCTACCCTTAATTGGGTACGGAGTAGACAAGAAAATAAATGGAGGCCCCTATTTCATGTGCTAAATGTTTAAGTTCTAAATGAATGAGCTGCTAAATAGAATATTCCATGTTCTTGAAAACTACTGCTTCATAACTACCCAAAAGTCTTGATACGGTTTTCAGAACTCCCATACTACTTGGAAGTCTGCATGGGCTCTGACCCTCACAATGAGGGACCACTGTGTGTGAACACCCTAGGCTGGATGTATCTAAGCAGTAATTTGGCAAGTGAGCCCAGAGATGCCCTGCAACTCAGTTACTTCTCCAACATACGTTTTCTATTTTCTAGAGAGATTTGTCCTATAAACTCTGAAATAAGGTATCGTATCAGAATTCTTTAAAAACAAACTATGTAAGAAAAATCTGCACCACACAACTGCAAGACTATAAGGCTCATCAATAACATTTGATCATTTTCTGCAACAAAATAATATATTCACAGACTCTGAAAGCCCAAAAAAATGGAAAACTAGTATTGAATTTTCATTTGAGCTGTTTAGTAACAGCTTACCTGTCACGAATGGTCATGGTAATCTTCTCTCCAAAAGCCTGTTTGAGCACCTTGTGCGCTTTATCAGAGCTCCATCCTGCACAGTTTTCACCATTGATCTGAAGTACTTGGTCCCCAAATCTCAGACCAACCAATGAGGCTGGAGAATTAGCCTGGACTAGCTGAACAAATATACCCTAGATAATAAGAAAATAATTTTTGTCATTTACCACTACTATGATACGGTTTCAAATGCTGGAAAATTAGGAAACAACTGTTTATGTTGAAAACTCTACCCCAGTGACAAAAAAGAAAGAAAAAGAAAAAAAGGAAGAACTATATGAGTATATTAAGTTATCACCTCAAAAGAAACTGAAAAATTTATCAAGACAGCAACTCCAAAGAATAAGGCAAAAAAGTGAGATTTCAATGGCAATTTCTATACCAAATCATAACCCACCTGACCAACCACAATCCCCCCTTCAACTTGGAATACAAAACTAAGGAAAATACAGTAGGACAACTTTAATAAATGCAAGCGTCTGAGTCTGATAGAATACCAAATTATCAGTACATAATCATATTTAGGGGAAAAGCGAGTCACATGTTAGAAAGTTTGATGAGTTCTTTTACAGCTTAATAAATGACAGTTTAAGGTCATAATTCTACCTTTTGAGCTGAAGCATTCCTTTACCCATTTGCTAAATTGTGTATAATCAAGTAAGATTAAAGTTTATTTGTTAGACTAAAAAGATGGGCATATTAAATTCACATGCACAGGCTTATAAAGAACACACAATGAAATAAATACAGAAAACTCAAATACTGTTAACCAATAACTACACTCACATGGATATTTTTACTTATGTAAAATCTCAATCAGAAGTTGAACAAAATATAAATAGGTAAGTATAAAAGAAGAATAAGCCTGGTAAAATATTGCATCTACTTCTACAATCCTAAGCTAGGTCACATATTTCTATCACACATCTGTTACATTGTAGAATGATAAGCAAGAACTAGGTAGCACCCCATAAATGAACAAATGCCCTTTGGCCAAGTGAACAAATCCACTGCAACTATTACCTACAGTGGGGCCAAGGGGCCTATGAAAAGTATCTTTTCTCTTTAGGACAGAGGAAAGAACACAAGAGCAATCCTGGCGGAAGGAGCAGCAGTATACTCTATTCCCTGAAGATTCTGGAGAAAGGGCAGCAAAGTCAGAGCATCCCAACCAAGCACACAGATGTATTTTGAGTGACATACAAGTGAGCAAGGCCATCATCGATGGCCTCAGCCCCCTGGGTGGGCAGGCAGGGCTGGGGCCTCCTGCCAAGATCAGCCTCCTCCATTTACAGCAGTGCACCACACTTATAATTTTCTATGTGGAAAGGCTGGATGCACTAAGCTAGAGATGTATGACTGAAACCGAATCCAATAAGGTAATGGCTAAAACTATAAATTGAGGTAAAGACTCAGCATGTCCTTCACAATTCTAAATGGTTCCTCAGAGTAACCCTGTTTCATATCTTCAGTATGTTAAGGTGAGAGGTAATTATAAAGTAATGGCTGCCCTAATTAGAAAGAATATTCCATGTTCTTTTACTCAGAAAATGACATATTAAATTCAAATGTGAAGGATGTTAATAACAAATCTGCAAAAACCATCTCACCAGTTAAATACTGATCATTTGGTTTAAAAATGCACACACATCCGGGAGGCAGAGGTTGCAGTGAGTCAAGATCACACCACTGCACTGCAGCCTGGCGACAGAGCGAGACTCCGTCTCAAAAAAAAAAAAAAAGGCACACTGACATTGACTCTCATTGGAAAGTTTTTTCTTAACCTTCACATCTGCTCTATTTAATTGCCACAATTCTATTATACAAACTATAATATATGTAGGCCAGTGAAATGTATTCCAGTTAGAATATTCAGAAAAGAAACATCTTTCAAAGTAATGTGGTCAGAAGTCCCAACTATGCCTCTGCAAAATAGAACATCCCCAATTGAAAACATTTAAGTTAGTAGATTTAAAATATTCTCAACTACAGATGCACTATTATAATTAAAGCATTTCCATTTCAAATTATTTTAACATTAATCACTTATTATGTAAGATATTTAGACAAATTAAAATAGGTATTTAAAATACTTACATTATCTATTGATTTAAGCCTGAGTCCAATTTTTCCATCTTGATCCTTACACAAAATGACTTCACGAATCCCTTGCTTAATTTCTGCTCTACGAATTCCAACATCATTACCAGTTACAGGAGCCACCATATAGTTTATACTGGAAGGTCTTGCTACCAACTGCTGACAAAACCATATACAATGTGTCAATATCTAGAAACACTCTCCTTGAAAAAAACAATGATAATTAACTGGAACTTACTCAGTTTTGGCTTTCCAAAAAGCAATCCACAAATAATTTCCTTCAGATAAAGTTTGATGTCTATGAAAATGGCACTGGCTCTACTACTAATTCTTCACTAACTTATTCCCACACATATCATCTCTAATAGATTCAATGACTCTCTGTTGCCCTTTGAATTCACTGGCATTTGTTTCATTGGTATACTGGCTTGTCTTCATCTCAAATTTATTATCTTTGAACTTAAAGGCCATATACTTTTGAAACATTTTCCAGACGGTTCATGATGTCACGATCTTTGACAATCTACTTATCCTTTCAGAATTTCCATAAAAGGGGCAAACTTCTTACCTCACTGTTACTGACAGGATTAAATGAAAAGTGCATGTTGTATGGGCACTGGCACACATAAGACAGTCAACTATTATGTCTCTTCCCCTCTAGTAACCATCTATGGATTAACAAATCATATGCACAAACCAGAATGCCCCAGAATACCTACATTAGGGACCTGTGTCATATACCATGTTTCAAGTTTCTAATTCTTTCAAGTTTTCCTAATCAAAACTGGTTTATTTTAAGTGGAACCTTTCCCCAACCAAAAAGAAAATGGAATAATATTAGGCCATTAAAAAAAGGAAATCCTGCCATTTGGACAACATGAATAAATGTAGAGAATATTATTCCAAGTGAAATAAACCAGACACAGAAAGACAAGTACTGTCTGGGTCCCACTTATATGTGGAATCTGAAAAGAGTCAAACTCACAGAAATAGAGAGTAGAAGGAAGGTTGTCGGGCTGGGGTTGGGCAGGGCAAAGAATGAGAAAAATGTTGGTCAAAGTGTACAAACTTTCTCAGTTATCATATGAGTACGTTCTGGAGATCTAATGTACAGCATAGTAACTATAGTTAATAATACTGTACGGTATACTTGAAATTTGCTAAGAGTACATCTTAAGTGTTCTCACCACACACCAAAAGAAATGTAACCATGTGAGATGACAGATACGTTAATAACCTTGACTGTGGTAATCATTTCACAATGTGTGTTTGTGTGTGTTTATCAATACATCAAGTTGTATTGATATATACAGTTGAATATATACAATTTATATTTGTTAATTATACCTCAATAAAGCTGGGGAGAGGAAGATCCAGATGGAACATCAAGAGAAGAAGAATAAAATATGTGAAATGAAAAATTCACTAGATATGAAGAGTTAACAGAAATCTCCAGCAACAAATTAATTTAAAATAGAACAGAAGAAAAAGAAAAGGCGGCGCACTGAAGAACCCTGGAGACGCAGACACAAAAATGAAGGTTTATATCACCCTTCTAGGTATTTGGGCAAAGGGATCTAAGCATCCATGTAGTGAACAAAGGAAGTTCTAAATTTTAACTACAGCCTCATGATCAGTTACTAAAATAAGAATCAGAGCAGCTATGACTCTGTTCTTCTTTGTATTTGTATATTTTCTGTAAATACAGCAATTAATCTTTCTGTTCCTCTATACCTCTTTTTACCTTTATGTATGAATTGTTGGTAGTGGTTAACTTTACACTTTTGCCTTTAAATTAAAAATATTCTGTTGGGAATGTGAATACTTAGAAGGGTAATTAATATCATATAGTAATCAATACCATGATGACTGCCCAGAGATGGCCACATTAACTGGTATCATCCCTTTCTAGAGAAAGGGTGAGAGCAACTTCATTTATATTGAAGGGTACATGGCTTCATTTTGTACACCCCTGAGTTAAAAATGATTTTTATATTTTTAAAGATTGTAAATAAACAAATAACAATAAGAATATGTGATAAAGATCATAAGTGACCATGAAAGCCTAAGGTATTTATCATGGAGCCCTTTATAAAGTTTGAACTTTGATTTTATGAAGAAGTTCATCTTTCAAGGAGAAAGTATAAAGTTGTTGTTGTCACATGAAATTCAAATGTTTGTACAAGTGTGTGGATATACTGAGTAGTCAAAGGAGTAGGTGGTAACAGATATTAAACTACTGTTTGTCAGCTCCAAATCCATCCTTCTAGACTCTACTTGGTGATGCTGGGCCTAACTGTGCAAATTATAATTTCGTTTGTCAGTGACTGGAATGACAAGCACCTCATTCCTTCCTGTGTGCCTCCTGCTCCTGTCAGTACTGTGTAAGCCTGGCCCTTTACACTGGCAGCAGCAGTTGGTTCCAGTCTGCAACTTTTACTGACACTCCCAGAACCAGCCTCATTACAACCCCTCAGAGGCACTAGTAGTGTCCCCTCATCCAAGGTCTGAGTCCCAGCTCTGTGGGGCTCTTCCTCAAGCTTCTAGGTTCTGCTAACTCCAATCTCTCTCCTGTGTTATCCCAGTCCTAGGAGAAGCAGCTAGCTATCTGCAATTACATCTATGTCTATTTATGTTTTTTTCAATTTTTCAACCTCTTAAAATACCTACTATTATTTGTTTTCCCAACTGCATCACCACTAACACAAGCAAGTTTTCAATAAATATTTGGTAAATACATAAATGCCAGGTACTGTATATGCATTGGGATATGGCAACAAGACAGACACAGATTTAACTACAATTATAATAAATGGTACAAAGTGCTATGGTCATAGCAATAACCTTAATAAAAGGTTATCAGATCCATTATAATTAAGCTAGACTCTGGAGTCTAATTACATGAAGCTTTGAATTTCAAAAAGAATGTTAAAAGATTAAGAGCAAAGGCCGGGCGCAGTGGTTCATGCCTGCAATCCCAGCACTCTGGGAGGTCGAGGCAGGTGGATCACCTGAGGTCAGGTGTTCGAGACCAGCGTGGCCAACATGGTGAAACCTGGTCTCTACTAAAAATACAAAAAATTAGCCAGGCATGGTGGCGCGCGCTTGTAGTCTCAGCTACTTGGGAGGCTGAGGCAGGAGAATTGCTTGAACCCAAGAGGCAGAGGTTGCAGTGGGCCGAGATCACGCCATTGCACTCCAGCCTGGGTGACAGAGTGAGACTCTGCCTCAAAAAAAAAAAAAAAAAAAAAAAAAAAAAAGATTATGAGCAACAAAGATATGATAGACCTATATGTGTATTTCAGAATGATTAACTTAGCAGCGGCTTAGTACTGTCTGAAATAAGTTACTAGAGGAAATTTAAGAGAGTACTATAATAATGAAGGCTAGAAGTATAGAAACCCTGAATATGGTTATAGTAGGACTAGAATGGATAAAAAACAGATAAAATGAATACAAGAAACAGAAACTGAATCAATAGGACTTAGTAACTGACTAAATGCAGAAGACAAAGGAGAACGAACTAGTAAAAGGTATCTGAATCTAAGTCCTAATACACTCAAAACAGTGTAGCACAAAATGAAGTAGACTATGTAAGAAATGATATCCAAAAGGAAGTCTAAAATTTCTGAGAAGTGAGGTTCAATGCTAGTAGTATATCTGTGAGTTAGCCACAAAGAGGAAAGCTTATACTAACATGTAAAGTATGATTTTATATAATTCAAAATTAATTACACTATACATACCCCCTGAAGTGGTGCACCAGAAACCACGGCCACATTTGCACGTATTTCTTCTTCATTTAAACTCAGCCCCATGTATTGAGAGAGCTCCGGATACAGTCTGGGATAGAGATCTAAAAAGTAAATGAATAAATTAAAAAGCACTTACAGAATACACAAAATGAAAACTTCTCTTATGGGCTTCTGCGTATTAACAAAATTACACTTAAGTTATAAAATCTAGAATGAATTTAAAGTAGCAATTTGGAAAGGCATCTCCCCATCTCTGTAATAATGAGAAATGGAAAATACAGAAAATGTTTAAAATTCATAAAATATGAAGACATCTGAACTGAAACAACCAGAGATTCCTAAACACTCAAAAGTAGAAATAACTTTTCCAAATAAACTATCTTGCCTTTCCTGTTTCTTAAAATAAACTTACTTGATTAGGAATTTAGTAAGAATGCCACTGATTCTCCAATTCAGAACAACTGACCAAAATATCTATTTGTCAAGTCAGCTACTTTATAACTCATTCTGTAAACAGGGATATGGAATGATTCTTATGAACAATTTTTTTTGGAAGCTTGTAAATTTATTTAGTGTCTTATCATTTTAATAATTTTAACCACATTCCAGTGAAATCCTGGAAATGGTATTTTTAAATATTAACATTATTTCACTTATTAGTAGTTATATACTATTTCCAAAAGCTCTTTTTTACATGAGACTTAAATTATCTGTGACTTAAAATGAATTTTCTATGAGGCACAATGTTATAAACTGTTGTAAGACAAAATGACAGGCCACAAAAACTTATTTAACACTTATTTTGTATCTTAACTCATAGTATTTAGGAGCTCTGTCCTGAATCCCTCTGAACCTTGAAGAAAAAGGGACCAAAGACAGGATACAGAGAATGAATAAAGGCCTTAAGATTTAGGAGGCTTCCCAAAGAGGAGGTGGTTGGAAATTTCAGAAGCTCCCATAGGAAAGACAGAAGACAATTCAGAAAGTTCAACAGCAGCAGCATGATAGTTCTTAAATGTGAATTCATATAGTTCTCATATGTGAATTCATATATATAATTCATTCATAAATCAATCAGCCACGTTAGGGATTTACAAGTCAGTCTAAAATTAATTTTCATTAAGCCATGAAATACATCCCCATATCCACAGTTCACTATCTTAATTAGAAAAAGGGTTATTTTTTGAAGTAAACTTTTTTTTCTTATTCATAACTATTTGAGCTTAACTACCAATTTTATGCAGCCTGTCCAAAAAAAAATCTTGGATTCCTTATATGAGCAAAAGAAGATAACAATATTTCTGTTCACAGAGAATGAACTCAAAGTATAAACCTACTTCCATCGTGAGGGATAGGAGCAGAAGCTTCTGACAAAATTGCTGGATTGGCAGGGTTTGCAGAAAAAGCAGTTTGAGCCTGAAAAAGAAAAGAAGAAAATTCTAACAATATGCTATACTTACTTTATATTCTTATATAATTTATAAGCTAAATCCAGTACTTCCAAAAAGAAACTAAAACAATGAAGATTTATGTAAGAAAGTTTAATTTCAAACACGTCAGCAATACATTTTTCAAAGGAAATCTGCAAATCAAAACTATATTTGATATTCTAAATACTTTTAAGGCTATCACAAAAAAATTGTAGAAGTACCATTCTACATGTCTTATAACCAGTACTTCATAGTGCTGCCACAATAAATTAATATTTTCAAAGTGCATTCTAAAATGAATAAATTTTACATTTTCATTATTCTTTTACTAATTAGTCCAAGTAAAAATATTTTATTTGCATAAGAAAAAACCTTACCCATATTCATATAAAAGTCACATATCAGAAAAACACCTAAAAAATTAATACTAAGCATGTCCCACTGAAATCATCTTTATCTTCATTGCAGCAAGTATAGGAAGGGGTTTATGCTAAATACTTTTAGAATATCAGAAATTATGAAAATAGCACAGTTTATCACTGACATAAATCGATGATGACAAGGTAATGTAATTTGTAACTGTTAAACAAACTTGCCAAAATCACTCTGACACACTCTGACACTCTAGCATTTATCAATGCTACTCATGCTCAAGTATCCTCTTCTCAGGGCTGTCTTGATGGCCTACATCATATGAAGTATCTCACTGATGGAAATACTTTATCCTTTACAATTAGATCTGACTTTCTGAAATAGCTATATGTCATTAGAGACAAGTTTGGTAATAAGCTGTATGACCAATCTCTACCAACTTTTTACTTTATTGGAAATGTATCATTTTAAAAATGAAGTTCATAGTAGTATCTCAACCTAGCCCTAAAATCAATGTCAAGAGTATTCCCAAAGATGCTTGGAGATATGAAAGCTTAGTTTAAATAAGTAAAGCCTATGAAAGCTTTGAATGGTACTAAAATTATATGTTCTGATATACTTGTTGAGTCATCCTTTAATATTTATTATTTCATAATTTGTTAAACATTCTAGATTTAAACAAAATACAGCATGAAAATCTTTATAATTATAAATAACAATCCACAAATTGAACATGTGTTGAACTTTGAAAGTTCGTTCACCACCGATTAGCTAAAAGGAGTTAGTGGCTTGTTATATTACTTCTTGAATCATGTCTAACAAAAAAAATACTGTGCAGCACTGGGAAAAAAAAAAAAGAACTATAAAGACATGAAAAGACATGGAGGAAACTTAAGTGGATATTACTAAGTGAAAGAAGCCAATCTCAAAAGGCTACATACTTTATGATTCCAACTATACGACATTTTGAAAAATGCAAAATTGTGGAGATAATAAAATATTAGGCCAGGCACAGTGGCTCAGGCCTTTAATCCCAGCACTTTGGGAAGCTGAAGCTGGAGAGTTGCTTGAGGCCTGGAGTTCAAGACCAGCCTGGGCAACATAGGAAAACCCTGCCTATAAAAAATTGTTTTGGCCAGGCACAGTGGCTCATGCCTGTAATCCCAGCACTTTGGTAGGCTGAGGTGGGCAGATCACCTGAAGTCAGGAGTTCAACTGACCAACATGGCATGTCGTCATGTTTGTCATGGCCAACATGGCAAAACCCTGTCTCTGGTAAACATACAAAAATTAGCCGGGCATGGTGGTGGATGCCTGTTAATTCCAGCTACCCAGGAGGCTGAGGCAGGGAGAATTGCTTGAACCCAGGAGGAGGAGGTTGCAGTGAGCCAAGATCGCACCACTGGACTCCAGCCTGGTGACAGAGCCAGACTCCGTTTTGGGGGGAAAAAAAATTTTTTTTTTAAACTAGCTAGGTGTGGTGGTGCATGCCTGTAGTCCCAGCTACTTAGAAGGCTGTGGCAGGAGGATGGACGCTGCAGTGAACCATGACTGTGCCACTGTACTCCAGCCTGGGCAACAGAGCGACATCCTGACGCTAAAGAAAACACAAAAGCAAAAGCAAATTATTGGTTGCCAGGAGTTTCTAGAAGGGAAGGAAGAACAGGCATTAAAGAATTTTTCGAGCAGTGAACCTATTCTGTCTAATGCTACAATGGTATACAGTCATGTGCTGCCTGTTCTGGTCAATGATGAACCACATATACAATAGTGGTCCCATGAGATTATAAAAGAGCTAAAAAATTCCTACTGTCTAGTGACATCATAGCTGCCGTCACACAGAACAACTCATTACTTTGTGGTGATGGTGGTGTAAATAAGCTTACTGCACTGCCAGTCATATATAAAAAAGTATAGCATCTACAATTATGCATGGTACATAATACTTGATAATGATAATAAATGACTATGTTACTCATTTATGTATTTCCTGTGTTATACCCTTTAGAGTATATCCTTCTATTTACAAAAAAAGTTAACTGTAAAACAGTCTCAGGCAGGTCCTTCAGGAGGTATTCCAGAAGGCACTATTACCATTGGAGATGACAACTCCATGCATGTTACTGCCTCTGAAGACCTTTCAGTGGGATGATGTGGAGGTGGAAGACAGTGATATTGATGATCCTGACCCTGTGCAGGCCTAGGCTAATGTGAGTGTGTGTCTCAGTTTTTAACAAACTTACAAGCGATTTTTAAAAACTAAAAATTTAAAAAATAGGAAAAAAGCTTATAGAATCAGGATATAAAGAAAGAAAATATTTTATACAGCTGTACAATGTTTGTGTTTTAAACTATGTTATTACAAGAGTCAGAAAGTTAAAAAATTAAAGTTACAGGAAGCTAAGGTTAATTTATAATTCGAGAAAGAAAAATTTTTAAATAAATTTAGTGCAGCCCAAGTATAGAGTACTGATAAAGTCTACAGCAGTATACAATAATGTCCTAGGCCTCACATTCACTCACCACTCACTCACTGACTTACCCAGCGCAACTTCTAGTCCTGGAAGCTCCATTCATGGTAAGTGCCTTATACAGATGTACCATTTTAAATCTTTTACATTGTATTTTTACCATACCTTTTCTGTGTTTAGATACACAAATACCATTGTGTAACAATTGCCTACAGTATTCAGTACAGTAACATGCAGTATTACTGTATCATACAGGTGGGATCATACAGGTTTGTAGCATAGGAACAACTGACTATACCATACTGCCTAGATGTGTAGTAGGCTATGCCATCTACATTTGTGGAAGTACACTCTATAATGTTTGCACAACAAAACTGTCTAATGAGGCATTTCTCAGAACATATCCGTCTTTAAGCAACACATGACTATATACACGTCACTATACATTTGTCAAAATCCACAGAACATATAACACCAACAGTGAACCCTAATGTGATGTAATGTAAATATGTAGACTTCAGGTGATATTAATGAGCCAGATGTACTGCTCTGGTGCAGATGCTGATACTGGGGGAGGTTGTGCATGTGTGAGGACAGAAGGTATACTGTACTTTCTGATCAATTTTGTTGTGAATCTAAAATTGCTCTAAAACACAGCTTATTAATTTAAAATACTTCTCCTTTGTATGTAGTTATGATTTTCTATTCTTTCATTGCTATTGTTTTTAATCCAAGGAATACTGAAGAATATAGAAAGCTCCCTGCAAAGTTATATAAATTTAATTATGTTATTTGCAGTAAAAATGAAACAAAAGGATGTAACCCAATTTTAAGTACTATAAACCATTAAATGTAGCTACTTATTTCAAACTTACTTTGAAATCTGACACTACTAAAAAAAGGGGTTAGGGGTGCCCCAAGGAGCATGCCAGGGCCTATTATTTCTGCCATTAACAGAAAGGATGTGGAAAAAACATGCTTGTAGCGTCACTGCTGCCAAATTCTGCCCACCATATTAGGAAACTGATAAGCTCTGGTTCTGTATATCATTATTTATTAAAAGCTTACTTTGCATAAGTAGAGGAAACCACAGGCTCTTGTCAGGATTTGGAATGGAGAGAAAAAGGTCTAGGGACTGTATGATGCTAAAAGCCACAGCCTAGTGGCTACTGCAGAATAGTTTACAAAATATGAATGGTTGGTTCATTGCTGTAATTTAGCTTTGCTGTGGTGTTAAAGGCCAGCAGATGAGAAAATGAATACTACCTTCCTTCATAATACCGTTTCAGGAGAATCTTAAGAATAAAAACAAACATGAGTATCATCCACCTTAGAAAATGATGCAAAAAAAAAAAAAAAACAGCCAAAGAGTTTAATGGCTAGATTAGGAATATTTTTAAATTCAGGGGTAATAAAAGAACCATGTTTCCCACTCCTTATTCACTGTTCTATCTCCCAGCTGCTTTCTGCTCTGAACATAAAACGTTCTTTAATGTAAATATCTATGTAATTCACTTCTGCTTAAAGAGGGCAGCATGATACAGATTGTAGCCCTCTTTATTTTTCATTCCAATATTTGTCAATATCAACTCTTCTGCTGCTGCTGTTTTCAAAATCAAAAGCCTCAGCTCATATCTGACTATGGTGAATTTACATTCAATTCCATAAAAAGCTAACAAAAAAAGGATGAAAACAAAGAACAGATTAGTCATTCTTACAGGTCCATCTAAAAATCCTTATCAGTTAATGTATTGATGTCATATTAATGGCTAAGCAGTTATTCTGGAAAGCTAAATATTTCAGATAAAGGCCTTTTAAAAAGAAAGAGTGCTTGTTTAGATGAACTATGTGGAAATAAAAACCACATGAAGAAAATACTGACAAAATACTAAAGAAGTGATAGGAACATGTAAAAGATGACTGAATAGGCCACTTGAAACTTTGAGGCATCAAAGCCTTGGCAGCTGAACTGTAGATTTCAGAGATTTTACAAACCTCATTTTAATATCCATACTGGATCTATGATAGAAAATAATTGTTCATAATTCAATTATCAGTAAGTAAATTGAATATCTCACTTTCTAGTAAATTGAAGACAGGGACCCAATAAAATGATCTTTAAGGTAAGGAGTTTTCGTTTATCTTGTCAAATTAAAACAATAAACAACGGCTGAAGAAATTCTAAATTGATAAGAGATCAAGTTGAAAGCTAACCGTAAACAAATTCATCATATACTACAAATTACCCCCAATTAAAATAATTACCAAAAATTTCCCAATTAGCCAGAATTGGTCCCAATTCCTCACTTCGTTCTTAAGCAGAAGCATTTGTCTTCAAAGCTAATACTTATACAAAGGAGTATAAAAATTTTCAACTCAATGCAATTAGAAATACTGCAATCTCTACACAGTCATTTAGAGAATGAACAAGTGAAATGTCTGCTGCTCATCTCTCAAAGGAAAGAAATCACTACACTTTCCCTGTGCTCTTACATGACTGCTCTTCTAAAAGCAGCATGTACGCCACTATTTCTGTAATTTTAACTTCAGTTAAGAGACAGAATTAAAGAGTGGTCATACCTAAAGATCCAAAAGAAAAATATACCAATTTTATACAAAACTATGAATATCTAAAAAATTGGAGTATATTTTGTCAACTCAAATATGTTACATATAATTTAAATTTTAACCAGAAAATTAAGCTACATGTAAAAAGTGTAAGTCGAATTAAAAAAATCTCATGCCTATTAATTCACAGTGAAATGAAAAAAAATTGCTAATTTTTCTGTAAACGTTTCAGTCTGCAATTAATAAAACTAGAAAAAGGTTTATGAAGTGTAAAAATGAACAAATATATCTGCTATTTAGCTATCTTGCTTTAGTTCACCTATAAGTAGAATGCATGTTACTGTGTTTGTTTTGAAAAAAGTATTTAAACTATCATACCTGAATTACTTTGTCTACCTTCAAGTCTTCGAGAGATGGATAGAGAGACATTTTTGCAGGATTCTTCTAAAGAAAAAAAGAAAGTTTTATTACTCTAATGTCATAGAAATTGAAATAGTATACACAGCTAACCACAGACACATAAACACGTAGAACTATTTAACTCAATAAAAAACATTTAAATTGCAAAACATATTAAAAAATAAGAATATATAGGCCATACTAAAAGTTAGCTGATACTTAAGAATTACCAAACTACCTCTCCTTCCCCTAATAGTATTATTGAACTATATCCATCACCGATTTTTAAAATTCAAGTAAAAGTCCCTTCATTTTACAAATTTAGAAAATCAAATAGAATAGTTATGTGACTTACTCCTAACTTACACAAGTACTTGCAACTTAGCCAGGACTAGGAAACTACCCTTAGTACAATGCCCTTGGGCATTACACAGCTACATTTCCTTCTAACAATAAAAGCCTAAAAGCAGATCATATGCAGTATCAATACATGAACCTCTATTACTAAGAAAAATATATACACACATATATGTATGTATACAGAAGAAACTATATCAACTGCTAACAGATTTTTCTTCAGAAGACAGATGGTAAAGGAGTGAGGAATAAGAGGGAAATTTTTACTTTTCATTTAAAATACTTCTGTATTAAGTAGAAGTATGTTTTTTAGTTATAAATTGCTTTTTGTAATAATTTAAAACACAATTCTCTAAATGTATTATATGAATGCATATTTTAAATTTTATTTAGCTGTTTTGAGATGAATACCTGATACTTTCACTCAACCCAATAAAACAGAATATATGCTAAACTGGTATGCGGTTTAACGTAAGATTCTTGATTCAGGTATCAATTTATTACCTCCCATTTCCAAATCCACTTCTTATTGCTTTCTCTCCCAAAATGGAGCTGAGCTCTTTCAACATTGCTCTGTTACCAGCTGGCATGATGTTAAGCCTTGTCAGTAGAGGCAACTGGAGGTACATTGCAGGAGGAAGAGCTTTTCTCTTCATGGTTCCAACGTACTACTCTAGCCAGACTCCTGCCAGGAGTAGTTTCACAAGCATGCAGAAGCTCACCCCAGCACTCTGTTGAGTAACTCTGCAGCAGAATGCCACCACCCAGGAATCTCCCTGGGCAGCTTTCTCAACCCCTTCACGTGGCTTCTGCAGCAAATTCCAAGGTTCAGAATGCCAGAGGGAGAATAAGTTCCAGAAGCATGGTATCCGGCAACTTCAGCATCTGCCAGTGACATCTGTCCCCTCTTCAACCAGACCTGAATCTCAGCCCCAGTATGGGAACAGCCCTAGAGTTAGTGGCTACTTATTAAGTCTGCTCTTACAGTATTCTTCAAAGTTGTCTTTACTTCTTACAAGTCAATTTCTATTTCTTCAATCATGTTATAACTAATAATTCTGTGTATTAAACCTCCACTGTTAAAATCACTATATGGTCTCTGTCTCCTAGTTGGACAGTATGAGACAGTTTTTTTTTTTTAATTTAATTCACACACTCTAAAATTCAGCCTTTCAAAGTATACAATGCAATGGTTTTTAGTATATTCACAGACTTCTACAATCATCTCCACTACCTATCTTCGAATATTTCCATCCTCCCCAAAAGAAAACTCATGCCTCCCCATTCTACCCTCCTTCCAGCTCCAGGCAACATACACTTTCCCGCCTCTGTTTTTACCTGCTCTGGATACTTAATCTAGAATCTTAGAATATGTGGCCTTCTGCATCTGGCTTCTTTCACATAGCGTATGTTCAAGGTTCATCTGTGTTGGAGCATGTATCAGTATTTCATTCATTTTCATAGCAGAATAATATTCCATTGTATGTATACCACATTATATTTATGCTGTCATCAGCTGATGACATTTGGGTTATTTGCACTTTTGGCTATTATAAATAATGCTGTTAAAAATGCCAATGAGCATTTGCATTGTTAGCAAATAATATGTAAGTTTATATACTTTTTTAATAAATGCATCTTTAATTCTCTTGGAATATAGCTAAGCATGCAACTGCTGGGTCATATGGTAACTCTAATACCATCCCCTTGATGATTACAGGATTCAACATATGAATGGAGGGACACAGTCACAAACATTCAGACCATATCATAGACCACTATCATATATGATTTACAAATACTTTTCTTATTCTGTAGATTGCCTTTTCATTTTTTCTCACAGTGCATTTTGCAATATGAGGTTTTTAATTCTGACAAATTTGAATCTATATTTCTTCTTGGTTGCTTATGCTTCAGATATAACATCTAAGAAACTATTGCCCAACTCAAGGTTATGAAGACTTACCCTTATGTTTTCTTCTAAAAATGTTATGTCTTTAATTCCTGCATTTATATCTTTGATCTATTTTATGTTAATTTTGTACACGGTGTGTGGTATAGATCCATATTCATTATTATCCATGTGGAAACCCAGTTATTTCAGCACCACTTTTTGAAAATAACATTTTTGAACTGTCTTCGCATCGTTATTGAAAATCAAGTGATCATAACTGTATGCACTTATTTCTGCAATCTCAATTCTATTTCACTGATCTATGTGTCTATCCTTATACCAGTACCACACATTCTTGAGTACTGTACATTTGTATTAAGTTTTAAAATCAGTTAATGTGAATCCTCCCACTTTGTTCTTTTTCGAAATCGTTTTGGCTATTCTAAATCCCTATCAATTCAGTATCAGTTTTAAAATCAGTATATCCATTTCTGTAAAAAAATAAAAAGTATCCTTAAATCTGAAGTGAGTCTCTTATAAACTGGGTATAGCTGGCTCTTGGTTTTTTTTTTTTAATCCATTCATCCCCTCTATGTCTTTTGATTGGAGAGTTTAGTACATTTAAAGTTATTACTGATAGGGAAGGACTTACAATGACATTTTGTTAATGATTTTCTATCTTGAAACTTTTTTGTCCTTCCTTTCCTCTCTTGCCATCATGCTTTTTGTTTCACTGTTTTTTTTTTAATAGATATGCTTTGATTCCTTATTTGTGTGTGTGTATTTTCTATAGGTATTTTCTTTGTGGTTACCATGAAGTTTACATAAAACATCTTCTAATAAACCTATTTTAAGCTGATAACTTCAACTGCATACAATACTGCTTCTTCTCATCCATCCCCATACTGCATTACTGATGCTACAAATTTCATCTTTTATGTTGTGCATCTATTAATATTTTTACAGTTACAGGCACTTAAACTTTTGTCTTAGACTTATATATCAGAAATAAGTGATTTACTCACCACCATTACAATAATATGCAGGTCTCTATTTGTCCATAGCTTTATCATTTAATTTTATACTTTCATGTTGAACATGCTTTTGTTTCCATTTAACAGACTCCCATTAGCGTTTAAGTCAGATATAGTGGTGATGAACTCTCTCAGATTTTGAGAATCTTATTTCTCTTTTACTTTTAAAGAAAAGTTTTGCCACATACAGTACTTTGCTGGCAGTTTTTCTTCCAGCAGTTTGACTATATCATCCCACTTCTTTCTGACCTGCAAGGTTTCTGCTAAGAAATCCACTTAGAGTCCCACAGAATCTCCTTTGTATATGACAAGTTGTTCTTATCCTGCTGCTTTCAAAATTCTTTGACAATTTGATTACAGTGTGTTTCCATGTAGATGTCTTTGGATTGTTCTACTCTGGAGTCCATTTGGCTTCTTGAATCTGGATGTCCACTGCCTTCCTTCAATTTGGGAAGTTTTGGTCATTATTTCTTCAAATAAGCTTTTTGCTCCTTTCTCTTTCCAACATATGGAACTTCCATACAATCTACATTGATAAAATTGATGCTGTCCCATTAGTACTCTAGGCTGTCTTCATTCTTTTTTTCTTTTTTTTCTTTTTGCTTCTCTGACTGGATAATTTCAAATGACCTGGCTTCAAGTTCACTAATTCTTCTCCTTGAAAAACACTGCTGCTAAACTCCTCTAGTAAATCTTTCAATTTGGTCAAAGAAGCATATTGCATCTGTTACAATGTTTGTTTGGTTCCTTTTTACGTTTTCAATCTCTATGTTGATACCATTTTGTTCATGCAGCATTTTCCTTGGGTCACTGAACATGTTTATGGTGGTTAGTCTGAATTCCTTCTGAGATAATGAAGATATCTGTGTTTCCTTAAAGTAGGTTCCTGGATATTTCGACTCTTTGATTGTGCCATGTTTCCCTATTTCTTTGTGTGTCTTTTAACATCATGCTGGGATCCAAGCATTTGAAAAAATATCACCCCTCCCAGTCTTTGTGGTCTGGCTCTGTACAGAGAAAGATCCTCACTGATCGGCCTGACTAGAGATTCTGCATGCCTTTTGAACCTTTCCTGAGGATGCTTCTTCTCGACCAGTGTGTATAAATTCTCAAGATGAACTTGTTGGTTTCCTTTTTCAGGATCTCATAATCTTTTGCTCCCTGTGCTATCTGTCTGTGGTACTTCAGGTTCTCTGGAGCTGCTGCAAGCCACCCAGCTCTCTTGTTTTTCAGAGGCCTCCAACCTGGTGCCCTTTCCCATCAGTGGGCTTTTAGAGTATGTCCACTCCTGCCTGTGCTCCAAGTCAGGTGAAACAGAAGCCAGTCCCTTGGGGGTAGCTCTCTGAAGTGCTGGAATGTTGGACACATACTCCACTATTCTCTCCCCAACATCTTTCATGCCACACTTAGGGACAAGCTGCTGAGCTGTATCATCCTCTGTCTGCCCTACCATAGGTCCTCTAGAGCAGCAACAAGTCTTCTGTTGTTCTCAGTGGCTCCTGGGCACCTGGAATACACCAGCCCCTGTCAGCTTTCCAAGACAAGCAAGACAGAAGCCAGTCCCTCAGCCCACTGAAAAGGTGAAACACTGGACACACATTCCAACTCTTTTGTCTCCCCAAGGAGAAGCCAAGAGTTGAGGATTTTCTCCTGCTGGTTTCATGCTGAGGGAGGGGGAGGGACCATGGTGAGTGCCTGCTAATCTAAACTGTCAACTTTGTTTTCAATGACCCCGCAACCTGGTGCCCTTTCCTGTCAGAACTTATATTCAAGCAAAATAAAAACCAGACCCTTGGGCAGACCTCTGAAAAATCTGAATGTCACACAGATGTTTCAGTCTTCTCTTTCCCCGCCCAGGGAAAAACCAGGAGCCTGGAGTTTCCTCTTGCTCATGCCATGCTGAGCCAGGGGAATGAACTATGGTGAGCAAGTAGGATGAATTTTCCTACCATCTTCACTGCAGCTGGTTTACTGCTCACCTAGAATGCAGGAGCCTCTTAACTAGTTTCCGGATTTCTCACAAAGAGGTCTGGTGTATGTATCGTTATTGAATCAGTATTTCTGTGGGGAGAAGAAGCATATGAGCTTTCTATTGCACCTTCTTGCTGCTATTACACATCTTTTGTTTCTTTTCTAATTTCTCTGGCTATAACCTCCAGTACAATGGTGAATAGTAGTGGCCTGGTACAGTCCTTAAGGGAAAAACAGAATCTGGGTTTGTGAGAAAAAAAAAAAAAAATTCACATTCTTGAGAGAGCACTATCAAATATGATTTAATTGTATTAATCCAGGAGAACAAAGTGAATTATCTTCTTTGGGTTCAAAGGATCAATTTCCTAGCAGCCTTTCCCTAAACACAATTTTTTGCCTTATTTAAACTTTCAGCCATTCTATCAATATAAACAAAATGCATATGATATATAATATACAAAATGCAAAGCAAGTTGCAATATCAACAACCAAAATGCACTGAAAAGAATGTTACCTGGCCATCTAATATTATTTCTATTTTTGATTTCTTTTTTTGATTCTGTCACTGGCTAACTTCAAAATCCCACTGTTCTCATGAAAAATGAAGTGGTTTCCTAACTTTTCTCTCCATAGAAGTTTCTCTTCAAATAAATATTAACTGAAGTTGTCTGAACAACTCTTGAGTTAATTCACACACCAGCAACTCAAGCCTAGAAGAAAAATGGACTTTCAAAAATTTTTTTAAATAACAAATATTACCGTAATTTACACTTCTGAAAAAGTAAGTTTCAGGTTTGCTTTAAGTGTACTGATCTTAATTAACTCTCACTGTTTTTTAAATCACAAAGCATTCCTCAGTTTTACTTTCTTGACCCATTTCATTAAATTTCTTTCCACGTATTAAAATGTTGTAGCTGCAAACCACTGACTATTTGCCGCCCAGGTCACATGCTTCCATGCCTGCATATTTTTGTAAAAGGTGCATTCTCTTCCAGGAATGTCCTTCCAGGACTTCTCCACCGATCAAAATCCTAGTTAGCCTTGAGGCGTAGGTCAAGTGTCACTTCTTAAAAGAGGGTGACTTTGAAGGCTTCAGTTGGATATTATTTGCTCCTCCCAACTCCTCTCAACTCTGCCTTAGATTATAGCTAGTACATGTTTATGTCCACTACTTGAAGGCAGGACTCAATTTAATTTATTTACACAGCATAAACACTTTTTCCTCATCCTCAAAGATATCAAATGTAGCTGGGCGCAGTGCCTGTAATCCCAACAGTTTGGGAGAAAAACGTAGGTGGATCACTTGAGCCCAGGAGTTTGCGACCAGCTTGGGCAACATGGAGAAACCCTATCTCTACAAAAAATATAAAAAACTAGCCAGGGACAGCGGCACATGCCTGTAGTCCTAGCTACTTGGGAGGCTGAGGTAGGAGGACCACTTGAGCAAAGGAGGTTGAGGCTGCAGTGAGCTGTGGTCACACCACCACATTCTAACCTGGGTGGACAGACTGAGACCCTGTCTCACCAATAAAAAAAACTTTTTAAAAAGAAGATACCAAATGTTAGTATTTTGACAAATGTCATCAAAACAACAGTAAATAAGATATCTTTAAACACTTATTGAAAAGATCAAAATATTCTTAGGGCAAGTCCGTACTTTTGAACCTAACAGTGTAAAAAGCCTTTCAGGAAAATGATAAATGCTTTATTTTTCTGAAGGGCTCCATTAAGTCACTTGTACATTATATTTAAATCTTTGACCTAATGGGAACTGTTAGAAACACAGCCCTTTTTCAAGAACCACAAAGCTAACTCTGGGAAATCCTTCTAATTGTGGCTGGAATTTTATAATGACCAATAATGAGGTTTAAGAGGATTCTGAAAGTAACTATTACATCAGTGGAAGAATCTCATTTTACCTCACTTGCAACTCTTATCAAACATTATTATTGTACAAACTAAACTAAAGAATTTTGTTTCTAGGCTTTCCTTCGAGCTGAGTAATCACTAAGAAGATAAAACTCCCACTACTCTTCAAGGGTTTGATCAAACCTTCCTGACCACTACAGCTTTTTTCCACTGGCCTAATTCCTTGGAAAGAAATGGTACTGCCCACATACCCTTTGACCAGGTTTGGCCCACACTACATTATTTGCAATCTCTGTGACTCACTTCATGCCTTATGAAAGGCCCCTACACCCAATGTATCTCAGGCCTCAGAAGTATCTCACGAATAGTTTCTATTAAGAGATCTTTCAGTGGGTGGGATAGTTTCGGACTTTTTCAGAACACCAAAAGGCTATATATATATTATATATGTGTGTGTGTGTGTGTGTGTGCATATGTATTATATATAACATATATAATATGTATTATGTAATATGTATTATACGTATTATATATAATATATATTATGTTACATTATTATATTATATTAATATATTTTAAATATATTTTTATATTTATATTTATATATTTTATATTGATATATTTTTATATATCTATATATTTTTATATATTTATATTTATATATTTTATATTTATATATAATTAAATATAAATATCTAAATATAAATATTTTAAATATAAATATTTAAATATAAATATTGATTAAAATTAATATCATTTTCCTGGAATTAACATATAAATAATAATATATAATAATACTATATTATTATATTATAATATACATTATAATTATATTATATATAATACTGTATATAATATATACTATATTGTATATAATAGTATAATATATAATATATAGTATAATAGTATTATACTATATATTAGTATAATATATAGTATATATAATATATATAATATATAATATAATATATAATAGTATAATATATAATATATAGTATATAGTATCATACTATATATTATATACTATATTATATAATATAGTATAATAGTATTATACTATATATTATATAATATAGTATATAATATAGTATATAATATATAGTATAATAGTACGATATACAATATATATTGTTATATATAATATATAAATCATATATTATTTATAAATAATATATATTATATATTAGAATATATTATAATACGTATTATACGTATTATAATATATAATATGTATTATATATGTTATATATAATACATACATTTTATATATATATGTATTTATATATTGTCTGCCTCAGTACCAAGTTTCCCATTTGTCCCTCAACCCCCTCAGGGCAATATCAGAGTAACCTCCTTGAAGTCTTTAAATATGTGTACAGAACGAAGGCCCTCAACTTAAATACTTATGTGATATTTTGGAATTCTAGTTTATTCGTTCTCTGGACACAATATTCTGATTAATGAAGTAGGAAACACTGGCAAAGTTTTCCAAATAATATCACCTAGAATGGCAATACTCATCATTTTCTGAGTTATTAACCTCACCCCTTCTCAAACCACCAACTACAACTGGCCTCCCTTAAAAATGACATGTGACTGTTTAAGGTGAAATAATGTTTATTTGCTTCTTTTAATCTAAGCTATTAAAACAGGAGTTCCCAACCCCCGGGCCATGGACCAGTACCAGTCGGTGGCCCATTGGGAACCAGGCCACCCACAGCAGGTGAGTGGCAGGTGAGCCAGCATTACCACCTGAGCTCTAGCTCCTGTCAGATCAGTGGCAGCATTAGATTCTCATAGGAGCAGGAACCCTATTGTGAACTGTGCATGCAAGGGATCTAGATTAAACGCTCCTCGTGAAATAGTTTCATCCTGAAGCCATCCACCTATCCCGTCCGTGGAAAAACTGTCTTCCATGAAACCAGTCCCTGGTGCCAAAAATGTCGGGAACCGCTGTATTAAAAACATCTTGGGATAATAAAAATTTAGGATGGCAGAATCATTGATTTTTTAAAAAAATTATATGACAGTTGATAAGCAATTAGTTGAATTCGAAGATGTTGCCTATTTCAACTACTGATATCTTCAAAACCAGGAAAATTTGGAGTGATAATTTGTTGAAGCAGTTATTAAAATTTCTAGTAAAGTTGTGTTTCATTATGTCTTTAATTTCACTTTTGCAAACTATTCATAAAATGACTGAAAAATGTAAAAAATAAAATTATCAGGCCAGGAACCGTATGGCTCATGCCTGTAATCCTAGCACTTTCAGAGGCTGAGACAGGAGGACTGCTTCAGCCCAGGAGTTCAAGACCAGCCTGAGCAAGATTCCATCTTTAAAAAAAAAAAAAACTAAAAAATGAAAAAATAAAGTGTCCATTGGACCCAGATAGTAAGCATTCCAGATGGCTCATACATGAGGTCTAGAAACACAATTTGATATATCCTAAGCAGTCTTCCAGAGCAATGTTTCTCAATCTGGCTAATCATCAGAGCCAAATTACCCGAGGCTCTAGTTATTATAAAAACAGCTTCCTGGGCAGACACAGATTTCACGGAAGGACTTAGGAACTCTTCTTTTTAATAAGTATCCTGGGGGTTTCTGATGATCAGCCATTAAGAAGTATGTCCATATGAAGTCCACTGTAATAGAATAATTAATCCTTACCCATAGGATTCCATTTCTCACCTGGCAAAAATCCAAAGTTTGACATTCTCTGACAGCAAGCCTTTGAGAAACACTCACATACTACTAATGGGAGCGTAAACTAGTACAATTACCATAGAGAGTGAGTTTGCAGTTATCTTACCGAAATTCTAAATTCAGATACCCTCCAACTCTGCAGTATCACTTCAGGTCTCAAAACCTGAAGTGTAAAAATATATGTGCACAAAGGAAGCAACATATGTAAAAGTTGATTCACCGCAGCACTGAGTGTAACAGCAAAAGACTTGAAAGCTATATATGCTGATATTAGAAAAGCTCCAAAATATTATCACTAACTGGAAAAATATGAGCAAAATGTGAAGCAGTATATAAAATGTTAACGTTTGTGTTAAAAGCAAGGAGGCAAATACAGCTTATATGTTTGCCTGTGTAGATATAAAATTTGCCTAGAATACCTAAGAAATGTAAAAAAGTTGCCTGCCTGCCAGAAGACTTGTTACTATATACCTTTTTATGCTGCTTAAATTTTGAGACAAGTGACTGTTTACCTACTCAAAAACAATACATTTACAAAACATGTTGGCAGCACTTGAAAAGAAATTAATAAATGCTAACGTAACTATTGCTAAAAGTAGAAAGTATTTCAAAGTTATTTGGGGGCGCTTTTCTTTTTTAGAATCTCTTGGCATTTAATACCTATAAAAAGTTCCCAAATCTGGCAAAAACAGGGAAAATAGTTGTCACGCTCATTTTAAGAAACTCTTTAATTAAACAGTACATTTAACCGGCAACCATTAGCAAATTCTTCCCCTTTTGTTCATCTTTTTCCCCTTTTTACATCTTTTCCTATAATGCCCAAAACTAAAAGTTAATCTCTCCAAAGTTAAATTTAGTTTATAATGGAGTGACTATTTACTGACCATTTTAAAAGTCATTCTACTTCTTTTTATTCTGTGCCACAAACCACTTGATTTATAATATTTATGTACCATTTAAGGCACAAATTTTATAGAATTAAGTTGGTAACACAGAAGACAAAAGGACGTATTTTCTACCGTTATCCCTCAATCTTAAACAGGAAAATAAAAAGACTGAACAAATTTGAGTTTTAACTAATCACATACACATTTAGAAATCAATTTAATTTAAAAGGCCCGCAGTTGTTTTTCAAGGTAAATTTCCTGCTTTAATCAACGATTTCTTTTTGAAACAAGCGGATGTTAAGAGTTTGGTAAGCCGAGCGTACTTTCTAAGCAATGTACGTAATGGAAAAGATAACAGTAAATGTGTATGTGGTTATACAGACTAGATAATCTACAAACTCCTTTCAAAAATGGACACATTAGAAGACTCCATGACTCAATAATCACCACTTTGGTAAAAGTGAAAACTTTCCACATCCATATGCCTTCCCTTTCCCATTATTACAAGGAAATCCTGAAAAGAAGGCTCTGAGTCATCATATCTCAGGGGTCAGATCTCAGGTGTATTTCCTTCTAAACACATCCTACTGGAAACGTTTCTCCCTCAGGTCCAACTTCTCCAGGAAAAAGCTCAAAGCGAACAACCTCTCCCCACCCCCTTCCAAAAAAGTCAAGGCTTCGCCCAATAAACAAACACTTCCTTCCTCCTTTCAAATCCAGGACTTTCCGAATAATCCAAAAGAAGGGCGATTAAGTACAGCCCTAGAAACGCCGAGCACTGGGAGGAACCGTGGCCAGAGGCTCTTTCTTATCTCGAGATCTTATCGAGGAGAAAACAAGGATCGAGAGACGGTCCCAGGAAGAACCCCAGAGCTGGGGCGGGGGCTGACGGCGTTCACCCAGCCGGGCCTCCGGGCTCTGCCAGCCCCAGCCCCAGCCCCAGTGCCAGCCCCAGCCCCAGTGCCAGCCCCAGCCCCAGCCCGGGCAGGAGCCCGAAACGCGCGGGGTCGCGGCAGGCAGAGCGCGCTGCTCCCGCAAACTTGCCCCCCCCAGCCAGCAGGGCGCAGGGAGGGGCGCGGAGCCCCCTGAGGAGAGGGCGTCGCCGAAACTGCTCGCGAAAACGGCTGCGAACAGGATGCAGTCTGTGAAGTGGCCCAGGGACCGTCACACCTCTGCCCCAAGTCCCCACGCCCGGGACCTGGCACCGGCGTCCCTCCTTGCCCCCTTGGCCTCTCACCTAGCCCACAAGGAACCGCTCGCCGCCGCCGCCTCCGGTCACTGGCACCGACTTCTGAGGCCCGAGTGTAAGAGATCAGCGCGCGCCCGAGGACCTCCCCCGAGGCGCGTCATGGCACCGCCCCCGCCTTCAGCCCGCGCAGGCGCACGGCGCCAGGTCAGGTGATCCCGTCCCCAAGGCAACGGGGCGGTAGGGGTAAAGAAGCCTGGGCGTGGGTCGTTCCTGCAGCTCCAGGTATCCGGCAAAGTGGGGCGGTTCATGCCGCCCGCTGCCCAGCGGTTATGCTCCCAGTCTTCTCCGCTCTTCGGCTGTTCGTGCCCGCGGGCCCCGTGCCTCCCACTCACTACTGTGTGTATCGCAGCTCACGGTCGCTTGGTTCTCGTCGCCTCCAATTCAAAGAGGTCTCGGGAGCCCCTGTTCCCTCTTGGGATGCCTTCGACTTCCACCACTGCTGCCCTAGTCTCACTCTCCGCTTGCTGTACCTCTCCACTATAGGCTCAGAAACGTTCCTCTCACGACCCCTTCTCAACTCATGCTTTATTTTTCTGTTGGAAATTTGGATGTTGGGGGTGGGGGGCGTATTACTCTGTCCGCCTAAGCTAATATTCCTTCGCTATTGAGAGTTACGTGTGGTGCTGCGCAAAAGTAATTGCTTCCCAGTACAAAAACATAACGATCATTTCTTGAGGGCTGATTTTGTGCCAGCCATAGCTCTACGAACTTAATGTATAGTCTTATTTGGTCTTCACATCAGTCTATAAAGACATCCCATTACAGACAAAGAAACTGAGGCACAGTTTACCCAAGAGTAATCATAGTTACCATGGAATACTGTAGAGTCCTTGACAAAATAGCATTTACAAGCAGTTTATTTCTAGCTAAATTAGTGCCAGAATAATTTAATATATGGCAAAACTAATAAAAATCTGAGTGTAAAAGAGGTGACAAAGATGAAAACTTTGCCCTCAGTAAGGTTATAGTTAGGCTGATGAAATGGACATTTAAAAATAATTACAAGGTAGATTGGGAAGGAAGAAATAAAACTTTTTGCTTTCAGATGAGATGATTATCTAACATAGAAAATCCGGAAAAAATTGACACTCCTCGCCTAAAAAAACAGAATGAAAAGCAATTATAGCAAGTTTGCATGAACAAGTTTAAAACAGGCTCATTCTAAGCCAAAATGCTTGGGACTAGAAATGTTTCCAATTTTGGATTTTTTTTTTTGCTTTTGTAATATTTGCATTATATACTTATGGGTTTACCATCCCTACTCCAAAACTCAAAATGTTCCAGTGAACATTTCCCTTGGTCCTCATGTCAGCACTCAAAAAGTTTCATATTTTAGAGTAGTTCATATTTTGGATTTCTGTATAGGAATAGTCGACCTGCATACATGGTCTGTTGTTTTCTTATATACCATCAATAAACAATTGGTATTTGAAATTAAAAACAATAACCACTGACACTAGCACCAAAATAAAATGAAATATTTAGGTATAAATCTAACAAAATATGTAAAAGGTTTATACAAGAAAAACTACAAAATTCTAATTAAAAAAAACTTCCAATGAAAAAAACTACAAAGTTCAAAGGAGATCTAAATAAATTTAAAGATATTCCATTTTCATGGATAGGAGTACTTGATATTTAACTGTCAGTTCTGCCCAACTTAATCTATAGATTTGATACAATCAAATCAAATCAATCAAAATCCCAGCAAGTTATTTTGTGGATATTAACTGATTCTAAAGTTTATATGGAAAAATGAAAGACCCAGAAGAGCCAAACCAATACCAAAGGAGAGGAACAAAGTCAGAGGCCTAACAGTACCGTAGTTCAGGCTGTTGTAACAAATTGCCATAGATTGGGTGGCTTAAACGACAGAAATTTATTTCTCACATCTCTGAAGTCTGAGAAGCCCAAAATCAAGTTGCTGGCACATCTGGAAATCTGGTGAGGGCTCACTTTTGGGTGTGCAGATGGCATTCTTCCCATTGTATCCCCACATGGCAGAAAACGAGACAGATAAAGCACATTCTCTTCTATCTATTCTTATTAGGGCATTCATTTCATTACGAGGGCTCAACTCTCATGAGCTAATTATCTCTCAAAAACCTTGGGTCTAAATACCATCACATTGGAGATTAAGCCTCAACATATAAATTTTGGGGGGACACAAACATTCAGTCCATAGAAGTACTCAACTTCAAAATTTACTATAAAGCTATAGTAATCAAGAGAGCATGGTATTGACAAAAGAATAAACAAATAGATCAATGGAACAGAATACAAAGCACAGAACTTGACCCAAACAGATACATTTAACAGATCTTTGGCAAAGTAGCAAAGGACAGTCTTCTCAATAAATGGTGCTGGAACAACTGGACTTCCACATGTAAAAAAAAATTGAATCTAGACATAGACTTAACACCCTTCACAAAAGTTAACTAAAAATGGATCATAGACTTAAATTTAAAAGCTGAACTATAAAACTGCCAGAAGATAACACAGGAGAAAATATAGGTGACCTCAGATTTGGCAAAAAGATTTCAGATGAAACAACAAATGCACAATGGAAGAAAAAGTTGACAAGTTGGGCTTTACTAAAATGAAAAACTTTTGCTTTGTAAAAGACAGTGTCAAGAGAATGAGAAGACAAGCTACAGACTGGGAGAAAATATTTGTAAAAAATATGTCTGATAAAGAATTTTAGTCAAGTGCAGTGGCTCACACCTGTAATCCCAGCACTTCGGAAGGCTTAGGTGGGAGGATTGCTTGAGCCAAGGAGTTTGAAACCAGCCTACGCAACATAGCAAGATCCTATCTCTAAACAAAAAATAAAATTAGCTGGATGTGGTGGCAGACACCTGTAGTCCTTGCTGCTTGGGAGGCTGAGGTGGGAAGATCACTTGAGCCCAGGAGTTTGAGGCCAGCCTGGGCAACATAGTGGGACCCTATCTCTATTTTATTTAAAAAAAATTGTGTTCAAATTGCGCAAAGAACAGTTAAACCTCAACAATAATAAAACAAGCCAATTAAAAATTGGACAAAAGATCTGAACAGACATTTCACCAAAGAAGATGGATATGGCAAATAACTATGTAAAAAGAAGCTCAACATCACGTAACATTAAGGAATTGCAAATTAAAACATCAATGAGATACCACTATACACCTATTAGAATGGCTAAAATCCAAAATACTGACAGTACCAAATGCAAACTAGAGTGAGAAACTCTCATTGCTGGTGGGAATGCAAAATGGTACAGCCACTTTGGAAGACAATTCAGAAGTTTCTTACAAAGCTAAACATAGTCTTGCCATATGAACCATGAATCATGTTCCTAGGTATTTACTCAAATTGGTTGAAAACGTATGTACACACAAAAGCTACACGTGAATATTTAAGGAGGCTTTATTCATAATTGCCAAAAATTGGAAACAAACAAGATGTCTTTCAATAGGTTAATGGAGAAACAAACTGTGGTACATCCATGCAACTGAATATTATTCAACAATAAAAAATGAGCTATCAAGCCTTAATAAGACACGGGAAAGTCAGTCACCTGTAGTCCCAGCTGCTAGAGAGGCTGAGGCAGGAGGGTCACTTGAGCTTCAGAGTTCAAGGCTGCAGTCTATGAATAGACACTCCACTCCAGCCTGGACAGCATAGTGAGACCTCATTTCTAAATTAAAAAAAAAAGGAGATTGATAAATGTATTTTTCTAAGTGAATAAGCCAGTCTAAAAAGACTACATATTGTATGGCTCCAACATTGTGACATTCTGGAAAAGACAAAATTATAGTGACAGTAAAAAGATGAATGATTGCCAGGGGTTTGGGGGAGATGCAGATGGGTGAGTAGGGGAAGCACAGGGGATTTGTATGGTAGTGAAGCTATTCTGTATGATACTATAATGATTGATACATACATTATGCATTTGTCAAAAACCATAGGACAGTATGTGGTATAATAAATTATATACATAATATATAATATATAAAATTATATATATATACACACGTGTGTGTGTGTGTGTGTATATATATAAAGTCTTTGTCTCTGGTTCCTAGTACAGAGATTCAAAAACCCATGGAATACCCTTAGTGATAGGAATGTCTTTGTTATGCTAATGAGGTAATTCGTGTCAGGGGAGTGAGGAAGAGATGCCTTAAAAAGCTTCGGGATGGAGGCTTGTCACCAGAAACACTGAGCATGTGATTAGGATTAGAACTACTGAAAAGAGTAACATGATTAGATTTGCATTTGAAATGATTACTCTGGTTACTGCTTGGAGGATAAATTGGATGTGGGAATAAGTCTGGGATGTGGGGAGTTGTACTAGGAGACTGCCGCAGTCGTCCTGATGTGACAATTATATTGAAGATGGAAAAAATAAAAAATTTAAAAAAGATTAGGTTAAAGAATCAGGAAGACTTCGTGGTTGGTGGGATGTGGATTAATTACAGGGACATGTCTAAAATGAGGACCAGGATTCTGGGATGAGGAACTATGTGGATGTTGGCACATTTGCTGAGATGGGGTTCACTAAGATGAGCAGATTTCGGAGATGGGAAGATTAGAAGATTGTCTTGGGATTTATTAAATTTGGAATAGCCTGTGAGTTACCAGTTGTGCTAGGCTGAATGATGCCCCCAGCAAAGATGTCCACATCCTAATCTGCAAAACTGTAAATATGTTACCTTATAGAGTAAAAGAAACTTTGCAGATGTGATTAAATTAAGCATTTTGACATGAGGAAATAGTCCTGGATTATCAAGGTAGGCCTGATGTAATCATGAGAGTCCTTATAAGAGGGAAAGGTTGAAGTTTCAAAGTTGGTAGAATTAGATATAAGGAAGAAAGCAGAGATTGAAATGATGTGACCACGAGTCAAAGGACATCAGCAACCTCTAGAAGCTGGAAAAGATAAGCAACAGATTCTCCCCTAGAGCCTCCAAAAGAAACCAGCCCTGTCTGCGCCTTGACAGAATCATCTTGAACTGTTGATCACCTATGTCTGCAGAAGAATGAAGACTTACTCCCCTGGGAAAGAAGGAAAAGGATGTGAAAATCTGTATATTGAATGATGAAAGCACTGACCATTTGTTTTTCATCTGTCTGTTGGCTTCAAGGACACTAATGGTCAGGTTTATACCCATCCCTTGCCCCTGCTCAGGCAGCATATTGAAAGATGTCTCTCTGGAAAAACTAAGCAACTCAAGAAAAAAGACTTAAAGATACTGACAGGTGGCCTCATCCCCCTATAATGAAGTCCCATCCTTGCCCTAAGTTATCTTTTTGTCCCCTCTTAAAAGTGAGCAGATACCCCAAGATTCCCCAAAATTTGAAAAAGCCTCTAGCATGAAAGGCAGAAGATAAAAGAAACAAAAAAAGAAGAAACAACGACACAGATGGTTAAAAATCTATTATGAATCTTTTTCAGAAAGATAAAGAAGACATTTAATTCATAAAAGAGGAACAGAATAATATTTTAAAGGAACATTCAAAATATTATGTTTAAAAAAGATGTTTGAAATGAAAAAGTATTATGACAAAAATTTAAAACATTTATATACTCTAGCTCTCTTCTGATTAAAAGAAAAAAATTTATCGAAGGTGTGGGAGATAAAGTCAAATAAATCTTCCAGAAATGAGAACTAAAAAGATAATAAATGTAAGAGAAAAAAATAAGATAATGGATTGATCCGGGAAGTTCAGTGTCCAAATACTAGAAATACCTGAAAGAGCATATGGACAGGAAGAAATTATCAAACGAATGCACAAACAGTACCAGAGCTGGATAACAGGTGTCTCCAGGTTAATAGGATGCACTAATTGCCCAGAACAATTAACTGTAAGAGAGACTCACGGCCACGCGCGGTGGCTCACGCTTGTAATCCCAGCACTTTGGGAAGCCGAGGCAGGTGGATCACGAGGTCAGCGGATCGAGACCACGGTGAATCCCCGTCTCTACTAAAAATACAAAAAAAAAATTAGCCGGGCGTGGTGGCGGGCGTCTGTAGTCCCAGCTACTCGGAGAGGCTGAGGCAGGAGAATGGCGTGAACCCAGAAGGCGGAACTTGCAGTGAGCCGAGATCGCGCCACTGCACTCCAGCCTGGGCCACAGAGTGAGAATCCGTAAAATAAAAAGAAAAGAAAAGAAAAGAAAGGCTCACACAATAACACATCATTGTGATATTTTAGAATATGAGAGAAAAGAGAGAACCCTAAAAGTTCCCAGATAGAAGAAACAGGTACATACCCATGACTGGAAATCCTAATGGCATTGGGCTTCTCAACAGAAATTCTTGAAGCTAGTGGATAATGGAGCAATGCCTTCTGAATTATAAGAGGAAGTTATTTCTAACCTAGAAGTCTAAACTGAGCCACATGTCATTCAAGTGTGATAGAATAAAGACATTTAATCCATATAAGGAATCAAAGTTTACCTCTCATGCTCCCTTTGTTAAGAAATTAAAGCTGCACTTGCTCCAAAACATAAGATTACAACAACAAAAAGGAAAAGGAGGTGAGAGCGTTCCCACAACACCAGGGCACAAGAAAGAGGCAAACAGAGTTACAGAATGTTGTTGAAGGGAGGGCCTTGGATGACAGTTATGTAGAAGGCCCAGAAAGCAGAAATCCATGTTGGAATTGGATGATAGAGGGTGCTAGAAGGAATGTCTCAGAGGAAAGTTGTGTGTTTGGACATAGTGAGGGATTCCTGCTTCTGGAGAAAATGGGGAAGGGAGGAAAGAGGTAAATTGACCAAAATGTAATCACATTACTCTACGTGACTCATGTTTGAATAATATTTATGAAAACATGGTAAGATCAACATATTATTAGTGTAGGCCCAAACCATGATCATAGGTTAACTATGGATGCTAATTTAGTTATTTTCCAGAACATGTTGCTTTCTTTAGGACTTTCAGTGTCTGATGCAAAAATAAATCCACAAATATAAATACACTGTTACCAAAGATATTACTACATAAAAAATCTCTTTAATATTCCGTGCTATGCCTAAAGTACAGCATTCTTTATTCAAAATGATACTTCTTAGGTCTCTTCCTGTTTTATAATGTTGCTTATGGGTAGGGGTAAAGATGAGAATAATTGCCATACATTTTTATTAAATTTTCAGAACTGATAATTTAATTTTTTTGAAATATCAACATAATACTATGATCATAATTAGCACTATTGCTCTTTCTGAAGATTTTATTTCACAGTAAATGATTTTTTAAAAGTTGATCATTTGCAGGTCACTTGCTCTGTTGAATTATGGAACTTCCTCTTCCTTTTAAAAATCTCAGCCACATGACAAATAAATCAGCCTGCCCTAAACTCCTTATAATATCAGCCTTTGTTCCAGAACACATTTCCCCTCTCAGGGTTTTATGTTCCATCAGCAAGATTATGAACAATGTTTTGTTGACCAGTGAAACCACCACTTAAAACACTCTTCAGCTGACTTTCCTGGAACAAATTTATTTATGTACAATTAGAGGATCTCACTCGAAAGAAAATATATTCCTAAGAATAAATATGTAAATCATATTTTGTCAATGTAGTCACCTTCTAAATGTGCTTCCAAGGGTGCTGTCTATTTGAAAAGAACATTGAAACAAATCATTTTGTAAAGCCTAGACACTTTTGAAAGGTGAATAATTATTCCTTATTTAACATGATTTTTAAGTTTAGATTTAGTATAGCTGGGCATTTAAAAATAGAATATTTTTAAATTTTTGCATAAATTATAATAGTCTCTATTGCTAAATTTTTGTTTGTTTGTTTGTTTGTTTGAGACGGAGTCTCACTCTGTCGCCCAGGCTGGAATGCAGTGGCACAGTATCGGCTCACTGCAACCTCCGCCTCCCGGGTCCACGCCATTCTCCTGCCTCAGCCTCCCGAGTAGCTGGGACTACAGGCACCCGCCACCACACCCGGCTAATTTTTTGTATTTTTAGTAGAGACGGGGTTTCACCGTGTTGGGCAGGATAGTCTCGATCTCCTGACCTCGTGATCCGCCCGCCTCAGCCTCCCAAAGTGCTGGGATTACAGGCATGAGCCACCGTGCCCGGCCTCTATTGCTAAATTGAACATTTCTCCAGGTAGTTATAATTCTACAAAGCTTTTTTTTTTCTTTCTTTTTGAGACTGAGTCTTGCTCTGTTGCCCAGGCTAGAATGCAGTGGTGCTATCGCGGCTCACTGCAACCTCCGCCTCCTGGGTTCAAGCAATTCTCCTGCCTCAGCCTCCTGAGTAGCTGAGATTACAGGTGCACACCACCATGCCCAGCTAATTTTTGTATTTTTAGTAGAGACAGGGTTTCACCATGTTGGTCAGGCTGGTCTCGAACTCTTGACCTTGTGATCCGCCCACCTCGGCCTCCCAAAATGTTGGGAATACAGACGTGAGCCCCTGCACCTGGCCTGTAAAGCTTTTCTTAAAGTTCTTCCATCATCGAATATTTTGCCATAGTGAAGAAATTATTTGTAGTAAAGATTCTATCACATTCATGACCCATACCTTTTACAGGTGGTAAAAATATTGTTGGTTGACATACCAATAAGTTAAACCTAACTTGTAAATATAAGTTAAATTAACTTATAATACAGCATTTGGATTTTCTTTCAAAGATGTGTTGAATTCTGCTTTCCTAAAGAATTAAAACAAATTTTACATATTTAGAAATGTCTCCCCTTCACAAAATAAGACCATTTTATGGGGCTACCAAAAACCATTAAAGCAAAGGTAAATTGACTTGTGACTTTTTTTTTTAAAGGAGTTTTAGTTGTTGACTGGGTCATTTGTTTTATTTCAAGGTCCCATTTTCTACTTTCTTGGACAGGACATTATGAATATTTATGTGGAGAGAAATTAACAAATATATTAGCATACTTTATAGGATGTTTATAACAGAAAATATAAAGAGGTGATCAATAATATACAAGAATATACTATCGCAAGTTTGAAATAGCCATGTTGGGAAAAAGGATACAGCTCTTTCTACATCAGTGTTCAAAACAATTTTTATAGAAACCCTAACAACAATATTTTGTGGCTACTTATATTGTTTAATTTATAATAATATCTGTAATATTTAAGAGCATCTGGATTCTGTTGAGAGAGTAAAATCATTTAAGTCTCCGAATGCCTCCACATTCCATAGAAAACGTGCCACACTGGCATTTGAGCTGCCCGGGGATCCATCATTTATTGGCTGATCTCTCTCAACCAGACAGGAGTGTACTCTTTCAGTGTGTTAAAACTTGTTTTTGCTTTTAACTATGGAATTCAATTTGGGATTCTTCCCTAAGTTGTGAATACACACACCCTTAAAAAGAATGCCATATCCTCGGTTCCAAGTTACACATGTCCAGAAGTGTTCCAGATGTTCAGAGTCAACTATAGCAGTTGTATTTGTACGGCCAGGGTAATGCATAATTTCTCAACTATATTTATATGGAAAATTACTATTGCTTCTTTCATTCATTTAGTTTCTTGTATGTGGATAATTAGGCATTAAATTTATTTGACTTTTGGATATCAGCCTTATCCTTCAGCTATTAATATAGTTCGTAACTGTATAATTTTACATGGAATCAGAAGTGATCTTTTTTTCACTTTTCTTCCCTGTGGTTTCTTCAGTATCAATCATTCTTTCCTCTGACCAGAACTTCTTGAGGGCTGGGGCTATACTTTAAATGGTCTTTGATGCCTGGCACAGTGCCTGAGGAACTGAAAATGGTTGCTTCTAGAATTACCATATTTTCTTGTTTCTAAGAGCAACATTTTAAAAAACCATTGTAACAATTCAGAACTTAAGATGTCTGAAATTATCAATGTCAAAAGAATATTCCCACTGTCCGGCCGAAAAGCAAGTTGAGACTGTTTCCTTCACCCACCCACATGCGACTTTCAGCCAGACTCCAAAGGTATCCCTTCAGCAGATTGTCACCTCAGTTCCATTGTTTGCATTTATAGTGCTCAACAGTGAAATTTCTAATATAAACGAGGGATTCCTAATTTTTGCTGAAATTCATGCCTTCAAAAAGATTACACAATGAAGTAACTCAAAACCATGAGGTAAGAGGCAGCTTTCAATTAAAGGCAATAAAATGAGGCCAGAAACGGATGGGATTTCCCTATCTCATCCTGCACATATTTTAGTTCTAGTTTCCTCTCTGAGGATTAACCCCATCAATGATTGCCCCTATGAAGTCCCAACCTTGACAAGAGAAGCCTGCTCACCAATAAACCTAACATCTGCATACAAGGTGTATCAAATGAGCAGGAGAATTTTTCAGGATCAAGATCTAAGTTGGGCATAAGGAATTAGGAGAAATAAGTGTTTTGTCATTGTGTAAAACCAAAGGTTTGCATAGAGGACACACAACTTGAGAAGAGCCACATGCACAATCAAAATCATAGCGCTCTTACTGTGTTTTGCACCTGTGAGGGAGGTGCAGCAATAGGGCTTCCTGACCATGCTTTGGGGAGATAGAACAACCCCCTGGAGTGAGGCCACTGGCACAAAAGCAGGATGGTGTTCCATGTGTTTACTGCAAGTAAATCTATTTAAACTACCGGGTTTTTACTGGGACTTTTGTTATTATTATTATTACTATTTTGAGACTGAATCTTGCTCCATCCCCCAGGCTGGAGTGCAGTGACGCAATCTTGGCTCACTGCAACCTCCACCTCCCAGGTTCAAGCAATTCTCGTACCTCAGCCTTCTGAGTAGATGGAATTACAGGTGCCGAATACCACGCCCAGCTAATTTTTGTATTTTTAGTAGATACGGGGTTTCACCACGTTGGCTAGGCTGGTCTTGAATTCCCAACTCAGGTGATCCACCCGCCTCGGCCGCCCAAAGTGTTGGGATTACTGGCGTGAGCCACCGTGCCTGGCCAGGACTTTTGAAAAGTAACAGGATGACATCCATTTTTACTTAAACCCAAAGAGCCAACCTAGGACACATGATCCATTCTACCTAGTGGGAAATAAAAGTACCATCAGCTCTCCATATTTTCACAGCTAATTCTTCTTGGCATTCCCAATATATCTGTGAAAAACACCTTTAGACATTACTTTTTAAATATCAGATAGTCCCTCAGTTCTAGTCGCCCCCAGAAGCTCCCTCTCCAGAGCCCAGTCTGAGCAGTTTGTGCTTCAGTTGTCCACACAGCTATTTTCCTGGGACTTAGTTCACCATCATCTTGGTCTTTATTCCACGCTCTCCTACGCTGAGTCCCTGATTCCTGCGGTCCCTTGTTCACTGCCTCATTTTGGATGAGCATGTCCTCTAGTGACTTTCTGAGAAAGGAAGCATGAAAGGTAAAATGTTTAAGGCATTACATTTTTCCAGATTTGATTCTAGATGTTAAATAAAATTATGGAAGGAAGCAGGTTAAAAAGCCAACCCTGACTGAAGAATTGATGTTAAGATGTGAAAAAAGAGTATCAATTATAGTTTGCTCTGAAGCCAGTCTTCTTGCTTTCTTACATACAGCCATGTCTTTGTAAAACCACATGTGCATTCACACCCAGCTTTGCATTCTACAAAAGCATACACTGGAAATAACTGGGCATATGGCACAAATAGGGCTATGGACAGACCATACCACCCAATTTTATAACAAGAACACCAACAAAAACAATAAGCCTCTATTTATAAAATACTGGCTCAGTCAATCTCCACTAGCAGCCTCCCCTGAGTAGCTTTTAAACTCAGGGGCTTGCTCTTTTGAGATGTAGGGGTATTTACTTTCAAGATGCCAGTTTCATCAGTGTTAAAAATTTGCTTCAGGAGCCTTCCTAATGTTTTCAAACAAAACTGGATTTTCTTTTTTTCTTTTTGCAGCTTCTTTATCTGTCTTCACACTTCACCAGATAGCTTAATATCATGAAATACATAGCAGTTCCTGAAACCACTAACCCAGCCTTTGTTTCAATAAAGAAAGGTGCCACTGTAGAAGTTTTTTCCTTAAGGTGTTTGCATATTGCTAAGGCTTGCTTTTTAATTGTTTAGAAAGTTTCCCCCCTGATTTCTTGGAAATCACATACTGGGATACATGCATATCAACCAAAACAATTTCAACATTATTAGATAAATATCACTCTCCCATTTACCAGTTTTGTATGAGCTAATTCACATTACCAAAACATATGTGGTAGCAGAACAAACTGGATGTTTTGTTCTTTGAAATACTTTAGGGAATACACCACCCCTAGATTTTGGATTGCATTTTTTTTAATGTTTCCTGATTCCTCTGAATCCACTCTCCATGTTTCCTTTTTTTATTTTTCTCTATGCTCAAGGGAAACGTTGTTTGATTTAATTAGGATGATGTTCAGGTGTACACAGAAACCTAAAATAAAGTCACTTAAACAAGATAGACATTAATTGCTCTCACATAAAGGAAATCTAGACGTAAAATCATCTCGCGATGTAAAAATTCCTGTTTTGCTCCAACCGTCACATCTATGTTCCAGACAGCAGAAAGGAGGAAGAGCAGATGGGCCACAGGCCACAGGCTTTCTCCTTTTATGAAGCCTTCCCAGAAGCTTCAGAACACATATATCTCACTGGCCATATATAGCTGCAAAAGGGGCTAAGAAATATCATCTTTTATCGAAGCACATTTTTTTAGGGTTCTGTTACTAAACAAAAAGAAAGAATGAATATTATGAGCCAATCAGCATTCTCTGCCCCAAAGTATTGTTTCAAAGTATTTAATATGTATTGAGCATTTATAATATGCCAGAAACTGTGTTAAGTGATGAGAAATTCAAAGATGTGTAAGACTTGGCTCCTGTCTTTAAAGATACATTACAATATGATGCATAACTTTAGTCAGGATAATTCATGGGAAATAAGAGGACAGGGATTCAAGCTCGCTGGTGGCAGAGTGCCTTACCCAAAGAGGACACTGCCAAAAATTACATGTGTCTAATTTTTCTCTTTATATAAAGAGACTGCCACCTGCTTCACAGTCACAGCCAGGGACAGAAGAGTCACCTTGAAGCAGAATTTTCTCATTTGAGAGGACCAAGTACCAATTTAGTTAAAGAGCTCAGAGACTTCTTGAAGGAAAAGAATCTATGCCCTAATCTTTATTCTCTAAGATTTGAAGTTATGGAAATCTTCCAGAATCAGCAAGGATGACCCAGATAAAATTTCAAGGTGGACATAGGAAATAGGGTGCCTGAAACAAGTTCCCATAAGGTTGGAGGGGGAGCCAGCTCATGTTGAATCAGGGAGAGAGTAAGTGAAGCATGGAGCTTCTGAGTCCTGTGAGGTTGGGTCCTGGCTGGACCAGCCCCAGCCTATAGAAGTCAACTTGGGCTTCACAAGTTCTTGCACATCTCAAAGAGCAGGTTGCTTCCAGATGTAAAATTTGGACTTAAGAACTTAAAGACATAGTCCTGGGAGATTTCTTTCCCTCAGAGATTCACAGCCAAGAGACTCTGGAAAGCAGCCAGAGCAGAGAACTTAGCCAGGTGGTCCATGCCTTGGACCCGGTAACCCGTGATAGTTTCATCAGGGCGAGCAGCCCTTCATTTGCTCACATCTTTGCCCCACTTTCCTAAACCATGCTTCATCCTTCACCTCCTAATTGCATTCCTGAGTCATTTTGCCTTTCCAGCAGCCAACAGACCCAACAGCATGCTTCCACTGAAGTGCAAACTGCCACGGCTCCCCATTTGCGAGGTAGATAGCACAGCACCTGTCCATTCCTTTGACTCTGGCAGGGAGGGAGAAAACTAAGGTTTATCTGAAGAGCTTTGCTTGGTTGACTTGGACTGCCCTTTGTTAAAGATAGCATGGGGAATATGTATCCCATACCCAGAGAATTGCTATTGCTGGAGAAAGATGCCACCTGTAGTAGTTTCCTATTGTGTCTGTAACAAATTGGCACATATTTATTGGCTTAGGACAACATACATCTATTATCTTACAGTACTGGAAGTCAGAAGTCTGAAATGAATATTCTAGGCAGAAAGCAAGATGTTGGCAGAGCTGTGTTCTTTCTAGAGTCTCTAAGGGAGAATCATTTCTTTGCCTTTTCCAGTTCTAAAAGCTCTCTGTGTTTCTTGGCTCATGGCCCCTTCCCCATCTTCGAAGTGCATCATTCAAAATTCTGCTTTTATGATCGCATCTATTTTTCTGACTCTAAACTCTTGCCTTTCTCTTATAAAAACCTTTGTGATGACGTTGGGCCACCTTGATAATCTAGGATAATATTTCTATCTCATGATCCTTAAGTTAATGACACCTACCAAGGCATTTTTGCCATGTAAGTTAACATATTCTCAAGTTATGCAGATTAGTACATGGACATCTTTGGAAGACCATTATTCTCTCTACCACCCTAGTACACAGGACCACTATGAAAAGAAGAGACTGTTTAGCTTTGGACACAACCCATCAAAGCCCTATCCTACCTGAACAGTAGCCCTCTGCTGCTGTGAGCACACTGAAGTACCGCTTAAGCAGACGCCTCCTTGACGACCCTCAGAAGCACTCACGTGATGGGTAGGTTTCTGAGATGGCTCTTATTTACCCCCAACAGAGAAACAAAACTCAGAAAAATTTTAGCCCAAAATATATGCAAAAGAACTCTGACTTGAAGACATGTACATTTCACAGCAACTCCAAGCCCAAATAACTAAATCCAAGAGGCAACAGAGAGTCATCAGGATATTTGGCAGAATTATTTAGGAAGAACTGGATGCAGAGCAGGTACACTTACTCCCCCTTCTCCCTCTCTGTCTCCCATGTGGACAAAGGGCAGCAGCAACCACCTCACAGGTAAAACACTAAGTGAGGAAACTGGAACTGGATGAGCCAGAAATTATTCCAGGTGACTGATTTCTGGAAAAACTGAAGAGCTCTCAAAGTCAAGCAAGCTAAAGAAATATCCACATGCCCTTTTTGAATGAATTATTTGAGGGTGTATTCTAGTAAATTAAACAATGATTGTAAGAAAGGGGATATATATGTGGGATAAAAGAAGTAGTGGTGAGTAATACTAGCAAAACTTACAGTTAAGTCTAATCATTGATATATAATGTGAAAAGACCCAGTGACTTAAAATAACAATCTGGAATTTAAATGGTAAATTACGTAGTTTCTGGGATATAGAAAGGAAGAAAATCAAATCATGCTAAATTTTTCTCATGATTGAGAAGACAAAAGGATACAGAATATCTCTGTTGTTAGAAAAAATACAAGATAAATACATGTATTAAAATATGAGTGTAACTACTATCAAAATTAAAATAAGATATATAACTCCTTTACCACAAGAGAAGATGAAAATAAAATATAGGAGGAAAAATCCTCAATCCAACAAAGGTACGAAGGGGATAAAGAAAAAAGAAAGAGTGATAATTGGGAAACAAAAATAGGATAATCAGACATGAGAAACCAAAATTAACACAAAAGGGTAATTTCATTCTATTAAAAGACAGAAGCTCTCACAGTGAGTTAAAAACAAATTTCAGCTGTTTGCCATTTAAAAACTATACTTAAAAAAGTTTTTAATGACCAGAAGGAATTGAAAAGATATTCAAGGCAAACACTAATTTAAAAATGCAGGTATAACAATATAAAAATAAAACTAATTAGACTGTATGGCAAGAAACTTTAAAAAGAGGGCCATTTCTTAATCATAAACCAATAGGTACCTATTAACACAGCTTCAAATATAGAGAGAGCAAAAACTGACAAAATGACAAAGAGAAATTGACAAATCCTTAACCATTTTAGGAAAGTTCATTACAACTCAGAAATCAAAATATCAAACTAAGAATATTAAGGATATCAAAAATTTAAACACAAATAATAATTATTATATAATAAAAGGATATAGAATTTTATACTTAACATGTAGAAATATATGCTTTATTTTGAAATCACGTGGAACATTCACCAAAACTGGTGATATATTAGGCCACAGTGAAAAAAATCTCAGAGTTTAAAAATCTGAATTTACCTAAGATTACATTCTCTAACCACAATATAGTAAATTTGGAAATTCACAATAAAATAACAAAAGTCAAAACAAAACAAAATCCTTCCATTTGGAACTTATAATCACCCTTTAAAATAACTCTTGGATGAAGAGCTGGGTGCCGTGGCTCACACCTGTAATCCTAGCACTTTGGAAGGCCAAGGCGGGAGGATTGCCTGAGCTCAGGAGTTTGGGTCCAGCCTGGGCAACATGGTAAAACCCTGTCTCTACTTAAATACAAAAATTTAGCTGGGTGTGGAGACACAGGCACTTGTAGTCCAGCTTCTCAGGAGGCTGAGACATGAGAATTGCTTGAACCTAGAAGGTGGAGATTGCTGTAAGTCAATTGCGCCACTGCACTCTAGCCTAGGTGACAAAGCAAGACCCTGTCCCCCCCCCCAAAAAAACCCAAAAAAACCCACAAAATAACTCTTGGATAAAGAGGAAGTAGGAACAAGAATTCTAAATTAACTCTCTTATTTTTACTATATCATATTAAATATTAAAACAAGATATATACCGAATATTGATGGTTACAAATCATTTTTAACAAAATCAATGAACTTGATTTTTCTCATTTATTATTTGAATTAGAATCAAACTTTTTATTCATTTGCTTAGTCCTTATAAGTTTTTATTTACATAAACTGAGGGAACAACTTGGTAATAATCTACTGAATAAGCCAGAATAAGAACTTACAACTTTATTGTGTGCCAAAAAGATTTAGGTAAAAAAAGAAAATACACTTTGTCCAAAAGAACTATCTAGGAACTGAGCCCAAAATTGAAAACCTAATGGCTGAGTAATACTGAATATGTAGACTAAAGGATATGTGGCAAATATAATTTAAGATTCTGTAATCATTTAAAGTTGATCCTTTAATATGATTTTCTTTTTCCAGTATGTTTGCCCTTGGTGATAGTAACTACTCTTCCCGGCTGGAGTTCCATGTGTAGTATTTAGAATGGGAGACTCTCCCCTCTATTGATAAGTGGCATGACTTATACCTATCTAAGAAACCCTTATACAGTAGTGCCCCTCTTATCTGCTGTTTCCTTTTTGTGGTTTCAGTTACCTGCAGTCAACTGCAGTCTAAAAATATTACATAGAAAGTTCCAAAAATAAAGAGCTCATAAGTTTTTAATTGCCAGTGTTCTGAGCAGCATGACAAAATCTCCAGGCATTGCATCTAGCCCAATCATCTCTGTCCAGTGTATCTACACTGTACGGACTACGCTCCTATCGGTCAGTAACCATCTTGGTTGTATCAAAAAAAATCATAGTATATCTAGGGCTCAGTTCCTTAGGGGAACTATCCATGATATCAGGCATCCATTGGGAGTCTTGGGATGTCCCCTGGAGTTAAGGGGGAACTAGCCTGTTTGCGAAAGACTTAATGTGTATCATACGGTGGCCTCTATGTGGTGAACCAGCCAAGGACTCTAATTATTAAAAATGCCCAATAACATGTTTGGAAGGTATCTGTGGGAAGAGACTGAGGTGTTTTAGGGTAAACACACCTGATAGTAATAATTTAGGTATACTCTTAGAATGACCCTGTATGGCATATGCACCTGAATGTGTATTCCAAACTAGGAAATCTGGGAGTGGCTGACCCAGAGAGTCATTCCTTATCTATGATAAACATCTGAGCCCCAGCCTGTCCTGTAGAAGATGAGCTGTACCGGGGATTGAGGCCTGAGTTTTGAGGTAAATAAAGGGTGCCAGGTGGAGGACATTAAGGAGAGGGTGTTCATTGAAAATGCTGTAAAAACTACATGGTGTTTGTAGGCGGTTGCAGTTCTCCTGTCCAGCCCACCGCCACTGGACTCTCTCCAATATGTAAGCTCCTGATAAAAGTCCATGTGTCTTTTGCGGGCCTTGGTTCTCTTTTCTGGCCTCTTGAACCTGGTGCCTTCCTTCCTGAGGTTAAGATGGGTTTGTCACAGCAATTGGCGAGGCAGCCAGAAGGTCAGAGAAAATCCCTGAGCACTAAGACAATGGGATTGGGGAAGGGGAAATCCTCAGGGGAAATCCAGGCTGGCCTGCCGTCCACTTCAGTGTGGAGCCCGATAGCCACTCTCCTTGATGGATGGGGTCCGCGAGTACTGGTCGCCCTGAAAACGCTGAGGAGTCTGGAAGAGTTGTGGCAGGGGGTGCAGCTGACTGAGCAAGGCTCAGATGCCCGAGGGTCGCAGCCCCAGTGGCTGGCGTTTCTCACTGTACTCCTAGCAGCCACGAGGTGGAGCCACAGCGCAGGTGAGGGGTCATCAGCTGCAGGGCAAACTGTGATTAGAGGTGCCAGACAGAATGGAGATGGAGACCCTGGCTTGTCGGGTAGCTGGTTTGAAGGGCCGTTGACTGCCCTGCGCCTGCAGGGAGCACACCCGCAAAACTTGTCCCTGCCTGGAGGGTGACAGCACAGCACAATGAGGACAGCACTGCTGTGGAATTGAAAGAGCTGAGAAATAGGCCCAGACAGAAGGTGACAGTGTTGGTCTTGGGTGTCTTCCTCTGTGAACTCAAGGGCGGAGGATATTATACTCCCTGAACTTGAGTAAAATGGCATGCACCACAAACCCCCCAATCCCTGAGGCAGCTCCTCTGCGGTGCTGGTAATGGAGATCGGGCCATCCCCTTCAGCTGGTGGTTGCAGGCTGCAGGGCAGCCTGGCCAAATGAGGGAGATGTCCCCATGTCTCCTTTGCAGTGGCAGACTGTGGAGGAATTGCGGGACATCCATGGGGAATTAGGGATGAAGCATGCTATTATGCTGAGCATTACCCGTATCCTACAATGAGCTTCTCACTGCCGGCATGAAAGATGCCATCTTAGAGTTGGCAACCTACAAATGGTAGGGCATGCCAGTGTCTATCCTGAGAGACCTGGTAGGACAGGCAGAGTCTCAGTCAGCCCAAACAGCCTCTGCCTTAGGGGAACCAGAGAAACTGCACGGGCAGGTGTGTGGATAGCCAAGATGAAAGACAAGGGAGCCAAAGGGAAGGAGACAGTGAAGGGGCCCATTAAGGTGGTCTGTGGACAAATGTGGCATGAGTGGCAGGGACACCTACCATGCAAATAGATGAGCAACCTAATGCTGTTCTGGTTAGACTGGGATGAAAGCTCAAGCCACAACAACAGTTCACTCAGGAACCTCAGATTCAGCCCACTGTCCCTCCCACAGAGGGATGGCAGACACCAACCCCTTTAACTTAGCTGGTATGAAGGTCAAGGCCTCAGAATCCCAATAAGAGTAATGGAGGCCAAGGTGTCCAGGGACTGGAGGTCACATGTAGAGCTAACTATATATTGGTCACCTAATAATAAACAGACTGTGTTTGCCCTAGTGGATACTGGAGCTGAATGTACCCTGGTGTATGGCAACACTCATTGGTTCCAAGTGCCTATAACAGCAATAGATAGCTATGGAGTGGGAGCTGTGAAAGTCAGGCAGGTTGAACTAGTATTAAAAGTTGGGAAACAGTTGCCCAAACTCTTTTTAGTATACATAGCTCCCATCCCAGAACACATCTTGGGAATGGTTCTCTTATCAGGCAGGACCCCACATGAAACAGCTGCTGGGGAATTCCAAATGAAGCATGTGATTGGGGTGGAGGGAATGTGGAATGGACATTGGTACAGTTACCAGCCCCACAGTGAGTAGTAGTGCTGAAGCAATACCACCTGCCAGATTTTTGGACCTGCCCTGGGCCAGAGGGGAGCCCACTGCTCTGAAAAGTGAGTCGCAAGCCTGGCAGTATGTACCACAGCTGACTGAGGAGTTTTGGGGCCTTAAGTGAACATCTACAGTGGACTGGCAGTATTCCCCATGGGACTATGGTGGTGGTAGTCATAGAGTGAGGCTTCTCTACCTGTGGAAAGGGGAGAGTCCTTCCCACTCTTCTCTCCCCTTTAATTTGAGTCCTTGAGTGGGAAGAGTCCTTGCCACTCTTCTCTCCCCTTTCCACAGGCAGAGAAGCCTCACTCTATGGCCACGACCACCACAGGCCCGTGGGAGTACTTTCCCATGAAAGTGCCCCATGGTTTGAGGAGAAACTTGGCCATAGTAGAATAGAACACCAGATAGACTTCCTAGATTTTTTATTCCAGTCCCTGGCTCTTAGATAGCATCTCTGGACCTGCCAGAGGCCTGGGAGAACTCACTGCCCTGAAGGGAAGGACACAAGCCTGGCTGGCTTTACCACTTGCTGATTGTAGAGCTCTAGGGCCTTGAATGAACATAGGTGGTACCCAGGTAGTGGTTATGGCAGGCCATGGGCAAGACCCAGTGCTGTGCTGGCTTCAGGTCTGACCCAGTGCAGTCCCAGTATTGGTGGCAACAGGGGTGCTTGTGTCCACCCCCAACTCCACTCCCCACCCAGGCAGCTCAGCACACACACACACACACACAAACACACACACACACACACACACACAAAGAGAGAGAGAGAGAGAGAGACTGACTCTGTTTGAGAGAAAGTAAGGAAAGAGAACAAGAGACTCTGCCTGGTAATCCAGAGAATTCTTCTGCATCTTACCTAAGACCACCAAGGCAATACCTCTATGATTCTGCAAGAACCACAGCATTACTGGACTTGTGGTTCCCCCTAATGCAAATATGTGTTAGATCGCAACACCCAAGTCCTTTCAAATGGTGTGATCTTGACTCACTGCAACCTCTGCCTTCCAGGTTCAAGGGATGCTCCTGTGTCAGACTCCCAAGTAGCTGGGACTACAAGCTGGCACCACCATGCCTGGCTAATTTTTGTATTTTTTTTTTTAGTAGAGATGAGGTTTCACCATGTTGGCCAGGCTGGTCTTGAACTCCTGACCTCAGGTGATCCACCTGCCTCGGCCTCCCAAAGTGCTGGGATTACAGTCACAGGCCTAGAGTGCCTGGCCTAGAGTCTCTTAATAGCAGAATTAAGATCTGCTTAATAGCAGAATTGATCAAGCAGAAGAAATTAGTGAGCTTGAAAACAATCAAGCATGCCTACAAGATCTAGAAAATTGCCACAAAAGGGCAAATCTAAAATTAGCTGGGAGTGGTGTTGGGCACCTGTAATCCCACAAAATAACTAGAAAACAAATAACAAAATGGTAGGTGTAAGTCCTCACTTACTAAAAATAACAATGAATGTGAATGTACTGAACTCTCCAATCAAAAGACATAGAGTAGCTGAATGGATGAAAAACAAAACCCAATGATCTGTTGCCTACAAGAAATACACTTCACCTATAAAGACACAAATAGACTGAAAATAAAGGAGTGATAAAGGATATTCCATGCCAATGGAAACCAAAAAAGAGCAGGAGTCACTATACTTGTATCAGTCAAAATAGATTTCAAGACAAAAACTATAAGAGACAAAGAAAGAAAGTCATTATATATTGTTAAAGGGGTCAATTCAGCAAGAGGATATAACAATTTTTTTAAGTTCTGGGATACATGTGCAGAACGTGCAGCTTTGTTACATAGGTATACATGTGCCATGGTGGTTTGCTGCAGCTATCAACCTGTCATCTAGGTTTTAAGCCCCGCATGCATTTGCTATTTGTCCTAATGCTCTCCCTCCCCTTGCCCCTCACCCACCAACAGGCCCATGTGTGTGATGTTCCCCTCCCTGTGTCGATGTGTTCTCATTGTCCAACTCCCACTTATGAGTGAGAACATGTGGTGTTTGGTTTTCTGTTCCTGTGTTAGTTTGCTGAGAATGATGGTTTCCAGCTTCATCCATGTCCCTGCAAAGGACATGAACTCATTCTTTTTCATGGCTGCATAGTATTCCATCGTGTATATGTGTCACATTTTCTTCATCCAGTCTATCATTAATGGCCATTTGCGTAGGTTCCAAGTCTTTGCTATTGTAAATAGTGCTGCAGTAAACATATATGTGCATGTGTCTTTATAGTAGAATGATTTATAATCCTTTGGGTATATGCCCAGTAATGGGATTGCTGGGTCAAATGGTATTTCTGGTTCTACATCCTTGAGGAATCGCCACACTGTCTTCCACAATGGTTGAACTAATTTACACTTCCACCAACAGTGTAAAAGCCTTCCTATTCCTCCTCAGCCTCACCAGCATCTGTTGTTTTCTGACTTTTTAATGATTGCCTTTCTAACTGGCATGAGATGATATCTCATTGTGGTTTTTATATGTTTGTTGGCCACATAAATGTCTTCTTTTGAGAAGTGTCTGTTCATATCCTTCACTCACTTTTTGATGGGGTTGTTTGTTTTTTTCTTGTAAATTTGTTTAAGTTCCTTATAAATTCTGGATATTAGACCTTTCTCAGATGGATAGATTGCAAAAATTTTCTCCCATTCTGTAGGTCGTTATAAAAGGATATAACAATTTTAAATATACATGCACCCAAAAATGGAGCACCCAGATGCATAAAGCAAACATTATTAGACCTAAGGAGAGAAATAGATCCTGGTACAATAATAGCTGGAGACCTTAACACCCCACTTTCAATAATGGGCAGATCTCCCAGACAGAAAATCACAAACCTCAGACTTAATCTGCAGTATGGTACAAATGGACCTAATAGATATTTACAGACCATTTCATCCAATGACTTCAGAATACACATTATTTTCCTCAGCACATGGATCATTCTCAAGGATTGATCATATGTTAGGTTCAAAACAAGTCTTAAAATATTCAAAATAATTGAAATAATATCAAGCATCTCCTCTGATCACAATGGAATAAAACTAGACATCAATACAGGAATTTTGGAGACTACACAAACACATGGAAATTAAACAATATGCTCTTGAATGACCAGTGGGTCAATGAAGAAATTAAGAAGGAAATTAAAAAATTTCTTGAAACAAATAATAGTGGTCCTTCCTCACATAGGGAGACAATCATCCTCTCATTGTGGTGCTGCCAGTGTCTTGCTCTGGCCTCCTGCCACGTGTCACAGAGGGGACCAATCTATTTGGTATTGTAAACTAGGTACCAAGCTGTTGCCAGGGGGTGGTGATACAACTTCTTGTGTCTTGCTAAATGTCATGGCTTGTCCTTTCTTATACCCACTAAACATCTCACCTTCCACCCATAGATAGTGTGCAGAAAACCTCCTTGCTGACTGGGCATAGATAGTGGCCTTCCTCCAGTGCAAAATAGACTGTTGGGCCTGAGGAGAACTGCCACTCTCCTCCACCATGGGCCTGCCATGGTTCATCCAAGGTCAACTCCCAAGCGACTGGAAGAACTTCGTGATCGTTACTGTATTAGTTGTTCTTTTGTTACTATAGTAACTGCGCCGGCATCTGGCTGCAATGCTACTCCACATACTTGGCCCCAGGGAAACTGCAGAAGAATGTTGTGATAAGAATGTAAGGGCCATTCAAGGGTATGCTGGGTGGACTGTAGGGTACACACACTTGAAAACAATAACTTAGGCAAACCCTTCCCTGTATGGCAGACACACCTGAATGTGTGTTCCAAGCTGGAGAATCCAGGAGTGGCCAACCCAGAGATTCGTTTCTTATCTATGGTAAACATCAAACCCCAGCCTGTCCTGTGGCACACAGGCTGTACAGGAGATTGAGGGCCTGAGTTCTGGGTTAAATATAGGTTGCCAGGTGGAGGTCATTAAGGAGAGGATGTTAAGTGAAAATGCTGTATAAACTGCATGATGTTTGCAGGTGGTTGAGGTTTTTCTGCCCAGCCCACCGCCACTGGAACATGCAGTTTTCCTGCCTAGCTCGCCATCACTGGACCATTCCTGTAATTAAGGCCATCCTCTTGTCCAGCCTAATACCACTGGACTCTCTCCCCTGTATATAAGCCCTTAATGAAACCCCATGTCTCATTTTGCTGGCTCTGGATCTCTTCTTTGGCCTCTTGAACATGGTGCCCTCCCTATTAAAATTACTAGGGGTTTGGCACAACAGCTGTAAGAGAGCAAACCCCACTGTAGATGTGCTCAAATTCTTTTTTGAAGTAATTTAATAGCAATTAATATATTGAAACAAATAACATTGATAATTGGTGTCTATCCATTGGACTTTAAGACAATGTCTAGATGACTGTCATGTGGACAGGGTGAGGTCCAACATTTGAGTATAAATATTTTTATCAACAAGGCAAAATATTAAGTATTCGCTGCCACTATTTCAAGAGATGGAGTCTTTAAAAGAAATTCTTCTTTTTCAACTTTGTATTTGGCTGTATAATAGGAATACCATACATGGACATTTTACTGCAGTCAAATAATCGTTAAAAATTCTGTGGACTAGAATTTCTTATTAGAAAATATAGAAGACAATAAACTCTGACCTGGCTGTGAGAATGGAAGCAGGATGGGGGAAGACTGGGACTGGGAAAGAATGGGGGGTAAAAATATTTCAGCACAGCCCCAAATACAGCTCACAATGCAATAAATGTATTGAAGTCTTCAATAATTAGCTATTGTTGTGGGTTGAGTTATCCAATGTATCACCTGTACCCAATCAATAGACATTATGGACCCAGTACAGACAACCAGAGGAAGAAGGAAGTGTGTTCATACTAGTTGAAAAGTACTGTTTTTAGGCTGGGCGTGGTGGCTCACACTGGTAATCCCAGCACTTTGGGATGCCGCAGAGGGTGGATCATGAGTTCAGGAGATTGAGACCTTCCTGGCCAACATGGTGAAACCCCGTCTCTACTAAATACACAAAAAATTAGCCAGGCGTGGTGGCACTCACCTGTAGTCCCAGCTACTTGGGAGGCTGAGGCAGGGGAATCGCTTGAACCTGGGAGGCAGAGGTTGCAGTGGGCCAAGATCACGCCACTGCACTCCAGCCTGGGTAACAGAGAGACACTCTGTCTCAGAAAAAAGAAAAAAAGAAAAAAAAAAGAAAGAAAAAGAAAAGTACTATTTTATAACAAGTTGTGATATGCTAACTATGTATGTCACATAGAAAACAGAATTGATCAAAGCAAGATACTCTAGAGTATGATATTAAAGTCCTGTACTATGTAAAGATGTGAGATCTGCCTAGTTTTTACATCCACAGAAGTATCCATTTCTGTTTCTCTTTGAACAAGATATTCACTTTTTAACTTCTTCCAGTGATTTACGTTCTCTGTTTCTACTCAGATAACCCTACAGGAGATTTTTACCAGCTCAGTTTGGGAGCCCTGGTATTCTGTCACTGCAGCTTCTGGAACATTTTTGCCTTTGCTCTAAACCTAGGGAAGAGTGGGGGCCATATCGTACCACTATTGCTTGGGAAAATACCAGGCAATTCTTACATTGGTTCAAAGAACAATGAATGTCAATTTAATTAAACCAATTAATGTCATTATCTATACTGCTATGAAGCCCGCATGGGCTGAGGGATAATAAAGAATCTCAAAAGGAGAATTTGATGTTTGGAACAAAACTTATGAGAGCCAGAAATAACATCCTTGGGTCCAAGGATTTAAACATAGATCATCTTTATCAGTTTAAAGCCAAAATAAAACAATGTTATCTAATGCTATATCAAAGGCTAATAGAATATAGAAAGCCATAGGGTTAGTCATTAAACAAACCTAACAATATGGGAGATACATTGCTTGAATTAGTAACCAGTTAAGAACTAATAAATGATGCTCTCTAGGCAACTGGGTAAAGGCACTCGTGCGTCAAAGCCCTGTCCTTGTGTGTCATTATTGTACTAATTTTATGTTGCAGCTGAGACAGACAACAGCTATTTTCTGACTTTGTTTTGGATAATGGCCAAACACAGGGATGTATTGTGCCTTATCAGTGACAATTGCTGAAAGGTGGAATGTGATGAGAGCTTTAGAAATTGTGTCTTGCAAGCAAGCTAAGGCTTTTTTCTAATTTGCTTCATCACAATACTTCTTTTATTTGGGAAAAAGAAAAAAGTAGACTACATAAATATACCAAAAGTGCACAATATGATGATTTGATATATGTATGCATTGTGTAACGATTACCACAATCAAAATTTCAAACCTTCCCAAGTTGACTCAACACCAGAGATTTTCCTTGAGGATGTGCTGAGCCCTGTCTGCTTCCAGAGGTGCAGGCTGCTGCCTATGAAGCCCTCACTTTTCTCTGTCACCCCAGTGGCTCCAGCCGGCCTCTTGGCTATGCACTCAAATGCCAGGGAACACATAGCAAGGTCCAGGAGTAGTTACTTTAATAGTCCTCATCCTGCCAGTATCTGGGGAGCACACAGCACATTGGCAGTGGTCATCAGAGCAATCCTCACTGCTGACCTCTCTTGAAGAATTTTCTTACTTTTACCTATAAATCCTCAAGGTAGGTGATGAGCTGCAGTTTAACAGTTGGTTTCACAATCTCTTGGAATGTCCTGCATGGAGAGCCTGGCATCTATATTTCTTGGTCTTAAAATGCTCTGCTGAAAATCTGAGACAACAGGAAAAGAGTCATTTAACATCTTATTACATATAAATAAATGACTAAAATCAACTCGAAAATTGCTAAAAATGAAGCAGCAAAAGATTTATCTCTGAAAAGGAAACATCTGGCTGGGCATGCTGGTTCACACCTGTAATCCCTGCATTTTGAGGGGCCAAGGCAGGAGAATCACTTGAGCCAAGAGTTCAAGACCGGTCTGGGCAACATAGCTAGCCAGGAATGGTGGTGTGCACCTGTAATCCCAGCTACTCAGGAGGCTGGGGTCGGGGAGATCACTTGAGCCCCAGAGATCAAGGCTGCAATGAGCTATGATTGTGCACTGCATTCTAGCCTGGGTGACAGAGGAAGATGTCTCAAGAAAAGAAAAATAATCAACTGCGATAGTTTTAAAGTATGTTTTATAAATATTTAAAACATAATTCTGTATTCTATTAATATTTCCAAAGCATAAATAGTGCTGGAAAACTTCCTAACTCATTCTATAAGGCTAACATGTCCATATACCTGTATTGGACAAGGATACCATGAAGAAGGCTAGAAGCCAGTATTACTTATGACCACAAAATGCAAAAACTCCTAACTAAAATATTAGCAAATAAAAATCTAATAATATTGTCAAGAACAATTTACCCCAGGAATGCAGGGATGAATTAAAGCCTCTAAAATCTATTGATGTAGTTCAAACATTAATTGGTAAATTTCTTGTGATACAGTAGGCCAAAAAACCTGAAAATGACTCCCTTATAAAACACCTAAATACTAGATAAAATGTAATAATTGTCCTTTTACATGTCAAGCTGAACAATTTTTTCTTGTTTACCCTTTCTCTTAAGGCCCAGAGAGTTTTCTAAGGACAATGAGGGCCCTAACTTTATATGCCTCAGTTGCAATGCTCCACCTTGCACAAATCAAAGAACTCGATCCAGTTCCCCTCACCTTTCTGACTTTCCAGTTTTACTTTGTTCTGCCCACAAGAATGTCTCTCCTTTCACTCTTTCAACAAATATTGTGTGCCTGATATGTGCTGATACTCTTCTAGGCATTTGGAATATAGCAGTAATTAAAACAGGCAAAAATCACTGCCCCAAATGTCAAAACTTCTTAGAAAATATAGAGGAGAAATATATCTTTATGACTCTGGGATAGGATAGATTTATTTAAACATGATGCAAAAAGCACGGATTTTTTTTAAGATTTAAAAAATTTTACCACATTAAAATAAAAATATTTGTATATGGAAAAATCTCCATAAACACAACATGAAAGGATAAGTCACAAATTAAATCATATGCAATTCACATAACGTATAGTGCATTAGTAGGCAAAATATAACATGGACTATTAAAATTCAATAAGAAAAAGGCAACCAACCTAATAAAAAATTGGATGAAGAATGTAAATAGACAGTTTACTAAGGAGGACATTCAAATAATGGACACATATGAAAAGAATGCTAAAGCTCACAAATATTCAGTAAAATGCATACTTAAACCAAAATGAGACAGCATTTGACATTCATGAAGTTTAAAAATTATACAGTTGAGCACTAAAAAGTGTTGATGAGGCTATGGAACACTGGAAATACTAATATACGACAACTCTGGATAATAATATGGCTATTCTGGTAAAGTTGAAAATGCAATATCTACAAATCAGCAATTCTTTTCCTGGCTATATATTCTGCAACAGTGTTTTACAAACTGTAGGACTTGGATATTTTAGTAGGTAGAGAAATTAATTCAGTGGGACAAGGAAAGTCCTTTTTAAATGGAATGGGATGATGTCTTAGTCTGTTTTGTGTTTCTATAACAGAATATCTGAGGTTGGGTAATTTATAAAGAAAAGAAGTTAATTTGGCTCATGATTCTGGTGGCTGGAAAGTCCAAAAGCATGGTGCTGACATCTGCTTGCTTCTGGTGAGGGCTTTTTTGCTGAGTCATAACATGACAGAAAAGTGGAAATGGGAGCAGGCACATGCTAAAAGAGACCAAACACAAGGAGGAACAACCTGCTGCTGCAGGAACAAATCAATTTCCTCAACAATTAATCCAGTCTTAAGAGATTAAGAACTCATTCACTACTGTGGGACAAAGCTGCCATGAGGATCGAGCACTCATGACCCAAAAGCCTTCCATTAGGCCACCTCTTAAAGATCCCACCTCTCAACATTGCTGCACTGGAAATTAAGGGTCGAACAAGAGTTTCTGCAGGGACACTCAAACCATAGCATTGGGAGTACGATGGAAAAGAAAGAATAGAATGGATTTCAGTAGGAAAAGAGTAGTAGAGTAAATATTGTGTGAGGCTGTTTTTATGTTACTATAAAGGAATAATACATGAGGCTGAGTACTTTATAAAGAAAAGAAGTTTAATTGGCTCATAGTTCTGCAGGTTGTACAAGCATGGCACCAACATCTGCTCAGCTTCTGGTGAGGTGCTCTGGAAGCTTACAATTACGGCAAAAGGCAAAGCACGAGTAAGCATTTCACATGGCAAGAGTGGGAACAAGAGAGCAAAGGAAGTGAGGTCTCGGACTTTTAAACAACCAGCTCTTTCATGAACAAATTGAGTGAGAACTCATTTATCACCAAGAGATGGTACTAAACCATTCATGAGGGGTCCACGCTCATAATCCAATCACCTCCCACCAGGTTCCACCTCCAACATTGGGAATCACATTTCAACATGAGATTTGGAGGAGAAAGACTTTCAAACCATATCATATATCAATTAAATCAATTAATATTTTTTGAGAGCTTTATCTTTGATTACTATATGTGTGTGTGTGCTGGGTCATTTTATACAACATTTCTTATTGTGTTCTCTAAACTCTTGTAGGGTTGTATTATTTGAAACTAAAAAGATTATTCATGATTTATCTGGAATTCAGATTTAACTGGGCATCCTGTATTTTTATTTGCTAAATCTGTCAACCCTAATTTGCATATGAGACAAGGAGAAATGAAAACAACATTAAAATAGCAAAGAACATAAACAAAGTAAATGACTATCACCAGGAGGACGGATAAATAAGTTTTGTGTGTTCATTCAGTATGACTCAGGGCAGGTTCTTGGCTTCACTCAGGAAAGAATTCAAGATGAGCCAGTGGTGGAAGAAAATGGTTGTATGAAAGCGGCGGTGTTACAGCTCAGTGACTGCTCCTTGCAGAGCAGGGCTAGCCCATAGGCAGTGGGCTGAGAGCAGCAGTGTTTGGGCTGTTGGCTAGCTGTATTTATACCCACTTTTAATTACATGCGAATTAATGCGTGAGCAATTCAGAAATCTTTAGAAAATGGACAGTAACTTCTGGGTGTTGCCATGGCATAGGTAAACTGTCATGGTGTTGGTGGGAGTGTCTTATGATGATGGGCAGTGAGGTTAACTAGAGGTTGCTTTGGGCACCACTTGCTGACTCCAGTCAGTTTCCTATCCAATCTGGGAAACAAGACCTACCAGTCTCCTGCCTCAAGTGGAACACTAAATTGAGGTTAAAATAAACTAGAATCATATCTAGCAGACAGGCTGAATCTCAAAAACAATGTGGAGTGAAGAAAAGTAATTTGTGGCAAGATACATACCACATGAAACCTAAAATAAACGTATTAAAAGCCTGAGCAATATTATATATGTTATAGAGAAATATATGTGAAGCAAAGTATATAGGTAGTATAGAAACAATAAAAATCAAACTTAGGAGAGGGATGTGGGGCAGAATATTAGATGAGAAAAGAACTGGGGAGAAATACAAGGGACTTTACTTGTATTTGTAATGTTTTATTTATTTAAGTGGGTAATTGATACAGCGCTATTTATTGTAATGTATTTCTAGGCTGGCAGTGTCAAATTTAAAATAAAAGCCCTATGTAATCATCTTAATAGATGCTAAAATAATTAATAAAATTAAATACCTATTTCTGATTTTTTTTTTTTTTCGAGATGGAATTTTGTTCTTATCACCCAGGCTGGAGTGCAATGGCGCAATCTCGGCTCACTGCAACCTCTGCTTCCCTGGTTCAAGTGATTCTCTTGCCACAGCCTCCCAAGTAGCTGGGATTACAGGTGCTGGCCACCACGCCCAGCTAATTTTTGTATCTTCAGTAGAGATGGGGTTTCACCATGTTGGCCAGGCTTGTCTTGAACTCCTGACCTCAGGTGATCCACCCGCCTCGACCTCCCAAAGTGCTGGGATTACAGGCATGAGCCACCGTGCCTGGCCCTGATTTTTTAAATAATTAGTAATCTAGAAACAGAAGGAACTTCCGTAACATAAATACATGAGCATAAAATAACAATACATTTTGATATATTTGTGAATACTCAAACATATACTTTATAAAATACAAAACTTTACTGAAGATTAGAAGAAGATCTAAATAAATGAAAATTTAAAACATATTGCAAAATGAGAGGAATTACCACTGGATGGTTACCAGCATATGGAACTGCCCAATACAAAGATTAAAGGCCGACTAAGTTTTTGAAGGCATCATATTGTCAAAAAAAAAAAAAAAATCCCAAGCCAGCTCTGCAAAAATCCTGTGATTATCTGAGCCCTAAAGACACCTTCAGGACACCTAACTTCAAAAAATCTATCCAATTCCCAGGGCGGACCTTCTCCCTAATGCTCATATCAAATGTGGGCACAGAGATCAATGGTCAAGTAATATCTTGCTACAGAGGTTAAAGGACTAGGATGTTAGTCTCTGAGAACAGAACGGGGGACAACCAGACAGGCTCCTTCCGAGGAACTGACTTCACCATGAAGTCCTGCCCAGTACAATGTAATAATTGTTACAGACCTGTGTGTTTACCCATTCTTTCTTTTTCAAATAAAATGTGTGTTTTATTTCTTTTTCAAATAAAATGTGTGTTTCTTTTTCAAAAAAAAATGTGTTTACCCATTCTTTCTTTTTCAAATAAAAATTTCTATTGCAGTTATTTTGGTCCTATTCAGCCACTGAATGAAGCATATTGGGAGGATATGGGGGAGAGTAGGCTAATAACTCGTATTTTGGTTGACAAATTACTGGACCCACCATGAAGGGCCATATTGGACACAACTGTGCATCACCCAGAGATGTTGGATTTTTAGCAGAATGCAGTAACTGGATGAGACTGAATTATTTCTCTTGGCAGGGAGGTGAGTGTGTTCCATGCACAGGAAGAAGGGTAACCTTGTAGTGGGAAGCCTGGCAGATACCATCTGAATCATATGATCAATGTGAATGTCATCAGTGACCGGAAATTGGTATCGTGCTCCTGACAGGATGTCATGACAAAAATGCAGCATCATTCTGTGGTATTTCTGCCAGAGATGTGGAACACAAATCTAGGGAGATCTTTTAAAAAATCTAAATTAACACGCAGTCTATAGAGTAGCCTATAACCTACAACACTGCCAAAGTCATAAAAGTCAAAGAAAGACTGAGGAATTATTCCAGACTGTTCCAGACCAAAGAAGACTAAATAGATGTGAGCATCAGATACAACATGAGATTCTGAACTTCATCTTTTGGTTAAAAAAAAAAAACACATTGGGGACAATTGGCAATACTTGAATAGAATCTGAGATTTGATATTAGTTTCCTGATTTTGAGGATTGGAGGGTAGCTGTGTTGAGAATGTCCTTGTTTGTAGGTAATACACACTTAAGTATCTGTGGGTGATAGGGCATGAGGTCAGCAACTTACTGTCAAATGCACAGGGGAAAACGTTTTTTGTACTCTCCTTACCAATTTTCTGTAAATTTGTGATCATTTCAAAATTTAATAAAATTAAAAACTTATGAAGAGTTACATTATTGAATGAGAAGTAAACAGGTCAATACAAAAAGGTGTATGGTGGAGGCTTGGGATAAACTAAGGGGAATGAGAGATGGGGCCCATCTCAAATTTTTCTTACCTGACACTTGGTATCTAAACCATTGTCCACAGGATGATGACATTTGAAAAAAACTTTTGGTCACAAAAAGAAGTTACAAACCTCAAATTAATAAGAAGTGTACAAGAGAAAGAGCGGAAAGGTTTGGTGATAGTCAGATGCATTGAATTTTCTTCTGCAATTGTGTGTGTCTCCAGAATTTCAGAAAACCAAAGTGACTCTGTGGTATTTGTATATGTACTAACTATACGTTTGATTTTATGTTCCAATATGTGGCATCTTATCATATTTTTTGGAACTCATAAGTTGTTTCCAAGAAGTATAAAGTATGGAATTTAGGACCAGATATGAGTTCAGATTCTTGCTTAAGCATTTACTGGCTTGGTTTCCTTCATTGATTTCTTCATTTTACAGAAATGAGGTAAAATGAGGTTGTTAGTCAGAAAAATTATGGTGATCATAATGCTCCGCCACCAGATTAGTTGTTATATATTTTACTATTACATGAAGATTCTGCTTCAAATTGTAAAAAATAAAGTTTGAAAATTTCCATTAATAAAATTAGACATATTTGTTAGGGAAAATTTAGAAATTACAAATAATCACGGCCTCTGCTAGGAAGTCTAGTTGAACCATAAAGAGAATTCATATACATGGTAGTTAGTACACTTTTGGTTTCCATTAACGAAACCATAAAAATTAAATTTGCTTAAACAGGCCAATGTGGTGACTCATGACTGTCATCCCAGCACTTTGGTAGGCCAAGGCAGGAGGATCACTTGAGTCTATGAGTTTAATACCATCCTGAGCAACATAGTGAGATCTCATCTCTACAAAAAAAGTCTGAAAATTAGACAGGCATAGTGGAGTGTGCCTGTAGTCCCAGCTATTCAGGAGTCTGGGTTGAGAAAATTTCTTGAGCCCAGGAGTTGGAGGCTGCAGTGAGCTGTGATCATGCCATTGCGCTCCAGCCAAGGTGAGCCAAAAAAAAAAAAAAAAAAAGGGTTAAGCAAAATAGAGAAGGCATTGGCTTTTTAATCTGAGAGGTCCAAGGTAGATCTGGCTTTAATGATGCTATCTGATCCATTCTTACTCTATCTCTTGCTGCTGTTTTCTTAGGTAAGCTCTTCCCTCCTCCATTCTTAGGCTATTGACTGCCCTCTTCTCTATCTCTCTCTCTCCCTGAGCTGACAAGGTTAATTGGTCACAGCAAGTCTGATGAACCAGTTAGGCTTCTTGGACTAAGTTTCAGAAGGCTGAGACTGGGATGAAACTTATCACAAAAGTAAAGGAACCACTTAGCCTTCTTTGATTCCAGGCCCCCAAGCCTGTCTTTAACTTGGATGAATGGAGTTCTTCCTGTGCTACAGCACCGCATAGTAGGGGCTGCCCTGGGCCTGAAGCCAGAGCTTCACCATATTCAGTCATCTGTACATTGAGGCAACAGTGCCTGCTTCATGGTGCTACCCTGTGGATTAAATGAAGCAAGTTTTTGATGATCTTGACACTGAATATTGATGCATTGGCCAGACTTTTTCTGATAGTAAAAAATGGTGGTTTCTTGTTGTCAGAAATCAAATCAATATATTTGTTCTCCTGTTGATTAGCTATGTCCCCTAGAGGGCAGTGACTTTGCCTGTCTTATTTATCTCTGCATCTCCAGCACTTAAAAGGTGCCTTGCATAAGGTATATATTAAGTTCATATGCATGAATGAATGAAATGCATATGATTTATTCATACCCAGTTGGTGGTGTGTTTACTCTTTCCTAAACCTGTAGTCAGATGGCCTTTGAATCCCCTGTACTTCTTGTGAGGTACTGTGCTGTAAAGGTGGACTATCACACTTCAATTCAGAGCAATCTGGGCTTGAATCCTGGATTTGCCAGTTTATTAACTATAGCAAACATTTTTGAGCATACATTGTGCCAAGTGCTAGGCTAACTGTCTTACACACATTGTCTTATTTCGTCTTAATATCTATGAGTCATGCACTATAATCATCCCCATTTTACAGATAAGAAAGCAAAGACTTGGAGAGGAAAAGAGTCTTGTTCAAAGGTAAATACTTAATGGCCAAGCCAACATGCAAATCTAGATTTAATTGCAGCTTCCTCTTCATCTACCATTTGAACTAATTCAAGCTATGTAATATTTCCCACTGAACCTTCTTGCCTCTATTTCCTCATCTTTAACATGGTCAAAATACCTGTCCTGCCCAAGTTAGTTATTTCATTAAAGTAGAAAAATACACGAGAAGCTTTTAAAATGTGAAAACCTCAAAATGAATGTAAAAATTATGATGATTCTTTTAGAATTTGTCAACACCTTCTTTTTCTCTACTCCTGCTAGGCATTTACAATCTCAAAACCATGTATTTAAGATGCAAAACTATATTTGTATTTGCCATAACTGGTTTCTTTCCCTATGGCTTCATGAAAATGTGGCTCGAATGTGTTTATTATGAAAGCCCCAAATTAATCACGACAAGACTTCACCAGCCCATTCCACAATAGACTCCCATTACTTTGCCCTGACTTAGAAACCTCATATACAGTCTTGATTCAGGACAGCTCTGTGATGCTCTTGGAAAGTGCAAAGTGCTTTCTTAATTGAGGCAATCTGTGTCCCACTACAGAGAGGTGGTTTAACTTGTGAATTCAGGAAAGCAACTGGTTTGACTCAATTTTTTGGCCATGTTCTCAGTTCATTTTATTTAAAGCAATCAAACTGATGTGTGTGTTCTATGTTCATTGAACCATTAGTGGGTTTACATAAGCTCATAGCTTTAGTTGTTCTTTTTACATTCTACTCCTCTGGTTTGAGCTTCTATGTTTTGTATATTTCCATTCATGGGGTTGAGATATTTGATTCAGGCTTTATATTTTCTGAGGCCCGGAATAAGTATTTCTTCCACACTTTAGGAAGTGTGGTCCTCTTCACTACTCTATGTAAACAAGAGGAAACTAACAGGTTGTGGTGGGATTAGAATTTAGTTTATTATTAGAACTCAGTTTATTTTGCCAGGTTTTCTGGCAACTATACCTCTTTTCTTTGTCAGGGCACTTACGCTTTCTCCTGATGCAGTGGAAACTCCACAGGGCCAGGGCTCAGGGCTTTCTTGTTCACATTGTCTCCACTGCTGACTCAGAGCCTGGCATGTAGTAGAGGTACAACGTGTGTGTGTGTGTGACACAGACAGAGAGAGACAGAGAGAAAGAGTGAGACACAGAGAGAGACAGAGAAACAAGAGAGACACACAGAGAGAAAGATGGTGAGACAGAGACATAGAGAAAGAGAATAAATAAAACTTTACCAGCCGAAACAAAGAGAAGAGAAAAGCAGGCAAAGGACGTGCCATTGAGCTAGCATTCATTCAATAATTGATGCACCAGACACTGTGCTAAAAACACATCCAGATGTCATAAAATCCATTCACTCATCAGGAAATCTTTTAGTATTTCCTTACAGTCTATTAATAGTTTTGACAGCTGTAACAAGCATATGAATTTCCACCTGTTGGATTAAAAGCAGCACATTTGGGCTGTGATAAGTACCATTTGTGGACACATGACAGCAGCAAGAAGTGACATCCTGAGAAGGAAAAACATAAACTACGTATAATAAGAAAAATGAATAAATATGAATATTTAAGACTCTGCTTTTCTGGGTGTGTATGTTTCCTGTGCTTTTGTTGTATAGAAGAGGGGTTGTAAGTGTGGGAGTAAAAATATTAGGGTAAAGGAAATCTAGATAAACACTAACCAATCTACATTTGAAAGGAGCTTGTGATGTTCTGAGAGGGGGTGAGGAGGGTTGTGAATATATTTCACAGTTTTTTTTTTTGACAGTTGTTATTTAGTTTTTATTTAGCTTTATATAGTTTTATTTCATAATCATAAACTTAACTCTGCAATCCAGCTAGGTATGGAAGGGAATAGGGAATATATAACACCCAAAGGAGCTGTAGCAAGAGCACAAAGATTATAGGATAACGTGAGCAAATGGGGTGGAGGGGTGCTCTCACAAGGTCTGTGGTTAAGATAAAACACAAGTCAAATTTATTAGAGTTGTGCACAGTCAGCAATGGTGATCTTGCTGGTTTTGCCCTTCCTGGACCCAAAGCTCTCCATGGCCTTCACAATACTCATGACTTCTTTCACCTTGCCAAAGACCACATGCTTGCCATCCAGCTACTCAGCCTTGGCAGTGCAGATGAAAAACTGGAAACCGTTTGTGTTGGGTTCAGCATTTGCCATGAACAACACAGGACCTGCATGCTTTAGGATGTAGTTCTTGTCATCAAAATTTCTCCCTGTAGATGGACTTGCCACCAGTGCCATTATGGCATGTGAAGTCACCACCTTGACACATAAACCCTGGAATAATTCTGTAAAAACAGGAACCCTTATACCCAAATCCTTTCTCTCCAGTGCTCAGAGCATGAAAGTTTTCTGCTGTCTTTGGAACTCTGTCTGCAAACAGCTCAAAAAAGGCATGACCCAAGATGTTAGATAATACAGTGGAGTTGACCATGGCTGATAGCAGGGGGCTCCGGGTGTCATCAGCATCTGCAAAGCCATGTATTTACCATTTTTGGAAGCCTTTTAATTTCAAAATGATTTTAGATTCACAGGAAGTTGCTAAGATTGTACTGAGAGGTTCCCCCATACCCTTTCCCTTTAAAAAAAAAAAAAAAAAAAAAAAGATGGTGTCTGTCTATGTGGCCCAGGCTAGAGTGCTAAGACACAGGGCACCAAGTCCCTAGGCTGCACACAGCAGGGGGACCCTGGGCCTGGCCCAAGAAACTATACATTCCTCCTGGGAATCTGGGGCTGTGACGGGAGGGGCTGCCATGAAGACTTCTGACATGCCCTGGAGACATTTTCCCCATGGTCTTGGGGATTAACATTCAGCTCCTTGTTACTTATGCAAATTTCTGCAGCTGGCTTGAATTTCTCCGCAGAAAATGAGATTTTCTTTTCTATCGCATTGTCAGGCTGCAAATTTTCCAAACTTTTGTGCTGTGCTTCCCTTATAAAACTGAATGCCTGGCCAGGTGTGGTGGCTCACGCCTGTAATCCCAGCACTTTGGGGAGCTGAGACGGGCGAATCACGAGGTCAGGAGTTCGAGACCAGCCTGGCCAACATGGTGAAACCCTGTCTCTACTAAAAATACAAAAAGTTAGCTGGGCATAGTCATGGGTGCCTTTAATCCCAGCTACTCAGGAGACTGAGGCAGGAGAATCGTTTGAATCCAGGAGGTGGAGGTTGCAGTGAGTCGAGATCACACCACTGCACTCCAGCCCTGGTAACAGAGTAAGACTCTGTCTCAAAAAAAAAAAAAAAAAAAAAAAAACTGAATGCCTTTAACAACACCCAAGTTGCTTCTTGAATGCTTTGCTGCTTAGAAATTTCTTCTGCCAGATACCCTAAATCATCTCTCTTAGGTTCAAAGTTCCACAAATCTCTAGGGCAGGGACAAAACGCTGCCAGTCTCTTTACTAAAACATAACAAGAGTCACCCTTGCTCTAGTTCCCAAAAAGTTCCTCATCTCCATCTGAAACCACCCCCGCCTAGATTTCATTGTCCATATCATTATCAGCATTTTGGTCAAAGTCATTCAACAGGCCTCTAGGGAGTTCCAAACTTGCTCACATTCTCCTGTCTTCTTCTGAGCCCTCCAAACTGTTCCAATCCCTACCTGTTACCCAGTTCCAAAGTCGCTTCCACATTTTTGGTTATCTTTTCAGCCGTGCCCCACTCTACTGGTACCAGTTTACTGTATTAGTCGATTTTCATGCTGCTGATAAAGACATACCTGAAACTGGACAATTTACAAAAGAAAGAGGTTTATTGGACTTACAATTCTACATCATTTGAGAGGCCTCACAATCATGATGGAAGGAGAAAGGCACATCTCACATGGCAGCAGACAAGAAAAGAGCTTGTGCAGGGAAACTCCTCTTTTTAAAACCATCAGATCTCATGAAATTTATTCATTATCATGACAATAGCACAGGAAAGAACTGCACCCATAATTCAGTCACCTCCTACCAGGTTCCTCCCACAACACGTGAGAATTCAAGATGAGATTTGGATGGGGACACAGCCAAACCATGTCACACTACCATGCCTGACTTCCTTTCCATTTTTGTATATTTGCTTGTTCTTCATTTGCCTGAGAAGTAACTCTAAAGGGCTGTATTATTTGGATATTAGACTGGCATTTTATCTGACTGGGATATCTTGCTGTGATTGTCCATGTATAAGATCAGCTTTTCTATAAGCCATATTTTTAAAAAGATATATTAATTTTTTAAAAATCCACCTGTCTAAATAAATGCACAAAGCCCCCCAAAAACCTAGATTCTAAGAAAAATCTATGTACTGCCATACAATGATTGATACTAATATTTATGGTGATAAATTACACACAAAAAATGTGTGATCTCTGTTTAAACAGGCAAAAACAAAAAACACATGAAATAAATCTATGGCATCTATAGCCAAAACTGGAAACAACCCACATATCCATCAATAGGAAATCAGTTAAATAAATTATAGTACATTTATCCAATGGAAGATTAAGCACATATTCAATATAATTATTTATACACACATATATATACACACATGTATAAATATAGAGAATACTGTGGGTGTATATGTGTGTGTATATATACATACATATACACACACAGTACTGCTGCCTACCTTCTTTTGTCTTAATTCTGTGAATTCTCATTCACTCTGCTTCAGTAGGATATATCCTTCTTTTTGGTTCTTAGACTCACCAAGTTGATCCTTGACTCAAGACATTGCATTTGCTGCTTCCTCTTCCTGGAATATCCTTCCTTCTGATATTCACATGAATAGTCTCTTCTTGTCATTCAGATCCCAAATGTCACATTTTCAGAGAGCCCATCTCTGACCATCATATCTAAAGTTGTCCTCATTCCCCCATAGCTTTCTATACCATGTTTTATTTTTTTCATAACATGTATTTTATTACTCCTTTCTCCATTGGAATAGAATCTCCATTAGATAAGGAAATCTGCCTATCTTAATGCCTACAACTAGAATACTTTTGAAGAGTTCTTGGCACATAATAAATACTCAACTAATATTTTTGTGTACACAGAAATAAAGTTTGGAAGAACAGATGCCAAATGGTTACCAGTGGTTACTTCTGAGTAAAGGAGTAGCATGGTAGGTAAATTATTAATAGATGTTCACTTTCCACCAAGATATGTTTTAGTTAGTCTTAACTTACTTGAAATGAAATTTATTACTTTAATAATTAGAAACATTGATAAACATTTTAATCACAAGAATGATAGTTAAAATTTTGATGCTTCCAATAAGTTATATTTATCTAGAGGATGCACTTATGTAGAATACTCTCTTGAGGATGTTAGGTGAGTAACATGTTACTATATGTAGTAAAATATCTATGATTTTATAAAAGCACTGAAACGTGAAGCAACAGAAATGTTTTTCCCAGTTCTCTTTCTTCTGAACTTGATCACCGTCTCTCTGGCAAAGCACCTAAATTAATTCTTCTTTAAAAGTTAACAAGACCAAATTATAAGCTTGATGAATAACTCATTCTTATTTTTCTTTAAATTATTATAGTTTATGTATTTATTAGCTATGCCCATCTTAAACAGGTTTATTTGTTCTTTTTACACATACCAAACTCTTAATATTAGCTGTTGTCCCCAGGTCCGAATGTTAAGTCAACATATATTTGAGAGACCTTCAACTTATCAAGTATTGCAGGTCTCTGATTGCTTTGGAACCACTTCTGATACCTGTGGACTTAGTTCAAGGCCAGTTACTACCACTTTTTTTTTTCTAATAGAATGAACAAATGGCTAATTGTTTGCTTTGTCAACCAAGCTCAAGTTAATGGATCTGGATACTAAGTATATAAAAAGCCTAGCTTGAGTCTCTTTTCAGTGGCATCCTTCCCTTTCTAATCAGAGATTTTCTTCCTCAGAGATTTTGGCCTAGATTTGCAAAATGATGACCACATCTTTGATTTGGGGGATTGCTATAGCAGCATGCTGTTGTCTATGGCTTATTCTTGGAATTAGGAGAAGGTAAGTAATGTTTTATCTTTAAATTGCTCTTTGATTCATCCATTTAATTTTTTTACCTTCATTTTTATACAGTAAATTTGGTTTTCTATACTTACACATATTAGCATTATCTTCCTTATTTTTTAAATGAAAAATTTGATTTGAATTTTTAAAGTAACATCTTTTTTACTATATCTCACAAAACATATGACAGCTTCCCTTTTTAGTATTGGCATATACCGATGGTAATATATAAATGTATATTGGCGTTAAACATAACTGACAGAAATTGTATAAGGTCTCTATGTACATTTATATGTGTATCTAAAGAGGAAGCCCAAATTAGTAAGGATACAAGTAGCAAGTGGGAATCTACAATGGAAAGGATTGCTTTCTCTCACATGGCTTCAATAGATACTCTTGCTAAATAAATGTTCTCTTTTAAGCTCATTCTTGTGCATCGTATAGACTCAGCCTAAGCCTGAACAACAGCATAGAGCCTGAGCTGATCATTCTATTACTGTTTTTAAATCAATGTTAATCAACTGTGGTGAATTGGGAAAGTTTGCTGAGTGTATGTGACATCGATTTCATTTATTTACAACTGGTTCAAGAATGCAAGAAAAACAAATACAGTCAGATCCAGAACCATAGTTTATTTAACTTCTAATTGGCTCAAGGAGTAATTGTGGGGAGGCATATAGATATTCTCTGCTATGTCAATCTCAAAAAGAGAAAATAACCCTAACCATCTTTCAGCTTTGTAGATTGCTATGTGTTTTCTGCCTTTTGCAGTTTCTTTCAGGCCTGATAGTTTTTACTTTTAATTAAACTACTTATCTTCAAACTAAGAAAAGAAAAGTAATTACTTTATACTGTATTATTCTATCAAGAGGTACAGAAGTTTATGTTGGAAAATAAGTTTACATGTTCTAATAAAAACATTTTAAAGGAGCACTGAATTACAATAGATGATTCTGTCCGTGTTTATCTTACTCAATTTCATTTTATAATAAGCTGATTTCTCACATGAGATTCTTCTTCTCTGAAACCATCCTTATAGAATATAATATAGATATCTTTAAACTAGGAATATTTTCAAAACCTCAGTTCTGAAATCCTCTCTTATTCAGTGATCTGTGTCTTTAAAGAAAATAATCAAAAGAAACATTTTGAGATATTTAGAAAAATGATGCTTAGCAAAATGATAAACACTAGAATGTAGTTTTGTTTCCACACTGACAACAAGAATCTTGTTGGTCTTGTAAATCCTTTTGCCTGTATCACTGGGAAAAGTGACAAGCACATAGTAGACGGGTGCTTGTTGAATGTGTATATGGACGGATGCATGAATGGATGGATTTAGTAATCCTTTCCACCAACATATCATGTTACTAGGTTAATATAACCTATTACTGTAGTAAAAGAGCAGGGCCCATCCAACAAAAGAAATATCTATAAACTATAGGGTTTCAAAGTTTGAAGTCAGTGGGAAAAATTTTAAAACCTGATGTAAGTAAAAACCCAAATCTGTAATCATCCATGTCTATCATACATTTGTGTCTGACAGGCAAACGGGTGAACCACCTCTAGAGAATGGATTAATTCCATACCTGGGCTGTGCTCTGCAATTTGGTGCCAATCCTCTTGAGTTCCTCAGAGCAAATCAAAGGAAACATGGTCATGTTTTTACCTGCAAACTAATGGGAAAATATGTCCATTTCATCACAAATCCCTTGTCATACCATAAGGTGTTGTGCCACGGAAAATATTTTGATTGGAAAAAATTTCACTTTGCCACTTCTGCGAAGGTAAGCAGTTTTACATTTATATACCATTCTGTTTGTCTTCTACCTTTTTATGTGCTTGTCTATTTAGAAATTTTGATGTACTTAGATTTCATGATAAAGGTGTTGAAGAGAGTTATCCTTATGTGGAGATTCTTAGAAACATAAATAAATTATACATAGCTTCTTAGTAATAATCATTTAGAAAGTCAAAATAGGTATAGATTTGTCATTTGTTGACGAGCTAATGAGGGTGAAATACAGATTAAATGCTCTACTGAGACAGGTCGCACTGTACGAATAAGATAGATAAAAATTCATCACATCAGCAATGTCTATGCAAGAATGCAAGTGACGGAAACCTAACATTCAACAGTTGTCTCACCACACTTGTGCCACACAGTGTTTCATTTTGATAAGGATTGGCAAGATATTTTAACATCATTTAGATGTAATAAAAGAAGATCTGTTACTGAGAAAAAAAACCAATAACTACTTACTTACTGCAAATAAATATTAGCTTTGGTCTTTGTGACTAAGTAGCTTAAAGTTTGGTTAAAATACATCTACAGCTGGACACAATGGAACACACCTGTAGTCCCTGCTATTTGAGAGGCTGAGGCAGGAGGATCGCTTGAGTCCAGGAGTTTGAGGCTGCAGTGAGCTATCATTGTGTCACTGCACTCCAGCCTGGGTGACAATGTGAGACCCCATCTCTAAAAGAAAAAGAAAAAGAAATCTACAAATAATATAAAAGATAACTAATGATTTTAAAACATTATCAATTAGTTTATGTGCAATAGCTGTAAATAAGTGCAGTAGCATAAGAAATAAGACATAGATGACTTGAGTGATCCAGGGGAGTGCCACTGAAGTTGGCTTTAAAGGAAAGGTACAGTTTGGTCATTTATTTGTAAAGTGCTATGAACTTGTACAAGGGAAAGCCAATTTCCCATGTTTACCAAGTAAGGAACTATGAAAGTATCTAATCTGTTTTTCAGTCATTTACTATGACTAGGTCAGGTTTAACTTATTTTTCTGCATGTTTTATTTGCTATCAGGCATTTGGGCACAGAAGCATTGACCCGATGGATGGAAATACCACTGAAAACATAAACGACACTTTCATCAAAACCCTGCAGGGCCATGCCTTGAATTCCCTCATGGAAAGCATGATGGAAAACCTCCAACGTATCATGAGACCTCCAGTCTCCTCTAACTCAAAGACCGCTGCCTGGGTGACAGAAGGGATGTATTCTTTCTGCTACCGAGTGATGTTTGAAGCTGGGTATTTAACTATCTTTGGCAGAGATCTTACAAGGCGGGACACACAGAAAGCACATATTCTAAACAATCTTGACAACTTCAAGCAATTCGACAAAGTCTTTCCAGCCCTGGTAGCAGGCCTCCCCATTCACATGTTCAGGACTGCGCACAATGCCCGGGAGAAACTGGCAGAGAGCTTGAGGCACGAGAACCTCCAAAAGAGGGAAAGCATCTCAGAACTGATCAGCCTGCGCATGTTTCTCAATGACACTTTGTCCACCTTTGATGACCTGGAGAAGGCCAAGACACACCTCGTGGTCCTCTGGGCATCGCAAGCAAACACCATTCCAGCGACTTTCTGGAGTTTATTTCAAATGATTAGGTGACTAACGCCATATCCATTTCTTTTTTTTATTTTAGTAGAAAGTAGAAATTAAACCACTTTAACTTTAAGAAAAAAAGCCTCGTAGTACTTTATCATGCCGTCAATCAAGAACGTAGCACTAATGCGTGTTAGTGTTTAACATATATGAGTTCATTCAGTCCTCAGAAAAACATAGGCAGCTATGGCTGGTAAAAGTGTTTTATAGAAACAAAGACAGTCCCAGAGAAAGAGATGTCACCCCAAGCCACAGAGCTTGTATGTGCTGGTGTTGGGTCAATTCAGGCTGCCTGGCCCAGAGCCCTTGCTCTTAACCCCATACTGTTCTTCACGACGCCAACTCCACTCCATAAATGCAGTTTTCATAATCATAAAAATGTATTTAAGTGATTACTGATTTATGGACAACAATCAGGGCAGTGACTATGCCTTATTTATTTGTTCATTCACAGTTTGTTTTCACTCAGTTAGGAATTGCTGTTCTTCTGTTTATTTGACCAACTATGAGAGCTATGAATCAATCATAATCTATTATTATTGATAAGAGACTTAGCTAGGTTGTGCTTTTTAAAACTGTATGTAACAGAAAAAAACTGTAATAACATATGTTTTACATAACATGATTTCTCTCCAAAGTGTTAATCTTTTGGGAATTTGAAATTAGAATGGTCTATTGAATTATTCCAATTAAATTAGATATTTAGTATCATGTAGACACAAAATTGCTACTCCATAAGATTGGGAATGCCAAATTTCTACTGATGGCTGATGACTTTAGGTCTTATAAAATATTTTAAAACTTAATTTCAGATGTGAGAACTTATTACTAATTTGTCACAAATGTTGACTATCTTCCAAAGTTATTACTTGAGAAAGCACATCCAGAATAAATTCACATATTTACAGCAGGCATACGACATCAATTTAACATCATAAAGGAAATTGTAGCCATATTTTATGATAGTCTTACAAATACTTATCAAACATTTTGAGACTCAACTTACTGTAATTTTGTTATGTAGCTCCCTAGACATGTTTAATCCTTGTTAGAAACACTTATTTATAAAAGCCCTGACCAGGCCGGGCGCAATGGCTCACGCCTGTAATCCCAGAACTTTGGGAGGCCGAGGCGGGCGGATCACAAGGTCAGGAGATCGAGACCATCCTGGCTAACACGGTGAAACCCCGTCTCTACTAAAAAACATACAAAAAATTAGCTGGGCGTGGTGGCCGGCGCCTGTAGTCCCAGCTACTCGGGAGGCTGAGGCAGGAGAATGGCGTGAACCCGGGAGGCGGAGCTTGCGGTGAGCCAAGATTGCGCCCCTGCACTCCAGCCTGGGCGACAGAGCAAGACTCCGTTTCAAAATAAATAAATAAATAAATAAAAATAAAATAAAAGCCCTCACCAAAGTTTAACTTTTATGTAGCAAAGTCCCATTTTTATTATTATTATTATTTTTTTTTTTTTTCGAGACAGAGTCTTGCTCTGTCACCAAGGCTGGAATGCAGTGGCACGATCATGGCTCACTGCAACCTCCACCTCCCGGGCTCAAGCAATTCTCCTGCCTCAGCCTCCCGAGTAGCTGGGATTACAGGATCCCACTGCCATGCCTGGCTGATTTTTGTATTTTTAGTAGAGACAGGGTTTCGCCATGTTGGCCAGGCTGGTCTCAAACTCCTGACCTCATGATCCGCCCGCCTCGGCCTCCCAAAGTGCTGGGATTACAGGCGTGTGCCACCACGCCCGGCCGCAAGGTCATTTTAAGGCAACAATTCTTACTAATATCCAAGGACATAAACCCAATTACAAATGGAGTAAATGCAAACAGGAATATCCCTTTCCCTCCTCCCCTGATATCTTCACCATCTAGTTAAAAGAAGGGGGAAAGGCCTATTTGTTTGCAGATCTCAAAGTATGGAAAAAGTTTATTTTCTGCACATACATGTTTTCTCTTACCTTTTAATAGGAACCCAGAAGCAATGAAAGCAGCTACTGAAGAAGTGAAAAGAACATTAGAGAATGCTGGTCAAAAAGTCAGCTTGGAAGGCAATCCTATTTGTTTGAGTCAAGCAGAACTGAATGACCTGCCAGTATTAGGTGGGTATACTTGTTATGTTGAGTTTCATTTTCTATGTCCTACTACTTTAACAATAATGACCAACATAAATTATATACTTACCGAATTCTAGGCGTTAAACTAAGTATTTCATATGAGTTTTCTTGGTTAATCCTCACAACTGTCCTGTGACTTGGGACTGTTACTATTTATTTGTACCAAGTGAGGAAACTGATACCTAGAGGTTAAGCTGCAGCCAGTGTAGAATCAAATACATCATTATGTGGCATCCTATTCTCTCAACTACCACCCTGCACTGCCACACCATGTTTCTCATATTCCTCTTACCACTAATCTGATGGTTAATGGAAGCATATTAGTCATTTTCATAAAATAAAGGAGGGAAAAGAACCATTAAGAAACCACAGTTACCTGCATGGATTGAGTGATGGATTTGAAGGTGCTTTGATTTTTCTTTGTTCTGCTTTTCTATATTTTATGGAACTATAACAATATGATATTTTTATTTTTATTTATTTATTTATTTTTGACAAAGTCTTGTTCTGTTGCCCAGGCTGGAGTGCAATGGCGCGATCTTGGCTTACTGCAACCTCTGCCTCCTGGATTCAAGCCATTCTCCTGCCTCAGCCTCCCAAGTAGCTAGGATTACAGGTGCACGCCACCACCCCTGGCTAATTTTTGTATTTTTAGTAGAGACGGGGTTTCACCATGTTGTCCAGACTGGTCTCGAACTCCTGACCTCAAGTGATCCGCCCGCCTCAGCCTCCCAAAGTGCTGGGATTACAGGCATGAGCCATCGCACCCGGCCAACAATATGATATGTTTATAGCAATAAAGTTTTCTTTTTTTGGTTATTTTCTTTAAGGAGGCAAGAAGCTTAGGTTCCATGCTGGGGCTGACTTGGGAGACTTTGGACATGTCAGTACTCTTTTGGGGGCCTTACTTTTCTTATCTGTAAAATAAAATGCTAACATTCTGGAATTTTATACACAATCATGTGATGAGCACCCTAAAACATGACAGTTAAAGGATACAGCTAAAAGGTCAGGCTGGACCTCTCGCGAGCTCTCTATATTTCAGCCATTTTCAGGTTGGTTCTTTTTGTCCCTTTATGCCTTTACCAGGCAGCGGTGATCGCCACGCAACATCAGATAGTATATGGATAAAAATAGGTTCTTGTAAATGTTGAACTGAAGCTGCATTAAACACCTAGAAAAAACATATGTATGTGTCAGTGCTATCAGTATATTCAATCTCAGAAGTCCTCAGTATATTAAATCTCAGAAGTGATAAACTTTGAATAATTTCTATAAAAATGTATTACTGATTTTTCCAGTTTTATTACATTACTCTTCTATAAAATGATGGAATTTTGTTTCCCAATTATGACCAAGATGATTATCTCTTAATCAAAAGATTATTATTAACTCAGGATCAGATTTAAAGATACATTCAGGCCAGGCACGGTGACTCACACCTGTAATCAAAGCACTTTTGGAGGCTGAGATGGGCACATCGCTTAAGCCTAGGAGCTCAAGAGCAACCTGGGCAACATAGCAAAACCCTGTCTCTGCAAACAATAAAAAGAAGAAAATTAGCTGGGTATGGTGGCACATGCCTATAGTCGCAGCTACTCGAGAGGTTGAGGTGGGAGGATCAGTTCAGCCTGGGAGGTTGAGGCTGCAGTGAGCCAGGATCATGCCACTGCACTGCAGCATGGGCAACAGAATGAGACCCTGGCTAAAAAGAAAAACAAAAATAAAAAAATTCAGACACAGTTGAATCATTGATAACAGCATAGTGGTAACAGAAAGAAAGTTTGGGAAATTTTTATCTGATCAGCTTCCCATACCCTGTTCATCTTTGTGTTATGCACTGCCAGGCTGTCTGTAGTTCAGACTCTATATCATATGACCTTCAAACACTTGGTTTGTTCTTCTCTTCCTTCCTCCCTTCCTTCTTTCATTTTTTGTCTTTTTTTCTTTTAAAATGTTTAGATAGTATAATCAAGGAATCGCTGAGGCTTTCCAGTGCCTCCCTCAACATCCGGACAGCTAAGGAGGATTTCACTTTGCACCTTGAGGACGGTTCCTACAACATCCGAAAAGATGACATCATAGCTCTTTACCCACAGTTAATGCACTTAGATCCAGAAATCTACCCAGACCCTTTGGTAAGTGCCTGCCCATTGAAATTCAATATCCAGGTGATACCTACCTAGATCTAAATAAAGAGGAAATGTACAATGGTAGAATTGATTTTATCATTGTAGTCACAGGAATTGTCCGCTTAATTGTGTTAAATATTCATATATTTTGGAAAATTTAGATAGTGGTCTGAATTTTTCATTTTAGTCCTGATATTTGCCATCACACAGTCTTTGCTAGATTATATTTGCAGTCATAATAATAAACCTGCCACTTTTTTTTTCTTAAAAAGCACCTCCTCCCAAATCCAGGAAATTGGAGGCTAATATATTGATTATTCTAGTTTCTTCTGGGAACACTTCTCTCTCTAGCTCTGCCTGACTAAGGAACTAATCGTTCAAGCAGGATAGGAGGTATCACAAGGCTTCCTTAGCTCATTAAGCTCCTGTTCCTTATTACTTTCTGATTCAATGTGGAGTATTTGCTAAATCACTAATGGGGTAGAATTAAAAAGAAAATTACTCTTTGGAGCTTCCAGGTTTAGAAAGAGATAAATTTCTTTAAAACTAGCTTAAAGGCGGTTTTCTTTGTATTTTTATTGCAGACTTTTAAATATGATAGGTATCTTGATGAAAACGGGAAGACAAAGACTACCTTCTATTGTAATGGACTCAAGTTAAAGTATTACTACATGCCCTTTGGATCGGGAGCTACAATATGTCCTGGAAGATTGTTCGCTATCCACGAAATCAAGCAATTTTTGATTCTGATGCTTTCTTATTTTGAATTGGAGCTTATAGAGGGCCAAGCTAAATGTCCACCTTTGGACCAGTCCCGGGCAGGCTTGGGCATTTTGCCGCCATTGAATGATATTGAATTTAAATATAAATTCAAGCATTTGTGAATACATGGCTGGAATAAGAGGACACTAGATGATATTACAGGACTGCAGAACACCCTCACCACACAGTCCCTTTGGACAAATGCATTTAGTGGCGGTAGAAATGATTCACCAGGTCCAATGTTGTTCACCAGTGCTTGCTTGTGAATCTTAACATTTTGGTGACAGTTTCCAGATGCTATCACAGACTCTGCTAGTGAAAAGAACTAGTTTCTAGGAGCACAATAATTTGTTTTCATTTGTATAAGTCCATGAATGTTCATATAGCCAGGGATTGAAGTTTATTATTTTCAAAGGAAAACACCTTTATTTTATTTTTTTTTCAAAATGAAGATACACATTACAGCCAGGTGTGGTAGCAGGCACCTGTAGTCTTAGCTACTCGAGAGGCCAAAGAAGGAGGATGGCTTGAGCCCAGGAGTTCAAGACCAGCCTGGACAGCTTAGTGAGACCCCATCTCCAAAGAAAAGATATGTATTCTAATTGGCAGATTGTTTTTTCCTAAGGAAACTGCTTTATTTTTATAAAACTGCCTGACAATTATGAAAAAATGTTCAAATTCACATTCTAGTGAAACTGCATTATTTGTTGACTAGATGGTGGGGTTCTTTGGGTGTGATCATATATCATAAAGGATATTTCAAATGATTATGATTAGTTATGTCTTTTAATAAAAAGGAAATATTTTTCAACTTCTTCTATATCCAAAATTCAGGGCTTTAAACATGATTATCTTGATTTCCCAAAAACACTAAAGGTGGTTTTATTTTCCCTTCATGTTTTAACTTATTGTTGCTGAAAACTCTATGTCCGGCTTTAACTATCTTCTCTATATTTTTATTTCATTCATATTAATGAGAAGAGTTTTCTCAGAGATTAAAAAAGGTAGTTTTTCTGTCATTGTTAAATACACATTATCACTGAAAAAATGTAGCTTTTATGTGATATGTTTTAAAGTTAAAACTGGATGGAAATAGCCATTTGGAAGCTTTGGTTATGAAACATGTGGAGTGTATTAAGTGCAGCTTGACATTATGTTTTATTTAAATGATTTTTATCGCTAAATGACTTGCAGATGAAAAAAAACTAAGGTGACTCGAGTGTTTAAATGCTGTGTACAACAATGCTTTGATAAAATATTTTAAGTATGAGTTATCAGCTCTATGTCAATTGATATTTCTGTGTAGTATTTATATTTAAATTATATTTACCTTTTTGCTTATTTTACAAATATTAAGAAAATATTCTAACATTTGATAATTTTGAAATGATTCATCTTTCAGAAATAAAAGTATGAATCTATGTGTATTTATTTATTTATTTATTTATTTATTTAGAGAAAGAGTCTCACCCTCTCGCCAAGGCTGGAGTGCAGTGGTGCGATCTCGGCTCACTGTAAGTGCCACCTCCTGAGTTCAAGTGATTCTCATGCCTCAGCCTACCGAGTAGCTGGGACTACAGGCACGTGCCACCATGCCTAGCTAATTTTCATATCCTTAGTAGAGACAGGGTTTCACCATGTTGGGCAGGCTGGTCTCAAACTCCTGACCTGAGGCGATCTGCCCGCCTCGGCATCCCAAAGTGCTGTGATTACAGACACGGGCCACCACACCTGGCCGAATCTATGTGTTTTAAATTTTGAATTATTCAGAGTGTTTAAAACATTCACCCACTGATAAGCTAAACAACAACAATTTTATTCAGGATTCATTCAAAATACTCATATATTCAAATATTGCAAAAATATTCAATGTAATAATTTACTCAAAAATCTCCCTCACACTACATAAAATTTATTAAAAGTTTTCATCTTGCTATTTAATATTACCATAGATTTATCCCTTAAGTAGGTTATCTTTTATATGAAGAAAATTAAAGTCATTTCGATGTGGTTCAAGATTAACAAACATCTATTTTATAGTGAACAGTGATAAACTAAATTTCCAGTGTGCTTTCCTAATAGATTTTATGACTTTTTAAATGCATCCCACATTTTTCCATGTCCTTGTTCTTGTAGAGCAAGGGTTGGCAACTGATGGCACATGGACCAAAGGGTTCCCGCCTCTGTTTTTGTATAGCCTGAAAGTTGAGAATGGTTTTTACGTTTTTTAATGGTTAGATAAAAAATCAAAAGAATAAGAATCTTTTATGACATGTGAGAAGTATGTGACATTTGGACTTCCACACCCATCAGTCAAGTTTTATTAGGACGCAGCATGCCCATTGTTTGCATTCTTGTCTGTGCCTGCTGTTGTGATGCCACTGTGGAGCTGAGCAGTTGCAACAGAGACCATGTGGCCACAATTCCTGATATATTTAAAGTCTAGTTCTTTACAGAAAATGTTTGCCAATCCCTGTTGTATAGCAATCCCAAAGGCTATTTTGTACTATAATTTTATTAACTTTAAAGAATGTATACATGCATTGGTATATGAAGTATTTTGTCTTTTTTGAAAAAAGCATGCGAGGAGAATACATTTAAAAAGCCACGGATGGCCAGGCACAGTGGCTCATGCCTGTAATCCCAACACTTTGGGAGGCCAAGGCAGGCAGATCACCTGAGGTCAATAGTTCGAGACCAGCCTGACCAACACGGAGAAACCCCATCTCTACTAAAAATACAAAAAAAAAAAAAAAAAAAAAATTAGCCAGGCATGGTGGCACATGCCTGTAATCCCAGCTACTTGGGAGGCTGAGGCAGGAGAATGGCTTGAACCCAGGAGATGGAGGTCGCAGTGAGCCGAGATCACGCCATTGTACTCCAGCCTGGGCAACAAAAGCGAAACTCTGACTCAAAATAAATAAATAAATAAATAAAGCTATAGATATAATTTTATCTTAGACAACATTAAGTTAGAACTTTATTGGAAATGAAACCATTCCATTTAGAAAGATATTTTTATTTTCAAAAGCACCTAAAAGACATTACAACCTATTGTAAGATCAAATAGACCTAGGAGGAGAGATTTTCATGGTTAAATCTATTCAGATTCCCATGGGCCAGGGCCAGGTCACTACTCCACATGCCATGCACCATCCCATCATATCCTCAAGAGTCCTTTGAGATTTGTGTTACTATTACCTCTATATTACAGAAGAGAAAGGCAGAACTCCAGAAAGGTTAAGTCACTGGCTCAAGGTCACAATGCTGACAGGTGAAAGAGCTGGGAGTATTGGAATCCAGGTTGCTCCAACTCCACAGCCAGCACTCTTCCCTTTGTGGCAAGTCCAGGTGACAGACTGTCTTGACTCAGGTCATTGAAAAGATACGCCACAGTAAACAAAATCCATGATGACACTTCTGTCCCTAAATCCTCACTGTTTGGGAGGATCACTTGGTCAGAGGGTGGGGCACTGCAGCTGCCAGGCCTAGGAAGGTCAGGAAGGAGGCTGACGACTCTAGCTGAGAGCCCGTGAAGAGCCACAGTATAATCAAATACAACATTATGCTGTGCTCACCTTCAGGTAGGACAGTGTCTCTTCATCTCACCAACACCTTGGAGTTAATTGTGTAATCTCATATTGTTTCTCTTAGGCTCCATGTTATACATTTTTGAGGCAATGGGCTTAAGGTTTTACCCTTGGTTTTATGAGTGGATTATGGAATACAGCTTCTCATCAGCATCATCTCCACACTGCCTTGGTTGATACCAACGCAGAGGCTCGGGCCTGTGAAGTGAGGTCAAGACAGCAGCACTGATGCTTCACAGACGATTCACAGCTATTTAAAGTTCTCTAGTCTAAGCCCTCATTTTAGTTAGAAACTGATATTTGGTGAAACAGAGGTGATTTTTGTTTAAAGGGTTGCATAGCAAGTTATAAGGCAGGCCCCAATCTAGAAACCTCCTATCTGCACATGAAATGCTGTATCCACTGAACTAATGCATATGTTAGGACCTACCTTTCAAATACAGGCATAGGTTTCATAGACTCCACAAAGTCCATTTCTTCATCAATAAACCTACATATGAAAAAAAATGAACAAATAAAATTAATTAATTAAAAATAAAAATACTGGCTGGGTGTGGTGGCTCACACCTGTAATCCCAGCACTCTGGGAGGCCAAAGCGTGTGGATCACCTGAGGTCAGGAGTTCGAGACCAGCCTGGCCAACATGGCGAAACCCCATCTCTACTAAAAATACAAATATTAGCCAGGCGTGGTGGCGCATGCCTGTGATTCCAGCCACTCCAGAGGCTGAGGCAGGAGAATTTCTTGAATCTGGGAGGCAGAGGTTGCAGTGAGCCGAGATTGTGCCACTCACTCCAACCTGGGCGACAAAGCAAGCCCTTGTCTCAAAAAAAAGTAAAAAGTAAAAAATAAAAATATTCATAAACTTTGGATGACTATATGAAAACTCCCCATTTTTATTGAAAAAAATGTGCACCCACAATCTTTGGTAGCCTCAACTCCATTTTGAAGAACCATTTCTCATTGACAGTTATCCAACCATAGGTGGCAAAGTTAATTAGAGTATAGATTCAACGCTTAACAGTTCTGGAGCAAGTTCTCATGGATTAAATCAATGACAGTTTCAAGAATTATAAGTACTTGTTTGAGAGAATTCATGAGAGAAGTGAGGGGTGACAAGAGGGGGGCTGATCACCTTCCCATTTGCTATTTTGCAGAATTTCAATCCATGAAAAACAGTTAAAGAATACATTGAATACCCATGACTTTCACCTAGATTCATCCTAATACTTTGCCACACCTGCCTTTACTCAGAAAGATGGTTTGAAAAGTAATTTCAGTTAAGGCTTTCATATTTAATTTCCTTTCAAGTTTCCAATTTGAGGTTTTATCTCTGGCTCCTATAATTCTTTGGAGAAGAGCAAGGAATGGGGGGATCAGGAGGGAGCTGATGGGGTATTGATTATCTTCTTCGCCACTATCACCAACAAGACATCAAAATGGAACCTTTTTTTCTTTTGATTTTCTGGCAAGAAGCAATGTGAAACAAACTCCACTGGAAACAGAAATTGTTATTTTAAAACACAAAAGTATGTGCATGCAGGAAAATATGTACAGGAAAATACTTCTCCTCACAGTTTTTCTTGGAGTGTGTTGGTGAGAAGATGGTTGGGGGCAGATGAAGGGACACGGGATATCATCTCGGTGAAACATTTGGTGCTCCAGGTAACAGTGTGCCAGGGCTACGGGGAGGTATTGGAGTGAGCTCAGGTGTCCCTGGGAGTGCTTTGGCCACAGACATGTGGCAATCAAACAGAGTCAGCAGTTTCTCAGAAACTTGGCTGTAAGTGCCTTTACTTCATCACTTCTCTGGAGTGTTTCCGGGGAATGGCAGTTCTCCAAGGAGGGCAATTGTATTTTATTCAACTGCATAGCCCACCAAAGCTTCCAATTGACACCTTAAACATAGCGGGAGCTCAAAGAGTTGAAGACGGTGATGGAATAAGTGTGTTATTTGTGCGGCGGCGTTGGGCACTTTGGGGTCTCTGTTTTTCTTCTTAGCCTGGGCTCTAGTGAGTTGCAAATGCTGGTTGCTTTACTAGCAGGTCTTTTTGATTCTCTCTATTGATCTCTCACACTATTGAAATATTGGGAAAGAGTTACACACAGAATTGAGAACACAGCTGGCCAGTGCTCAGGCCCACGCTGCGTGACAAGGCAGGTTTACTATTTGCTGAAACAAACTGGAGGTGGAGAAGGCGTCAGTTCTGTGGGCAGCTGAGCAGGTTGCTGACAGGGCTCAGAGACACAGAGAGATGAGCCCCATTGGCACAGTCACTAGACCGGCATGGGGCAAAGGCCCGGGGGGAAGCAGACAGAGTCTTCTTTGACCCGCAATCCAGTCATTTATGTACTGAGTCTCCTATTTATTTTCTATTCTTTATTAAGTGAAGTTTCAGAAATGTTCAGCCTGCTGAAGGTCTAAGCCTGTTTCTGGTTCCAGTCAGGCCTTTGCTTTGCAGCACAATGAAGAAATCCATTCATTGCACAGTCTTCTGGGGCTGGAGGATGGCTCCATAATGCTGGCCACCTGTTTGATTTCTCCTTTTATTATAATTAGGCCAAGCAACTTGTCTCATAATAATGAAAGCTTATTTCCAAAGAAATAGTGTCAGGATGTATGACTTCTTTCAATTCAACCATGTTTAAACAGTCCCCAATGTATAAGCAGTGTGTTTCAAAGATTCACTCTTGAATAGAATATTTGGGACTCAGAACACATTTTATTGAAGAAATTATGTTATAGATGGGACTTAGGTTCCCAGAGCAACAAACAAAAGTCAGTGTAACCTATAATATCATGAGCCACTCTGTTTTGAATAATTTTACAATGCAAACGTAAAGAAAGGGAGAAAACCCACTGTTGAAATATGAATATTTTAATTTGACTAAGAAATAGTTTTAATTTATCTTGAAAACAGACGTCTTAAAAGAGGACGGGAGATAAAACATGAAGATTCTGAAGGAGTCATTTAGGAATTTTCAAAGGAGGCAGTTTCACAGGAGGTGATTTAGAATCATAGAGTCTCCAGGTTATAGGTAAAAGCGAATCCCTTATTTTGTAGCTGAGGAAAACCAGAGGCAGAAGACTACTTATCATTTTACTTTAAAGCTTATCCTTTTATTTACCTTTCATTCAGCTTTGCCAGTAAAGGGAGGGAGGTGGAGGGGAGAGGGCTGACGGCACCATACAGAGGAATTTGAGGAAGTGGGAAAGAGCAGTGTATTGGCCTACTAGGGCTGCCGTAGCAAAGGACCCGGGAGCAGGTGGCTTCAACAGCAGACATGCATTTTCTCAGGCTTCTGGAGGCGAGAGTCTGAGATCAAGGTGCTGGCAGGTTTAGTTTCTCCTGAGGCCTCTCTCCTTGGTGTGCACATGGTAACCTTCTCCCTGTGCCCCCACACCGTCTTTTCTCTATGAGCAGGCATCTCGAGTGTCACTTTCTCTTCTTATAAGGACACTGGTCCTGTTAGATTAGGGCCCCACTCTTGTGACCTCACTTAACCATAATTACTCGTTAACGGCCCAGTCACATTCTGAAGTACTGGCAATTTGGGCTTCAACATATGCATTTGAGAGGAACAAAATTAAGCCTATAGCATGCAGAGAGAGTGGAAAAAAAGCAAGAAGAAAGTTAAAGAGGCTGTAGTACATTAAGGTGCCAAGTGAACAGAGCGGAGCCCACTGAGCAATAATGGCAGGGAAGAAGGGAGCTGGGGGCTTCTGCTGGTTCCTGAATCAGCCTGACCTCTGTGTGTGTGTGTGTGTGTGTGTGTGTGTGTGTGTGTGTGTCTACGTGAGGGAGATGGAAGGAGGTGTGGAAAGTGACTAAAGAGCCTAAATTCTCATCCTCATGCATTTCACTTTTCCTTCAGGGCTGGAAATACCCAGTGCCATCCCACACAGACTGAATAGACCTTTCTTAAAAGAAGACATACAAATGGCCAACAAGCATAGGAAAAGAGGCTCAATAGCCCCAATAATCAGAGAAGAGCAAATCAAACCCATAATAAGGTATCACCTCCTCCCTGGTGGAATGGCTATTATCAAAAAGATAAGAGATAACAAAGGTTGGCAGAGAGGGTGTGGAGAGAAATGAACCCTTGTACACTGTTGGTGGGAAGGTAAATTAGTACAGCCATTATGAAAAACAGTATGGAAGTTTCTAAAAAAATTAAAAATAGAGCTACCGTATGATCCAGCAATCCCACTTCTGAGTATATTCCCAAAGGAAATGAAAGTGGTATCTTCAAGAGCTACCTGTGCTCCCATGTTGCAGCATTATTCACAATAGCCAAGGTATGGAAACAACCCAAGTGTCCTTCGATGGCTGCATGGAAAAAGACAATGTGGTATGTACATGCAATGGAATATTATTCAGCCACAAAAACAAGAAATACTGCCATTGGGGAAAATACGGGTGAACCTAGAGGACAACATGCTATGTGAAATAAGCCAGATGCAGAAAGACAAATACTGCATGATTTCACTTATATATGGAATCTAAAAAAGTCAAATTCGTGGAAGCAGAGAGTAGAATCATGGTTACTAGGGGGTGGGGGTGTGGGTGGGGGTTAGAAGGACAAGGAGATATTGGTCAAAGGATATATATTGGTCTAAGGTTATACAAGGCAAGTTCTGGGGATCTAAGGTATAACATGGGCAGTGTCGGATGTGCTAATACAAAAAAAGAAAGATAGCATAAATATGCATTCATATCCAGGGCCCACCCCACTCCTGTTTTCCTCTGAAGTAGGCAAATGCAGAACAATGGGGATCACAGAACAAATCTTAGCCTCACTCGATACATTCTATTTCCATGCAGGCAGTGGGTCCCTTAGAAGGTAACTGATGACAATATTCTAATTACCCAGTACCTACAGCATTTGTTCAACCAGAGGACTCACATTGGACTGCAGGCCTAGTCCAACATTATTTTATTCTGACATTTGAGAACAAGGTAAAGCAAAAGTATGAAGTATGTTTTGTGTTTGGTGCTCCCTTCCTCATCTCACAGTGCCCATCGGTCATTCAGGAAAGAACTGAGGGCTGCTGAGTGCTCAGGCTGTACCAGGCTCAGTGCTGGGAGCAGTGATTTATAGAAATGGGAAGACCCTCTCCCTGCCCTCAAGGCACTCAGAGTCTAGTCCAATCATTTTAGAAGGATCTAATTCCAACTCCATACATACCAAAGGGTGGATTAAAAGTATTATTTTTTCTGAGGCGTGGGTATTTAGAGTGTAACTTCTAAGTGCAGAATGTAAAGACTTCATTCTATATTAGGGGATTTCTATCTTTCTTATTTTTTAAATAGAGACAGGGCTTTGCCATATTGCCCAGGCTGATCTCAAAACCCCTGAGTTCAAGCAATCTGCCTGCCTCAGCCTCCCAAAGAGCTGGAATTACAGGCATGAGCCAGCATGCCCCGCCAATATTAGGGGATACTGAGTGGCAGGTGGGTGATACTGTTTTAGGAAAGTGAAGACATCCTTTGCTGCAGTCAGACTAGGGGGGTCATTGCTCTTTGGAGGCTGGCCATACTTCAAGGACACAATGGCTGCTTCTTCTATTTGACCACTCAGTTACAAAACACCAAGGGTTAATTTTCTTTTAAGCTCTTTTCTTTACTTATCAAAACTCTTTAGCCTGAACGGGCACGGTGGCTCATACCTGTAATCCCAGCACTTTGGGAGGCCAAGGCGGGCAGATCACAAGGTCAGGAGATCGAGACCATCCTGGCCAGCATGGTGAAACCCCGTCTCTACTAAAAATACAAAAAAATTAGCCGGGCATAGTGGCACGTGCCTATAATCCCAGCTACTTGGAAGGCTGAGGCCCGAGAATCTCTTGAACCCAGGAGGCTGAGGTTGCAGTGAGCCGAGATCTCTCCACTGCACTCCAGCCTGGTGACAGAGCAAGACTCTGTCTCAAAAAAAAAAAACAAAAAACACCACAACTCTTTAGCCCTTATCATCACTCACTTGGCATATGAATCCTGCAAAACCACGCTGGGGCTCAGTGCTCCAAATTAAAAACTCTCGCTGGATGCCTTCCAATGCTGTCTCACGGTGTTTGAAATTTTGGCAGGTGATCTAGAGTCAATAGTGACTTACAAAGTGTTGACCTTGGTTACCTCTGGTGAAATGATGTAACCATCTCTCTATTCTTGGTAAGTCAGCAAGACATACCCTAAAGTCACTTTAGGATAGTGGCAAGGCTGATGGGTAAGAGTGCAGAAAACTGAAGTCTTTTCCATATATGGCATGGCACACACACACACACACACACATGCAAATATAAGTAACGCTTTGCATTTATACAAAATAAAAGCAGGGAAAGACATTTTCAAATAACAACAACAAAAAATTTCCAACTCTAGACGGCAAACTAAAAGTGAGGCAGGCCAAAAGAATTTGAGAAGAAACAAAAGAACAAAAACAACATAAAGATTCAGTAGCCCCTTTGCTCTTAGAGATGTATTTCTCAGGCGTACTAAATTTATAAAATACTGCTGTAATATGCAATCACCCCATAATGTATGCCTGCCATATATTACATGTATTCTGCTTATATTACATATCAATAGAATTCTGTTAAGATGCTGATGCTGGGCTGATGGTCAGGTGTCTACCTGCTAGGTGAGTGCCTCACTCATGTACACAAACCTCAGTTGGCAAAACCACAAATGTTATGAGCACTGGGGGACCTTCCAGAATGGTCACAATTGTGAATGGCAAATCCTCAAGGGTGCATTCTATGGGACTCTCCATGATTATGGGACAAAGACTTCAGGATAAAAAGCGATGACTCACCGATTAAATATGTCCTTGGCCTGTTTCTGACTGATAAATACTTTAAAGAGTTTCTTCTGATCAAATTTTCTATAAAATAAACAAGATCATATTATTGTCCCTCAGCATTTCTAAGCTATGTTGATAAATGTTGAAAAACTACTGAACCCACATGAAAAGAATTTGATATTTTTGTTGGAATCTAGGAAAAAATTTCTGGTCAGAGTATGTTAGTTTGTGTCAGATGCTGAGAAGATCGCAAATGGACACATACAGACACACACACATGATGAAGAAGAAAGAAAAGATAAAATAGAACAAGATAAAAATTACTGCAGGGACCAGATGGGGAAGGCAGACTGGGGTGATTACCCCTGGGTGATCCTTCCACACGTTCCAAGCTCAAAGAGCCTATACTATGGGGCACCATCACTCTTCACTAAACAAAAGTTGTCCACATAATTCCAGTAAGGTATGCATGACCAGAGGAATTCTCTGAGAGAGAAAAATCAATAAGGGTGAGCAGTGAATAAGTTTAGAATTTCAGAAAGTCTTTGATAAATTAAAAAAAAAAGAATTTTAATCATCATGAAATTGATACAGAAATAATCCTGCTTGAAGATGAATAAGGAACTTGCATGGAGCCAGTAATCAACACAGGCGCGGGCTAAGTGCCCTCACTAACTATAGGCCTTATTAAGAAATGCTACTTCTAATTGTGAAATCTTGTGTTGTTTTAAAACAAATAAACAACAACAACAACAAAAACCTAGCAGCACGTTTCAGGTGTTGTGTTGTTGCTATATCACAAATTTCCCCAAAATGTTGTGGCTTAAAACAACAAACTTCAACTCATGGCTTCAGTGGGCAGCAACCCAGACCTGCTCAGCTGGGTGCCTGAGGTTCAGGCTCTTTCCGGAGGCTGCAGTCATCTGCAGGCCAGATGGGGGCTGAGGAATCTGCTTCTGGACTCATTCATGTAGGTACACATGAGTGTAACCTAAGCTCAGACGTGATATCCCATCATTTTTGTTGTATTTGACTTGAAAGTCAACAATTTCAGTCCCCACACAAGGGCGTGAACAGCAGAAGTCTAGGGTCGCTGAGGACCATCTCAGAGGCTGCTGGAGCCGGCGTTCTGCACCAGGGGGCCTGCATGCACTGCTCTGCTCCTCCACTTCCTAGCCTCATGGTCTTAGCTCTCTCTATGCCTTGGTTTCCTCACCTTTAGGTTCTCAGAACCTAAAGCACTGAACTCAGAGGGTTGTTATGAGGAGTAAACGAGTGCTTTGAAATGCTAGATGGCACTGAGAAAGACTTACAGAAGTTTCGTTTATTACAAGGGATTGCTTAACGCTCTGGGTTTCAGAATGTTATGGGCATAAAAATAAGAACTTTCTGTAGTAGTTTACATAGTAGGCAATATATTTGTTAAGTGCATTTTCCACAGAGATGTGGCACTGAAAGAGAAATAAAATGGCTTAACATCAGCAGTAGCAGAATTATAAACAGCTGCCCAGACAGAGTGTGACTGGAATTCCCCTCTCATGGCATGGAGCACGGAGAAAAGGGGACGTACGAACTAAGTCTCACCTTGAGAAGTCCTTCAAGAACCTGAAGAGCAGCAGCTTTGTACTATTTCTGATGCCCCCATTCCTATTCCTAAGGCTAAATCTCTTAACTTTGCCCTTCAGAAATAATATATTTGATCACTGTCCATTTTAGGCCAAGGTCACAGAATTCCAATAGGACTAAAGTCAAAGTAAACATATCCCTGCAACTCAGTATTGATTTCAGGGGACAGCTATGCCTCCCTAACAGACCTGAAAACCATGCAACTGCCAGTAAAGAGAACTTAGATGGCACTCTGATGATGTGCTTGTCAGGCTGGGAATGTAAAAACAAGAGAATTCTGAGCCAAACCGCCAACTTCTTAAAGAGGATCATCATATAAGGCACAGAGGTACATCTCCCAAAATAGGTCTTCTTCATCTTGTGCAGCATGAGAAGTTTACAAAGTTCATAAGTCTTCACTCTGTCCTTCAAGCCATGTGTTCAGGACAGTGAGTACATCCATCACCTGGAAGCTGTTGTAATTAATAAAGCTTAGTGATGGGACATGACATACGAATTCCGTTGAGATTTCTGTGGCTCAGACCTTTTGATTTATTAAATCAGATTGAAATTTCAGGTGTCTAATTCCACCCAATGTTTTGGACTGGTAGAGAATAATAGTAATCATAGCAAATTTATTGCATGCTTATTATCTATTAGACACTGTACTGAGGGCTTTCGTGAGTGTCCATTCGACCCTCTCAATCACCACAGGAAGTATGTAATGTTATTAGCTCTTTTTACATATGAGAAAACTGAGACTTATAGAAGTTAAATAATTTGTGACCAGTCCTCTGAACCCCAGAGATCTGACTTGAAAGCACATGCTCTACACCACAAAACTAATGACTAAAGAATAAAGAACTTAGAATTCTCAAACTGAATAACTGATGTATGTGTGTGTGTGTGTATTTCTTTTCAATGAGCAGGCTGCTGTCTTTAAAATAATAGAGTGGGCTGGACAGGGTGGCTCACACCTGTGATCCTAGCAGTTTGGGAGGCCAAGGCAGGTGGATTACTTGAGCTCAGGAGTTTGAGACCAGCCTGACCAACATGGTGAAACCCTGTCTCTACCAAAAATACAAAAAAATAGCTAGGGATGGCAGTGCATGCCTGAAGTCCCAGCTACTAGGGAGGCTGAGGTGGGAGGATGGGCTGCGAGGTTGAGGCTGCAGTGAGAGCCGAGATTGCACCACGGAACTCCAGCCTGGGCAACAGAGTGAGACCCCATCTCAAATAATAATAATACTAATAATAATTGAGTGAGGAGGGGATAGATTACAAATTGAGTAGCACTGCCCCATCACACCCCTTTCCCAGTAGGCACCAAGGCAAAGCCCCAAAGACCTTCTGCTGTTGCTCACATGAAGGGAAAGGTAGATGTTATTTAGTAACAGTTGGTTTGGGGATAGGAAGATTTTTCTTTCAAAGCCAGAGCCATCACTGAGGACTTAATATTGATTTTGGAACATCTAGAGTCTCAGTGGGGACAGACCACTAAAGACCAACACTAACATGTTAATGATGTTGGGAATTTAAAACTTACATCTCAACTCATTAGCCTCTGACTGCGGTGAAGATGTTGACGGAATTCTTTCTGGGGAAAGAAAGATCTGAGGTATACCAGCTAGGTTTGACAAAATGGCTAAGGGGAGAAAGGGAGGAACATTGCTTTTCTTCCTTTCCTGAGCCCTCTCTGAGCAGAGGTGGGAAGAGCGAAGGACTAGAGACCAGAACAAGGGAGTCAAATACAAACAGCTGTGCTTGGAGACCCTACAGAAGATGAGGCCACAAAGTGGTTTGATGTGTTGTGTTTCAGCTGAGAACATAGTGTACAAGGCTCAGATAAGTGTAATAAAAACTCCCATTTGCCCAACAGTGAACTATCCAAAGAAGAAATCAAGAGTACAATTCCATTTTACAAGAATAAAATTTACTTAGAAATAAATTTAACCAACAGATGAAAGATCTGTACACTGAAAATTATAAAACATTGATGGAAAAAATTGAAGAAGATACAAATAAATGAAAAATGCTTCATGTTCATGAACTGAAAAAAATAATATTGTAAAAATGGCCATACTATTCAAAGCCATCTACAGATTCAGCAGAGTCCCTATCAAAATTCTAATGACATTTTTCATAGAAATATAAAAACAATTTTAAATTTGTATGAAACCACAGGAGACCCCAAGTCGCCAAAGAAGTCTTGAGCCAAAAGAACAAAAGTGGAGGAATCACACTACTTGATTTCAAAATCTACTATAAATCTTTAGTAACCAAAACAATATAGTACTGGCACAAACACAGACATACAGAGCAATGGAACAGAATAGAGAGCCCAGAAATAAGTCCACACATTACAGTCAACTGGTCTTTGACAAAGGTGCCAAGATCACACAACAGGGGAAAGGACAGTCTCTTCAATAAATGGTGTTGGGAAAACTGGATATCCACATGCAGAAAAATGGAATTGGACACTTATTTCACCCCATATACAAAAATCAACTCAAAATGGATTAAAGACTAAATGTAAGAACTCAATTTGTAAAATTATCAAAGAAAAAATAGAAAAAAAAGCTTCTTGACTTTGGTTTTGGCAAATATTTTTTCGAATGTGATCCCAAAACAACAAAACTAAACATAGACAAACGGCATGGCACCAAATTAAAAAACCTTCTGCACAGCAAAGGAAAAGATAATCTATAGAATGGGAGAAAATATTTGCAAACCATTCATATGATAAGGGGTTAATATACAAAATATATCAGGAACTCAAGCAACGTAATAGCAAGAAAACAACACAATTAAAAAATGAGCAAAGGACCCGAATAGATATTTCTCAAAAGAAGACATACAAAAGGCTAACAGGTATATGAAAAGGTGCTCAACATCACCAATCATCAGAGAAATGCAAATCAAAACCATATTGAGTGATATCATCTCACACCTGTTAAGACGGCTATTATCAAAAGACAAAAGCTAGCAAAGGTTGGTGAGTGTATGAAGAGAAGAGAACCCTTGTACATTGTTGGTGGCAATGTAAATTAATGCTGTTATTATAGAAAAATAGTAGGAACATTTCTCAAAAAATTAAAAATGGAACAACTGTATGATCTAGCAATCCCACTACTAAGTATATATCCAAAGAAAATGAAGACAGTATGTTGAAAAGATATCTACACTCTTATGTTTATTGTAGCACTATTCACAATGGCCAAGACATCCAGGCAAACTTAGATGAATGGATAAATAACATATGATATGCATACACAATGGAATACTATTCAGCTTTAAGATAGAAATAAATCCTTTTATTTACAACAATATGGATATACCAGGAGAACATTATGCTTAGGGAAATAAGCCAGGCACAAAAAGCCAAATACTGCATGACCTCAATTACATGTGAAACCTTAAGAAGTCAAACTCATAGAAGCAGGGAGTAGAACAGTGGTTACCAGGGGCTGGGGGTGTGGGTGGAGATGGGGGAAATGTTGGTTAAAGGGTACAGAGTTTTAATTAGGAGGAAGGAATACAATCTAGAGATCTATTGAACAGCATGGTTACTATAGTTAATAATAATGCACTGTATGCTTGAAAATTGCTAAGAGAGTAGATTTTAAATATTATCATTACAAAAATTGTAAGGATGTGAAGGTGATGGATATGTTAATTAGCTTGATTTAATCATTCCACAGTGTATACATATATCAAAACATGTACCGCATTGTACACCACAAATATATGCAATTTTTCATTTGTCAATTCAAAAATAATAAATAAAAGACAAAAACAGAAAATAGAGAACAAAGAACAAAAAAAACTCCCATTCAGAAAAGGAACACAATAGTCACTTCTCTGTAGCAAAGCCAGAATCTCATAGGGCAGGCACTGCTGTGGCAGTGTAAGTGTGTGTGTGTGTGTCCTTAAGTAGATCTTGATCCTGCTCTCAATAGAGAATGCTCTGTCTGTCCTTCTCTGGGGTCTCTGGATCTACCCTCTGGGCAGTAGGTACTCATTATCTTCACAGTCACATCTGAAGTGGGTTTTGGGGAGGACCCCCTTCTCAAAGGCTATTAAAAATCCACCTGTTGACAGTTGTTAAGGCTCAGTCAGATCCTGAAGCTGTTATATTTGCTGCCCCATGGAAAAGGCCAGTATGCACAGAGGGAAGGATAGAGACAGATAGAAGTAGATAATGTAAGTGAAGATCTCAATGGTATTTGATTTCCTGCTTCCACTTGTTTTTGCATCCCCAATGAATCCTTTCCTTCCTGATCCTCAGATTCTCTTTAAATTCTGTAAGATACCCAGTAAATCACTAGCAAGCAAGAGTCTTCATCAATACAATTCTTTAATGAACTCAGCCATAAAGGACATTTCATTCAATGTCACAGACACTCAAATGCTTTAGCCCATTTTAGAGTTCTAATAATGTTTGTCCCATTTTCATTATATAACATCCATTACACATTTCCAAGGCAAAAATGAAGTATGGTAGCTGATTTATGAGCAGATGGGTTTACTTAAGGGGATAGTTAAAAAGAAAAAAAGGATCATACTGCAGTGACTTCTAGGTATCTGGATCTTGCTCCAGGGAGTCAAGTAAGTTTGTATCAGTAATAAAAATGTGTACAAAACAAAGATAGTCTAAACAAAATGTGGTGTATACATACAATTGAATATTATTCAGCCTTAGAAAAGAAAGAAATTCTGTCACATGCTACAATAAGACTGAAACTTTTGTTAAGTGAAATAAGCCAGTTACAAAAAGACACGTTCTGTATGATTTCACTTATAGGAGTCAAATTCATAGAGACAGAAAGTGGAATGGTGAGTGGAGGGAGAGAGAAATGGAGAGTTGTTGTTTAATTGGTATAGAGTTTCAGTTTGGAAAAATGAAAATGTTCTGGAGGTAGATGGTGGTGATGGTTGCACAACACTATGAATATACTTAACACTACTGAAATGTCTATTTGAAATGATTTAAATGGTAAATTTTTGTTACATGTATTTTACTACAATAAGATAAAACATTGGGGGTGAGATCAACATTCTGGAACCTTGCTGTTATTAGAAAACATATATTTCTTGATAAATTGATCTTGATATTAGGTCGGAAGATCTTCAAACCTGGATATTAAAAAATGTAATGATGATAGCTGTTACTAGGTGAGTGCATGTTAATTTTTTCTCCATCGTGGTAGAAAACCACAACACAGAATACATTCTATTTTAGTCCTTTGGGAGCAATTAGAAGATCCTGCTTGAAGCTGGTCATTGACTTGGGGCTCTAGGAGTTCCAGTGCCCAACTGGCCTGCCACGTGCTGCCTCTCTGTGCCCTGCTGTCACCTATTTATGGCACACAACCTGGGAGGCTTCCATCCACAGGGACTGTTCATATGATAGTTGCCTCAGTCAATGGCTTGATTCCAAAGCTGACAAAGTGAGTTTGTGTAAGCTGTAGAGCTAAAAAGATCAGTTTTGCTCAAGTTGTTTTTGTTGTGGGACCTGTTGATACTATCTGTAAAACCTTGAACATCACAGACAACGTGTACTTATTAGCAGCTGATTAGCTTCCATTAGCTGTTAGTTGAGAGATACTAGATTTAAAATAAAAATACATATTAGTTATATATTGAAGTAGGTAAAGCACAACTACCAGACCCTGGGAGATTATTTCTAGCATTCAGTAATACTTTTTGATACAAATATAAATATTAACTGTTTTAGAAAAACGCATTTCTCCCTAACCAACTGCCCACAATGCCTAATGAAATGGCTTATCTTAACCTAGAGTGAGTATTTTTGAAGCTATATCACAAGAGGAATGGATCCCCAAAATAGGGTAATGGCATAGTACCGACATTTGGGTATACAACTCCAAAACCAAAAAAAAAAAAAAAAAAAAAGAAAAGAAAAGAACTTCCTAGTGAGCTATCATAATGACTCTGTGTCTTAGATCTAAACCTTTATGTCATGCTTAGAATCCATCTTGGCTTTTAGAAATGTCCCTTTATGTATAAAAGTTTATTAGAGAGTAATGTTTCTGGACAATGAAATCGTGACAGATAAAAAGTATTGCTCCTCTCATTGAGAAGTGGAGTCCATTTGCCCTCTCCTTGAGTCTGGGTTGGCTTGTGGCTTGTTAGGCCAGAAATAAAGCTGCATTATAAAATCTTAGTTTAGAAGAAGCCTTGCCCTCCTTGAAATCCTGCTTTCTCAGTAAAAGTGATCAAGTCCACCTCTGAACTAAAACATATCCAGATAATACTTCTGACGATTCAGAGTTTGTCTAGAGTTCTGAACTAAAACAGAAAGGACAAATTTCGGATATTTGCCACAATGCTAGGTGGATGGGGAGGACAGCATAGAAGAACATAGAATTTAATCTACTACAATTTAACTGAAAATTTTCTTCAAGCATCTGAAGTCATGGCATATGCTGTTTTTCTTAGTTGTTCAACTGATTTTGGACATTATGAAGTTCAAGGAAGGATTGCAAGAACTTTCTCCACACTCCAGCCTCCATTCCATCTTGAGTTCATATTTTGCTGGCCACACATGACATTTTACAAGCGCTTGAAAAATAAATCTCTAATAAAGCATGAGGACCCAAGATTGGTTCTATAGAGATATGGTAATTGAATTGAGGATATGATTTTCCTCTCTTTGTTCTGTTTGGTTTGCAATGGCACACTTTTCAAAGCTTATACAACAATAGACTTATACAAAAAGGTAAACTCATGACTATACCTATTAGAATAAAGAAGTGTCAGAAGTGCTGTGTACATGCATGTGTATTAGAAAGCTTAGAAATGTCAAGCATTTTGACACTAAATAGCTACAAAGCTTCCAAAGTCAACATATGCCAGCAGGTGATATACAGATCCTGATCAACTCTGGACCCAACAGCAAAGATCAAGGCTGTTTACTGATAAGAGTAGATCTTGAACAATATTTATCAAGGTCTTTTTTTTTTTTTACTATTTAAACTATGGACTATGGCTGTTTGAGAACATTGACACCAAACTGCCCTGGCATGTAGCCTTGATCTTGTGTGTATTGTACTTATTACATTTATGTTGAGGTAGTTCTATATTCTCAGATTTATAAACTCTAATTAAGTGGCATTTTTAAAAACTGCAATGCTATAGCCACACTTTCATTAAGAACAAGACCCAAATCATTATGTAATGAATGGGGGAAGTGCTATTTACTACAACTTCTAAGAAAGGAAAATCCCACTGAATGAACTCTTCCCACCCCACCTTTTCCTGCTGAGGACCTCAATTGCTTTTGCTTATGGGCTAAGTTTATGATCAGAGGCAGAAGAGACGTAATTTTCTCTATTAATACAGAGAGAGAATTTGGAGTTTGTATTAGTCCATTCTCATGCTGCTATAAAGAACTACTTGAGACTGGGTAATTTATAAAGGAAAGAGGGTTAATTGACTCACCGTTCTGCAGGGCTGGGGAGGCCTCAGGAAACTTACAGTCATGGCAGAAGGCACCACTTCACAGGGTGGCAGGAGAGAGAATAAGAGCCCAGCAAAGGGGGAAGCCCCTTACAAAACCATGGGATCTTGTGAGAACTAACTCACTATCATGAGAACAGGATGAGGGTAATTACCCCCATGATTCAATTACCTCCCACTGAGTCTCGCCCACAACATGTGGGGATTATGGGTTTACAAATCAAGACGAGATTTGGGTAGGGACACAGCCAAACCATATCATTCCGCCCTTGGCCCCTCCCAAATCTCATGTTGTCACAATTCAAAACACAATCATGCTCTCCCCTTCCAACAGTCCCATAAAGTCTTAATTCATTCCAGCATTAACTCAAAAGTTCAAGTCTAAAGTCTCATCTGAGACAACGCAAGTTCCTTCTGCCTAGGAGCCTGTAAAATCAAAAGCAGGTTAGTTAGTTCCTAGTTACAATGGGGGCACAGGCATTTAGTAAATACAGCCATTTCAAATGGGAGAAATTGGCAAAAACAAAGGGGCTACAGGCCATATGCAGGTCTGAAATCCAGTGGGGCAGTCATATCTTAAAGCTCCAAAATGATCTTTGACTCCATGTTTCACATCCAGGGCACATTGATTCAAGAGGTGGGCTCCTAAGGCTTTGGGCAGCTCTGCCGCTGTGGCTTTGCAGGATACAGCACCCCCTTCCGGCTGCCTTCAAGGGCTGGTGTTGAATGTCTACAGCTTTTCTAGGCACATAGTGCAAGCTATCAGTGGATCTACCATTCTGGGGTCTGGAGGATAGTGGCCCTCTTCTCATAGTTCTATAGGCAGTGCCCCAGTGGGGACTCTGTTTGGGGGTTCTGATCCCAGATTTCCCTTTCCACACTGCCTTAACAGAGGTTTTCCATGAGCACTCCGCCCCTGCAGCAAACTGCTGCCTAGATATCCAGGTGTTTCCATTCATCCTCTGAAATCTAGACAGAGGCCCAAACCTCAATTCCTGACTTCTGTGCACCTACAGGCTCAACACCATGTGGAAGCTGCCAAGGATTGGGGTTTGCACCCTCTGAAGTAATGGCCTGAGCTGTACCTTGGCCCCTTTTAGTCATGGATAGAGCTGAAGCAGCTGGGATGCAGGGAACCATACCCTGAGGCTGCACAGGTGGGGTGGAAAGGGAGAGGGGGCCCTGGTCCCAGTCCAGGAAACCATTTTTCCCTCCCAGGCATCCAGGCATATGATGGGAGGGGCTGCTGACATGCCCTGAAGACATTTTCCCCATTGTCTTGGTGATTAACGTTTGGCTCCTTGTGCAAATTTCTGCAGCCAGCTCGAATTTCTCCCCAGAAAATGCGGTTTTCTTTTCTATTGCATCATCAGGCTGCAAAGTTTCCAAACTTTTGTGCTCTGCTTCCACTTGAACACTTTGCTGCTTAGAAATTTCTTACCCCAGATACCCTAAATTATCTCTCTCAAGTTCAAAGTTCCACAGATCTCTAGGGCAGGGGCAAAATGCCACCAGTCTCTTTGCCTAGCAATGAAAGGAGCCGGGCACATTCCTCAGCCCTGGGCTCAAAACAAACAAGCCCAGTACAAACACATCCCATCCTCCCATCCCACCACATATCGCCATATAGTGACCTTTACTCCAGTTCTCAACAAGATCCTCATCTCCATCTGAGACCACCTCAGCCTGGACTTCATTGTCCATATCACCATCAGCATTTTGGTCAAAGCCATTCAACAAGTCTCTAGGAAGTTCCAAACCTTCCCACATTTTCCTGTCTTCTTCTGAGCCCTCCAAACTGTCCCAACTTCTGCCTATTACCCAGTTCCAAAGTCATTTCCACATAAAGTATCCTTATAGCAGCACCCCACTCTCTGTGGTACCAATTTACTGTATTAGTCCATTCTCATACTGCTATGAAGAAATACCCAAGACTGCGTAATTTATAAAGGAAAGAGGTTTAACTGATAGTTCCACATGGCTGGGGAGGCCTCAGGAAACTTACAATCATGGTGGAAGGCACCTTTTTACAGGGTGGCAGGGGAGAGAATGAGTGTCCAGAAAAAGGGGAAAGTCCCTTATAAAACCATCAGAACTCATAAGAACTAACTCACTATCATGAGAACAGGATGGGGGAAACTGCCTCTATGATTCAATTATCTTCACCTGGTCCCTCCCACTACATGTGGGGATAATGGGAACTATAATTCAAAATGAGATTTGGGTGGGGACACAGAGTTTCAGGAAGCATCTTGTCTCCAAACAGAGAACATGAAGTTGCTATGACAGCATAAGTCTTGGAGTGTGGCATGGAAAAACGTGGCTAAAGAAAAATCCCCAAGGATGGACAGTTGGAAGGACTTGAAAATAGAAATGTTGGCCAGGCACAGTGGTTCACGCCTGTAATCCCAGCACTTTGGGAGGCCAAGGTGGGTGGATTACTTGAGGTCAGGAGTTTGAGACCAGCCTGGCCAACATGGTGAAACCCCGACTCTACTAAAAATACAAAAATTAGCCTGGCGTGGTGGTGCTCAACTGTAGTCCTAGGTATTTGGGAGGCTGAGTTGGGAGAATCACTTGAACTGGGAGGCAGAGGTTGCAGTGAGCTGAGATCATACCACTGCACTCCAGCCTGTGTGACAGAGTGAGACTCTGTCTAAAAAAAAAATAAATGAAGAAGTGTTGAGTATTCTGTTGCAGTTGTTTGCAATGCTGTAATATTTCTTTCTCCTTCTGCAGTCTTCTTTTGTTAACATTGGCTGCCAAAATCAAGAAGGTATTGTGTACAGAGTTTTGTGTTTTTTCTTCTAGGTTTTTCTTTTTGGGGAGGGTAGGATGGGTGCAGAAACCACAGAGGTCTCTAAGTTTGACATCTGTGTCAAGGTAGTATGAATAGGAACCACATACAAGGGCACAGGGATGATCATAAATCCAACTGATTAAATAGAAACAAGGAGTTTCAGGTAAGGATGCTAATGAAAATGAAGTCTCCTGGGGATCTGGGGAAATGTGAGGAAGGGCTTTTCACTTCCACAGGATGTAGGATGGGACCTTATCTAGAACTTAAAAGGAAGAGAAAGCATAGCTACTTTTGGTAGAATTACCTTGTCTATTTGCCTGTCTCTGTCTCTCTCTCTCTCTCTTTAGGCAGGGAGGAGTGTGGTTAACAAATATGTAAATATCTTTAAGTAACTTTTAATGCTATTACCCTTGCAGAATATTGTTAGCTTCTATTTCATTTTACAAATGGAGACACTAGAGCTCTGAGTAACTTTTTCAGAGCCACCCAGGAATGAGTAACAGAGCAAGGAATTAACTGAGATCTGTCCAACTCCAGGGCAATATTTATTCCACCAGGCTTCACAAAAGTGACATGAACCCTTCTGGAACTGAGGAAATGCATGCTTATGGGAACGGGGAGAATGACTGGTGACATATAATCTAAAAATCTCAGTTTGCCATATATTACCGACTGTAATTATTTATTGATCTATATATTGAGATCCCTAAATAAATTAATAGGAGCTTTCAAAGGAATTAATTACCTTTGCTATATCATCATTTTTATTTTATCTTTCACCACTAGTTCTTCTCCAGAGTCCATTTTCTTGGGTGAATTTACTCCAGAAGATAGAATGTTTCTACTGTTTTCACAGACATTGGAGGAATTAAAAACTAAATATATTGAAAATATGGGAAAACATTCACTATTGATAAATGAGGGGTGAGTGAGAGAGAATGTCAGTAGGTTGCAGTCAAATGGTAGAATTAAATTACTGGGAAAGTAAGAAAGCTAGTTAAATGGAAATGAATAAAGATGAGATTGGATTTTAATTACAATCACAAGTAACTGAAACATTTGAAGATTTAAGCTAACAATGGGGATTTTGAATTTAATTAGGAAAGAAGAGGTTAAAAAAGACTTTATTATGGCTGTTTCTGACAACTAAGGGTGACAGAAGCAAGAGCCTAAATAGAACAGAGCATTGGAGAGGGGACAGCTGAGGCAATTCAAGTGTTTATGCAAAGAACTTCAGAAGCAAACTTTGGCTTAGACTCTCCTCTCAACTTTGGCTTAGGTGCAAGATAAAGGAAATATGAGGATGTCAGAAGTGTAGGAATGTTCAAAGAGAAAAGCGGATTCCTCCCTTACATCCCTTAGTACTGAGAGTGAAAGGTCTATGGTTAGAGGGTGTGGGGGGAGGAGAGAGAGAGAAAGAGAGCAGAAAGAGAGACAGAGAGAGAGACAGAGACAGAAGAAGAGACTTTAGGAATGAATGGCTGAAGAAGATTATGAAGAGTCGATAAGAAAAAAAGGTATTATCCTAAATGAAGAGCTATAAAGGACAAAGAGGCAGAGATTGTTGAACTTTTCAGAGACAAGAAGACTAAGAGAGTGAATAATTATGTAATGGGGTACTCTGTGGCATAAACACAAATAACAAAGGATAACTTCACACTGAGTTATCATAGTGCACAAAGAGATCAAAAGAATCAAGAGTGGAAATAAGAGTGAAATCCAGTGAAAGCTTGAAACAGAGAGGAACAGAAAAGAGATGGTCTCTACTAAAAACACAAATATTAGCCATGTGCAGTGGCAGGCGCCTGTAATCACAGCTACTCAGGAGACTGAGGCATCGCGCCACTGCACTGTAGCCTGGGCAACAGAGCAAGACTCCGTCTCAAAAAGAAAAAGAAGAATTAGGAATAGAAAAAAAGTAGATGGGCCAACCAGCAGTATGTTAGTGGGGAAAGAAGCGCAGTAGTTCAATGTTAGAATACATTATATGCATTATGTCGTGTAATTTCCATTATCTATCAAGGGTAGGTACTGCCAGATGAGGTTACTGTCACGTGCATCCGTGTGAAGAGACCACCAAACAGGATCTGTGTGAGCAACAAGGCTGTTTATTTCACCTGGGTGCAGGTGGGCTGAGTCCGAAAAGAGAGTTAGGGAAGGGAGATAGGTGTGGGGCCGTTTTATAGGATTTGGGTGGGTAGTGGAAAATTACAGTCAAAGGGGGTTTTTCTCTTGTGGGCAGGGGCGGGGGTCACAAGGTGCTCAGTGGGGGAGCTTCTGAGCCGGGAGAAGGAATTTCACAAGGTTAATCGCTCAGTTAAGGTGGGGCAGGAACAAATCACAATGGTGGAATGTTATCAGTTAAGGCAGGAACCGGCCATTTTCACTTGTTTTGTGATTCTTCACTTGCTTCAGGCCATCTGGATGTATAAGTGCAGGTCACAGGGGATATGATGGCTTGGCTCGGGCTCAGAGGCCTGACAGTTAATAAGGCGTAGAGTTTAAATGCCTTGACCAAACGTCACTAGCTGGTAAATGAAGTCAGGTGTCAAACCAGGCCTGTCTCCAAAGCCTACACTCCATCACCATTTACATTTTTGAAGACATTTTAACTTTAGTATGTATTTTAAAAGAAACATTTTCTGGATAGCCAAAATATTACCATAATTCACAAAAATTAATCATAATTTTTAAATACACCCTGTCCATATTTCACAAACCACCTTCCAAATATCATTTACAGCTGGTCTATACAAACCAGGATCCTGTCCAAGCCACACTACTTACCTCTCCAATGTAGAAGAGTCTCTTTTTTTTCTCAATGACACTGATCTGTTCTGTAAAGTGTTTCACCTTCTGAATTTGTCTAATTGTTTCGTTGTGGCAACTGTTTATTCTTCTATATGTTTCCAATAAACTGAAAGTTACATCTAAAGTCTTGATAGGTTTGGCCGGCAGTGGTGGCTCACGCCTGTAATCCCAGCGCTTTGGGAGGCCGAGGCGGGCAGATCACGAGGTCAGGAGATCGAGACCATCCTGGCTAACATGGTGAAACCCCATCTCTACTAAAAATACAAAAAATTAGCCGGGCGCAGTGGCGGGCGCCTGTAGTCCCAGCTACTTGGGAGGCTGAGGCAGGAGAATGGCGTGAACCCGGGAGGTGGAGCTTGCAGTGAGCCGAGACAGCGCCACTGCACTCCGGCCTGGGCGGAAGAGCGAGCCTCCATCTCAAAAAATAAATAAATAAATGAAGTTTTCATGGGTTCAAATTAAGTGTTTTAGTTGAAAGTGCATCATAGTTCATGTGTATACACCATAGGCAATTCATTAGGAGATGGATAATACCTGGTTGTTCTAGCATTAGGGGTGCTAAGTTTGGTCAATGAATTGGGATGATGATGGCTTTATTCTCTATTGTACAATTTTAGTCTTATCCTGCCTCTGCCATTGTAAATTTATGATTTCCCCCTTGTGAAAAGAATGTGATCTTTTTTTTGATGTTCCTTAAGCAAATCACATACGAAATTCACTTCCCCACCAATTGATCACCTAACAATTTTAACATCAACTGATAATCCTTGCCTGAGTCAGTAATTTTCATCAGGGATGCAAAATGGTGAATTTTATCTTTCTATCTATTATCATCTATATTTATTAGCTCGCATTCTTTTGTAAAGTACAGCTTTGACTTGTCAACTAGGGCTACTAGTTACTCAGAAATACCGGTCTTACTGGAAAGGCAGAATAAATGTGTAATACTTCCCTTTACTTACCAATTTTCAAAGTAAGATGTTGGTTTAATGGCCACCTCAAATGGTAACAAACAGGTTTTTATGACTTATTTGAGAGTTATGATGGACTTACGAATTTTCCTAGACCCAATGTGTTTCAGTTACCTACAATCTTGATGTTCAAATGGTGGCAAATTAGGCCAGTGGGAACCCCATCTACAAGGTTTTTGTGCCCTTTTGAAATGACTCCATGTCTTTGAAAGCTTCTTTACTTTGGTCAGAAGATAAAGTGGGCTCACCTTGTGTTTCCCTGTCTTAAATCTGGAATCAGCCATTTCTTCAAGGAGTCCTGCTTACTTTTAGTGAGCAATGATACTAGAGATCAAAATTTGGGTTTGAAATGATATTTTTAAAAAAAAACTAAACTACAGTCTTAAGGTAAATCTGTTTCTAACTTGACCTTGTTCTTATCATGAATTTCCCCCACATTATTAAATACTCTACCAGGCCTTTTTTTTTTTTTTTTTTTGAGAAGAAGTCTTGCTCTGTCACCCAGACTGGAGTGCAGAGTGCAGTAGTGTGATCTCGGCTCACTGCAAGCTCCGCCTCCTGGGTTCACGCCATTCTCCTGCCTCAGCCTCCTGAGTAGCTGGGACTACAGGCGCCCGCCACCATGCCCGGCTAATTTTTTGTATTTTTAGTAGAGACGGAGTTTCACCGTGTTTGCCAGGATGGTCTCGATCTCCTGACCTTGCGCCTTGGCCTCCTGAAGTGCTGGGATTACAGGCATGAGCCACCATGCCCCACCCTGTCTACTAGGCCTTTTTAAGTGACTGAATGGTGCTCTTTGAAACTATTATAATTTTTGATGAATAGGCTCGTGCAGTTAAACTTTCTTCAAAAAGCTATTAAGCATTAAGTCCGGGAAAGGTAGTGGTCCTACAAAATTTTCATTGACTTTAACCTACTTGTTAATATTATACCCTACAAACCAGTCCATAGATCTTACTAGACTGAAAATGTTTTCAATAAGAATTCTCAAATTATCTTACCAGAGAACCAACTCAAATGGAAGGCAATAAACAACACAAGTTATATCTTCCCTAGATTTGCTCACTGTTATTCACTGATTTGTATCGTTTTTCCATTTTTAACCATGTCAGGACATCTTTAAGCACTTTGTTGGTTAGTGTTTAACTTTGTGAAACAATATCAGAATTCAGAACTAAAGGAACAGTTTCTTTTTTTTCAGCTTTATTGAAGTATGATTGACAACAATTGTGTATATTTAAAGTGTACAATGTGACATTTCGATACAAGTATTGTACCTGAGCGAGTTAGAGAAAACGCCACACTTTGAGATGAATTAAGAGTCCGTTTATTTAGCCGGCGGCCAAGAGATGGCTAATGCTCAAAGTTCTCTGGGCCCAGAAGGGGCTAGATTTTCTTTTATACTTTGGTTTAGAAAGGGGAGGGGGGATCTAGTTAAAACAATTTTACAGAAGTAAAGTAGGCAAAAAAGTTAAAAGGATAAATGGTTACAGGAAAGTAAACAGTTCCAGGTGCAGGGGCTTTAAGACTATTACAAGGTGCCTGTAATCCCTGCACTTTGGGAGGCCGAGGCAGGCGGATCACGAGGTCAGGAGATCGAGACCATCCTGGCTAACAAGGTGAAACCCCATCTCTACTAAAAATACAAAAATTAGCCGGGGGTGGTGGCAGGTGCCTGTAGTCCCAGCCACTCGGGAGGCTGAGGCAGGAGAATGGCGTGAACTCGGGAGGCAGAGCTTGCAGTGAGCCGAGATTGTGCCACTGCACTCCAGCCTGGGCGACAGAGCACGACTCCGTCTCAAAAAAACAAAAACAAAAACAAAAACTATTACAAGGTGATAGACGCGGGACTTTGGGCGTTATCAATCAGACGAATTCCTGGGAACTGCGGATATTGCTTGCCACAGTATCTTATCAATTAATTGCATTCTTGGATGTCCTGGGAGTCAGCTTGCACAAGTTAAGTCCTTGAGGAAGGGGCTGCCAGTGAAAGAGCCAAGATGGAGTCTGTCTGGCTCTCTTATCTAAGGGAGAGTCAATTCAGGTGGAAACAAGGCTAGGCGATTAAGGGAAAGGGAGAGTCTAAGAACAGGGTTAGTAAAAACAAGGTTGGGCATTACAGTACACATTGTGAAATGATTATCATAATCAAGCTTCATCAACTCACATATTTTTTGTGTGTATGTGGTGAGAACAATAGCAATCTAGTGTCTTAGCAAATTTCAAGTATGCAATATATTATTATTAACTTTAGTCACCATGCTGTACATTAGGTCTTCAGGACTTACTCATTTTATAACTGAAAGTTCACATTCCTTGATCAATAAATCTTTTTCCCCACTCCCCAACCCTTTGTAATCACTGTTCTATTGTTAGTAGGAGTTTAAGCATTTTTTTTTTTAGATTCCACATATAAGTGCTCATGTGATATTTGTCTGTTTATCTTTCTGTGCCTGGCTTATGTCACTTAGCATATTGTCCCTCAGGTTTTTCCATGTTATCAGAAGTGGCAGAGAAAAACTAGAAAATTCCTTCTATTTTTTTTAAGAATGAGTAATATTCCATTGTATATATGCACCATGTTTTCTTTATATGTTCGTCTGTTGTAGAACACTTAGGCTGTTTCCACACCTTTGTGATTGTGAATGATGTTGCAGTGAACACGGGAGTGTAGACATCTCTCAAGACAGTGATTTTATTTCTTTTGGACATATACTCAGAAGTAGAACTGATATGCGGAAGTAGGATTTCTGGATCAAATGGTAGTTCTATTTTCAATCTTTTGAGGAACGTTCATATTGTTTTCCATAATGGCTGTACCTGAAGGACCATGTTCTAATCTCCTCATTCTGGAGATGAGAAAGTTGGGACTTGCAGAGTTGGTGGTAGAGGCATGCTTAAAAATTTGGGACATCCAATTCCTATGCTAATTCTCTCCATTTTCATTTTGCAGTTCTGCCACTTATATCTCTGTTAGCACACTTGATAATTGTAAAGTTGCAACAACATTTTGCAAGAGGGAAAGGTAAAAATCAAAGTATGCCAAGACCAGCTCGGTCGGGGAGACCCTAACCCAGTGGCGCTAGAGGAATTAGAGACACACACACAGAAATACAGAGGTGTGGAGTGGGAAATCAGGGGTCTCACAGCATTCAGAGCTGAGAGCCTCGGACAGAGATTTACCCACGCATTTATTGACAGCAAGCCAGTGATAAGCATTGTTTCTATAGATTATAGATTAACTAGAAGTATTCCTTATGGGAAACAAAGGGATGGGCTGAAATAAAGGGATGGGTCTGGCTAGTTATCTGCAGCAGGAAACATGTCCTTAAGGCACAGATTGCTCCTGCTATTGTTTGTGGCTTAGGAATGCCTTTAAGCGGTTTTCTGCCCTGGGTGGGCCAGGTGTTCCTTGCTCTCATTCCGTAAACTCACAACCTTCCAGCATGGGTCTCATGGCCATCATGAACATGTCACAGTGCTGCAGAGGTTTTGTTTATGGTCAGTTTTGGGGCCAGTTTATGGCCAGATTTTGGGGGGCCTGTTCCCAACAAAAGTAGAAGTTGTGAGACCTTGTGACTGCAAAGGTAGAAAAGAGCTAGGAATTAAAATCTGATAAATCAGAATTTAGCCAAGGAAAACAGAAGGAAATATGGAATAGGTTTTTTTTTTTAAAAAAAAAAAAAGGAAAAAGACTAAATTTTCTGGTAGTGCATTTAAATAAAGAATGCATTATTGAGAAGTCAGGGGAGCACTCAGTGGGAGCATGGTCAGTGAGCAATACACTCAAGTGATGGACATCTGGTAAATATCTGATGGGCAACACGACCCTAAAAAAAACCCAAGGTCGGCCGGGTGCGGTGGCTCACGCCTGTAATCCCAGCCATTTGGGAGGCCGAGGCGGGAGGATCACGAGGTCAGGAGTTCGAGACCAGCCTGACCAACATGGTGAAACCCCATCTCTACTAAAAATACAAAAATTAGCCAGGCATGGTGGCACATGCCTGTAATCCCAGCTATTCAGGAGGTTGAGGCAGGAGAATCGCTTGAACCAGGGAGGCGAAGGTTGCAGTGAGCCGAGATGGCACCACTGCACTCCAGCCTGGGCGACAGAGCGAGACTCCGTCTCAAGAAAAGAAAAAGGAAAAAAAAAAAGAACACAAGGCCTACTACACTGACACCCTCAATATTTTTATGTTTTGACATTAGCTATATTACATTTCTGAAAATGCCAATCATATTCAGCCAAGTATTCTTCATCTATACTGCAGGAGATCACGGAAACCATGGCTACATGATACTCATGTCTGGGTAATTTCTAATTCTTATTTGAACAGGTAACTTTGATCCTCTCCCTTCATTTTATTAACGCAGCTAAGGGAAAGATACTGGCATGGATTCTTTCCCAGGACCTATACACCCCCTGGTGGAGACAAGAACAAGTAACCAAATTCCCATACCCTGATGACCTGATGTTAACTTGTCAAAAGGTAACTACTGTATAAGATTTTGTTTTACTACAAGTAGCACCTTGATTTTGTAAAGATTAACAGGCTCTATGACCTTAAGTATTTATTACCAGATAATGACATGTCGGGGGGGGAAAAAAAACATAGTTCCTCACTCATTGTTACCTGACGTGGCTCCTCGCCCATACATACCTATCAGTAGGTGGAAACCACACAGTTCCTTGTCTTACAGCCTGGGTCGTTGTATCAGATCCAAGTCACTTTGTCAAAGAAGTGAAAATGTAATAAACAATAGTACTCTTGATATTTCTAATTGCTGCCAACCAGTGATATCTGATGTAGTCTTCTCTTTTCTGGCTTACAATTGAATAAGAATACCAGATTCTTGCACTAGATCAATGTAAAAAAAAAAAAAAAGATTTGATATTCCTATCTCCAGTTAAAGAAAAACATAATATTCTTATAGAATTAGTGCCAGTGCCTTTCAAATATTCTGCTTTTTCTGCCACATCATTTTTGATGTAATAAAGTTTCTACGATAGGTTTGAAAAACAAAACAAAAACAGCAAACATTCAAGGAAAATATATCAAAACACTAAAACACATTAGAACACTCCATACAAGAAAGTTAAACAGAACCCAAACTACCAAATCTTCATACATTAACATTTCATCTGAGGATGCTTTTGGCAGTGAGGCCAAAAATTACATTTGCTGAATAGCCTTCAGAAAATTACTTAATATGCTGAATACTATTTGATATGCTGCATACTCACCATATTTGCTGAATATCCTTTAGAAAACTACTTAATCCTTTATAATAATCTACAAAATGAATATGTCAATATCTCTGTACCTACACTGCTAATATACTATTAAGAAATAAGGACAATGTTTTTTACCCAAAACTGCAGGACAATGGAAACTGAATCATACCAACCCATAAGGAGATACTGACTTCATCTCTACTCACAATGTGATTCTTCACGTCACTTAACTTTTACCCATGAAAATAATGGGGATAAGATTTATTCTGCTTATCTCCAAGGGTTCTCATGGAAGCTGTATTTTTGAAATAATGAATTTTGTATAGGAGCGAAGAGCTTCACAAACTCAAGTGCTGACATAGTAGAGATATTTCAGGATTTATGTTTATATAGGCTTTTACGTTGTTGGTATTTATAGATATATCTCCATTTACAAATTAGATGACCCCAAGTGTTGAATGTAAACTGATTTTTGTAGTTAAGTCATTCAGATTGCACTTAAAGGGACTCAATAGAGAATCATCAATAAACAACTATTTTATTTTGCAGTTGAATTGGCACCAATACTAATGTTATCTTATATGTAAAGATATTCCTGATGAAAGCTGTCTGTGTTATAGGGCTTTGCTCTTCTAATCCTCTAGTAAGCCTTGTCAGAGCTGATGGTGCCTCACCTCTGCCTTGCCACTGGCAAGATTCCATTCACACTTGGTACTTCTCCTGACATGTTACTGTCAGGAGAACTCAATGTTCCAAGGAAAGGTCCCAGTGAGTCAGAAAGTTTTGAAAGTAATATTTAGAAGTATATGGAGAACAAGAATGGAAGTGAAAGTTTATGGAGTGTTTGAAACTTTATGGAAAGTTTATGAAAGTTTATTGAAAGTTGGTTGGAGATTTAGAAGTATATGAATAAAACAAAAAACCACCACCACTACCCTACCCTATTTACATATAGTATGAAGATTTTTAAAATATTTTGGGATATTTACAACTAGTAAAAGTAAATACCAACTTGCTTACAGTAGGAAGAATAATGAGGAAATAAACATGTTTTTGCATATACTTAAATGCAATTATCTAAGTAAAATCTTAGCTTTGGTGAACCATTAAAAGTGGTAAAAAGTGGAATTAGGGGATCTGTTTGCAGGTATAAAATAATAAGTTGTCACAAATTTAAAAACTTTTACAAATGCAAACATCTTTTATGATTTTATTATTTTCACTAATAGATTAAATTAAGGTAGCTCCTCCTAATTTAAAACTAATTTAGAGAGGGGAAAAAAAGGGTTTGTGAGTCATCCAGTGATTCTTTGCATCTAAGAAGGTCGGATCACGTTAATATATGCCATGCACTCACTGTGGCATGAACATGACCTGGAAACCCATTGAGGCTTCTTTTTGCTATTTTCATTACATCCAAAACAAAAGGATTGAGATGCTTGTGGGTACAGTCCTATGTTAAAAGTAATTTCTCATTTTAAGAACTAAATGTAGAGAACTCCTGATCTCTTGTAAACTTCAGTGCCATTTTTAATGTCAAATATACTTAAGATTTTTATTTATAATATGTAATAAAAACCTATGGAAATTAAGTAAGTACTGGTTGAATATTTTAACACTCATAAAAGGGTACTTTTAAGAACTATCCAAATTAAGAGGAATTTATACTATCATTTTTTTCTGAAAAATAATTCCAAAAAGAACATTGAAACTCAGGCATGTTTGCAGATATCCTTGTCTGTTTATAAAGGTTGTTTGGAAATCTGTAACTCCAGGTCATTTCTACTGCCTTTGCTTGCGTGAAAGATTGCATAAGTGAGTTAATTTAGAGAACAAAAACAATATATAATGACAAGTGAGAATTTTCTTTATAAGTTCAGCCAAACTGAGTGGGTAGCCAAAGTCAACAGCTACTTGAACTTGTTTGATTTCAGAGGCATGAGTGCCACATAACTAAAGCCTCTAGTATCATCTTATTTTCTGCAGTTTTTTATTTAAAAAATTATTACGTAGATTTAGAATCTCATTAACTTCTCTTTCACATTTTTTTGGGTGTCAGTAGTCAGGTAACAAATAAATGATGATGAGCTATTACATTCAAAGTTGAATGTAATATGAAAATGTTGGAATATGTGAAACTTAATAAAAATAAATTGAAAAATGGATATTACACAGGCTTGTATTATATAGCCTGCATTATATAAAGTTCATATATAAAAATAAAATCTATAATAATCATACTGTAAGCAATCAGATCGTATGACAAATGACCAGGAAACTTTGGTTGTTTCAGAGTGAAAACAAAAATAGTTACTGAACAGCTTGAGGGTTTTCTACAATGTCTTCATAGCACAGTGTTCTTCCCTATCTCCAGACTTCTAGAATCACAGCAGTTACTACTACTGGAATTAAGAAAATTGTAGGTATTTCACACACTGTGGGTTCTTATATGGGCATTCCTTCGGCTTTTTCTTCCCAGTTCTACCATGGGGAACTGCCAAGGACACTTCACTTAAAGCTATATAGATATTACCAACACTGAGAAATGAACCAACACCCCTTCTAAAATGTCTTTTTCCTCCCTTTAAAACCCAATCAAAACATATATATTTTATATGTGTGTGTGTGTGTGTGTGTATATACACAAAATTTTTTAAGCCAGGGTCTTGCTCTGTCACCCAGGATGGAGTGCAGTGGCATGAACATGGCACTGCAGACTCAACCTCCTGGGTTCAAGCGATCCTCCCACCCCAGCCTCCTGAATAGCTGGAACTGTAGGCATGTGTCACCACACCCTGCTAGTTTTAAAAAATATTTTGTAGAGACAGGGTTTTGCTACGTTGCCTAGGCTGGTCTTGAACTCCTGACCTCAAGCAATCCTCCTGCCTCGGTCCCCCAAACTGCTGGGATTACAGGCATGAGCCACTGCACCCAGCCAACATATATTTTTCTATCACCAGCATCAACTTTGTTGGCACTGCTCTCTCATTTAAAAAATATTAATGTATATATTTTCTCAAGGACCAGAGGGTTCTATTCTTCATTCACTGATTTATTATTAATTAACCATTTACCGAGTGACTCCTATATGTAAGATATTGTTCTGGGCTCTAGGGACACACAGTGGAGAGTCTGGAGGAATGGGAAAGGAACATGTTAGTCAAACAAGTTAACAAGAAAATATCAGGTATTGCTAATGCTACGGTAAACAGTGTAAAAAGTAACTAAGAGAGAAAAGAGATGACTTTAGATTGAGGCATCAGGGAAGGCCTTTCTGAAGAAATTACATTTATTAAGCTGAGGTCAGAAGGACAAACTGTAACAGAGTGTCATTTACCCTAAGTAATGTGCTGCCTGCAAATACAGGACTGTGTTCTTGGTAGGCCCTCAATAAGTGGTAAGTCCAAGTAGTCATCTCTAAGTTATGTACTCCTGGCTGGGCGCAGTGGCTCACACCTCTAATCCCAGCACTTTGGGAGGCTAAGGTAGGTGGATCACTTGAGGTCAGGAGTTCAAGACCAGCCGGGCCAACATGGTGAAAACCCGTCTCTACTAAAATACAAAAAAATTAGGAGGGCGTGGTGGTGCACGCTTGTAATTCCAGCTACTTGGGAGGCTGAGGCAGGAGAATCGCTTGAACCCAGGAGGCCAAGTTTGCAGTGAGCCAAGATCTTGCCACTGCACTCCAGCCTGAGCAACAGAGCAAGACTCCATCTCAAACAAAAAAGAGAAAACAAAACAAAACAAAAAAACCTCCAAAAGTCATTTACTCTATTGCAAAAGTACCATACACATGCTTAATATTAAATAATATAAAGTCAGATTAGTTTGGGTTGCCATAGAACACCAATGTACACAATATTCTAGACACTAACACCTACTCACATTACAAATACTTATAATAGGTTTTCTTTTTTTTTTTTTTTTTGAGACGGAGTCTCGCTCTGTCGCCCAGGCTGGAGTGCAGCGGCCCAATCTCGGCTCACTGCAAGCTCCGCCTCCCAGGTTCAGGCCATTCTCCTGCCTCAGCCTCCCGAGTAGCTGGGACTACAGGCGCCTGCAACCACAGCCGGCTAATTTTTTGTATTTTTAGTAGAGACAGGGTTTCACCGTGTTAGCCAGGATGGTCTCGATTTCCTGACCTCGTGATCCGCCGGCCTTGGCCTCCCAAAGTGCTGGGATTACAGGCGTGAGCCACCGCGCCCGGCCTATAACAGGTTTTCAAAGGGGAAAAGAACACCCTCCTAGCCTCAATATTATGTATTTTATAAGTACATGTTTAAACATGGTATTTGCATGTAATTTTACTGTATTAATAAAAACAACCACCTCATCCCCTGGAATGTTGAATCTGTTACCAGTTTGTAGAAAGGATGAACATTTCTTTCTATAAGATATCACTTCATCTTACTACCTTCTTTCTCAAAAGCCCACATACAGTCACAAATTCCAGGCTAGGGCAAGCAGGACCTCCACTTGTATCAACTAATTCATGCTTTCACTTTCAAGTCTACTGATGCTCTGAATATCTGTAGTATTTATAGTTGCTACTTTTTAATCAACATACTTATGGAAAACTAAACATTACAGTTTTTACCGTTCCTGATAAAAATGATAAAATCTGTTAAACAAGCCTTTCCCACAAAGATAAAACTGAAGAATAAAATAGGGAAGATGTTAAATACAGAAACCATGAGGAAAGACGTTTTATAATTAAGAATGTTCTAAAAAGTACATTGAAAGGTACACTATGTAAGGAAAACACAAACCAAAAATCAGTACAAAGGCATACAACAGAAAGGACATGTACTCATTTTAAATATTCTTCTATCTCCAAGGTTAAAGTGAGAAAAGGCACTGGCTCAAATATTGACACTAATTGTGAGCCATTTTCAACACTATTTCCAAGCCAGTGTAAACTGAAGGAGGTAAAGGACAGTAAAGAGAATCCTGTGAGGAAAAACCTTTCTTAGTCCTCTTTTAATGTTGCCTAATTATCATACACACCTTAATTCAACAATAATGATAAGCCATTAGAAAACATTGTATTGCTAATTAATTATGTGTGAAGTCTTTAAGTCCATGCGAATAAGTTAGTTAACTGTTACGCCCTCCAAAGAAAGCAAGAAGTGTTGTGATACAATCAACAAAACAGTGGTTTATCAGCATTCTCTTTCCCTGTAGCTTTCCTTTGAGTAGGTGCACTTGGAATTGTGCCAGTGAAGCCACATGAAATCAAACTATAGGACTCAAAGGAAATTTTAAGGTAGCCACTGCTGAGGATGATTCTGAATGTCTCTGCTTTATATTGTAGCAGGATAAGCCGCAGACAAAACCCCTCAGACACCGAGTTAAAGAAGGAAGGGCTTTATTTGGCTGGGAGCTTCGGCAAGACTCATGTCTCCAAAAACCGAGCTCCCTGTGAGCAATTTCTGTCCCTTTTAAGGGCTTACAACTCTAAGGAGGTCTGCGTGAGAGGGGAATGATCAATTGAGCAAGGAGGGGGTACCTGACTGGGGGCTGCATGCACCTGTAATCAGAACGGAACAGAACAGGACAGAGATTTTCACAATGCTTTTCCATACAATGTCTGGAATCTATAGATCACATAACCAGTTAGGTCAGGGGTCCATCTTTAACCAGGCCCAGGGCGTGGCGCCAGGCTCTCTGCCTGTGGGTTTCATTTCTGCCTTTTAGTTTTTACTTCTTTCTTTGGAGGCAGAAATTGGGCATAAGACAATATGAGGGGTGGTCTCCTCCCTTAATATAGAAAGATTTATCTAAAGGAAAATGAATCATGAAGTTCAAACTTTGTAAAAGAGTATTTTCCCCTGCACAGATCCCCAGGTCATAGCTATAAATTCCAAAGAGGCAAAACTGTTAAGCTAAGTGGATTAGAGCTAATTATTAGTTCTAGGACACACATACTATTTTCATGTGCTATAACACACACACACACACACATACATATACATGGTTACACATGTGTACTAGGGCTCTTTTTATAAACTATTTGAGTTAGAAGATACTTTAATTAAAAACTTTACAGAGGATTATAGAAATTATTAGCCTTTATGACAATATGGGTCACATATATATTCACATCATTGATCAGGGACACTCTTAAGGGGCAAACACTAATACAGGATTTAGGCAGATAGTGAGGGCAAAAGAGTCCTCAGCAGAACTTCCCTTTTAACAAAAAGCAGCCCTGGAAATCATTTCTTTTCTAACAAAGAGCAGCCTGAAAGATCGAGCTGCAAACATAGGTAAGGAAGCTGGAACCTTGCACGGGAGGAGGCCTGCAGCTGTGCCAATAGAAAAGGGTTACCTGGGGGCCAGACATGTCCACCATGGAAACTCCATCTTCCCTTTTTTGTTAGCATGTGTACAGTAAGAAAGAAATGGGCAACATGGAGAAGCTCAGGCAGAGAACCCACCTGCATAATCAAAGATTGGGGTGGGGGCTGCCAGAGATTTATACCCTATGCAGATGGCACACCTGTTCCTAACTGGCTTTTTGCACCCTATGTACATCAGCACTACCCCCCCCCCCCCCCACTAGCTCATCTATAAAACTCCCTGCATTTCACTGTGGATCAGCAACCAATTTTTCCAGGACCCCTCTTGGTAGCAGAGATCTTCTCTTTCTTTTGCCTACTAAACTTCAGCTCTTAACCTCACTGTGTGTCTGCATTTTTTATCTCTGTGGCTGTGAGACAACGAACCTCGGGTGTCGCCCCAGACAAGGCCGCTTCAACATGATGCACTTTTTAACAATAGACGTTGCATGAACCCCAAATACCTGAGACAAGTCTCAACTTAGGAAGTTTATTTTGCCAAGGTTAAGGATGCACAAGTGTGACACAGCCTCAGGACGTCCTGATGACATGAGCCCAAGGTGGTCAGGGCACAGCTTGGTTTTATACATTTTAGGGAGACATAAGACATCAATCAATATATGTAAGATGGACATTGGATCAATATGGAAAGGTAGGACAACTCGAAGTGTGGGAGAGGACTTCCAGGGCACAGGTAGATAAGAGACAAATGGTTGCATTCTTTTGAGTTTCTGATGAGCCCTTCCAAAGGAGGCAATCAGACAGGCCTTTGTCTCAGTGAGCAGGCAGGTTTGCGCTAAGCAGTTTCCAGCTTGACTTTTCCCTTTAGCTTAGTGATTCTGGGGTCCCAAGATTTACTTTCCTTTCACAGTTGTGACAAGGTTTTCAGAAATCCATTGTGGCAAAAAAGCAGCACCTGAACCTTATTATTTGGGTAGAATAAAAACAGAAACAGTAACAGGATATTCAGATAATATGCTACAACCAGTTCCTTCTCTGTCCCTGACAAAGGTGCACCAAGGGAAATTAAACCACAGGAAATGTTATTCATGTTAAAACAATCTATTCAGGACTCAAAACTACAAATCAAAGAAAATTTGAAAAACCTTTCCAATAAGTTTCAGTGAAAACATTCTTTATTAGTAAGCAGACATTTCAAACTTTTTGATTACATACATCATGCAAAATGACTGACCTCACAGATGGTTGTCTGTTCATTGTGACATCTTTTTTGAGATGATTATAAATTTAAGATGACTGCAGTAGTAAAAATAATTCATGAAAATGACTCTCAATGAAGCAAAACACTACATAGCACACATGAAATACTGTTCATCCCTCCTGGATGTTTAATTCTCTCCTAATGTAAATCTCTATCTTGGAAGACTATTATATACAAAAATGGCAGTTGTTTTTGTATGTGCATCTATAGGCACTCAACTGATAAAAAACAAGAAAATTTCAAATAATTTTACAAGGATTGGTTATTTTTCCTGTTTTGTTAATCCAAAACAGGACAATGCCCTTTGATTTACAGTGTTCAATTCTTTTAAGAAATCATTTTCTTCAGAAGATGATTTTGACCCATGAAAAAGTTGTTTTACCCCTGGTAATCTTTTTGAAATGGGGCTGGCTGTTACACATTATCCGAGTTCTTTTCAGTAAGTGAAAAGGAGTAGGGCTTATTTTGAGAATTCCTCTATATTACGGCACTGAGAAAACTTCTCTGCAGTGGTGGGCTCACCACTTTCATCCTGTGGTAGTTCTGGTAGCACTCCCAGTGTGAAAACCCTAGCACAGGTAAATTCACCTCTTTGAAATAAACAGTGACCCTGGAGAAAGGTGAATTCCAAATCTAGCAGCATATTCAAGTCATCTGGCAGAGAAGCAGGCATAAAAGAGTTTTCTAGTTACTTGGGGTGCTGCTGTAACAAATACCTAAAAGTGGAAAAGTGGCTCTGGAATTGGGCAGTAGGTAGAGGCTGGAAGAATTCTGAGGAGCATGCCAGAAAAGAAGCTAAATTGCCTTAAACAGACTGTTAGTAGAAATATGGAATGTTAATGCTAGGGCGGCCTTTTAGAAAGGAGCATAATAGAGAATACCTCGATTGCCATAGAATATCTAAATCATCATGAATAGACTGTTGGTAAAAAATGAGGAATATGTTACTGGAGAAGTGGAGGAAAGGAGTCCTTGTTACATAGTGGCAAAAAGCTAAGCTGAGTTGTGTCCTGCAGTTATGTGTAAAGCAGAACTTTTAAGTGATGACTTCAATATTTAGCTGAGGATATTTCCAAGCAAGCTGTGGAAGGTACAGCCTGCTGTCTTCTTGCTGATTATAGTAAAATGTGGAAAGAGGTAGATTGAGGGAAGAACTGTTAAATATAAAGAAACCAGGACTTGATGATTTGGGAAATTCACGGCCTATTCAAATGGCAAAAGCCACTAAAACTAAGATTCACTGTCAGGACAGCCTTTACTCTAGAGAAAGTGATGAAGATATGGCTGTATAACCTTTTGCTAATACTTCAGAAACATCAAAAGGTCTGAATATCAGGTCACACAAAAGACTCTTTGAAGATATTAAGGGTGTGAATCATAGATCCTCTCAGCTATTTCAGAAAAAGCCAAAAACAGAGGCAGGATTTTCCAGGAAAGATATGTGAGGAGCCTCCTATCTAAATAAGTGCATCCCCGTGACATATGTAGAAGACCCACAAGTTTCTTGACAACGTTATAGCAGCAGAAGCACCACCATTTTTAACAGAAAGCTTTAGAGAATATAAAAGAAGAACAAACTGATAAGCTGATACTCAGCTGCAAACGTGTGCTACCTTTTGTGAAAAAGTAAAGATGACTCTGAGACAGTCAACAAGCCCAGAGAACAGCACTGAGGTGAAGATTACTCCCAGGCCTTGAAACTTAAAGAAGGGTGCCTGGCTGGTTTTGTAAATTGATTGGTGCTGATGGCTCCTTTTTCCATCTGTTTCTGCTTTTTGAACAGGAACGTGTGTAACTATTATTGTCTGCCTGTCATGCCATCATACTTGGGAACAGATAACTTGTTTTCTAGGTTCACATGTGCACAGTTGGAATTATGTCCCAGAAATCACACACGGATCCTCTCCCAAACTTAATTTAGATGGCTTCAATGTGAGATTTGAGACTTTTGAGTTGGTGAGACTCAGATAAGATTTTGGATTTAGAGTTGATGCTGTAATAATGGGTTGTGACTTTTGAGCACCTATGAGTGACGTAAATTTATTTGTGATGAACCTGAATCTTTAACACAGGAGTGGAGCGGGGGGTGGGTGGGAACTGTAGTAGGCAAGAATAATGTTCCATGTAAAATGTTAATGTCCTAATCTCCAAACCTGTATGTAACCTTAGATGGTAAAAGAGATTTTGCAGATGTAATTAAGGTTACTATGGATTTCAACACAAGGAGATAAGCCTAGATTATCCGGTGGGCCTCATTTAATCATGAGTCCTGCAGAGAACCTCTCCAGGCTGGTGTCAGAGAGATGTGGTAATAGAAGGGTCATAGAGATGAAACAGCACTGGTTTTTAAGATGGAAGAAGGAGGTCACAAGCCAAGGAATGAGGATGTCCTGTAGAAGGTGGAATGACAAGGAAATTATTCTCCTGTAGAGCCTCCTAACAGAATGCAACCCTGCCAACAAATTGATCTTGGCACCGCGAAACTCTTAACCTGGACTCCTAACCTACAGAATTGTGAAGATAATAAATTTGTGCTATTTTAAGCCACATTTTGTAACTTGTTATGGTGGCAATGGAAAACTAACCAGAAGTAATAATTAAGGATGAAATGGTGTCTGGGAAGAAGGAAAAGCTTCTGGCTTCAGCAGAAATGCAAACATTTATGCTGGTAATTCTTTAGATCTAGTCCGTCTGACAGAATTTACATTCCTGTATTTCTACACTAGTCTTGTTCTGGAGAAGACATTCTAGGTTGAGCACACAGAATAGTGTTTAGTGTATACAGTGAGTTTCCTAGAAAAATGTGTTGAATGAATAAATGAATGTGATCAACGCAAGCTCTGGGAGGAACTGTAATTACTTGATTTTAAAATATTGTTGCTGTTTACCATATCTTCTTAAGAACTGCTGACCTTTAGGCTGGGCGTGGTGGCTCATGCCTGTAATCCCAGCACTTTGGGAGGCTGAGGTGGGTGGATCACCTGAGGTTGGGAGTTCGAGACCAGCCTGATCAACACAGAGAAACGCCGTCTCTACCAAAAGTACAAAAATTAGCCAGGCATGGTGGCGCATGCCTGTAATCCCAGCTACTTGGGAGGCTGAGGCAGGAGAATCTTTTGAACCTGGGAGGCGGAGGTTGCGGTGAGCAGAAATTATGCCATTGCACTCCAGCCTGGGCAACAAGAGCAAAACTCCATATCAAAAAAAAAAAAAAAAAAAGAATTGCTGACCTTTATGTGTTTCTGTTTAAGTTCACAACAGTCATAATTCTGTAAAATACAAGGCAAAACTGTAGTTTCTGATACTAGTAATATATCTAAATCAGTAAGTAAAAAGGATGTGTAAAATCTTAATAGGAGAAATAATTATTGTATGATCAAACAATTTCAAAATCAAAAGACACGTTTCAGTATATATTATAGACAAATTTTCAACTTATTTGATCAAAAGATTTCTTAATGGCTGTTGGTCAATGCTGCATCAAGAAACTTTAGTGCAAATTTTACCAAATGCATTTATCAAAAAGGGGTTTTGTTCATTTTTCTCTGCAAACAAATGTTGTTACATTAACACTAAGCATGTAACAACTCATTTGCCTAGAAATCCAAAAACTATCAACATAAGCCAGTCCTTCAACTAAAAACTCAAACATACTTATCTCAAGGTCTATTCCTAATCCAAATTTGTCTATATTCAGATTGGAAGACAGAATAACAATAAAACCAAAATTTATCTGTAAAAATAATAAAAATAATTTGGCTGTTTTTAATGCTGAAGTATTGTCCTTATTAATATGGCACATCATCTATTCCCACATGCTACTGCATGGACAGGAACAATATTATTTTAGTTGCTGGAGTAACACAGTGTTAAGAATATCTGCTTCTAGCAGTGTCAGGCTTTCATCTGTTAGCTCTTTATTCGGAAATGAAGTCACAAGAATAAAGTCAAGAGCTGCAAATTCAGGACGAGACTGTACAATAAAGTTCCGAACATCCAGGATCCTGAAGAAATAAGACAAAAATAATTTGTAATATAAAAAATCATATTTTCATGTAAACTTAAAACTGAATCATAATAAAAATCACAAAATTTTAATCTTTATATAAAGGTGTTGTAACTTTCTTTAATATATAGTATTTCAATTGAAGGATTTATCTTAGGCTTCAGTTAAAATGTAAAGTAACTTTAGTGTGTACTTAACATTTACTTTTCCTGTAAAATGGAAACAATCTTCAGGTAAGTTATGAATAAAGTAAGTGTACTAATGTTGTTATTTTAAAAGTGCAGGTCCAGCTGGGCACGGTGGCTTACGCCTGTAATTCCAGCACTTTGGGAGGCAGAGGTGGGCAGATCACTTGAGGCCAGGAGTTCAAGATTAGCCTGGCTAACACGGTGAAAACCCCGTCACTACTAAAACCAGAAAAAATTAGCTGGGCATGGTGGTGGCTGTCTGTAATCCCAGCTACTCAGGAGGCTGAGCATGAGAATTGCTTGAATCTGGAAGGCGGAGTTTGTAGTGGGCTGCGATTCCGCCACTGCACTCCAGCCTGGGAGACAGAGTAAGACTCTGTATCAAAAAAAAAAAAAAAAAAAAAAAAAAAAAGCAGGTTGTACTTTTTTCGGAGTATAAAATATGTTAGCAGCATATGACCCAGAAAAAGGTAACTATGATTGGCCTGTGGCAAGGTGAGTCTAAAACTATGAAATGTGCTATCATAGGAATAATTTTAAAAAGTTACTCTCACATAAACATAGTAATTCAACCAAAATCATAAATATATCTATTAGGGTCTTACTTCAATGGACAAATCAAATGTTGATGTACAAGTCAATATTAAAGAAACATTTAAAACTATCTGAAGTTCTTGACAAAAGTACAATTAAACTTGATTTACAATACACATTTATATTATGAAGTATTTGCTATACAGAAAATTAATCCCAATCAAAATTATCACAAATTTTTAAATGAATAAAGTCCCCAAAAGGTTTTACTATGTTAAATTAAATCTGATTCTACTTCATATAGTTTTAGTAACAACGTAAAACTATAGTTCTTAATTTATTTTTCTGTGATATCTGAGATCACATTAGTATTTGGATAGTTTATAGAGACTGTTTAAATACCACATATTTCATTTCTTAAACACAGCTATTGTCCTTTTAAAAATGTTTCTTCTGTCAAAAACTTACTTCAAAAGTAAACCTAAAGAATATCATATTCTTCATTACTCAAGTCACATACAGTTCTACTTAGATAAGCAATCCAGTGTATATAACAGCAAACAGGACACTGTTGGTAAAGAAGCTTACCTGTGTGTACTATTGAATCTTTGTATCAAACGACTCCCATCTGCTAACCTGATTTGAATTTTTGTTGTTGGCACTGAATCATCAATAAGAACAACTGCATTAAGTATTGATTTATCCTCCTCTTCTGGAGAGGAAGGTGTACTGACTATTTCAGGTGTAAGGCTAAAAAAGAGGAATTAAACACAAATCTGAATATGTAAAATATATGACAAACTGAAGACAGCGATAAACACTTAGAACATGGCTTCATTTGAGTCTCCTATACTTCTTTCAACCTCTTTCATTATATTAAAAATATTTTGGATCCTACGATTCTTATTTGGTTTATCTAATCTCTCATAAAAGCCTAACTTTGCATCCTTTCCTCATTTAACTGTTTGCAACTTCATCACTGTTTAGCAAACCAGTTTTATTTAGAAATACGAGCAACTCTGAGTTAGGGTCAAAGAATCATTAAGAGCACAGACAGACATGGTTTCACATCCCAGCCATGTCAACTGTGTAAAGTTGAGTAAGTACATCAATCATTTTGAATCCCAGTTCTATCATTTATAAAGTGAGGGAATAATACTATGTTATGAAGGTATATTATACCAGTAAGTCCTTAATATTGTGCCTAGAACACAGTGTTTCAACGGGTGCCAGCTATTGTGAACATATTATCAGCACTAAATTCATTTAATTTGGACTTGGTTAATATTATTTAAAAACATCTGATTCAAGCACTGCTTTGCAAAAGAGAAATAACTTCTAAGTACCAGTGAGGAATAAAAGGTTATTACATGACAATAAATTCATAATGAAGCTTGATAGAACATCTTACCATTAGAACTTGGTTACTAGTGACCCTAGCATTGCTGTCTTAGCCCCTTCTAACACTAGCAGGATGATCAGCCAGTATATGCCAAAAGTGAATGTCAAAAATAGAGGAGTGCTCTTTTGGTTAAATAATTCAAATAAATTTAGCTCAATTTTCTCAGTCATCTTAAGGAATTTTTGATAGTCTTGAAGTTTTTTCTCTTGAACTCTGAGATTTAGATGGTTTCCTATAGATTATTTTCTTCTGGAAGAAAGACACGCATGTATCTACATATTACTAGTATAAAAGTTCTATGAGCATTTGGGCTTTAGTCCAATCTAAATCATCATGACTCTTACTTCCATTCAAAAAGCTTCTCTCTCAGAGTACACAGTAAAGTGATAAAATTACCTGGTACTAACCGCTGACACTTTCTCTTTCTTTAGCTATTTCCTGATGCTAATTTTAGAACTGATTTGAGGATACATAAAAATATACATAAGGTTAAAATTATGACTTACAATAAATGATCAGATATTAAGGAATTTCTTTTTAATTTGGAATTGAGGGCCTAAGTAATTGCACTGCCAATCTGGTTTACTGTGCCAAGAGTCCAGCGTTCCTTACACAAGGGAGGGGGATGAAAATCCAAGAGAAAAGACAAGAGACACTGAATGCAAAGGTCCTCTTTACCTCCGCCTCACTGATAACCAGGTATACACATTATCATCGTCACTACCACCATTACCACCTCTGCCACATGCATTATTTCATTTACATCAGCCTGGGAAGCAGTGTTAACAGCATGGTTCTCAGAGCTGGATTACCTGGTTTCAATCCCAACTCTGCACTTATTCTGTAACACCAGGCAAGTCACTTACCCTTATTGTGCCTGAGAGCCAACAGCAGCAGTGCTGTAAAGATTAAATTAATTAGGACACATAAGCACTTCAAATGGTGCTTTTATATAGTTGGCACTACTAAAAGTTGGCTATTAGCATTATAATTATCCTAACAACAACTCTGGAAAAAAAAAAGTTACCCCCAATATTCCTATTGGTAAGTGAGAGAGCTGAGGTTTACATTGGGCTCTTTCTACACACCAAGTTGCCTCCCTGTTGTTTTTGTAATCTACTGCTTTCTGTTTTAAGGCAGATTCTGATCAGGTATGCTTTTTCTCAAAACAGAAAATGGAGGATGGGGAAGCTAGGTAAGAAAATGTGTGTATGTCACAATGAAACTATTGTATATGGAATAACAACATTTGAGAACTGGAATGGATGGACTTCCAACATAATTTAGGACAACCATATCATTTTATCTAAAAGAAACCGAGTTACAGAGAGACTAAAAGACATGCTCAGAACCACACAGACAGATAGCTGGACAAGCTGGTAGTGTGGTATTAAAAACCAGCCTAAAAAGTTATGTTAATTAATTTATTTTATTTATTTATTTTTCTGGGATGCAGTGTTGCTCTGTTGCCCAGGCTGGAGTGCAGTGGTGTGATCTCAGCTCACTGCAACCTCTGCCTCCTGAGTTCAAGTGATTCTCCTGCCTCAGCCTCCCAAGTAGCTGGGATTACAGGTGCCTGTCACCAAATGCGGCTAATTTTTTTTTTTGTATTTTTAGTAGAGATGGGGTTTCGCCATGTTGGCCAGGCTGGTCTTGAATTCCTAATCTCAAGTCATCTGCCTGCCTCGGCCTCCCAAAGTGCTGGGATTACAGGTGTGAGCCACTGTGCCCATGCAAGTTATGTTAATTCTAATATTTAGCTGTCAAAATCGCATCTGTTTGCTATTTAAAACTTTCTCCATATCATTCAATTGATAAAGCCATAGTAAAACTTTTACATTAAAAAGAAAATTTTTTAAGAAAGAAAAGAGAAATTAATTGGTACAACAAGGTTTGTAGGCAAATGGCAGGAAAGGATGTAGGTTGTAATTCCCTCAGAGACAGGAGGAGAAACACCCTCTTCTTCAAACTTATGGAGGGAGAGGAGGATGGAAATGACCAGCTTGAAGGCTGGAGGGAAACATAATAAGAATGTGAATTCCCGTCAGGTTCTATTTTCTCAATGAAGCTGGAAGCAAAGAAATTTGCTGAGAGTGAGGGGCAGGGGTCGAGGAGGGGGTTTAGGAAAGCAGCTCAGGCCTGTGAGACTGGCGAGGCACAGCACTGCCTGCTCAGCACAGCTGAGGCTGTCCCCAGAAGTACTGAGTCACACAGGGCTGACAACCCAGTCAGGCTTCAGTCAGCTCACAGCTGTTGAGGAGCTGAGATAAGGTAAGGCTTTGAAGTTTTAGAGAAGAGAGCCCTCAGGGTCTAGGGCCCCAGATGAAGTCAAATCTCAGGTAAGTGAGAGTGGCAAGCACAATCTTTTGAAGAGAACAGTAGGACAAACAGGCAGTGACTGTTCTTCTGCAGAAACATCAACTTCAAATCATGATTTTTATCATTATACACGCCAGCTCAAAAGCCTACCAAGAATGCCTACTCGCTAGTCCTCCCTATTAAAAATGACTCTGTGATTTTGTTAGGCACTACTCTAGCTCACCAAGCTAATTTTTATTCAATAATACAGTTTGTTCTACCATTGCAAATTTGCAGTTTTATATCTATGGTTTGCTTTCTTCTATTATGTGAGGGTACTATGTAACATTTTTACAGCATTTTGGTTTGCACCATAATTGTATATCACATGAAAAGATTTAGTTCCCATCTATGTAACATTCTGTGTGTAATTAGACTGCCATCTATGGAAGACAATAGATTATTTTCATTTCTGTTTTACTTGCTTCTTTTTATTTCCTGCTCAGTAAATAATTGTCTTGAACTCTTGAGAACCAAGCCATTTTAGAAAGTTACTTTCTAAATGAAGGTTAACTATTAAACTTTTAATATATTTCTTAATGTAAATCTTTAATATAAAATGTTCTATGTAATTCTTCACTTTAGAATATATGATATTTGCTTATTCAACATTTGGGTTTGTGAACACATAGGCTCACATCATCATGCTATCTCCTTCTACTAGAAGCTGAAAATTCTAAAGACTCCATCTCCCAGACTCTCTTGCAGCTAGGATTTCATGATTCTACCCTTCCACCAAGCAAACAAACATACACTTGTTTGGTGGAAGTAAGCACTGCAAAGTGGAAACTCTGTAGCTCTTCTGGTTACTAAGGTGGTGGAGGCATTTATTTCTTCGATGATGGAATGTTCTAGTATCTAGTCCCTAGTTTCATGGGCACCAAGCACCTGACTAGGGGACATAGTTGTTTTCTCTGGAACACTCTTCCACTGTGTTTGTTTCTCCTGGCTAAGGAAAGCTTGGTTTGCTTGCCTCTTCCAGATATTCTATAAACTACACAAGATCCTGTAAGAAACCTATTACTACCGGCAAGTAGATTCTGTTTTCCATAATCAAAATCTTGATCAATATGGCTAGTAAATTAACATGGCATTATTACCACTGATGTCTGTCACTTTCTTCCATCAGTTTCTCCTTTCTTTTCTGTTATTTTCTCTATTTGCCTTATAAGGAAAATGACTGGCCTTTGTGAATACTATCATCAGATAATATCGTTATTTTCATGAGTTTAATAATCACTGGCTCTTCTTAGCTGCCTTCCCTTTATGCTACCTTCTTCAATTCCAAGTCTAGATTTACTGTAGGTCTACTAACAAGGATGTGCCGTCCAACATTAATTCTTGGTCAAACATTTAAATAATAGAGAAGGAATATGTATATATTGAAGAGATGACTAGGCATTTTATCTGCATTCTAATTAATCATAATCTCAATAAATATTAAGTAAAAATGGGAAGTGATAGAAAATTAAGAACATACATACTATATATACACATACATACATATATATACACATACATACATACATATATATATATATATATGTTGATCACAACAAGAGGAGTAAAAACATAATATTATACAATTTGAGAGAAGCCTGGCCTCCAGTCTGGGCAACAGAGCAAGACCCCATCTCAAAAAAAAAAAAAAAGAGAAAGAAAGAGAAGCCTGACATGTAAAGAGAGACGAGGGAGAAAATTTCCAAGTAAACCTGTGACTTAAAATTAAAGAGTTTGTGTCCTAAGAAAAACAGGTCAACATAAATTCCTGTATTTCCTTTATGTCCCCAGCGCCAGTCTCTATCAGGAGAAGAGAATACAGAAAGGGAGACTAGAGATAGCAAAGCATAAAGAAGCAATATTGAATTCTTTCCTATCTTGAAAAATAAGGGGAGAATAGACAACCAGTGTACACGAGGCAACTGAAGGGGGCTTGGAAGGGAAGGAATCACATGAAGAGAAGCAAAGGATGCACCAAAGAATACACTGGAAACATTGCCAATGTGGCAATTCCATATTACCTGCAACAATATGTGGACGAGTAGAGGGTAACTTTTACCAACATATTTTAAATTTCTAAGATTACATTAAGCCATGGCTATTATAAAGGAAACCACTCATACATTCTGCCATGTGCGTTGGTTTTTAAATTGTGCTCTTCAAAGTCCTAAGGTTCTTTGGAAATGTCTCAGGTACAATGCCTTCTTTCACCGACAATCAGAGGAGCTCAGGTTTTACATATTGCGCTTCCATGACTTGAAAAAAGGGTTTGGCTGTTTAAAAACTATTGAAAATCACAAAGCTAAGCACATTGCTCCTGCTGCAAGAGTTTGGTCATTACTGATGGCAGACATGCATGCTTAAGTTGTGATGTAAGGTATCCATTATTTTATCTCATCGACAACCCTTTACAATTCTCTCCTTTGAAACCAGGTAATCTGAAAGAGGCATATAATATAGTGGTGAAAAGCACAAACTCTGTAGTCAGAGTGCCTGGGTTTGAATCCCACATGCTAGTCATTTCTTAGCTCAACAATCTTGGGCAAATTACTGCATCTGCAAAATGAAGTAATAACAGTATCTACATCAAAGAGCTGTTGTAAAGATTAAGTGAGATAACACATGTATAGGGCTTAGGGGGCCACGAACATGGTAACTGCAATCTAAGTATTAATTACAGTATTATTAATATCACAATATTATGATATAATGGTATCACATGATATAATATTATGATATAATATTAACAGATGTATATATCTAATGTGCATGGTTCATATTTTTGTTTTTTACTTCATAGGTCATTTTGCTTTTCTTATTCTCAAAGAAAAATTCATGTTCAACAAAGGTATTTTTCTCATTTTAGGATTTTTACCTTCCAAGTTTTTGCCCTTCTCCACTAAAAGCCTTGAACCTCAATCTAGGTTTTATGTATTCTTGATCCTGATGATCCTCCATATCCAAATTCACTTGGCCACCATGAACAAGGCGCTGAAGCTCCAGGGGAATCTCTCTTTTAAAAAGGGGGGAAAAAAGTTATCATTAAGTTTTCCAAGAATTAAACTACACTGTTGAGATTACTGTAATTATTTCATGAGCTACACTGGAAAACAGAATTTTTTGCTTAAATTATAACACAAAAATTTCCATAATGACTGATCAGTCCTTGTAGATCTTTTTTAAAGTCACTTCACATTACTCCTTACTG